>NC_070554.1:0-697600 GCF_026873545.1 Fusarium falciforme
ACCCTAACCCTAACCCTAACCCTAACCCTAACCCTAACCCTAACCCTAACCCTAACCCTAACCCTAACCCTAACCCTAACCCTAACCCTAACCCTAACCCTAACCCTAACCCTAACCCTAACCCTAACCCTAACCCTAACCCTAACCCTAACCCTAGCGACGCCGCCAGCGCTTGACCCCGTCAGCGTTTACCTCCAGCCCTGCTCAGCGTTTAACCCCGTCAGCGTTTAGCCCCGTCAGCGCTTACCTCCCGCACTGTTTAGCCCCTGACCCCAGTAGCGCTTGCTCTTGTCTTTCTTTCTTACTTACTTAACTAACCACTTACACTAGCGGTTCGCCTCCGCCTGCCTTACACCAACCCTTACGTCAGTGGTTAGCCCCTTCCTTCCCTCTCCCACAGCACTTTTGTCTTCACTCCTTATTTTGTCTTCACTCCTTAACTCCTCTCTTACCCCAGATCTTACCTTACTTCTCTCCCGCCCACTGGCGGTTACTTTTACCTTCCTAACCCTCGCCTCACACCCTCTGTCCTTTTCTCTCCTTACCTACTTAACTAGAACTTACTAGCACTTAGCTTTACCTCTCTAACTCTTCTCTCCTGGACAGTAGCGGTTACCTTCACCTTCCCAACTCTCCTCTCCTAGACAGCAGCGGTTAGTTTTTACTTTCCAACTCTTCCCCCCGGACAGCAGCGGTTAGTCTTGCTTCTTTAACTCCTTTACCTCGTACCTTCTCACACCCTCTCTTTGTTTCTTTTCCTACTTGTGCTAGACGTCAGGGCCTTTACAACACTAACCTCCTTACCCGTTCTAACCCTAACTCTCCTTTTCCCCTAACCCTAGCCCGACATTGGGGTAGGGTTAGGGTTAGGGTTAGACTTAGGGTTAAGGCTAGGGCCAAGCTTGGGGTAACGGCTAAGCAGTCCTTGTCTCTCTTTGGTCTAACCCTCTGAAACACCCGCTAGGCTCTTACCTTCCCCGATTAAATGAAAATTTAACGTTTTGCTTTAGGGTTAGGGTTAGGGTTAGGGCTAAATACCCCCTCTAGTCTCTTTCAGCCAATACTTCCTAGGGGCTACCCTAGGGTTAGGCCTAAGTTGGGGTTTTTTTTTTTTTTCTTTCTTAACTAACCCCTTAAAGCCAACTTTTCTAATTACTTCCTAGCTTAAAGCAAAACTAAGGGTTAGGGTTATATACTTTTCCTTAATTTCTCTCATTTTTAACCCTAGGGTTAGGGTTATATACTCTTCCTTATTTTTCTTTTCTTTTATTCTCCGGCTAGGCCTATATACTTCCCCTTTTTTTTCTTACCTTAAGGTTAGGGTTATATATATATATATCTTCTATTATCCTAGGGTTATCCTAAGAAGATTTCTTTTTATTATTAAGACTTTTTATCTTTTTTTTCCTTTCTTTTATTTAAATATCTAATACTATTTTACTAATAATAACTAACCTCTTTTTATATTACCCTCCCTTTATCTTATTCTCCCCTCGGTAGTTGCCATTATGGCTGCCTGCTGTGCCGCGTTGACCTGGTCACCTTGCCGTCGTCTTCGTGATACCCTCATGTGCCAGCCCCATCTCGACCTTAGTAACTTTGAGAGCGAAAAGGCGCTTCAGCTTAGTGGTCAGAGCGATCCCTCTGACTAAGGGACAGACCCGGGTTCGAGTCTCGGAAGCGTCTAGCCAGCCTCAAAGAGCTTTTTTTGCTGATTAGAATGATATTATTTTTGCCTACCCTGGACTACTATATCTTTCTCTTTTTCGTCTTTCTTCTACTTCTTTTATTTTTACCTCCTCTTATATTATTTATACCATCTCCTATAAGCATTCTAATTATATAGTTAAAGCCAGCTATTATCACCAAGTCCTATTCGTATGTATAGTTACCGTTAAGTATTATGTGGGTAGTATACCTACTGTGGGAGCCCCCCTTCTCTCTCTCTCTCTCTCTCTCATATACTCCTTTGTTTTTTTATTTTTATTTTCCCTTCCTATTATTGCCTATCACATCACATTATATATCATTATATATAACTAGTCAAACGTATTACACTATGCGTAAAACATAGTAATTAACTAAGCTCTTGAGTTTGTCTCCACTTGAGCACTAGATCAAAGACGGCCATAGCATTGGTCATCTCTCGCCCGCATACCAACTTGCTATGCTTACGGCCCAGCCAGTCAGCATAGTCATCCCGACCTTTGAAGTCTCGACCGGCAGCCTCCTGGACTTGCGACCATATATCTGCCTCCGTCACGGCGGCCAACGCCATAGGGACTACAGCATGCTTCCACCGACATGATGCTCCTTTGGTCTCGTAACCGTCCCGACAGAGCTCCTGCGATACGTGACAGTAGAAGCAGCTCAAGAAACGTGCCTGTGGATCCTTCTTGTAGTTGACCAGACCCTGAAAGATCATGCAGCTGGAGAAGGACAGATCCTTCTCTGCTGTGGCACCACAGGTACCCCACTGGTGCCCGGCCTCCTTGACGCCATCGAACATCCAGCAGATGCGGCAGCCCATCTTGCCAAGCTCCTCTATCTCCTCCAAGGCGGCCTCGAAACGTTCTAGAGCGAGGGCATCGCGCCTGCCGCGGGCATGTGATGCTATGATACCCTGCGAGGATAGCTCACTCTTCCACAACAGCTCATCGCGGCGGCAATTATCGCATCGGACGGCATCGAGATCTCCACAGTCCCGTAGGTCACCGTCCAAGCATTGGCCAAGGAGGCGGCGACGGCAACCTTGTGTCCGGATCAGACTGCGTACCTCGCGCGTGCTCAAGTCTAGGTAGCTGTCGCGGATATGGTCCTCAACCGGCCAGTCCTTCTCCTCGACGACTATCTCTGCGGTGACGGGCTCCCCAGCTCGCCCGCCCCGCCCCGCCTCCTGGGCGTAGTCGATGATGCTGAATGGGGCCTCGAGATGGATGACATGGACGATGCCTGCAACATCAAGGCCCGTGCCTAGAGCCGCGGTAGCCACGATGTAGGGTGTTTCGCCGTTGACCCATGCCTGGAAGCCCTGCTCGCGCTGGGCAAGGAACTGCGCATCGCTATCATCGCGCTGAGCGTGATAGTAATGGCAACCAAGCTGCCGGGCAAGCGCTCTACACTTCGCGTGGCTGGTGCAGTATATGACCCCCTTCTCCCCCGGTGCTAGACGTGGGAGCCGGGCGTCCACCAGCCTCTTCACCTCCATGACGCCCCGTCCGTTACGGACGCGAAGGACGGAGTACCGCACGTTCAGCCGATGGCTCGAAGCCCGTATGTAGAGCGGAGCCTGGAGCTGCATGG
Organism: Fusarium falciforme; assembly: GCF_026873545.1. Classification (NCBI taxonomy): domain Eukaryota; kingdom Fungi; phylum Ascomycota; class Sordariomycetes; order Hypocreales; family Nectriaceae; genus Fusarium; species Fusarium falciforme. The sequence continues at coordinate 3,304 of NC_070554.1, forward strand.
CTTCTTCGAAGTCGCGTTGACGGAGCGGCGGCAGGGTCCCAGTGAGGAATACGAAGGGACACCCCAAGCTCCGCAGGAGAACGAGGCACCGGAGCTTCGCGCGGTAGGTTTCGGCGGCAGTGAATGACAGATGGCACTCGTCAATGACCACTCGGTCCAGCCTTCCCCTGACACTCAGATCAGCGGCCCACTGCAGGAAGTCATCGGTGACAGCCGCCTCGGCCGAGACCAGCGTAACCCTGGGCCAAGATTCACGCGCCTCGGGCCAGGACTTGCAGTCTAGGCCGGCATCGACGCAGCGTGTGACTAGCTGCCTCTTCAACTCGGCGAACGGAGCCACCACGATGGTCACGCCTGCACCTGCCAGCATAGCCGGGACCATGAAGACCAAGCTCTTCCCGCCGCCCGTTGGCAGCACGGCAACCAGCGGGCTCTGCTTCGCCGCGGCCAACCTGACGGCCTCTTCTTGCTGGGGTGACCGAAACTGGGCAGCGTCATCACGCAGGACAGCCCGGAGTGCCCGCAGGATCATGTCGTCCTTCTTCTTGTCCCCCACTGCTGCTGTCATACCTGCCCTTAGCTTCTCGAGCGAGGCGATCTTGGCCCGCTTCCGGGGAGGGTGGCACTTCTTCTCCTCGCCGCCAGACTCGGCCGCACCCTTGCGCTTCGAGGACGAAGTTGACGGCGGCGGCTCCAAGGCCGATTGCTGCTGCGCGTCGCAGCCGAGGAACTTGTGCCAACGACGGCTCACCTGCCCGAATATGTCCAGAGACTCGGCCGTCAAGCGCTTCAGCACATCGATCGTGACACCGTAGTTGGCGGCTGTCTGGCCGGTGTGACAGGCAGCCAGATCGTCCGGCGCCTCGTACTGCTCCGACTCGTCATCGTCGTCGCCGTCCTCAAAGTCTGCCCGAGCGGCCCCCCGGTCGCGAGCGTGCTTCTTGCTGATGGCGATGGCGATGTGGCGCCAGTCTTGGAGCGTGATCCTGCGGCCGATATAGTGGGAGGTCCACTTCCCCATGGCCCCAGACATACGACTGCTCTCCCATGGCCCCGTCTCGTTATGCCAGATGAAGTCGCTCGGCGGTGCCATCTTGCCATATAGCTCCCATCTGTCCGCCTCCCAGCGATCCGTCAGCGGTCGGATGTAGACCATGTACATCACGAGCAGCTGCCCGATCCTCTCCGGCAGGAAGCGGGGGATCACCTTCGGCGAGTCGAAGTGGGCCAGAGACTTGTGGTACTGGGTGACGAGCACAACATCGCCGTCGATGACAAAGACGTTGCGGTCCCTGTTGATGCCGTTGACCAGGCGCAGGCCCGTGATCTCTTCCCCTCGGCTGGGCTGGCCGCCGGTGATGTGGGAGAGGAGCAGCAGAAACTCCTCGAACTTCTTCACCAGCTTCAGGTACTTCCTGATGCCCGCCCACTTCCACTCGCCCGCTCGATCTAGGAACTCTGTCTTCCGCGAGCCCATGACGAGGTCCTCGAGCATCTCGACCTCCTTGCCAGCGAGGTCGTTGGTATGGATGAAGGACCGGCCTCGTCTTGTATGGGTGAGGTCATCCTCAATGCCGGCCAGAGGAAGGATGAAACGCTCGTCGTCGCCCTCCTTGAACATCAACTGACCCCACAGCAGGTCCTCGGCGTCTTTCGTCATCCTAGCCACCATGTGACGAATCTTCTCCATCAGGATCGGCTTGCCCATGAAGTACATCATCTCGCCGTCCTTGCTCCAGGACACCATCAGCCGGCTACCAGTCTCCTGCGCGATCTTCCTTCCGTATAACAGCAAGCTGAGCGTATAGCCCATGGGAGAGTATGTCGCCTTGCAAAGCCAGGCGTCTCGAACCTGGGCGAACCGTTGCGCGAGGTCCGTCATCCCGGCCCGCTCCCGGGTGGGTATAGCCCACTCTCCCAGCAGCGCCCGCCCCGTGAAGACGAGTCCCGCAAGCACGTAGGTGAATAGGTGGGCAGGTCGGAGCTGCCCCGTCTCGCCGTCGATTCCCAGCACCCCGACGAAGTGCCACAGCGGGCTCGCAAAAGGGTCCCCGTCGAGCCGCTGCATCCAGAAGTCCGCCAGAATCTGCAATATCTCTTCCTGCAGCCCCTCGCCCGACTGTTCCTCGTCCTGCAGATGCGCCCAGAGCAGCTCGAGGCTGGCCCTCTGTGCAGGCGTGAAGCGAAAGCCGTGTTCGGCAAACAGCGCATCCTCCTCCAGCGACAGCACGTTGAGGCAATAGCATAAGAACCGCTTCACATATACCAGGTAGCGATCCATGCTGGTCTTCTCCTGCAGCGGCCCAAACGGTCGGCTGTGGGCATCGTGAGGGTGGGGGCTGGCCAGGAGCAGGCGGGTCATCAGGGGCATGCTCTTTAACCCGCCGATGCAGCGGTCGAAGAATAGACGATCTAGAGCCGTGGCCATCCGTCGCAGCTCGTCGTCGTCACAGCCGGGCATCCTGCTGCAGGCTTGGATATCCACCAGATTCCTCCCGGCGAAGTGGGCTGACCAGCCGGTCCTCTTCAGCCAGTTCGTCGTCTCGTGCCTCAGGATCCCCTCCTCCATGACCTTCTGCATCTTCTCCTGCTCCTCCTGCTGCAGTGACCACCCTTGGGTGATGTCGGCGATCATCGTCTGATCTTCCGGGTGCGTCTGCTGCCTGTCTGCCATCGTCGCTCTTCTCCCCCTGCCGACCGGCGTCGGAGGATCTCCTGCTGCCGAGACAGCATCATCGTTACCGCTGGTCGAGATTCTTACGCAGAAGTAGTAAATCGCCCTCTTTGGACCTGTAAAGAAGGTTTGCAGATAGACGCCGGTCCAGAGGCCCGCCTGCGCCTTGGCTCCCTTTATGTTGTGCTCGCCGTTGAGGTGAACCCGCAGGCACTTCCAGCTCGGCGTGAGGTGCCTGCAACCCGGCCAGGTGCAAGCGAAGCCCCGGTGAACGACGAGACCCTTGACGGCCCGGGTCGGGTTTGACGCACCGTGCTGGACGAGCTGCTCCAATGCCGGCCCTTGCAGCTGTAGACCCTTATGGCGGTGGATGATATCGCTGCGGGCCCGATGGTCGATGTCTGGGTGACGGTCCCTCAAGTGACCCTCGAGGCTGCAGACCGCATAGCCGTGAAAGGCGCAGATCAACGACCGGTATTCGCCATTATATATAAGCCACCCTTCTCCCGGTTTGGTGGCTTCTGCATGAACACAGCTGGCGGACTCTCCTGTATCTTCTTGCCGCTCCGGTTCGTTGCCGCCGGGCGAGTCTGTGGGACGCCCTCGGGCCATGGCTGCGATCTGGACTATGTCGAGCCCTTCCCTACCTCCCTCTGGTTCCTCCTCTTAGGATACTGTACGTGCAGTCCTTGTTTCCCTTCTTTCTTTCTTTTCTTGATAGTCTCTCCCTCGAATGATTGCCGCTTGCTGGGAAACTGCTCGGTCGTCCTTAGTTGCGCTCATTTTATAGACTCATGTCCATATGAAAAGGATATCCCTCGTTCACCCGGTCGGTCGCGAGAAGGCTGGCCTTGGGAGACGCGTTCTGTTGTATTTCCCTCCTTTGCTTGCTTTTTCCTTAACCCTGAAGTTGCCCTTCCCTTTATCCTGATTGGCTGCAGCATGAAATGGTAGTTTGGGACTGGTAGTTTGGCCCCCCTGCCCGCGTCTGGGACCCACCCCCGCGTGTATCCCTGCATGCCCATTCGTCCGTGCCCCTGACCCCGAAATGGTAGTTTGGCCCAAACTACCACTGGCCTCCCGGTTAGGTATTCCTAAGGGATAAACTAGTCATGCTAGGTTTATATTAGTAGATAGAGTAGTTATGTTATACTTAAATAATAGGGGGTATTATATCTAGTAATATACTTAAAGGTATTAAGTATAACTAAGTTATATTAATAGCTAAGGTAGCTATTATATAAGAAAGTATAGTAAATATATTCTATATACTTATATAGTATCTTTAGACTAATTATCTTAAGGTTTAATCTAGGATAAGACTAATATTTTTATTACTTAGTCCTAGGACTAATAAAAACAAAGTTTAGTCCCTTTAGTCCTCTACTTAGTTAGATCATTCTACTAGGCTTCCCCGCCTAGCCTATATTATAGCTATAATACTTATTTAAGTTTTCTAGGTTCTTTATTCTAAGTATATTTTTTATTAATATAATTTATTAGTATTCTTATATTAAGATATATTATAATTTTAATAAGTCCTTAGATATATAATATTAATATTATCTTAATAATTAATTTAGCCTTACTTTTCTCTTTATATATTAATACTTTAGTTATATTATTAGCTAATTATTATTTTCTATTAATATTTATATTTTATTTCTTATAACTTTAAGTAAGCTTATAATATATTATTAATATACTTATATAAGTAATATCTAAGTATATTTTTTATATTATTCTTAAGATTATTTTATATAATTATATTTTTATTTATTTAATATAGATTTAATAAGATCTATTTAGTTTTTTATTATACTTCTTTTTATAATTACCTATTACTAAGATTACTTTTATATTTATTTTAATATATTATTATATCTTAATAGTATATAATAAAAGAAATTATTTTATCTTAAGATTAAAATAGGTTTAATTTATTTAAGCTAATATAATTATATAATTTATTTTATAGCTTTATAAAAATAAAGAAAGTAAGTTTATTTTTTAATATATCTTAAGAAGTAGTTCTTAATAAAATTAATATAAATATAGAAATCTTATAAGGTTTTATTTTATTTTTCTCTAGCTTATTTTAATTATAATATTAAAAAGATATCTTTATTTCTTATATTTTTAATTAATTATATAGTTTATTTTTTACATACCTTCTAGTTTTCCTTACCTATATATCTTTATATCTTATTATATGTCTTTATATATTATTCTTATATTACCTTTCTTATATAATTTATATAATTAAATATAAACAAGGTCTTATTATATTTCTTTTAATCTAAATACCTAGCTTTATTAAACTCTTACTATAAGTTATATAATTAATTAGCATAGTTATATATAATTATAAATAGAATATATTTAATAATAGTCTTAGTTTATATTATTTTTTTTATTTACAAAGTTTAAGAAATCTAAGAAATCTTGGAATTAGTTTAATAAGTGTTTATATAATAATAATTATATATCTTAGCTTATAAAAATATATAAATAATAGCACTTTAAATAGTAATTCTAATAATACTTTATTAAATATTATATATAGTAGTATTTAAGAAATATATAGAGTTTTTAATTAATAATATAAAGTAAATGAAATACAATTATAAAAAAGATTATAATAATAGATAAAAATAGGTAATTTAGTATATAAATATATATAAATACTAATTAAATTATTAAAAATAACTATTAAAAGAAATTAATATAATTAAGTATTTAATATTATAATATTTATATTAAGCCTAAATATAATATAAGAATTTATTTTATAATAATTAAAATATTTAAATAATAATATAAGAAATAATTTTAATTTATTAAAGAATTTATAATATAATTATTATAATTTTTGAAATAGAAATAGAAATTTTAATTTATTTATATATTTAAGATATTTATTATATATATATATTATATTTAGATATATATTATATCTAAATATGTATATTTATATATTATATTTATTATATATATTTCTTAAAGCTTTATTTAAAATTATATTAATAACCTTTTTATTAAATCTTAAGTTTATTTTATTTTTATTTTATAATCTATCTATTAAAAACCATATAAACTTTTTATTAATTATTATTATATTATTTAAATTTACTTTAAATAATAAAAAGAATATTATAATTATATGTCTTTTTATTATACTTAATTAAAATATATTTTAAGTTTAAATAATAATTTATTATACTAAATGTATTTTATAAAATATTTTATTTCTTTTTATATCTTAATATAATATTCTTTTAATAATATTATTAGCTATTTATTTTATACTAAGTAAAAAATAATTAAAAATAGCTAAATTTACTTTTTAGAGATTTAACTAGGGCTTAGAGATTATTAATAGCTTTTTTAAATCTAATAGCCTTAATAAGCTAATATCTTTATAGTGTTATAATACCTTTTAAATATGTAATCTTAATAGGGTTAATAAATTATAAAAGTATTATATTATATTATACTACTATAGTATTAATATCTTTATATTATTAAATATAAAACTATTACTTATTATTAATATATATAGCTAATATTATTTATATTACTTCTTATACTTAAAGGTATTAAATATCATCGCTTAATTATATAAAGAATTATAGTTTGTTTATTAGGTTATTTTAATTTAATTTTATATATATTATTAATATAAATTATTTTTAATATAATAATCATAATAATAGCTTAACTAATTTTATAAAATTATTTTTATATATAATAAATTATATAATTAGTATATTATAATAAAAATTATTTTATTTTTTAATATTATTTTAAATATATATAAAAATATTTTTATTACTATACTAGTAATTTTAATAGTAAAAGCTTTATACTTAAAGCCTAGGGTCTTAATAAGCTTAAATTAATTAAATTTATATATGTAATTATTAATAGCTTTAATAATATATTAAAATTACTTTTATTTATACTAAATATATTATATTTTAATAAATTAAAAAAATATATAAATTCTATACTTTTTTAAGAAAGTATTTTTTAGTATTATTAATTTCTTAATTACTTTTATAACTTTTATTACTTAAAGAAACTATTTATATTATATTTAAAAAATAAGATTTTATTATAATAAATCTATTTATTAATCTATAACTAATTAATTAATTAATGATATCTTAATACTATTATAATAATTATATTATATAAAAACTTGAAATAAATATATTAAGGAAACATAACTAATATTAAAACATTTTTAACTTAATTAGTATGTTAAAATCTAAGCTTTAATTATAATAAAAAATAAATTATTAATAAATTATAATATTATATCTGAATACTAATATAATTGTTATTTATTTATATATATTTTTATATAATAAAAATAGTCTTATTAAAACAGTTTATTATTAATAACTTAATTTAATTATTTATTATATTTATATATTATATTTAGTATTATTATATCTTAATACTTTACTTAAAATTAAATAAATACCTTTATATTAAACTTTTATTTAAAACCTTAATTTATTTATTAAGAAATCTAGAAATCTAGAAATCTAGAAATTAAGCTTTTAATATATTAACTTTTTATTTATACTTATATTATAAAATAAAGAAGCTTTTATATTTAGATTTTTTACTACTTTAAGGTAATAAGTACTATTAATTTTTTATTATATTAATAGTAATTATTTTTAATATACTTAATAAGGTTATTTAAAAATTATATTTTATATTTAATAAAGCCTATTTTATTATATATAAGAATAGCTTAAAGCCTAAATAAATAATAATTAAAAAAGACTAAATTAACTCTTTAGAGCTTTAATTATAGCTATAAGACTATAATTAGATTTTTTAGTATTAATAATTTTATAAGGCTAATTTGTTTTAAATAATCTAAGGTAGCTTTAAGTTCTTACCTTAGTTAGATTAATATACTAAGGGGCTAAGGTAATATAATCTTATATTAATATATTTCTAGGGTTAGGCTATTTAATAAGAAAATATACTAAATAATTTAAAATATTAGTTTATATTATATTACTAGTAGTAATAATAATAAGCTATTACTAAAATATTAAGTTTATTATTTTTATTATTATTTATTAATATTATATCTTTTATAAAATAAGATATATTAAGGTAAAATATAAAATATTAAGGTATTTATAAATATGTTTAATATTAAGTCTTATATTAAAAGGTAATAAATATCATAGCTTAATTATATAAAATTACATTTCTCTTACTAAGTTACCTTAATTTAGCTTTAAGTATATTATAAGATTAAATTACTTATTTATTTATAAGGTTTATAAGCTTTCTTAATATATAAAAAATACTTATAATAGGATATATATAATAATATAATTATAGCTATTAGTACCTTAGCTACTATGCTATAGGGTAAAGGATTAAGTTATACATATTATTATAAAAATTATAAAAAGCATAAAAATTAGTTATATAGCTTATAATATTATTATAAAATACTAAGTTATAATAATATAAATAATATAATTACTTAAAAACTTTTAAAGTATTAAAATAAATCTATTATGTATTAATTAGATATTAATTAAATTTATAACTTTTAAATTTTATTTTTTTTTTATTTAGTTTGTTTTAATTTAAACTAAATATCAATATAAAGAATTATATTATTATAACTAAACATCTTAATATTTATATATATTATCACGGCCTAAGAAACCTCTAGGCTATATAACCAGAAGGATCCATATTATCGCATTAATCAAGAATGGATCAGAACGGATCACGCCCTGCAGGCTATGATCCCCTCTGATCTAGCGAGTAGGATCATAATAGCTCAGGCCCTGCAAGTTATAATCTATTATAATCCACCTTATCACACAAAGTATATAGAACATACTTATTATACTTTCTTATATAGTAGCTACTTTAGCTATTAATATAACTTAGTTATACTTAATACCTTTAAGCATATTACTAGATATAATACCCCCTATTATTTAAGTATAACATAACTACTCTATCTACTAATATAAACCTAGCATGACTAGTTTATCCCTTAGGAATACCTATAATCATCACATATTAATAGCTCTTATTTAGTAGAATACTCGCATTACCTTAAATAATATCAAACGCAATAGCTACTTAAGTAACTCCCGCAAACAACCATCAGCAGGTTCTACCTACTAACTATCCACCTATACCTATCTAGGCCACCCCAACCAATAAGGAAATAGAGGATAATAACGATAACGATAAAGATATTAAACAACTCTGCGCATAAATCACCGCTATAAGCGCCGAAATAAATAGCATATACGACCTAATTAAGAGAATAGGCGAAACACAATAAATATAGAACGCCTAGTACATAAATAACATCTAAGAAGTTAATAATATAATAACCGCCGCTATAAGGGGCAAAGATATAAGAGAAATCCTAAAGCTAGACCCCCCGGAGAAGTTTAATAAGACCGCATATAAGCTACCCATATTCTTTATATAGCTACGCGCCTTTATAATATATTATCTAACATAATTTAACCTAGCATCTAGTAAGGTCTAGTATGCTATAAGGTAACTTACTAAGCACGCTATAGCCTAATTTAAACCTATTATAAAAGAATACCTTATTACCCTATTTATTGAACTTTTACCTAAGACTATTAATCTCTACTTTAGCTTTAAGACCTTCGAGGCCGCGCTCTAATAAGCATTTAGAATAATTAATAAAAAGGTATAAGCCAAAAGAGAGATTAAGGCACTTAGATAAACTCGCTTAGCCTCGGAATATAAAATAAAGTATCTCTAACTCGCCTCGAAGCTTAACTAAGATTAAAAACCCCTAATATTATTTTTCTTTAATAGACTTAAAAAGGAGGTCTAAGTAGAACTCTATAAGGAAAACTAACCTAATAACCTTATTGACTATATTGGCAGGGTAGTTAGGATTAATAACTAGTAGTTCTTATAGAAGAAACTATAGAACCCTAGGTTTAGTAATAATAAGGCTAGTAACCCACGGTTTAATACTAATTAAAGTAAGAAAAGAAGTAATAATACCTCTTATGGCACCGAAGCTAGCCCTATAATACTCAGAGCCACGTAAAAGGGCAAATAAGACTATTATAGCCTTAAATGCTAATATTATTATAAAATAAACTATATTAAGAAAGTTTATTATAAAAAACAGCGAGATATTAAGAAAAGACGCTACTAATTAAACTAATAATAATCCCTCCTAGAAGGTAAGAAATATATAAATATAGCATAATAAGTCTAATAAAAAGATAAAAAACCCTAAATAGCGATTTAAATAATTAAACTTATCGCGATATCGCGAAGCAAATATAATATACTAATAAGGAAAGATAAAAATAAGCATAAGTAGAAACTAGATACTAGAGTGGCTTATAGTTAGGTAAGATAAATAAAGAAATAACCTAAGAAAGCCTAAGACGCATAATAATAACTACTCTTAGAACTAATAAAGTAAGAAAACCCTATGCTAGATATAATAAATAGCAAAAAGGTTATTATTATAGTTACTAAGAAACTTAAATAAAAAAAAGAAATAATACCTATAGGATAGAAATAATAAGTACCCCTAATAATAAGTAAATAAGCTAACTTCTAAGAAGCCACTATAGAAGGCTTCCCCTATAAGAAATAGGTTATAGGATATAAAAGAAAAGAATAAGTCTTAATATCCGCCATAGTCTACCAAAGGGACTATAGATAAGATAACCCCATATAATATAACTATACCCTATGCCCTTGATACTAAGTCAAGGCATCACGAGAATATAACAAAATCTATAAAAAATAAAAAGTAGACCAACGCGGTAGGCTACTACGTAACAACTAGACCGCCAAAGTAAGTAATAGCGGTATAAACTAAACTAAGTTTAAATAAGACGCCTAGAAATTATAGAAAGAACTACGCAAAGGATACTCTTAATAATAAAAGCGCTAAAAAAGTAATAAAGAACTATAGATAGAAGAAAACTACCTATAGCTATATAATAAAAATAGCAACCAATACTAGAATAGCCTATAAGAAAGGTATATCTAGATAGCACGAGAATATATAGATATTATACATAAATAAGAAATCTATATTAGAGCCTATTATAGGGAATTAGCTAAAAACCCGCGATACCGAGAAATACCCTTTAATCCATAAGATAATATGTAGATATACCTAATACATAGGGAATACCCTAGCATCTCATAGATATCTTACTAATACTACTAGTATAAAAAACATCAGGAAGAGAAACAAGAGTAAGACTATTTCCCTATCGCCCTACTAGCGTAACCTAATAATAAACCCTATATATAATATAAAATAAAAGGATACTAGGTATTCTACTAGTATAATGCTATTAGTATTATATATGCCAAGTATAAGGAAGAACTATATAGAGCTATCTAGAAGCGCAAATAGACTATTTATAAGGTTAAGGACTAATAGAAGCGAGTTAGCTAGGAAGAATAAGAAGAACTAGAAGACTAGTAACTAATAACCTAGTTAGAAGATAAAGAAGACCTAGGATAAAAATAGGAATAATAATACTAGGACTAGCTATATAGCTAGGATAATATATATAACTATGAAGTATGCGATAATAATAACTATAAGCACGACTATATTAGCTATATATTATTAAAAAACTAGGAAACCTACCTATAAAAGGGCTATAGGTAAAAGAATAGCTAATAATGCTATGAAAGGCCCTATGCACTATAAAAGGAGGTGCTAACCTAAGACATTTTAAAATACCGATATAAGTCAAGGGAGAATAGCTATGCGCTTTAGTAGATAATAGAGCTAAATAAAACCTTTTTAACCTAAGGATAGCAAATAGGCTCTAGCTATTATAGAGGTATAAGGTAAAGCTATATATAATAATTAACCTCAAAGGGAAATAATTTAATTATAATAATAAAGTTATTAATAGTAAGATTAATTACCTTAAAGTTTTTATTAAAAGAAAAAACTAAGGAATCTTATTTAATATTATACTTATAGAAGGCTATAACCTAGTACTTAGGTACCTATAATTATATTAATTTAACCTATATTTCGACTAGAGAACTAGCTAGGTGCTCTCTTTTAATAATAAGATACCCTCTATAATAAATAATAACTTAGGAAACAATATGAGATCTTAAACTTCTACTAAGGACGCTAGAGAAGTTAAGCAAAGGCAAATACGAGATACCTCTCTACCTAAAGGGACATAATATAAATACTATAATAAATAGAAATAATAAAATTAGTAAATAATTATATGTATTATATAATAATTCTATAGGCTAAAAGAAGACCTTAAGTATATTAAGAAGATACTAGAAGAAAAATAACTTAAAAATATTCTACTATAATATTATATTTATAAGAAACTCTTTGCGAAGGAACTTAAAATAGGTCTATTAGAATATATATACTATGACCTTAAAATCGAGTTTATTAATAAGAAGTAACCTAGCTTTAGTAAACTCTACTTACTTAATAAAGCATAACTACTAATATTAAAAGAATATATTAAAGATATACTATAGAAAGGATATATTAGGGAAAGTAAGTTATCTATTAAATACCCTATTATATTTATCCTAAAGAAGAATAAAAAGCTCTAACTCTATATTAATTTTAAAATACTTAATACTATTATAATTAAAGATTATATATTATTACCTCTTATTAATAAGCTAAAGGATTAACTTTTTAGTATAAAATATTTTACTATACTTAACCTCAAAGGAGCCTATAACCTTATTTAGATTAAAGAAAGATATAAATAGAAAACCGCTTTTTATACTAAGTATAAACTATTTAAGTACCTTATTATGCCTTTTAGACTTATAAATATACCTACTATATTTTAATAAATAATTAATAATATACTATAAGAATGTCTAGATATATTTATTATATATTACTTAGATAATATCCTTATCTTCTCTAAAATAAAAGAAAAATATATAGAATATATCTATAAGGTACTATAAATACTATAAGACGCTAAGTTACTAATAAAACCTAAGAAAAGTAAGTTCTATGCCTTAGAGGTAGAATTTCTTAGACATATTATCTCTTATAATAAGATATATATAGACCCTAAAAAGGTCTTAGTAGTTAAGGACTAGAAAGAACTAACTAATATTAAGGAAATATAAGCCTTTCTTAGTTTTACTAATTACTACTATAGATTCCTTAAATAATTTAAAAAGATCATAGTATTATTAATTAACCTTATAAAGAAAGATAAAACCTTTATATTTAGAAATAAGGCATAAAAAGCTTTCTACATAATTAAGGAACTTATCCTAAGTGAACCTATACTTAAGATATTTAACCTATCCCGACTAATAAAACTTAAAATAAATGCCTTAGACTTTATACTAAGAGCTTAAATTAGGTAATAAGATAATAAAGGACTTTTATACCTTATCGTATTTTATTCCTATAAGCTATATAGAGTAAAACTTAATTACCCTATCTATAATAAAAAATTCCTTATAATTATTAATACTTTTAAGGAATTTTAGTATTACCTCCTCGCAAGTAAGTATTAAATTAAGGTATATATAGATTATAAGAATATTACCTATTTTATAAAAACCTAAGAACTTAGCGGATAATAATTATAATATACTAAATACCTCTTAGAATTTAACTATATTATTATCTATATTAAAGGAATAAAAAATAGCAGAGCAGACGCTATTAGCCGATGACTTAATCTAGATATTAGAAAAATAAAAGCTAAGGAGTAACTCTTATACCTTATACTAAAAAGATACCTTAAATAAAAGCTTATTAGGTAAATATAAAAACTAATACCCTTATTAGAATACCTAGTACTTATTAAGAAATATAGGCAATAAGTTATAGATTTTATTAATTATATATAAGGATATTAATAAAGGAAAGATAGATTATAGACCTATAAAGGGAAACTTTTTATCCCTAACGAAGCATTTTAAACTATCTTTAATTACTACTACTACTAAGTTATATGCCATAGGAACCTAGAAGAAATAACCCGAGCTATATAATAGCACTATAATAACTATAAACTCTAGGCCGAAGTATAAAAAAAAATATTCTAATATAAAAGATGCCACGAGGTAGCCACATAAGTAAGCTAGAAGCGGACCTATCTCTCAGAAAAGGAACATAAGGAATAAATTATCTAATAATTTCACGATATAAACCATAAATACCTAGAAAGATTAGTAAGATATATTAATAAGTATTTCTAAAGAGACTTCCTAGAAAAATACTATAGGTAAGCCAAGGACTATATTATCTATAAATATATCTAAAAATAAGGGAGAATATTAACCTATAAAAGGGATAGAGTTATAAGGATACCCTATTAAACTAATATAGCTACCTATATAGTAAAATAGGGTAATTTACTCCTAGAATAAATCTAGTAATATAATAAATAACTCTTAGAAGATAAAAAAATAAATAAATAATAAGTTCTAAATAAACTACGCTATAAACTTATATATGAAATACATAATTACCTACTATATAGATATTAAGGAATTAATAAAACCCTAGAATAAGTTAAAACAACATTTACCTTCCCTAATATAAAGAAAATAGTCGCAATAGTCATTAAATAATACAACCTCTACGCGAAAACTAAGGCATAATGCTATAAACCTTATAGAAAACTATAACTACTCCTAGTTATATAATAACCATAGGACTCTATTACTATAGATTTTATTACTAAACTACTCCTATTAAAAGAACTAGCTACTAGAAACTTCTATAATAATATTCTTATTATTATAGATAGACTTATAAAATTTTTTTATTTTATACCCTATAAAGAATTAATAATAGTAAAAAAATTTACCTACCTTTTTTACTTTCATATCACTAAGATATATAATATACTACTCAAAATTATTATAAATTAAGGACTATTATTCGCTTTAAAATTCTAGCAAAGCCTTATAGGATATTTAGGAATTAACCATAAATTCTCTATTATATACTATAAAGAGACAAATAGGCAAATAAAGCATATAAATCAAACGCTAGAATAATACCTTTAATACTATATTAACTATAAATAAACTAATTAGGTTAAGAAATTACTAGCTATATAGCTAGCCTATAATATAATAATAAATAAAAGCACAAAGATCATACTAGCTTATACTAATTTTAGATTTACCCTAGATGCCTATTAATAAATAAGAGATATAATTATTAACCCTAAAGCAATCCTCACTAGTAATTAACTAAAAAACCTATATAAAGAAATAAAAATAAAACTTAAATTTATTAGAAATAAGATAATAAACTATGCTAATAAGAAAAAAATCAAAAGATTAATCTTCTTAGAGGGAGATATAGTCTACTTCGCAATAAAAAACATTAAAATAAAATAATAAAATAAAAAACTTAACTATAAATATATTAAACTATATAAGATTAAATAAAAAATCTTAGAAAATAATTATAAATTAGACTTACTATTAAAAATTAAGCTCTATCTAATTATTTATATTTTATTACTTAAATTAATAGAAAATACTATCTAAGTTAAAACTAGAAATAAACTAGAAACCAAAGTCAATAAATTAGAAAAATATATCATAGAAGCTATTCTTAATATAAATAAAATTAATAGTAAAACTATATATTTTATTAAATAAAAGGACTACCCTAATTCTAAAAATATATAAAAACCCCTAGAATACCTTACTAATATATAATGCCTTCTAAAGGACTTCTACTAATAATATCAAAAGGGGAAATAAACTTAAGGCTAATAGCACTCTAATCAATAATATCCATAGCACCCATAGACTACGCAGCGATTATAGCCTCTAACTCTACCTTCTTAGTCGCCTCTAGCTCGTCTAAGGAATAAAGTCCTTAGATAGCTATCTTAATACCCTTAGTATATAACTAGCGCTTCTAGCGATAAAGCCAGGTTAAATAAGCTAAAACCTTATTTACCCTTACTTAAGCTTCTTATACCTCCCGCTATAAACGCAAAAAATCCTCTTTAGTACGCTCTTCCTTAGAATCTAGATAATTAGACTCCTAGTAGATATAATTTACTTAGAAAATTATTAGTAATAAAAACCCTATAAGTAGGAATATATAAATAGGCACCGGAGATATTTGCTAATATATCGCATAAAAGGCTATAATAAGTATACTCTCCGTAGCGATCTAACTTCTCGGGTAAGGCTATGCAATAAAGGCCATAAGAATAATAAAACAAGCAAGGCATAATTTTAAATCTAAAACAATTAATAATATTACCTAGTCTAATAGTAGCTAATTACTTCTTAGAAAAAAGAGGATAATTAAATATATTAGTAAAAGATTTTTATAGATTAAAGATTAGTATATACACGCGAAATAACTAAGGTCGCAGATATAGCCTTAGGGATAAGACCAATAGAGGGGAGACATTATATCACGGCCTAAGAAACCTCTAGGCCATATAACCAGAAGGATCCATATTGTCGCACTAATTAAGAACGGATCAAAATGGATCACGCCCTGCAGGCCATGATCCCCTCTGATCTAGCAAGTAGGATTATAACGGCTCAGGCCCTATAAGTCATGATCTATTATGATCCACCTTATCGCATAAAGTATATAGAATATACTCATTGTACTTTCTTATATAATAGCTACTTTAGCTATTAATATAACTTGGTTATACTTAATACCTTTAAGCATATTACTAGATATAATACCCCCTATTATTTAAGCATAGCGCGACTACTCTATCTGCTAACATAAACCCAGCACGACCGGTTTATCCCTTGGGAATACCCATGATCATTATATATATAAACTTATTTATTGCTATAATTATTATTATTATTATTATTATTATTAGTATTTATATATTTATATATGCTAAGATATATATATATTATATTTTATTAAATAAGCTTAATTAAATATATCTATATACTTTAATTTACTAATAAGTTCCACGCTAAGCCTTAATAATAGCTATTTTTAAGTTTAAATATTAATACTAACTTAAAAAATTAATTCTATTAAAACCTATAATCCTAATTACTTTTATTTCTAAATATACTTATACTTATAATTATATCGTTAGATCTTAGCTAATTATAATAAGACTTCTTTAATTCTTTTATATAGCACTATAAAGGATCTTAGTATTTAGTATAAGTATTATAAGTTAAGCCTATGTTAATTATATGTTAAATTAAAAAGTAATTTATTTTTTATTAGTAATAAGAGAGTTTCTTTAAAAAAAAAATCATTTTATTATATATATATTAATTAAGTATAAAAAGGCTAAATAAAAAGATAAAAATATTATAATTAAATATTATAAGTTTAATTAATATTAAAATACTAAGTAATATATTTATTTTAATACTCTAAAGGTTAGTATTTAATATTATTACTAATACTTTATTATAAATACTTTATATACCCCTATAAAGCTTATAAATTTCCTTAATAAGCTTAGTTTAATTATATAAAATAGTATATTAATAAGTATTAGCTATATTATTTTAATTTATTAACTATAGTTTTATATAAAAAGCTATTAATATTTTATTAAATAATTAGCTAGTTATATATTAGTTAATTAGTTAATTTTAATTATTACTAGTTATAATTAATCCTCTTATAAAGATAATAAAAGTATAACCTTTTAAGATTTTAATTTCTTTAAGTAATTAGGAATTATAAGAGTAATTAAAAAGTAAATATTAAAGCGAAAAGTTATTATATAAAAGCACTAGAGTTTAACCTCTTTAGTTAATTAAGATATAAGCTATTTATTATAAATAGAGCTAATTTTAATATATTATTAAAGCTATTAATAATTATATATATAAATCTTATTAAGTTAAGTATATTAAGACTTTAGGTTTTAAGGATAAAGCCTTTATTATTAGAATTATTAAGTTATTTTAATATAATAAAAAAAGTCTTTTACCTTATATATTAAAAACTTTTATTATTATATTTTTTTAATATAAATAAAAATATATTTTATGCTATTATTATAGCTATATATAAGATTAATCTTTTTAATAGAAGTCTTTTAAAAAGTTTTTATATTAAAAATATAACCTTAGAATAATACTAAGGTCTTAATTATTATAATAAATTCTTCTTAGAAATAAAACTTAATCTTTTAGGAAAACTATATAATTAAAAAAATACTTAAAAGCCTTAATTAATTTTATAATAAAATACTAAAAATATATTATATTATATTTATATTATTAAAGGGATTAATTAATTAAATTAAAAGTTATAATTATTAATATATTATAATATTCTAAGAGGGCTATATTACTTCTTATATAATAAATTTTATTTATATTACTTACTATGCGCTAATTATATAGTCTTACTTATATAGCCTACTTTATAAATAATACTTACTACTTAACTCTAATAATTTAATAATCTCATATTAGCATATAATAGCTTTTTATTACTACCTTTAACTAAATAACTACTATATAATTAGATTATCTAAAGATAGACTCTGAGTTTCCTTTTTTCCCCTTTTTCCCCTAGGAGATCTAAGTACTTATCTAGGACGCTACTATCTAACTAATCCTAGGCCAATATAGCGTATAGAGATTTATTATCTCCGGCCATAATATCAGACAGGCTAATTCGCGATCTCCATATAGCTTAAAGCCTCTTAATATTAACCATTACGGCTAGTTAGTTAGAGGGTTCTTAATTTCTATTCCTCTCGATGATCCATATAGTAGCCCTAATAACTCTATATATAAACTAGATAGTAGGCTTTAGATGGCATACATTATATCTCGCGCTGCGATAGAATAATGCTTTAATAAGAATAAATAGTAGGTTATTCTAGAATACAGTAAAGGTTTAGATCGCTTAATTATACCGGGTCGATATTTTGGCGAGGATAATATTACTTATTCAACGTTATATATTAATTATACTAGACTTATTAGGTATATTACCCTCGATTACGGCTAAGACCTTATCTTTTTTAACTCTAGAGACTTAGACTTAGTAGATTAGTATTCTCTTTTTTTTAGGGATCTTTATGCTAAGGACTATACTCCTTTGCTTAACTTTCCCTGGGATAAAGATATTAGGCAGAAAACGAGCTTTATTAGTTATAATATTATTATTAAATATAATCTAAGAATAATAAATAAGGTTAATAATAAACTTATATATTATTACTAGAAGGACCTAGTAATAATATTAATTTCTTTATATAATATAATTAATGTTTTTTATAACTATATAAAGAGAAAACTTTAGTTTATTAATTATAGGCTTTAACTACTTTCTACTGCCTTTATTAAAATTAAGGGTCAAGAGAGATTCTACTCTAGCAATATAGTATTTATAAAAATTAAGCTAAAGGACTTAAACTTATCTTAGATTATTGCTACTAAAAACGCTAAGCCTAATGCTAATAAGTAAATAGTATTTGATTTCTTTTATCTCTTAGGGGTCCATAGGGTATAAATACGCTTCTCTAACTACCTGCGGGCCTTAGCATATTATCCTCTATCTAAGGAGGCGAAATAGCCCCTAGTAAAGCTTTAGTAGGCTCGAGATCTATCGTATATAACCTGCTTTCTAAAGGAAGAGCCAGTTCGGCATATAAGGCCGAGGCTATATATAGATAAGGAGGATAATAGTTTAGATAATATATCGCTAAGTAATTTAAAGCTATTTAATTAGTTATTATTATTAATATGATAGGGATTAATTATATCTTTCAAGTTTAGGTGGCATATATAGGTAAATAGCTTAGTCTAGTATATAAATAAATTATTTATATAGTATATTATAGGCTTAGCCTTTATAGCATAGAATTAGAAGAAATAAATTATAAGTTATATAGATTATAGATATATAGTAGTTAAAGCTATGGGTTTATACTTTATTAAAATATCTATTAAACATATAGCCCTAATACTAATTATATATCTAAGGATAATTAAGATATTATATGGCTTTATATAAGCCTATAGAATAATAAGTTTATATGCCCTAGCCCTTTTAGCTAGGGAATATAAAGGAATCCTTTATATTTTACTATTAATGCTATTATCTTAATTCTAATAAGCTTTTATATAATATAATTATTTTATATACCTAGCTTTATATAACCTAAGAAGTTATAATAATAATTTTAAAGCTTTTTTTATAAGTTACCTAGGAAAATAGTTTTCTTAAAACTAGCCTATAAGGGCACTAAGAATTCCCCCTTATTAAGGTTAATAAGAGTTAATAATATTATACCCTTATAACTTTAACTTAATAATAAATCTAATAAAATTATAATAATTAAGAGGTAATAAGTATTACGACCCCCGCGGCTACGTCACATATTCTCTATAAATCCCAAGTCCCTAACCACTAATCATAGTAGGACTAATACCACTAAGGACCAATATCATTCCTAGACCGCATTGGTCCTAGAATAATATCGCGCTTTATCATAATTAGCTTTACTTAGAAAAGCCTAAGTATATAAAATATATTTATTATACTTTCTTATATAATAGCTACCTTAGCTATTAATTATAACTTAATTATACTTAATACTATTAAGCATATTACTAGATATAATACCCCTATTTAAGCACGGCGCAACTAGTCCTTCTGCTAATATAAACCCAGCACGACTGGTTTATCCCTTGGGAAATACATAATTGTCATATGTTAATAGCTCTTATTTAGAGGATTACTTGTATTACCTTAAATAATATTAAAACGTAATAGCTACCTAGGCTACTCCCGCTAATAACTACTAATAGGTCCTACCTACTAACCACCCTATATATATCCCGGTCAACTAGGATAAAGATATAGACGACGCAGATAGCTCTAACGATAAGGAAATTAAGTAGCTCTGAGCCTAGATTACTACTATAAGTATTAAAATAGATAGACTTTGAGAACTTATTAAAAGGATAGGCAAAACCTAATATATATAAAACGCATAATATATAGATAATATCTAGAATATCAATAACATAGTAGTCGCCGCTATAAGAGGCAAAGATATAGGAGAAATCTTAAAGCTAGACCCCCCGGAGAAATTCGATAGAACTGCCTATAAGCTGCCTACGTTCCTCACGCAGCTATATGCCTTCATGACCTACTACCCAATGTAATTTAACCTAGTATCTAGTAAGGTCTAGTACGCCGCAGGGCGACTTATTAAGTACGCCGCGGTATAGTTTAAACCTATTATAAAAGAATACCTTATTACCCTATTCGCCGAACTTTTACCTAGAATTATTAATCTCTACTTTAGCTTTAAAGCCTTTAAGGCCGCGCTCTAGTAAGCATTTAGAATAATTAATAAAAAGGTATAAGCTAAAAGAGAGATTAAGGCACTTAAATAAACCTACTTAGCCTCGGAATATAAAATAAAGTATCTCTAACTCGCCTTAAAGCTTAATTAAGACTAGGAACCCCTAATATTATTTTTCTTCGATAGACTTAAGAAAGAGGTCTAAGTAAAACTCTATAAAGAAAATTAACCTAATAACCTTATTGACTATATCGGCAAGGCGGTTAAGATTAATAATTAGTAGTTCTTATAGAAGAAATTATAAAACCCTAAGTTTAATAATAATAAAGCTAATACCTCTCATTTTAATGCTAATTAAGGAAAGAAAAAATATAATAATACCTTATATGGCACTAAAGCTGGCCCTATAGTACTTAGAGCTATATAATATAATAGACGGCAAGTTGAATGCTTCTACTACTATAAGAAGGGCTATAAGGCCAATAAATACTATAAGAAGTAGCGAGATATTTCTAAAGGTAAGTATAGACCTTAATAGCGCTAAGAATAATAGCCCCTCCCAGAAAGAATAAAATAAATAAGGTTCATATAAACAAATAATAAACCTTAGACTATGATATAAATAACTAAAACCGCAGCCATAGCATAATAAGGATATAATAAAACTAGATTATAACTAAGAGAGATTAACATACTATATAGCTAGGCCTACTTAATAAAGGAATAGGCAAAGTATAATTAGAATACTAGTAGTAATTAAGGTATACAGCTCTATGAAGCTACTTAACTACCTAAGGCAGAATGATTATATATTACTAACCCCGAAACCTAGAAACTACTTCTAAAACCAAAATAAACAAAGTCTAATAACACTTATCTAGATAATATAAATAGATAGAGAGCCATTATTATAGTTATATAGAAATAGCAAACACCTTAGCCTCTACCTTTGATAATATAAGAGTAAGTAGACTTTAAAGAAGCTATAATAGAAGGCTTTAACTATAAGAAATAGATCGTGGGATATAACAAGTAAACCCATAAACCCTCTATAGTATACTAAAGAGACTACTAATAAGACGACCCCACGCGGTGCTAATATCTCCTTTGCCCACGACACTAGATTAAAGTATTATAAGAATATAATAAAATCTATAAACGAAATAACTAAGATCATTACGATAAGATATAACATAATGATCTAATTAAGACAAATAGAGGCAATATTAATAAAACCTAGTTTGAGCATAATGCCTGGAAACTATAGAAAGAACTTCGCAAGAAATACTCCTAGAAGCCTCGAAAGAGTAATAAAGAACTATAGAATAAGAAAGACTACCTATAGTTATATAATAAAAATGGCAATAGATATTAGAACGACCTATAGGAAAGGTATATTTAGACCGCCCGCGAATATATAGATATAGCAGATAAATAGGAAATTTATATCTAAGCCTACTATAAAGAATTAGCTAAAAACCCGCGATATTATAAAGAACGCTTTAATCTATAAGACGATATATAGATATACCTAATATACCTAGAATACCCTAGCATCTCATAAATATTATGCTAATATTATTAATATAAGGCGTACCTAAAAGAAAAACGGGAATAGGATTGTTTCCTCGTTGCTCTATTAATATAACCTAATAATAAACCTTATATATAATATAAAATAGAAGGATACCGAGTATTTTATTAGTATGACTCTATCGGCGTTATATATGTAAGGTACTATGATGATATATACTATGTAATCTAAGAATGCAAATGAATTACCTATAGAATTAAGGACTAGTAAAAGCAAATCAGCTAAGAAGAACAAGAGGAACCAGCAACTTAGTTAGAAGAAGACCTAGGAATAGAATAAAAATGATAATACTAAGACTGGCTATATTGCTAAGATAAAACGCATAACTATAAAGCATGTAATAATAGCGAATATAAGCATAATCACTTCGGCCACGTAATATCAAAAAACTAAAACCCCCGTCCGACATAAGGCAACGGATAGATAAATAAGGGGATAGATTGCCCTAGAAGGCCCTATACTCCACGAAGGGAGTAGATAGGCGACGATGCCTAGAATTAAAAGTATAAGTCAGGGGAGAATAATTAAACGCTTTAGTAGATAGCAGAGCTAAATAGAATCACTTTAACCTATGAATGGTAAATAAACTTTAGCTGCTATAGAGGTATAAGAAGGAACCCTATATAATTATTAACCTAGAAGGGAAATGATTTAATTATAATAATGGAATTATTAATAGCGAGATTAATTACCTTAAAGTATTTATTAAAGGAAAAAACTAGGGAATCTTATTTAATATTATACCTATAGAAGGCTATGACTTAGTATTTAGGTATCTATAGTTATACCGATTTAACCTATATTTTAACTAGAGAACTAGCTAGGTGCTCTCTTTTGATAATAAGATACTCTCTACGGCAAATAATAACTTAAGTATAAGATCTTAAACTTCTATTAAAGACGCGAGAGAAGTTAGGCAGAGGCAAATATAAGATACTTCTCTACCTAAAGGGATATAATATAAATACCATAATAGATAGAAATAATAAAATCAATAAATAATCACACGCGTTATATAATAACTCTATTAATTAAAAAAGAATCTCAAGTAGATTAAGAAAATACTAGAGGATAAATGTCTTAAGAATATCCCACTATAATACTAAATCTATAAGAAGCTTTTTGCAAAAGAACTTAAGATAGGTCTACTACTATATATATATTATGATTTAGAAATTAAATTTATTAATAGGAAGTAGCCCGGCTTTAGCAAACTCTACCCACTTAATATGGCATAACTACTAATATTAAAGGAATATATTGAAGAAATGCTACGAAAAGGATATATCAGGGAAAGCAAGTTATCTATTAGATACCCCGTTATGTTCATTCCAAAGAAGAATAAAAAGCTCCGACTTTACATTAACTTTAAAATGCTCAATACCATCATAGTCAAGGATCATATACTGCTACCCCTTATTAGCGAGCTAAAAGATCGACTTTTTAGGATAAAGTACTTTACCGTACTTGACCTCAAAGGAGCTTACAACCTTATATAAATTAAAGAAGGATATAAATAAAAAACCGCTTTTTATACCAAATATAGACTATTTAAGTACCTTATTATGCCTTTTGGACTCATAAACGCACCTACTATATTCTAATAAATAATTAATAATATGCTATGCAAATATCTAGATATATTTATTATATATTACTTAGATAATATCCTTATCTTCTCTAAGATAAAAGAAGAATATATAGAACATATCTATAAGGTACTATAAATACTATAAGATACTAACTTATTAGTAGAACCTAAGAAGAGTAAGTTTTACGCCTCAGAAGTAGAATTTCTCGAATACATTATCTCTCATAACGAGATATATATAGACCCTAAAAAGGTCGCAGCAGTTAGAGATTAAAAGGAACTAACCAACGTCAAGGAAATATAAGCCTTCCTTGGTTTCGCTAATTACTACCGAAGATTCCTTAGGAAATTCAGAAAGATCATAGCACTACTAATTAATCTCACGAAGAAAGGAAAAACATTTATATTTAGAAATAAGGCGAAAGAAGCCTTTAAAGCAATTAAGGAACTTATCCTAAGCGAACCAGTACTTAAGATATTTAACCTATCCCGACTAATAGAACTTAAGATAGATGCTTTAGACTTCGTACTAAGAGCTTAGATTAGATAATGAGATAATAAAGGACTCTTATACCCTATTGTATTTTACTCTTATAAGCTATATAAAGTAGAACTTAATTACCCTATCTATAATAAAGAATTCCTCGCGATTATTAATACTTTTAAAGAATTCTAATATTACCTCTTAGGAAATATATACTAGATTAAGGTATATATAGACCATAAGAATATCACTTACTTCGCGAAAACTTAAAAACTTAATAGATAATAACTATAATATGCCAAATACCTCTTAGAATTCAACTATATTATTATCCATATTAAGGGAATAAAAAATAGCAGGGCCGATGCTATTAACTAATGACCTAACCTAGACACTAGAAAAATCAAAGTAAAAAAACAACTACTATACTATATACCTGAAGGATATCTAGAATAGAAGTTTATTAGATGAATATAGAAATAAATACTATACTGAATAAATAGAGTAACCTATGCAGTGGAATAGGGTAATCTACTCTTATAACAAATCCTAAAATATAATAAATAACTCCCGGACAATGAAAGAACGGATAAATAATAAGTCTTAGATAAATTATAACACGACCTTATACGCAAAATCTATAGCCACTAATTACATAGTCACCAAGGAATTAATAAAACCCTAGAATAAGTTAAAATAATATTTACTTTTCCTAATATAAAGAAAACTATCACAATAATCATTAAATAATACAACCTTTACGCAAAAACCAAGGCATAACGCCATAGACCTTATAGAAAACTATAACCACTCTTAGTTATATACTAACTATGGGATTCTATTACTATAGATTTTATTACTAAACTACCCCTATTAGAAAAACTAGCCACTAGAAATTTCTATAATAGTATTCTTATTATTATAGATAAACTTATGAAATTTTCTTATTTTATACCCTATAGAGAATTAATAATAGCTAAAGAATTTACTTACCTTTTCTACTTTTATATCGCTAAAATATATAATATACTACTCGAGATTATTATAAATTAAGGACCCCTATTTGCTTTAAAATTTTAGCAAAGTCTTATAAGATACCTTAGAATTAATTATAAACTCTCTACTATATACTATAAGGAGATAGATAGATAAATAGAACAAATAAATCAAATACTAGAATAATACCTTCAATGCTATATTAACTATAAATAAACCAACTAGGTTAAGAAGCTACTAGCTGTATAGCTAGCTTATAATATAGTAATAAATAAAAGCATAAAGATCATACTAGCCTACACTAATTTTAGATTCACCCTAGACGCCTATAGATAAATAAGAAATACCATTATTAATCCCAAAGTAATCCTTATTAATAACTAACTAAAGAATCTATATAAAGAAATAAAAATAGAACTCGAATTTATTAGAAATAGAATAATAAACTATGCTAATAAAAAAAGAATTAAGGGACTAATCTTCTTAGAGGGAGATATAATCTACCTTATAATAAAAAACATTAAAATAAAATAATAAAATAAAAAACTTAACTATAAGTATATTAGACCCTATAAAATTAAGCAAAAAATCTTAAAACATAATTATAAACTAGACTTACTAGCTAAGGTTAAGCTCTATCTAATCTTTTATATTTTATTACTTAAATTAGCAGAAAACACTATCTAAGTTAGAACCAGCAATAAACCAGAGATAGAAGTTAATAGACTAGAAGAATATATTATAGAGACTATCCTTGATATAAATAAGATTAATAGCAAAACAATATATTTTATTAAATAAAAAGACTACCTAGACTCTAAAAATATATAGGAATTACTAGAGCACCTTACTAATACGTAATGCCTTCTAAAGAATTTCTATTAATAACGCCGGGATCAAATAAAGGCAAAGCATTAAAGAAGTCATCGCCTAGACCAAGGGACGCCTAGTTAATATCATTAGGAATATAATCAACCTAAAGATTATGAATAACGGCGTCTTTATAAGTATCTAGTATAGATAAGATACTATCTTATTGCTCTACCTCTTAGAGACCCCGACGGGTAGCCTCTAAATGCTTCTCCTTTACCTAGGCCTAAATCTTATAAATATATAATAAATGACCCGCAGTAGCAGCTAAACGAGACTATAATATAGCTATCTCCTCATAAAGCTTTAGCAGGTTATTACTAGCCTTACCCTTATTAATCTCTAACTTCCTCTCTTACTTTATTAAATTAATAACTATAGATATTATTAGGAATAAGGAGCCCAGCAAAGAAAATAAGACAAACCAGACTCATAGGATAACGCCATATAGGTACTATTATAAGACTTCTTACTATGGATATACTCGCTATAGCGAGCAAAATCCATAGATATTAGGCACTGCTTGCCCGAATGGAAATAGTAAGTATAAGGCATATTAGCCTCCTCGTTAGCGAATTCAATAGAGAGGGCAAGAGTATTAATTTCTTTATCCTTATGGGAAGACTACTTAGAGATACGGTTAGATATCGCGCGATATAATGATAAAAGGTCTAAGTTAGTATGCACCGAAATAGAATTAGGGAGATAAGGGTATATAGGTCTTAAGGATAAGACCTAATAGAGAGGAGATATTATATTATAACCCCCGCGGCTATATTACGTATTCTCTATAAATCCTGAGTCCCTAACCACTAATCATAGTAGGACTAATACCACTAAGGACCGATATTATTCCTAGACCGCATCGGTCCTAGAACGATATCGCGCCTTATCGCGATTGGCTTTACTCAGAGAAGCCTAAGTATATAGAACATATTCATTGCACTTTCTTATATAGTAGCTACCTCAGCTATTAATTATAACTTAGTTATACTTAATACTATTGAGCATATTACTAGACGTGACACCCTTGTTTAAGCATAGCGCGATTAGTCCTTCTGCTAACATAAACCTAGCACGACCGGTTTATCCCTTGGGAAATACATGATCGTCACAATAGTAATATAACGCATAGCTGCGTCGCGGGATATAAAGAGAAAATCCTTAATAGCCGGATTATATGCTAATATAATATCCTATATCTTATCCTATTTCACCGCAGAGAATAATAAATAATAGCATATAAAAAGACTAATAATTAATTCTATATATTACTATTAATTAAAGACGCAATATAAAGTAATATCTAATAGCTAACTATAAAAAAAACTATCTATTTAAGGCTACTTTAATAGTTAGGTAATAATATCTAAGTTATACTTATTTATAGTATTAGCCTCTATCTAAAGAATAGAGGTATATTTCCTTTTTATATAGTAAATAATATTACTATATGTTTTATTTAACTATAGGCTATCTAGGGGATAATAAAGGCATTTATATATAATATAACTAGATATCTTTTATTTTCTAGATAGGCCTAATTTAGTCTTCTCTAGATAAGTAGTATAGAGAATAATATTAAAGCTAGATAATTTAAAGGGCAGATTATTAAGTAATACTCTAGTCTATAATTAAGTAAGGGTATTAGTAATAATTTTTAAAAATAAACTTATAATTTAATATTAAAAGTTAAGGTAATAAACTATTAGATAGCGCGCTCTTACTAGGTAACTTATAATCTAATAATAATTAAAATAATTATCTTCTTGCTTTCCTCCTTTTTATAAGTAAAAAGGCAAAGCTATAATACTAGATCTACTAACCCTCTAATAGACCTATAATACTATTCTAATAATTTACGCATAATTATAATACCATTTCTTATAGCTACCTATATAATACTATTATCTATATTACTTCTCTAACCCTAGGGATAAATATCTTATGAATAGGAATTAAATTAATAGATTAATTTAATACTAAGTCTTATAAATATTAAATTAAATTTCTTAGCATTTAATTTAATATTAAATCTATTATAGGCCTATTTAATTTATATTAAATGAATTGTAAAAAGCCTTATTTAATATTTAATTATATTAAATTAAATATAATATTTTTCATTTAATTAAATAAGCTATATTATATTTACTATTAAATTAAATAGGCCTAAACTTTTAATTATAATTAATTCATTTAATTAAATAAATAACATAGTTTACTAAAACTTACGCGGGGCTTATTTTAGTATTATTTCTTAAACGCATTAACTAACCCCTAACGCTACCTAATGCAATTAAGCTTAATTTAATATCTTAAATACCTAGGCTATATAGATATACTAAGATATATTAATATATATATCTAAACCGCTGAGACTTATATATTAGAATAAGTATTATATAACTGTAGTAATTATACTTCCCTATATCCTATAAATAACTACTTTTTAAAATTTTAATAATAAGTTATTAAATAAGATTATTTCTTAATTCCTATATAGACTATATCTAGCATAAGAGAGGTTAAAAAGTAAATCAATATAACTATAAAATGCGACTAATACTATGTAAAGGGTACTTATATAAATATAGGGGAATATATAAGAACCTAATATCTTTCTAGCACTAAGATATAAGGTAGGCCTATTTTATAAAAAAAAAAAAACCTATAAACTTTAATATATACTAATTTTTAGAAATAATATAAATAATAATTAGTCTATTTAGATATCTCTTATTAAGAGCTTTCTATTAGTATTAGTATTCTTATAGTTAAAAGACTATTTTAACCTTAGAGTCTTATATATCTCTAGTATCCTTAACCTTCCTATATAAGGTTACTAACTATTTAGAGGCAATACTAAAATAAAATGAGAAGGGCTATTACGAAAGGAAATATCCTATTATATGCCTTAATAGTCTACATATAATAATATCAGCTAATAGGGGTATTATAAAAGCTATTTATAGTAGATCTAATAAAAGTAAATAAGATTCAAGAGCCTTATTAAATAAGGGCAATAGTATTTTAGCTATTATAATATTAAATTTAGCTAAAAAAAATATAATATATATTTACAGTAATATATATTACTTTAGCACTTCAGCACAGTATAATATTACTTTAGTATATTATAATACGCAAGTCTATCATAAAGGTCTTTCTGCTATTTAAGGCTTAGGGCATTCTTAATTATCGAGGTGCTTAGACTTAGAGCAGCATAAGGGAAAAAGAGAAAGATAGAGAAGTGAATATATCATGCGTTAAACGTGCTAAGAAGTATATATCTTATCTTCGCTAATTAAAGTCTATAAGGCCGAATCACCTAGTTAGTAGAAAGGTTGCGAGTAAGATATAGGAGAAAAGAAAGCCAAAAGTTAATAGGGGGTCGAATCGCCTGAAGACCTATTGCCCCTATCTAATTTCTATTAATATCTTAATAGCATAATATTAAAACTCTTAACCGTAAAAGTAGATCTTGTGATTTTTGGAAAGATAGGGGTCGGGTTAGCTAATTTAATAGAAAGCTTTACTATTAGTGAAAATAGTTATTAGTATTATAGGAGATACTATCGCTAAAGGCCGCTAAGAGGGGCAGAAGGAAGCTCTATAGATACTGAGTAGCCTCTTAAAGGGTTTAGGGATGCTCTGATTTATTCGCTTCGGCTAGGGTTAAGCTTATAATAAGCTTTTCTTAGTATCACATATTAAAAGAAACCTTAGTTATTATGTCTAAACTTATAAGGATATATAAGGCTAAAGGAATATTAGAATACCTAGTTATATATTGCGTTTCTATGCTTAATAAATTTAGGATTATTATAAATTCCCTGCGTGCATAGAGCTTAGGTGAAATATACTAAGGCTAAGAAACCGGGCATATGTAGATAGAACTATGAGGGAAGAGCCTCTAGTTAGTGCCTTAAATAGGTAGTTAGCAATGGGTCGGAATGACTGGGCCCTTATAAAAGGAATAGGCGCGTGTTCTAGTATGCAGAGCGTAGGTGATTAGAGTTAATATTAGAAGCGGATAATAGCATAGCTGGCGCTGCCGTAAAGCTGGTCTTGGGTGCTATAATCGGACTATACGAGTGTAGAAGCGGCTGTCGCGAGGGGGGCCTCGTGGATAATAATAATGATAGGGTATTATCCTTAGTGCTATATATTATTATAGAAGCTTTTAAATTAGGAATAAAAGATATTACTTAACTTATTAGTAGAGTAGTAACCCCTGTGAGCTTATCATCTCGGTATAATAGTTCCTCTAGCTCGTTGCCTAGATATAAGGTAGTCTCCCGAGGATAAAATATACTTATTTTAATTAAAGTCGAGTTAGAAGAAAGTATTAATTATTTAAGCAGGAAGATAAGGAAAGAGAAAGCAAAGGGTAATAATAATAGGGGAAAGCTTTATTAGGACTAGGCAAAACTATACTTTTAGTAACTAAGAGTATATTATTAGCGTTATTTATCTAGCAGGCTATAAAGTAATGTGAATAGTATTAGATATATCTGATCTGCTAGTTTAGGTATTATTACTTAAGCCTTTGCTTTTATTTGTATTCTTAAGTATATGCTTAAGTATATGCTTGCTTTTCTTTAAGTAAAAGTGCCCGGCGACTTATCTTTAAGAATGTAATAAAATGTTTTCTTATGAATAATTTATTAAGCCTTAATAATCTTCTGGGTTTATAACCCTTTTGACTTTATTGCTTATCTATGATAATAATAGCTAGAGTTATAATATAATAGCCCCTTTTACTTTGATTTTCCCGTAGGCTGTTTAATATATCTAATTATTAATTAACCTACTTGCTTTTTATTTTAGTTACCTATAAAAGTCTAAGAGAAATTATCTATAAATATAAAACCTTTAGTGCCTTAATCTAGGATGTTTATTAGGTAATAATTATTCTTAAATATAAAGGAAATAAAAAGGCATTGTCTTTAAGGATAAGGGTTATATCTATCTAGATTAATATTTATTGCAGTTTTCCTTTTATCTTATCTTATCTTATGCTAAGTAAAGAGCAGGGGTGCTGCTGTTAAATAGAGATCGAGCTCGCTGAGTAGAGACTGCTTGTTTTATCCGTGGTATAATTAGCTGTTTATTTTATTCGCGGTCTGATTAGCTGAGCCCTTGTAAACATAACCGAAAACCGAAAACCTAAACCCATTATTAATCCCTATAAGCAACATTGATGGTCCTGATACTCAACTCCTCCAACTTCAGCGGTTACATACCTTCCCTCCTTTTTTTTTTTTTTTTTTCTCTTTCTTTCCCTACTACTCCTATTAGCAGTTAGCCATTCCTTTACCCTATTTTACTCTACTTACCTAACCGCTCCCTTTACCCTTCTAATAATATTAGACTATAGCGGTTAGCCTTATATTATTAACTATTACTTTTATAATTAAATATTTTTATCCCCTAGACTATAGCAGTTAGCTTTATTTTAGTTATTCTTATTCTTATTATTAAATATTTTTATCCCCTAGACTATAGCGGTTAGCTTTATTTTATTTATTATTATTCTTATAATTAAATACTTTTATCTCTTAAACTATAGTAGTTAGCCTTATTTTATTAACTATTACTCTTATACTTAGTTATATTTATTACTTAATCTATAGCAGTTACTACCTTATAATAGTTCCTAGCTTATAGTAGCTTCTATAAATATAACCTTAACCTTAATTAATATATATCTGCTCTATAGTAGTTCCTCCCCTATTATAGTTCCCACCCTATAGCGGCTACTATAATTGCGACCTAAAGTATAACCTTAATAAATTAAATATTTATTATATTTTGGCTCTTAGAGCGCCTTGCTACCCTATACTAGTTGCTACCCTATAGCGGCTGCTGCCCTGCTATATTTATCTACCCTCTAGTAGCTACTGCCCTGCCGCATCTGCCTATACTGCAGCGGCTGCTGCCCAGTCATAGCTGCTGCCCTGTTGCAGCTGCTACCTTGTCGCAGCTGCCTACCCTATACCAACTATACCTGTAACGTTTATCCATTACTTCCCAGAATATATATAGCAACCATAGCCGGTCTTAAAGAGCGGCCTGATAGCTCAATGGTTAAGCTTAGCAACCTTTTCCCGAGGGCATAGGGTTTAATTTAGGCTATAAGCAGTTTGCGCTGCTTTGCCTTAGGAAGAATATAATACCCTCCCCGTAAATATATATAGGCTTCCTAAGTAAAAAGCCGCGTAGTTATCTAGGAATAGGCCTTATAGCATTAAACCTTATAATTATAAGACAGGTTCTAATAAGTATTAGCTATATTAATTAGTTTTGCTATTTTATTATAATTATTATTATAATTATTATTATTATTATTATTATTTTTAATTATATTTTTATTATTATTTTTAATTATATTTTTATATTATATTTTTATATTATATTTTATTAGGTATGTATTTAATAAAGCTAACTTATAGGTCTTAGCTACTTTATAATAAGTTAGAAATAAAGCTACCTTATAATAAGTAAGAGATAAAGCTACCCTATATAAGAGCAGCTATTATAGCTTAAATAAAAACTAAGGCATTTATTAATAGCTTATAGATCTAAGAGCTTATAATAAGCAAGCACTTTTTTATCTTTCTTATTTATTATAAATACTAATAGTACTAAGCTATAGGCTTATAATACCTATCTCGGGCTAGTATTTAAGTTATTAATAGCTACTTATATTATTAAATTACTTATAGAGGTATTAACTTTATTTAAATTAGCCTCTACTAGGATTATTATTAATATATTATTATATAAAGGGGAAAAAGAATTAAGTATATTAGATTATACCTTATAGACTTTATAGCATAATTATTTATATATTTATTAATATATATTTTATTCTTTTTTATTTTATTTTATTTATACTTTACTAAGTGCCTTATCTTAGTTATAAAAAAGTATATAATAAAAAGTTAAGCCTTTATTATTAGCTTATAATATATAATTATTATATAATATATAATAAATATATATCTTACTTATATTATTATTTACTTATATAATTACTTACTTATCTCTAAGCCTGCCTATTTATTACTAATATCTATTACCCCTAGCTTCTTAATAATACTTTATTTATTTATCCTAAGACTCTACCTATATAAGCTAAGGTTAAGAGGGTTACTTAGCCGCTTTTATAATTTAGATCTATTACTTTATACTTATTATGCCTAATAGCATATATATTATAAAGTACCTATTAGTAAGTAAAATAATTATTCTCTCTTTTATATATATAAGCTCTACTAATATACTAGGAATCTAAGATATAATATTAGCTCTATTGCTAATATTACTTATAGAGCCTTATTATTATGCTACCTTATTATATAGGACTTATTTTATATTTTAGATTAGGGGTAGGCTATTTATAGCTAGCCTTATATGCCGCTAAGGCATTAGATTAGATAGACGCAGAGATATTAGCCTAATGCGAGGTAAGGTAGGCGCCTTTAATTTAGCTAAGGGTAATAATATAATTAATAGAAAATAAGTAGACCCCCTAGGGCTATTAGGCATAGCGGATTAGGTTAATTACTTAGAATAGAGACTCCCTTAGCCTAGCTTAGTAATATAGCAAGATAATATACTTATAGGCAAGTTACTTTAAGAGGTAATAATAGATTAAGTTATAGTAATAATAGCTAAGCTCTTAGTAGATAGGGTATATTAGTAGTCATAGCTTAGCCTAAGAGATCTAAGTAAGTTATTTAGCGAGGAGGCAAGAGATTTATTACTCCTTGAGGCGAAGACTATTAGTAATAATATATTTTACTTTAATAATAGGCTAGGCACCTTAATAATAAGCCTAGTCTTAAAGACCTTAGGCATAGGGAGGGGGTAATCCCTTATGCTAGGACTAGGCGAGGGAGTAATAAAGGCCTTAGTAGGCTTAGAGGGCATAGAGCTCTAGGCACTAACTAGCTTTATTAGCGTCTAGATAGGGAGGCCCTTAAGGCTAAGAGAAAGGATCTCCGCGGGAGAAGGGTAGGTAGAGACTTAGCTAATAGGAGTCTTAGGCTAAGTAGGGGTCTTATAAGGCATAGTATTAATATTAGGTTAATAAGGTATACTAGGTAATAGTAATATAGCCTCAAGCATAGATAAATTAATATAATTAACTTAGGGATATAATTAATAAGGTAAGTTACCTTTAATCTAAATACTATAATTATTATATTAAGTCTTAATTAATATTAATATCTTAGGCATAGCAAAGACCCTACTAGGGCTAGTAATATAGCTCTTCTAGTATAATATAGTGCTTCAAATAGCTTATAATTTTAGTAATTAATTCCTAGGCTAAGCATAGGTTAGCTTAATATTATTAAAAGCAATAAGCTAATACCCTTTGAGGCTAATATAAAGCTATTAGATAAAGAGGCATAAGTTAAATAGGTTATCTCCTAGGTATTTAATTAAGTTAGTATACTTACTATTATAGATAGTACTAGGGTTTTTACTTTTCTTAAGGTATTATACTCCTAGGACCCTAAGCTTATTTATAATAATATATTAAAACTATATATTAATATAGTTATAAGAGAGAATAAGATTATTACCCTTAATAAGGATTTAGTTACGCATAGGGAGCTCTAGATACTAGATAATACTGCCTATATAATCTTAACCCTTAATTATTATAGGCCTAGAGTAATACTTAATATTTATATTATTATATTAATTATTAATAAGGCTATAAAGGGTAAGAAAGAAGTAAAATATACTAAGTATATTATATTTTTATCTTCTAGGCTACTCTAATATAAGAATACTAAAGAAGTTAAAAAAAAAGGGCTACTTAGCTTATATAAGTATCTTATATATAGCTAAGACTATATAGTATATATAAGTTCCCTAATTAGCCCCTAGCGTAATATATAGCTAGTTACTAAATATATTAAAGTAATAAAAGTATATATAAGCGCGGTTAAAGATAAAAGTAATAAAATAAGGTATAAAATAAAAGTAAATAATTTTAATAAGAAATCTCTTTATATATATAGCCTAGCGAAATTTAAGGGGTATTAAGAAGCTAAGCTTAGTATTATATAAGACCTTATTATAATAGCTAGTAAGGTAAAGATTTTTATTATAAAAGGGTTTATCTTAAGATATATTAAAGTATAAGTTAGGCTTAATTATTATATTATAAATAATAAGCTCCTAATGGGTAAGGTAGATTATATCCTCTAAGCAATATATAAGGAGGGGGAGGAGCTTAATAAGAGAGGTATTAAAGAGCTTTACCTCCTTATTAATATTAACCTAGAGTTTCTAGAGGTAGTAGATATACTTGCCTTAGCTAATATCTTAGCCCTATAGAGAAGGGAAATATAATTACTAGTAGCTAATAAACTTATATATAATTAGCTATAGGCTATTATTAAGGGCTAGTAAGGCGTCGCTAGTGGCTAAGGGGGTAGTTAATATATTATATTTATCGCAAGGCTAGAATAAGGTAGGCTACTATTAGTATAGCCGCGGTAGGTCTAAGAGGTAAAGCTTATTAGGCATAATAAACTTATCTAGTCCGCCGGGGTTCTTAAGCTTACTAATAAGGAGAGAGAGCTAATTATTTTCTATAATAAAATAGCTAAGAGGTCAGTAAGGGAAAATTAAGGCTATAATATTATTAGCGAGAAAGAAGAGATAAAAGGGAAGGTAAGGTAAGGCTATAAGAGGAGATAATAGAGCTAGGCTCTTTTTATTATATTATTAATATATATAAAAGAGAAGTAAAAAAGTAATTATATATTAGGTATTAAGGAGAATAAGAGGGTATCTCTATATAATGCTATAAGCTAGAGGGTAAGACTAAAGGCTAGACTATAGCATAATAAGTATAATTAATTTAGCTTTAATAAGGGAGATCTTATTTAATATTAAGTATCTATAGACTAGGGAGGAGGCAAAGTATATAGCGCATAGTAGATAATAGCTTAGGCGGGAGGTATTATTTAATAGATTAATTAGAGGGGAATAATTAAAGAAGGCTAAGAGGCTAAAGAGGTTAAAGCGAGAGAGATATAAGCGCTAAGAATAAGCTAGCGATAATATAGGTAGAGGAAATT
Organism: Fusarium falciforme; assembly: GCF_026873545.1. NCBI lineage: Eukaryota > Fungi > Ascomycota > Sordariomycetes > Hypocreales > Nectriaceae > Fusarium > Fusarium falciforme. The sequence continues at coordinate 39,960 of NC_070554.1, forward strand.
ATAAGTATTAAAGGCAGGCTAACTAAGATATAATATTGTAATAGAGAGGAAAATATAGGCGATGCATATAAGTTAATTAGCCTATATAGAAGAAAGAGATAAAAGAGGAAGAAGAGGGGAGGGCTAAGAGGTAAAGGAAGAAAAAAAAAAAAAAGGAGAGATACTATGCGCTAATTATTTATATCTTAAGCAGGGAGTAATAATTATAACTATAAATTATAATTAATCTAATATAATAGTAAATTATAGTTAATTATAATAATACTTAATTATAATAATCTTTATAGGTAGGGCTCTTAGTATAATTGTATTTTTTTTTCTTTTTAAATTACTTTAATTAGCATGGGATTATTTACTTAAGCTTTATATTAAATACTATTAAGCTTTATAAGAGTATTTATATAAGTATTACTAAATATTATTATATTTACCTAAGATTCTTTACATAAGTATTATTAAATAATTACCTTATTTACCTAAGAGCCTTTACTAAGAATTGCTAAACCTTATTATATTTACTTAAGCTTTTTTATATAATCCTCTTATAGGCGTGATTGTATTTGCCTATTATGCGATAGGGAAGCCTAGGGTATAATAATAAGATAGCTCCTAGTATATTTATAATCCCCTCCCCTCCTTTACCTACCTATACTTTTTATCCCTCTGCTAAGTAAGATTACGCCTATCTATATAGCATTAGCTAATTATCTAGCTTATAGGAGCACTAGTGACTATAATAGATATTAATAATATCCCTTAAAAGTAACTTCCTAATATCTAAGGTAAGGCTATTAGCTGCCTAGCTATAAACTAATTTAATATTATACTAATACCTTTTAGCTAAAATATAATATAATTATTATTAAGAGAGACTAAGTCTAGTATTAATCTATTTATCTTATAAGTATATAAAATTAGCAAAGAGAGTCTACCTAGCGGTAATTAACCTATTTAATTATATAAGTAAAGGAGTACCTTTGCTTCTAGATCTACTCCTAGATAGCCCTCGACCGCGATAGGAATCCCCTCTATATAGAGCTTATATTTACTAATAAGGATAGTAATAACCCTAAGTAATATACAACCTGGTTTTTCTCCTTTATTAATAGGGCTAATAATAGTATTAAGACTATCCTTAATATAATCCTAATAACTATACTCTAGCCTATTTATATCCTAGCTAACTTTATATACCTATATAGCTACTTTACTAACTAGCTAATTAACTAGCGGGAGTGCTAGCTAGCGCTAGCTATAACTTTCCTTAGTATCTAAAACCCTATCCTTTATAAATATTATATTAAGTTATATATAGCTAATATAAGCTAAAATAAGAAATATATCCTCTTTCCCTTCTTAGCTTATATCTCTATTAAGGGCTTCTAAAATAGCTAATATGCTAATTATATCTAGCAGAGAGATACTACCTATAAGTAATAGAAATTACCTAGCTACCTAGTAATATTAGCCACCGAGGGGCCCTAGAGCTAGCTGCTATTAGGCAAGGAGTCTCTAGTGCGGCGACTAGGCTTATATAGGGTTAATTAGCTAAACCGCGTGAGCTACTTAAGGGTCTTATATAAATATCCCTCGCTATAGAGTTATAAGAATAGCAGGGTAAGGGAGCTAAACCTACTAGAGGAGGTAGCGGCAAAGAATGCCTAGGATAAGTTTAATAAGTACTAAGCGTAGCTAAGGCCATAGGCGATAGTATATATAGTAAGATAAGTTAGGGAATAGATAAAATAGGGAGTATATAATAGCTTACCTTGCCTATAAACTATAGTAATAATTATATATATTATAATAGACTTTATATTAATATATAATAGTATAATAGCTATAACCCTAAGTAAACTAAGTAATTACTTTATATTTAAATAAGTATAGATATTACTTATATAAGTATAATATAAATTATACTAGTAGGAAGGTCTTATTATTTAATTATGCGATATATATAAGGTAATTTAATATAAATAATACTATTATCTTAAAGATTATATCTAAAATAAAGAATTATTTAATAAGATATACTATAAATATAAAATAGGCATTAGGCTTAGTAATATATTTATTTAGAGGTAATAGGCATATATATACCTTATTGCCCTTAGTATCTTTTTTTCCCCTCCTTAGCTTATAATATATATTATATATACTCCCTTAACTAATATCTCTATTATATTTATATATATTACCTCGCAGGTAATTAATTAATTATAACTATGGCGGCTCTTAATATAGTAGCATATTTCTTTATAAAGTCTCTAGGTATAGTCTTCTTTGGCGCTAAGGTAAGAGGAGAGAGAGGTAATAGTATTATAATAGACTACGGCAAGAATATACTAGCTATATTAGCTGAGGTATATTAAAACTAGCTAGCCTAGATATAATAATAAGAGGACTAAGGGTATAAAGTCTATAGCTAGATTTTGCTTAGAGATAAAAATAGTAATAAGACCATTAAGGCTAAGCCCTAGAATAATTACTTATTTAGTTAGAATATTTGCCTATTTAGCCCTAGAATATTTACTTATTTTATATTAGAATATTTACTTATTTAGCCTTAGAATATTTACTTATTTAGCCTTAGAATATTTACTTATTTAGCCCTAGAATATTTATTTATTTAGCCTTAAAATATTTATTTTTTTTACCTTAGTATATTTATCTTATTTAATTATTATTTATATTTATTTCTTTTTCTAACTCTAAAGATTTATTATTATTATTATTTTTTTTTATTTCTTATTATTTCTTATTATAACTTTAAATTATTATTATCTATTATAATAACCTTACCCTTTTTAAATTATTTTAATAATAATATCTACTATTATTAAACAAATTAGCCTTTATAGAGAGATTACTTATTATATTACATATATATACCTTAATAGAAGCTAGGGTGCTCTAAAAGGATATTATATAGCGATCTTCTAGATTAATATATTTAAAGGGTCTTTTATATATACTAAGAAGTACTTTATGCCTTAATATAGTCCCCCTTATATTATAGGGCTTATACCTATTAACCTATAAATGCCTAAATAGGATAGGCTATATAATAATATTTCCTAAGCTAACTTTTATTATAATTAGCCTTTTTTTATATTTCCTAGGACTATAGCATTAGGCTCTTAAGGCCCCTTAATTATATACCCTCTTAATAAGAGAAATAAAATTACTTTTATATTAGCCTTTTATAGGATTCTTAAATATAATAATAATAGATATTATATTCTTATCTATAGTAATAATATTATTAGCTTTTTTATAAAAGAAAAAGTAATTTCTATTAACTTAGATTAGCTTACTAAGTTTAATACTTTACTTAATACCTAGGGACTATTTTTATAGGTAATTTAATTTATCTTTTACTTCTTAAAGTATTAAGGTCTAGTAATATAAAGGTCCTTATATTATAAATTCCTAATTTAGTGTATCTTTTATAATAAGATAATCTACTTAATTAACCCTATAGACCTATCTTCCCCTAGATTAGCCCTTAGTGTATTAGAGCCTAAGGATAATTAATTAGAGCCTAAGAAAAAAGCTATATATTGCTCGCAGAGGTTTATAAGCGGTATAAGAGCGGTCTTAAGTATATAGCCTAATAGATTCTTATAGAGGGTTATTTATATTAGTAATGCGGTAAAGAATAAAAAGGAAAAAAAGGAATTAAAGGTCCTAAGGCTAGCTCTTAATATATATAACTTTATATAATACTTATAGAGATACTTACTTAATATTAGTTAATTCTTAGATATAAATAAGTTCTTAGAGGCCTATAATAATACCTTAAGTATTAATATTAAGGAGGCTACTATTAACTAGGTAGATAGCTATTAGAGCTTTGTTAATAAGGATAGTATAGACTACCCTAACTCTTAAGCCCTATACTAATACTAAGACTAGGGCTATATTAGACCTACTTAGATAATTACTACCGCAAGGGGAATAAAGAAATTAAAATTAAGGAAAGATACTTTATAACTAAATAGCATACTTATAAATAAGTAATATATATTAACTCGTGAGATATTTACCCTAGAGCTTTACTAATTTTTATATAAAGTTATTTCTATTTAAGGAGTTATTATATAATATTATTACCCTCTGTGCCTATTGCTAGCGCCTAGGTGATTTAATACTAGGCAGAGATAATATCTTATCTTATAGTAAACTCTTATTATTATTATAGTTAGACCCGGGTTTAACCCTCAGAAGCATCTAGCCAGCCTCTTAGAGCTTCTTTTTACTATTATAATAATATTACTTTTACCTACCCTAGACTACCTTATAGCCTATAATTAGTATTTCTATATATTTATTATTATGCCTTGCTTTATGTTTTTTCTATTTTACAAATAAGTCTATATTACTTAATTTACCTATATTACCCTTATTATTATTTTATAATCCCTTACCCTAGCTCGCCTAATATAATCGCTATAACACAGTTAGCCTATATATAATATATACCCTCTAGCAAGGTAGCCTTCCTAAGCTAGATTATATACTCCTCTATTATCTTAAAGCTCCTCTTAAAGTATTTCTTAAATTACTTATTATTATTTAGCTATATAAAGGCCTTAAAGTAGATTAATATAATTATATCTTAGTATTAATACTCTCTTGCCCGCTAGATTATTATATCTGCCTCGCGGTATATTTCCTAGGGCTAGTAATACTGCTAGTAGACTAAGAAGTAGTCTATCTACTTAACCTTATGCCCCTTATAGTCTATAAGTGCCTTTTTCTTAGCCCTAATCTAGTTATAACGCGGCGAGTAATTACTAGCTTAGTGCTCCTATAGTATATACTCTACGCGGTAATAGAGGTAATACCCTTCTATTACCTCTAGATCCCTCTTATATTACCTTGGCGCCTTACCTTATATATAATCTTACTAGAGAAGCTTAGTTAATCTAGTAAAGGTTATTCCCTAACGCACTATGCTAATCCTATCCCCGACCTCGTCCTCGCCCTTGTCCTTATCCTTATCCTAGCCCTAGTTCTCTATACTTTCCTCTTTCTCCTCCTCCTTAACTACTATAGCGCTAATAATAATTACCTTTTTACTACCCTTATCTAGGATAGTCTCTCGCTAAATACTTTTATTGCCCTAATAGCTATTATTATTACTATTACTATTATTATTATTATTACTCTGCCTTATTAACTTAGTAGGCTTAGCTATTATATAAGGAGATAATTATAATAGGGGAAGATCTATAGGAAGAGAGGATAGAGACTTAGTTCTTAATAGGCTAAACTTAATACTTAATAGCTACCTCTTAGAGTAATATCTAGGATAGACTTTATAGAGCTTATTCCTAGCTATGTATTATCTCTAATTATTTAGTAAGTTAAGGAACTAGCTTATTATACTGCGGTAGTAATATTATTATATAAGGTAAAGCTATATAGACTCCTTATTCTCGCTAAGTAGCTTACCTTTTAGTAATAGTTATTATATAGCGCTAAGTAAAATAATAGACTTAGCTACTTTACTATTATAGCCTACTTAGCTAGATTATTATAAGAAGTCTATTATAATAGATAGAGGTCTAGCATAGATAATAAATTATATATATGCGTAGTTAAAGCTAGGTCTTAGAGTAGATATAGCTATAATAATAGGCTATTTATCCTCCTCGTGGCCATAGATCTAGCGGTTAATTATAGCGCCTTTCTCCTTCTTTAATATTATCTCGCCTATATATAATTAATAGCCTAGCTTCTTAGCTACTATATCTATTATATTCTTAGTCAGATAGTAGATAATAATCTTATCCTATGCTTTATTAAATATATCTTCCCTCTTATAGTAGTCCCTTATAGCCCCTAAGACCCTCTTAGTAACTAAGCCTAGGCTACTTTAGCATTAGATAAGATACTAGAGGTTAGCCTAGTTAATTAACTTATATACTATGCGTAGCTATATAAGCTTATTATAACTAATAAAGATATTAAAATATATTAATAGTAGTATTACTATAAGCTAGACTATTTATATATAGATTTACCTTAGGTAGTATATTAGTATTACTATAAACTACTAGTTATTACCTATAGTAATAATAAAGTAATACTTATTAATAATAATATAATTAAGCTATTAGTAATCTATTAGCTAGTAGGCATAGTTAAGGAACCTATCTAAATAAGCTACCTCAGCTGAGATAATAATAACTAGCACTACCCTTTTTAACTCTTGCTCTTAGATATAATGCCTTAATTTAACCTTATCAAGGCGGCTTACTATATTGCCGCAGAGGGCTATAGTAGGTAGGATAAGTACTATAGTATTAGCTCCCGCGAGTAATATAGCTACTATTATAATAAGTATCTTACTAAAGCTAATACTAAGGATAATTTGCCTTTAATCTCTAATAGTAATATATCCTCTATTAGCTTAAGTACCTCTGCGTTCCTTAGGTGCCTAACTAATAAGTCGCTATATTCCTTACTATCTAAGTTATTTTATACCCTCTAGGCCTTGACTAGGCTAATATCCTTATAGCTAAAGAATAGCTTATTATATAAGAGGCTATATGCCTAGCAGAACTTAGAGGTAATAAGCTACAGGACTTACTTAAGGTAGGCAGGACTATTATTATTACGCGCTAATTAACTTTACTTTAAAGTATTAAATCTTACCTCTTATTATTAAGAATATTTATATAAAATATAATATATATTAGCTTATCTTATAAGCTTATATTAGTAATATATTAAGCTAATATATTATAATATAATTATATATTATTAGTTAATAAATAATAAAGAAATAATAAAAATAATATTAAAAGGCTTTTTATATTTAGAGGCTAAGAATAATAATAATTTTCTCCCCTAGGATATTAAGCTCTTTAAATAGCTAAAGGGGAAACTTATTTAGCCGCTTAAGTAAATCTTTATATATTTAGCTAATAATATAATATTAGCTATTTAAGTACTTATAGAGAGATACTTACCTAGGTTAGATTATAGACTGATATAATATATATATAAAGATCTTATATTAGTAATTAAAAATACAACTATTTATTATATTTCCTCTAGGGTAAGCCCCCCTTAATTAATTTATATTTTATACTTTTCTTTTCTTTTATATCTATATATCCTTAGAATAACTATTTTACCTCTTTTAGTTCCTAATAGATAATATAGTAAATAAAGGCATAAATAGCTTTATCGTAGTAACTCCTCGATCTATATAGTAGCCGTAAAAGTACTATTAGTTTTAATCCTATTAAAGGATAAAGAGCTAATAATATATCTTAAGTAGCTCTAGCTATAGCTACATAAGTAAAGCTATATTAATAGCATAGGCTATAAATAGTATATATAGGTAATAATTAATACTTATAGTAATTATATAAATTAATATATTAATATTAGAAAGATAATACAAGTTCTTCTTTATTATAAGGTCGCTTATATACCGCTTAGTAATAATAAGTATTACTTATTAATAGAGTAATAATATTTATAATATCTATAAATATTAAGTTAGGCTCTAAAGGGCTTTTATTACTTATATAAGAGTTAAGTGCCTCTTTATATATTTTAGATTTAGATCTAAGTCTAAGAAAAAAAACTTAATACTAAGGTATTATAATAATTAAAGCTAATTAGCTAGGAAATTAAGGAATAGCTAGATATAAGCGAGGTAAGTAAATATATATAAGCTTAGATTATTTAAAACGTAATATATAATATAAAAGGTATAATTATTTAAGGCCTAAGCTTTATTATAATTAATAATAATAAGAATTTATCCCTCGCAAATAAAGGTATTTTTAATTACTAGCTTTATATTTTAAAGCTAGATATTTATTACTTTAATGCCCTAGCTAAGTAGCCCTATAGTTAAGTAAAGCATAGTAAAGATTATTATATTAAGCTTAATACTTATATCTAAGTATACCTAGTAGGAGCTAGGTAATTAGTAGCTACTCTTAGTAAGGGCCTAGCTGTAAAAAGAAGATAATTATATATAGTATACTATTGCCTTATAAAAGCCTATTAGCCTATTCTTTAGCTTCTTAAGGAAGTATTAACTAAGTAGCTAATAAGTTAAGTTATTATAAATTATAAAAAGATCTATTATTAGCTTTTACCTTAATATTATCTTATTAATTTATTCTTATACTTATATAGTAGTAGTATAATAAGCTATATAGAAGTTAAAGAGCTTTATTACCTTATTATTATTAATAATAAATAATTAGCTATTTTAGGCCTAGGTTAGGTTACTTATAGACTTTTCTTACTTAATAATACTCTTTATAAAAGCTTTTAGCTCTAAAATCTTACTAAAAGGTAAATAATAACCTCTAAGTATATACTTTATCTAGATTACCTTAAGATATTCTAGCTATAAGAGGTAAATATCTTAGGCTAGTTAGATCTATATAAGGGTAATATAGCTATATAGCGGTAGGCTATATTTAAGAAAGAATAACTACCTTATCTATATAAGAGTAGTAAAACCTAGTATTAAGGAATATATGCTTTAATAGGCGAGAGAGCATAAATAAATCCCTATAATAGCTATAAAGTATATTAGTGCTAAGGAGGCTATAACCTTAGCTTAGTATTAGTATATCTAAAATATTATTAAGAGCTAAAATAAAGCCTCTAAGAGCTTAAGCCTTATACTATAAGAGATACAAAAAGTATATTATCCCGGGGCATAGTCTTACTTATCTTTTCCTTTATTATTATCTTCCTCTCTAGCCCTATTATAGTTATGATTCTATTCTTTGCTATTACTCTTATTATAGCTATCTGCCTCTGCCTTATCTTCTTCTTTGCCCTCGCTGCCTTCCCCCTAGTTACTTTAACCGCCATAGGCCTCTCCCTTTTCCTCTTCCTCTTCCTCTTCCTTCGCTTCCTCCTCTTCCTCCTCCTCCTCCTTTAATTATAATATAAGGTCTAGGATGTACTATATTATTATAATCATATCTATATATAGCGGCATATTATAAACCTCTTAGTGCTATTATAGCTTTAATATAAAGGCCTAAAAGAGGTAATAAGTAAAGTACTTTTATCTTAACTTATATTTCTCCCTAATATATTATAGCAAAATATAAAATAAGTAATTATAAAATATCTCTTACTAATAGCTTAATAACTAGTAATATAACTAATAGGATATATATATAAGGGTAGCCTTAGCTTAATTAAATATATTATTAATAGCTTGGGGTGCAGATTCGTACAGACAACCCCGGGGGCCTGGGGAAGAGACAGCTTGCTAGGAACAAGCAGCATACACTTGTCGTACGTGGAGGCATAATTTTCCTACATTACGGATCACAGAGAAAACCTATTGTGTTCATCTAACTCTTCGTTCCTCATCATTGAACTAGTAATCTCTTGAGTCATACAATCTTGGTGTCCTTGATTCGTTTCCTCTGCTGATACTCAATTGTGCTTAACGGTGTCATGAGTGCACCAGCTGTTCTGGTATAAAAGACGTCCTCGTTCGGCCTCACATAATACACAATCCAGTCTCCCTCTGGTTTGCCAATCAGCCCAGCAAGCTCGCCAACGTCGATCGCAGGCCCGGGAGACTTCGATGTCATTCCTTCGGTGAAGGTAGCCAATGCCGCACCGAAAAGAACAAGAGCCTGCTGGGGATGTGATGCATTTAAAACAATGGTCTGGTAGATAAGTAAGCCAAGCATCATCATGTCTTGGAACTGGACACTCACCAAGGTAGACCATTCATTTGCTAGTGGCTCATCAAGTGACACGGTTCGTAACTCATCATTACCTGGGGCAGTGAACTCGTGCATTTCGCCAAGATACTTCTCCCACGGTAGCTCGACGGCATGACTGAGGTTTTTGAAGATAACATGAGAGAACTTGTGTAGTTTCTCCATCACAGTGACGGACGCAGAGCTCGGGGCGCCATGCTTTTGTAGCACCAGCCCGTGCGGCTATAGATATGAATATTATCAGTTATGTACAGATGATTTAATTATATGCTTAACTTACCAAGGTCTTGAGTGATGCATCGCCTTGCAAGAGAGGAAGGTCAAGGACGAGGATGCCCGGATCGCCGCTTGCCACCGCTTCCCGAACGGCTTGAAGGCCAGTAAAGTCTTGCAGGGACTGATAACTCAACGAACGCATATTGGACAGGGCTGCTGATGGTTTACATTAGGCAGTCGTGGGGAGAGACGGCAGATTTAGACACGCGCCAACGGCGCTACTTTTCTGCCCCCCACCACTAGCCCCAGGTTGGTGTTGGAGAAGTTATTCGGCGCTGACAAAGCCGCCCCATCCACTCTGGACAGGTTGGAGAAAGAATTCAAAGATCTTTTGCAAAGCCTGTAGCTCATCTCTAGCGATGGGGATGTTTCGAGGTATTTGTATTTGTGTTAGGACATGACAGAAGAGATTGCATCGCCTAACCTATCCGCTGCGAATTGCACTCTCTCTCCCAACACCCTGTAACCATGGCTGGGCAATTCCAACACCTGTTGAGTCCCCTGAAAATGGGGGATCTCCAGCTTAAGAACCGAGTGGTCATGGCATCCTTGACACGGAATCGTGACAGTGTTCCCCGCGAGAACCTCCATGTCCCATACTATGCTGAGCGAGCAGGAACTGGCTTGATAGTAGGAATTCAGCTCATATTCTTTGGAGATATGCTTACTGCTCAACCAGATCTCAGAAGCGGCATTGATCTGCCCGCAAGGTGTTGAGTGGACATTCATGCCCGGCATCTACTCCCAACAACATGTCCAGGGTTGGAAGAAGGTCACAGACGCCGTGCACGCAAAAGGCGGAATCATCTTCTGCCAGCTTCATCATGTTGGCAGAGTAGCACATCCTGGGACACGAGTTCAGCGAGAGTCAGGCCAACCTGTGCCGGGCCCATCCGCAGTCGCTGCAAGGGGAGGCAAGTTCCGCAATGTGCCCGGAGGACCTGGTTACGTTGTTCCCACTGCAATTGAGGACCCCAGGACCATCATAGAACTGTACGGCAACGCGTCACGATTGGCAAAAGAGGCTGGCTTTCACGGTGTGGAAATTCACAACGCCAATGGCTACTTGCCCATGCAGTTCCTGGAATCCCACAGCAACCGCCGCGAAGATGAATGGGGTGGCCCCCTTGAGAACAGGATGCGCTTTTCGTTGGCATGTCTGGCAAAGATGAACGAACACTTCCCCTGGAACCGGATCGGAGTCAAGATTGCTCCCTGCGGCGGCTACAACGACATGGACGAGATGGACCTTGAAGGAAATCCGTCCCCCGATGCCGCCCTCGCCACCTACGGCGGGTTCTGCGCTGAGCTTGATAAGCTCGGGCTCGCTTATGTCCAGGTCATGCGATGGTGGGCGTCTTACGACTTGATGATCGAGGGCAAGCCTCGCGGCGTCCAGTGGGATCCTATCGCTGCCCTGCGGCCGATCCTAGCCAACACGCTTCTGTTTGGCAACACGGCCTTCACCCCCGAGGAGGCCAACGACTGGATCCAGAAGGGATACATGGATGCTGCAGTGATAGGGAGACCTCTTCTCTACAACCCGGATTACGTCGAGAAATTGCAGCTGGGCCAAGCGGACGCGTTGTATCAGGAACAACCAGGTGACGAGCATTGGTGGTAGTAAGTCAAATAGAAACCTGATTTTCAAATGCGTTTCATGCTGACAGTAATAACAGCAAATGGAGAAACAATGATAAGAGGGACGGATACCTGAACTGGGCAGGGAGAGCCATCATTCCGACACACTTGACAACTCAAGACAGACTAAGCTTGATTCACGATTAGAGAGTTCATTCAATACATATAAACGCTTGAGAAGAGTTGGGTGAATGACGAGATAGAGAGTTGCCCTTGTCGTGCCAAGTGTAAATATCCAACATCATGTCCTTTGAAGCGTGCATGCGGGACCAGTTGTACGCGTGATCGAGGCATCTTGGCCAATTCCACGGGCATGAATTGATATCTTGGACCTCAAGAATAAGTTTAAGAATGGCTCGTGGCTAGGATTCAGCCATATATGCTTGTCGATGTGTCTTCCCGATACTTCTTGACATGTGTTATTCTCAGCTTGATACCCAAGTTACTCCCTTAAGTAACTGCTCAAGTTGGATGCGATGTCAACCCTAGTTGCCTCATGATTGGGTTCACATGTTGAAGAACATGTATAAGCATACCTTAGCACTTTTGGTAGTACTGTTGCACTGCTGTCATTGAACACCTATGCGGCTCCTCTCTCTCCATGGAAATCCTAACTCGATATATGGTCAAATCTTTATATCCCAGGAGTGTATCACAGTCGAAGCTCACCAGTAAGTATTTAGGACAGGCAATGTATTCAGTTATAAACATCTTGCTCTTCTTTCTCCGTGCGCTGTCGTCGTAGCGAGCGTATGTGTCCGTTCCAACCCCTCCCCCAGTTCATCTCCAAAAACAACCCTTCATGACTCGTAGGTGTGAAAGATCTTGGCAATGATCTTCCATTCACCGTCAAACTTCATCATGGCGTGGAAATCTGTGTAGTCCTGCTCGGCGGCGTCGCGCTGCGACTCCAGGAAGTAAGACGTTCTGAAATCCAGTTGTGGAGAAGCAGCATTTGGTAGGAAATCTCGGCTTACAGGATTATTAGTACAACCAGAGCTATGTCATTCGTGACGACGTGCCTGTCCCAATCCCACAAACGGGAGAGGTCCTCGTGAGAATCGCGGCATCTAGCTTCTGTCACACTGACTTCCAGGTTATCCAAGGTGTCTACAAGACCAAATTGCCCGTCACCGGATCGCATGAGCCAACTGGGACAGTTGCGGCACTCGGCGAGGGCGTCAGGGGAGACTGGAAGGTTGGGGATAGAGTGGGTGTGCTAAACTTTAGAAACCCTTGTGGTTCCTGCAGCGGCTGCAGATGGGCTCTGGAGGATCTCGGGTCCCTTGATCCTCGATTTTGCAAGGATATTACCATGGCCGGGATCCTGGGCGCAGACGGAGGGTTCGCCTAGTATATGGTGGCTCCTGAAGATACCCTTGTCACAATCCCGGATACCGTATCCTTTGAACAGGCAGCTCCATTGATGTGCGCGGGAGTAAGTCAGATTGAGAAGAATGCTAGAAGTGTGCTTACCATGTCTTCATTAGGTGACGGTATGGAATACCATTAAGCAGATGGGCCTGAAGAAGGGGGGCTCAACCGGAATCGTCGGAATCGGCGGCCTAGGGCTTCTTGCAATCCAGTTCGCAAAGGCGGTCGGGTATCAGGTCGTTGCAGTCGACAACCGTGATATCGGCCTAAGATTGGCCTCCGAAGTGCCCTCTCATCTCAAGCCTGATGCGATCGTCAAATTCGGTGACGAAGAAGCGGCTAAGCAGATATCAGACTTGACCAGAGATATTGGGCTATACGGCGCCGTTGTATGCACCGACGATGTGGAGGCAAGCGACTGGGCCCTTCATCAGTTGCGGCTCAGAGGTGTTTGTGTCGTGCTGGGCCTGCCTGAGCAGCGCTACAAGTTTGATGCCTTTAACCTCGTGTTTAGGAAGATTGTTGTCAAGGGATCCATCTTCACAAGCGTGGACGAGGCTCAGAAGATGCTTGAGGTGATTAGACGAGAGGGTGTGCATAGCCATCTCACAGTACTCAAGCTAGAGGAGGGAGAAGTTATCTATGACAAGGTGGCAGCACACGACTTTGATGGGCGGTTAGTCGTTACCATATATTGAATGCATCGGGGCGTTATAGCGCAACCCGGTTTGACCTCACTGCAATGGTGATTGTCTTGTGTCACGAAAGAATCAACTAGTCTAGGTCTGTTCGCCTCGATTAAGTTTCAAGACAAGTCTGTGTTGAAGTATCTATCGCGGGAATGTTTATAATATTCACGTAGTGTATTTTAATATCAGGAAGTTTGCAAGCCGGCTCTAAGGATCATGATTTTCACCAGGCTCGTCTTTGGGCCCATACTTTCAAGGGTGCGCATGTATTTGAGATTATGGGGCTGATAAGGGCGGGCTTAGATCTTTGCGCCGATATGCTTTGAACTAAGCTATATCAATAGTCATACGCCTGATGTTTCCATGTGACATTTGATAAATCCAATCGATGGTCCGAAGGGCTTTTCATATTCGTCCCAAATGAAGTGGTCTTAGGATGAAAATGGTGTCTTGCAGCAACGACGAGTCAACAAAGATCATACGGTTTTTGCTAAGTCTACCTAGCTGTACGAGGCTCAGTTTGCATCAGTATAAAATTATTAATGTTGGTGATAAGTAAAGACTGGCCGATCCCCAAGCCCGACAATAGGGGATGAGACTGAAGGTTATTATCCTAAACTCAGGAAACCTCACCAAGGCTCGCGGTCGGCCAAGCCTAAACGTAGGTGACAACCATATTATGGCTACTCGTGTATCTAGACATAGCTTATTTGCCGGTCCAGGTACGGGTAATAAGATCATCAATACTCGTGGTTTGGACCTCCGGGAACCTATCATTCAGGCGACCCTCCTTTGGAAGTTGCATCTCTCCCTCGACTATGGAAGCTCCTAGCATAGCCATCATTCCCATAGTATCCATACCCCCGTAGGACTCTTCATCTGGGAATAGCACAGTGGCCTTTCCCGCTTTAAGCTCCTCCAGGGTGTCATAGGTCACGGCTAGTTTATCGCCAATGGCCTTCTCCGCGATAGCCACGATCTGGTTTTGAGTAACGTCGGAGCCACTAATAAAGCTGTACTCAGGCCATTCATCTTCGTCGACGAGACGAGCCACGAAACGTGCGAGGTCCTTCGAGTAGGTCATGGTGATGAGTTCGTTACCCGTTCCTGAAACGACAGCACGGCGTGATGGGAAGTCGAATGCCCATGGGAAGTTTCGAAGGTGGCTGGGGATATGAGGGAGTCCCATGTAGTCCATAAACATTCCGATTGCGATACGGGTGTACTTGAGACTCGACTTATCGAGTGCCTCCGCGGCATGAACTAGTGGACTAGTCATAGGGTTGCTCAAGGCGGCTTCATCTCTAAAATCGCCATGTCAGTTGACTAGATCAACTCAAAAGCTGGTCCAACTTACCCCTTGGGCACGTAGCCTGCGTATTCGCTGGGGATAAATCTGTGAGTTGTGGAGGACTTGTCGGCCGCCGCAATCAGGTTGAGTTGGGCCTGGGCACTGGGACCCACGATAGTCAGGGCAGAAATGACCGTGTCAACCATGTTACTATCCAACATCTTTGCCGTGCCCTCGATATCGTCATAATCGGTCTCGGCGTACTCTGCACCTGAGATGGCTGCCGCGGGAGTCTTGTCTAGGGGCTTAGCTATCTGAATTCTGGATCTGACCAATACCATTGTCCACTAACCTTTCTGCAGAGCACAATGACTTTATGCTTGCCCGACTGGACAAGTTCCTCGACGAGTGTTCGACCAACATCACCTGTCCCACCAGCAACTGCAAGGATGGCCATTTTGGGCTTGGGGGCCAATGTGTAGTATCAGGGTGATAAGAACTGTTGAGATGGAGGGAGGTATTGCTGTGATAGCGTAGAGGGTTAGATGAAAGACAATGTGAACATAGGAAAACTCAGGAGTTTTATATTCGATAGATGTCTACAAAGAGTCAACCTGCGGAGTTCAGTTTAGGTAGGCTGCGGACCTCAGAGCCCCCAAAGTCCGCGGGATCCGCAGGATGGGTCGAATTCGCACTCACGGACACGTCGGCCGCCGAGAGGTTATAAAGGACGGGGTCCGATACCCCCGCATTGGTTTTGAACTGGTTTCACAGACGGGTGGCGGACTATTTGAGACATACCCCGGACCAACCTTTTATTGAGGTAGCAGTCGCCGCAACGTATTTAGAATGTCAGCTACGATATATCTACCTACTACAAGAAGCTTCAAGTAGATCAACGCCCACCCTCAATCGTTTTGCTTTAAGGGTTTTTGTCACTAGGTGAGCAGCCACTAATCACGGCTAATAGCATTAGAGCCGAGAGTTATGGGCTCTTATCCAGAACTTTTTCAAGTTATCTATAAATCGTATACAGTGAAAAGCAGTACGACCCATGTCGGGGTGTTCATAAAGTCCGGGATCCCGTCGCGACCAGGCCAAGACGTCAAGTAAAACCCCATTGGTGCTACTGTATCGACTCGGTATACTAACCCGAGCCGGTGGAGCCGCTTAGTCAAATTCTCCTCAGACAGATCAACTTCATAGCGGTTGACAAGGCCATCTGTTTTCTCGACGAGGTCGCTTGTGGGGAATGCGGACGTCAAGGCCTGCACTGAGCGCGGCTTGGGGAGGTAGAGCAGGGAGTTGTGGCGATGGCGAGGAAAGGGCTGGACTGGTATAACATCCGCCTCGAGAAATTGAGGGCGTCTTCTTCCGGTACCGGCCAGCGAACGGTCTGTGTGAGCAGATTCGTTGGCGTAGCAACAATATACTTGAAGAAATAGTTCCAACCAGTAGCGAACCTGAACTATATAAGTAAGTTTGCTCAAGACGAGCAGGGAGGAGACTTGCCCAAAGGCTGGGCCAACCAAGCGGCTAGCATAACCTCCGATGGCTTTGTGCATTGAGAGGAACGCAGTCATCTCTCCAAAGGCAGTCATCACAAATAAGACTGCAGTACCCATCAAAACATAGCCAATAAGGAGACTGGCAGGCCCGCCTCTCGCAAGTGCAGTGCCAGAGCCAATAACTAAGCCCGTGCCGATGGCGCAGGCAATGGAGAACATAAAGACTTGTCTGGGTTTGAATTCTCGCTTCGGTTCATTTTGCTCCACAGTCTCTCCCGGCTGGGCAGAGAACTCGCGCTTGAGGTCATTTTCCTCCAGCTTCTCGATGTCGACGACACCCGCCATGCTGGGTAACCAGGAGATGGATACACAAGATCTGACGAAATGGCCACACGTGAATCAAGCCAGGTAGAAAGTATCAGCTTGAGCTGGTAGGATAGGAGAGAGGGCAGATTGAGAATAATCCATCGCAGTGGTATGACTGGCTTTTATATCCGTGGCGGCCATATCACGACGCGATGCAGAGGCTGCCCGCGACCCCTGACTCAAGTGTCACCCCGCACCCAGTTTCTCACACCATGATTATCGGCTGGGGCTTCCCCAGGCTCGCATGCAAGTGTCCTAGCCCCTGGAGATTTCCGAGATACTATCCATGACGAAAGAAATCATGGACGGCCTGGAACAGTCGGAAGTTCAGTTGCCCTCGGATAAGCAAGCCGGGATCGGGCTGGGGCAATCGTGGCAAGTGCTAGCTCTGGGTAGGATTGCCGAACCTACAACAGCCAGCTTCGGACCTCTAAACTGTCCGCTCTAAGCAGCTACACGAGGTGAAAATTTGTTGAATAGCAGAGTGAGCTTTGTAGACAGAGGTCATACTTGACGGCTTCAGCATCAAAAGTGGCTCGTTGAGAGTTAAACCTAGACCCAAGACGTTGCTCAAGGGTGTTTCTTTGACCCTTTTCCCCTTGTCTCTCAAATCCGACATCCATCGTGGCTCCCTGATTAGGCCTCTAGAGTGCATTGTAGCAGCAGGGGGCTCATATATTTCACTTACATGGCTCAGCTACAGCACTCCCGCAGTCGCGCCCAACCTAGCCTCCGCATGAGATGACCCTTCCCCAGATCTCGCACCTCGGCTACGGGCAGGCGACAAAGCTCGATCTCTGGACCGAGATCGGAGTGACCAATGGGCTGTCGTCCAGTGACGCCAGCTATAAACCTCTGTTGATCACGGAACGAAGTCCTGGCTGCTACAAGCATCTATCATAATATTCACTTTTGTTGCAGCCATCTCATCCAGAATCAACCATGGCCAATCTGGAGACATGTCCCCCTTTGACCAGAGGCGCAGTCCTCGAGGCGCACAAGCTTATCGAAACCCACATCCATCGAACCCCAGTCATCGCAAGCAAGACCCTGAACAAGATGGCATCTACACCAAGGGAATCTGCTTCGATTAACGGTTCTAGCCCCGCAAAGCCTGTCGTCAGACTCCATTTCAAGTGCGAGAATATGCAGCGCATGGGTGCCTTCAAGGCCCGAGGTGCTTTCCACGCTATAGAAAGACTTCTGCAAGAGCCAGGGTGGATAGAGAATGGCGAAAAAGAAAAGGGCGTTGTAGGATTCAGTTCTGGTGAGTCTCCATTCCCACTTAAATATCGACATTTGATCCAAGATCTGACGCCGAGACACCCAGGCAACCACGCTCAAGCATTAGCTCTCGCTGCGACCGACAAAGGCATCAAATCTTACATTGTTATGCCCGGCACCACATGGCCGAACAAGATTGCAGCCACCAAGGGATACGGCGCAGAGTTCATCTTCTCTGGCCCTCAATTTGAAGATCGAGAGGTGGTCGCGGCTAAAGTCGTGAATGACACTGGCGCCCGCCTTGTGCCGCCTCATAACCATCCGGATATCATCCTCGGCCAGGCAACGGCAGGTCTCGAGTTTCAACAGCAGGTCAAGGACCTTGATGCCATTCTTTCCCCTTGCAGCGGCGGAGGTCTGCTTTCTGGCACTGCTCTTAGCTGCGAGGATACTATTCTGGCACAAGAATCACAGAGGTCAGCACCAGAACTATCGCTGATGGGTTGATTGGAACCGTAAGCTCGCATCCCTGGAGCATCATCTATGAACGTATATTAGTCAATGGGATGTATGCTGTCAGACGAGGAAATCGTCGAAGCTACTAAGCTCATGTTAGAAAGACACAAGATCTGGGTCGAGCCGTCCGCCACAGTTCCATTGGCGGTCGTTTTGTTCAACGAAGATTTTAGATCTATGGTGGCGAGGGAGGCTGGCGATCAGGGTTGGGACATAGGCATCATAATGAGCGGAGGGAACATCAATGCGGAGGGGATGGCGAAACTGTTTTCTAGCTCATAGTACCCTCTGAATGGACGCACTTTCTAGGCCATGATCAAACCCATATCTTCCAGGTCATCTTTCCATCCAGGAGAACACAATGATTCAATGAAACATATCCAAGTATCATGGCGTCAATAGGTAACCAGTGCCAACTAAGATTGCTGACAGAACAACAATGGTCTGCAGTTCCTCCATCATGTACATCTTAGCAATCTTGTCTTCATGATTAACCCATCCAGCAGCCGTGTTGGTGTGAGGAAATGGTTCGCCAGGAACCGGTTTACCAAGGAACTCACAGAGCGGTTCCCAACCATCCTCGACAGTCCACTCCAGCAACCTTTCCTTGGGGACAAGTCCACGAATCATGTTGCAATGTTCTAGTTGGTCAATGTCAGCTCGTCACATCGGACACGACAGAGTGCCAGATCCACTGACCTTTGTAGACCCATTTCCCATTCCTTGCAACACCTGTCTCGATGTCATTGTCCAGTCCCCGGAATATGCCTGACCACATGAAGTCGAGGTACACATGCCAAGCCCAGAAACCTTGACAACTTAGGAAGGAGAGAATCCAAAGGACCCAGTTATGTTTCACGTTAGCGAGCGTTTTACTTGCGCTACGGTGCCACGCGTCCAAGTCTTTGCGGTAATTCAAGACGATCTTTGCATCGGGGTATGCTTCGATGAGCTCGGCGGCGAAGACCGAGCCTGCTGCACTAGTCACGGCGGTTGAGTGGCCCACAATAGCATCAAAGTCCTCCGGTGTAAACTTTGTATTCCTATCGAGGGGGCCAAACCATCTGTGTGCACGATGAGTACAGATGCATGCTGAAAGACGGTTGCTATTGACGTCAGCTGACCTTGGCAGCGACAGTCCATAATGCGATGATCCGATCTAATACTTGGCCTTTCTTCGTGGGGATGTGTAAGACTTGTCAGCGCCTCATACAAGCTAGGCCTATAGTTTCCGCAGTAAAAGATCTTTCCCCCTGAGTTTATTAGACTTGACAAATTGCTTGATTATAAATTGAACTGGAGCGACTCTTCCTCCTTAGGCTCACCCGAGACGGTACCCGGCACCTCCGTTTTGTGCCAAGACACGGGTTGGGCCTTCAGCAGGGGTCTAAACCAATCATAACTGCGAGAGTGGCGAATGCTTGCCATCTCGCGGTGATAGGGCATTAATAAATTCCCACTGAGTTTGGCAGTGTGGCAGATATGAATATAGCGGCAGAGCCAGTGTGGTGTGGGAATATCCATGACTCGACTTGTCGATCTCGCTTAAGCTTTTCCCGGTCATCCAATCAAACTGGCTGGAGTTTTCTCGTCCGAGAAGACGAAGGGCAAACGTCCAATCAAATGACCTGGAGCGTTTTGGCCGAAATTCTGGTCATGAGGGGAACACAGCCCGCAGGACTAGCATGTGGCGAGACGAACAGTAAAAGTGTGTCCATCACCTCAGGTTGCTGCATTTGTATAAGAACCTAGGGAGGGCCCAAGACACGCCAGTGTGAATGACAAGCTCTCGCCGTTCCGACAATGTTTGT
Organism: Fusarium falciforme; assembly: GCF_026873545.1. Classification (NCBI taxonomy): domain Eukaryota; kingdom Fungi; phylum Ascomycota; class Sordariomycetes; order Hypocreales; family Nectriaceae; genus Fusarium; species Fusarium falciforme. The sequence continues at coordinate 60,399 of NC_070554.1, forward strand.
TCATGATGCCATCGTTAGATGACACCATTTCCGATTTATTTCCAGATCCGTGGACCTTGCGCGATGTCATTGCCTACCTTTCCAGAAGCCATTGCCTGGAAACCATCCAATTTCTCGAAGACGCCTCCAGGTACCGAGTTTGCCACGCAGAAATAGTCGGTAACGATCGAATACCCGAAGAATCAAGAAGATGCCATTACGATTATTTGCAAGACCAATGGGAGAACTTGCTCACGACCTATATCCTTCCAAACGGCGAACGCGAGCTCAACCTTCCCTGTGACGTTCGGGCTCGGCTTGTTGAAGTTCGGTCCTCCCAGCATCCTCCCCATCCCTCGGAACTGGACGGTGCCGTCAAAATCGTCCGAGAACTCCTAGAGGGCTCGATCCTATCTGGGGCTTTGAACTCCGATGGCTCGCCCGAACCACAAAGCGATGAAGAGGGTGGCGGTTGGAGGAAAATCAGCAGTAAAATCCTACGGAAACCATCACCGCCAGTGCCAGGACAGGACCAGAGGGGGAAAGTAAGAACAAGCACTGATTCAGGACCGACGACGTTTACTTGGAGAGACAAGACCGAGCCTCCCTGTTGCACACGGCTCCAGTTTCTAGGAGACACCCAAGACTCACCCCAAAACCACTTATCACGGCGTGCCATAGAGATTTTCAACAATACCATTCGTCGAGTTAGGAGCAAGAGGCAGCTCAAGTCACCACCAGAGAAGGGTGGAGCTCTCGACAGCGTGGTGGGTGTTAAGAGTCACTTCCTCAGCCCGTAGCTATCGGGATGAGTTTGCCGTTGATGGCACTCGACGAGAATTTGGAGACCGGTTTCATCCCGGTTCTCCAAAAGGATTCACACCTAATCATGACGACACTCAGTACGTAATGCCAGCATGGAGGGGTTATGAACAGGCCACGGGAAAGACGTAATAGCAATCGATTATCTGATGCAATAAAGGTACAAACACAAGCCCATTAGATTGATGCCATTCAACTAACCCTTAGGTACAGCTCTTCCAACACATCCTCGTCTCCGACTCCAGTCCATCCGCTCGGCTGATCACTCCCCATGAACCGATTATCGCCCTCTAAAAATACCGATGCGCCAATACCAAAATTCTGAGGGTTCCACTGAAATGGAGGGGAGCTATCAACCCTCCAGTTCATTTCTTTGTCTGGCTGCAGATTCTTTGACTGCCTTGGAATTGCCGGCCACAGCTTGCTTGGACTGTCACCCGGACCATCCTTGCTATTGATGGTGCTGAATGGCTGGCACAGTATTGTTAGGAGTTTCAAGGACAGACTGACACGATCGGGATCAGCAGTTGTCGGAATTTTAAGCATGTAACCGAGAGACGACGGGCTCTGGGGTGCGTCGGCACTTGACAGAGGGAAGATGTACGACGTGAGCTTGTCGTGGATAGGGACCACGCAATCTCGAAATTTGAGTGCCACCGAGTCAAGAGTGCTGCAGAAAGAGAGCACATCGAGGCACATGCGAGCCTGTTTGAGGTCATCTTCCCACGAGGACCGAGGAAAGTGGTGTATCTGCTTCTGGGCAACACAATGCAGAAGGACAACGCAGGAGGTGTATGACTGGAAACTGGACACGCCGTTAGTATCAAATCCATGGGATGATGTGTTAAGGGGACAAGCCGAGACATACATAATAAGCCAACACTTTTTAAAGATTCCCTTTTCCGCTTGCAATAATCCCAGAATACGTGACGACTGTTTCGCGGCTGTAATAGCTTGATCTGCGTGGCTGAGAAGATTGTCCTCATACGACTCCCTCGCAGCGTTGCTCTCACGGGTGGGAGAAGGCCAAACAAATTGTGAGGCGATGCGGCGATACAGCAACATACGAGTGCCGAGATAGAGGAGATGGGTAGCCAAGATGGACCGCCGAGCTTCGACAGGAAGATCTTGGCGGCAGAGGTTGGGGAGATGCATCTCACTGGGAAGCAGATCGTGCCAGTCCTGAAGGTCTTTGTTGATAGAATCCATTGCTTGGCAGGCCATTTCTTCAGATGAAAGATGCATCCGTAGAATTTCGGCGTTCAGAAGAGAGATCTTGGTCATCTCTATTTGGACAACTGTGATCGTTAGAGACAGAGAAGATATGGCTCATAAGCTTACTTACTGTGGCTAACTTCAGATGAGTGGTCGCCTTCTACTTCCACTAACTATTATCACGTTAGAGCCTATCTGATTGAAGATGGATGATATTGGTGCAATACCGGAACCAGTTCCCGGAAAGAGATGTCACCACCTTTGATGTATCCGAGAGTGGAAGACAGCCAGCTAGGCAAGGTAAGTAAACATCAGCGAGATCGCCAGGGGAAAACTTGCCTTGAAAGAAACATCAGAGATCTCCATGCTCTTCGGTAGTCGGCCCATTCCTCTGGAGAGAGGCTGGGATGATGATACAACTTGTCGTTGAGGCTATGCCTCTTGGACATGCTTAGACCAATATCTACAACAACAAAGTTAGTCCGAGAACACACTAGGAGAGCATGGGGCTACAAACCAAGGTAAGCGAGTGACACGGTCGCTTTATTCATAATGTTGTACATGGCTAGCATCGTGCAGGCCTTGATTGCGTCGAGTGGTTGCTCCTCCACCAGATTCTCAAAGAAGTGCCTTGCCACGTCGTAAAATACGCCGTCCGTACCAACGTCGAAGTCGTCACCGTTATACTGAACCCCGACAGCCGCGACTGCAGCAAGACAACAAATGGCCGTCTTCTGATTTGCCATAGTACAGCCATCATTCACAAAGACATCCTTGTGGTAACGTAAGATCTGCTCACGGGAGAAAACGTGAAATAGTCGGCCACTGGAACTGAAAAAACTGTCAACCGCTGCTTGCGTAGTGATGGCGCTTGGTATGACTAGTGAAACCAAGGACCTAGACACATCTATTGACAGTTCCTTTTGTGTCGGGGCGGTGGTGGAAAGATTGGATTTTTGAGCGGCTTCGTCACTGACATCCGACTCCTGGAGAGAACAGGGGTTTGTGTTCTGGCCAAGAGAAGGGGAGGATCTGACCGACTGCTCTTCAGATATAGTGCCGGCTGTGGGACTTGAGAGACTGCTGACACCTGAGCTGGTGTTGATGGAGCCATTGAGGCTAGGTGGTGATGTCTCATCCTCGAGGTCAAGCAAGGCGTCTATGTCGTCGCTAGAGCGAATTTGCTGCAGCAACAGGTTCGCATCCTTGGTAGGTTTGGCCTGTAAAGTAGAGAACAGCTTCTCTAATGCTTCAAGGCGGGTCTTCAGTGCTGCTCTTCTCGGCATGCTCGCCTTGGATTCGTAGCGACAGGAACGTAGCCTGGAAGTACAGGTGCCGCACTGCGGTCGACGTCCATCACACTAGAGAAGAGTCAGTTTAGCCCCTAGAAGTAAAAAGGAACGAGGTAAATCACCTTGACTTTGTTCTGACGACAGTTCCGACAGGCCTGCGCGACGCTGTGGATTCTCTTGCCGAGCTTCACAGAAGAAGCTTTGGTATGACCAGATTCCCCAATAGCACCGGCAGGCAATGGCTGCTGCACAGCTGGTTGGATCAAACGGAACGAGGAAACCATGGTTGGCCAATACCAGGCGCTTGGCACTGAGATTGTTGCTAGATGGTTCGGTTTGGGAGTATCATCTGCCTTGGGGAACGAGGAAATGACCTGGGTTATTCGTGCCTGGGCGATTATGCACGTGTAGGGGACGTGGCGAGTATTCGAATTTCGCACCAATTGACAGACGTTACGCCATGGCCACAAGCTCCAACCAGAAAGGGGTTCTGACTCGTGTAAGTTCGCTCCAGTGGTGGGCGGTCTGGTGGGGAAGTGTCTGATAATCCCGACTAGCTCGAAGTCTCTGACAGGGTCATGACGCTGTTACGGTAAAAAAAAATGCAAAAGGAATAGCATGGGAGCTGCAGGTGGTTGAAGAAGGAGCACATCCGTCTCACTATAGTATAATGAGAGAATTGACAATGAATATGGTGCGCTGATGGTTCCATGACTAACGTAGCCATGGTCGGCAAATGGAGAAGAAAGGAAAGTTAGTGGATGTGCTGCGTGCTGCAGACTACAGGACGCGGTGTGCCGCCTCAACCCAGGAGAAGAGGGACGATTGGCGAACGCGACATGAAAAGAGGTCCCAGCGTGCAGCAGCTCCCAACAGTCTTCCATGACTACCAGGATGGTGGGATACTACAGGGTTTTGTTGGATCTAATGGAAATTAACTTTGGATTAAAATATCACGGAAGTGACTTGTCGCACGCTCAGGGCCCTGGTGCACGACCCTCACCTAAAATCTTGACCCCCTGATCAGCGTTACATTAACAGGCATTCTAGTTCGCGGAGATGCATTTTGGATCCTTGGTCGAAGGACTGAAGCCGGTGACAGAGCCAGACAAGCGCCAATGGTGCCACAGGTGCCGAAGGAAAGCCACTCAGTCGGTAACTGGACAGTGGAGTGTCTGGTGAGGCTTGAGGTAGCCCACCCTTACCCGACTCTCAAGCCACTACTAAAGTGCCGGCCAAGTAAATGTCCACCCAAATGGCGGGGAAGGGGGAGCTAATCTTACCTGACTGACTACACAATAGCTGCCGTGCATGTGATAATGCCATTTTCGGACAAAAAGCGGCGTTGTCTGCTTATGTGGGAGCATGACAAGGGGAAAAGCAACAGGGCAACGAAAGACTTTGATACTGAACTGGTCAGGTATCATAATGGCCAGCTTTCGACGGTAGATGGGGGAACATATTGGAGAGAGTATGGGTGCAGAAATACACAGTTTACGGGGGCACACGGTGCCAAGGACCGATCTGGCCGATCAATCAAGGACCGGCACGGCCCACTACAAACGCTTATGCAAATTAATTCAACATCAGCTCTCACCTTCCACGAAGCAGCTATCCGTACCCTCGGTATTGTTGATGCGCTAATACCTGATCATGGCACGGGCAAGCCGGGCCGCTTCCGGATTCAGGGAACCCTGTAGATTCGGAATAAGCCGACGATGCTAAGCTCATGAGCATGAAGGGGGCTTGAATGGCTTTCTCAACCGTCTTTCCGTCTCTAATGAAACCGGGTTCTTTCAAGTCCCTTCCAACCTCTGCACCCTAGCGTTGCCTGGCGAGTCAGCAGACTTTGAGGAGTCAACTGATCTTCACGCCAACAGCTTCTACGGTTTCGAAATATGGAAGAGGAGGCGTTCTGACACTTTACAACTGCCAATACGGGCGGGATTCCGGGCTTCCGTCAGCCACGGTTTGGAGAAGAAAGGGAGGACTCGCGGGGTGCCCACGAGTCAGAACCCTGGTTGTCGTGACCCGCCTAGATCAAGCCTCATCGGGTAACTTGGAACTACTGAGGCCGAACTTCCTTGGCATCAAGGAATCCAAGATCTGGCCCAAGCTTAGCTGTCAAACTGCAACGGCGGCGAAAGGGACTAGGCATTCGTTTCCGTAGCCATTCACCTCCTACATTTATCCCCAAGACACAGGCTCCCTCCCTGCTTCAGTGCCTCGAACAAGTTCTTCTTCATCCTTTGTTGAACCCTTCTCCCTTGTTCTATTTGTCCTAGACTCCTAGGCAGGCTCGGATGGCAGTTACAGCACAGCCTCGGGGCTTCGGCTCCGGCGTCGACGACTCCGATAACCAAACCTCTCTGACCATCATTATCGTCTTTCTTGCCATCTCTTTCTATAACATCATTGAACTTAACTTTCTTATCTGGGGAACCTTCAAACGTTATGTCGGACTTTACTTCTGGACAGTCCTCATCGCCACTTGGGGTATTCCTGTATACTGTTCCGGCTTCCTCGTCAAATATTTCGGCTCATCTTCATTGGGATACCTCTCCTGCACATTGATTGTTGTTGGCTGGGTATGCATGGTCACCGGCCAATCTTTGGTGCTATGGTCACGACTACATCTGGTCCTACGGAATCAAAAGCGTCTTCGCCTGATCTTGTGGATGATAATCGTCGACGCAATCATCTGCCACGGCGCTATCATTCCTATGGTCTATGGATCTTTCTCAAGTAGCCCCGAGATGTGGAAGAAGCCTTATTCCATCATGGAGAAGATCCAAGTCACCATCTTCTTTCTGCAAGAGACGATCCTGTCCAGCTTTTATATCGGGGAGACAATCAAGATGATGAGACTCGAACGGTCCATGGGGAACAAGAGGTCAAGTCGTCGTTTGATGAAGCACCTTATCCTTGTCAACGTTCTCATTATTCTCCTCGACATCACGATTTTGGCCCTGGAGTATGCCAATCAATACGAGTATCAGACATCATACAAGTCCTTTGTGTACAGTACCAAGTTGAAGTTGGAGTTTACTATCCTAAACCGGCTGGTCGAGATGACAACAGGAAGCAAGAATGCGAGCTCTGGTCCGAGTCGAAGTCACACCACGGCCAACAACACTTCCATCCCGCTTGAAACCTTCAACGATGAGAGGGATGGGAAGACTCCTGGTTTTTCATATCAAGCATACGCTGTCGGGGGTAACAATGGTGCCGGTGATGGAAACAACATGTCGCCCAGTCCAAATGACCACGGGGTGATGATGACAACGGAGATTACCCTTCACCGCGACGAAAGACACCATGATGATATTGGGAGCGGGAAGTCATCAGCGAACTCAATGACTGAGCCAGTGCAACCATGTGACGGAGATTCAAGGGCGTCCTCGGAAGTTCAGTTGGCAACTCGTGGGTTCTGATAGAATGGATGAGGTTGGCTTGTTTCAATGGTAACATAGGAGGAGACTTGGGCAGATAGGCCATGCATAGCATTAATAAATGACCAGTTTGACCGAACAGGCCTCTTTATCGCTTTTAATTGCAAAGTAAGATGTCGTAGGATAGCTGATAGACCTCTGTCTTCCTTGATAGAATTGGATCACCAATCTCTCTGAAATCTGAAGCATCTTTCCTCTAGGGATGTGAAGAGTCAAACCAAGCGGTGGCTTTTATCTATTGTTCTCACTTCGTAAAGTCACTATTTTATATCATGGAATCACGAAAAAAATCTGTTGTTAGGCAACCTGCGTGTATTGGGCTACTCTAGTTCATCTACAGCTTACCGAGCAAGGATTCAAATCCCCTGCCATCAATCTACTCTCTCGCTCTCTACACTGTCTGTATGGCTGGATATTCAAGGAAATGCAAGCATATCCAATCTACCAACGCTAACACCTTAATTTTTGTGGTTGTCATTGTAGTACTCGCATAGGTTGCCACCAGGGAAGGTGATGATGTTGCGATAATCGCACTTGGTGTAGGTGCAGATAGGGTTAGTTATGTCTACTGGGACCTCAGCGGCGAAGGTATTGGTGTTAGCCGAAGCCTTAGTAGTGATGATAATGCGAGAGCACATTATGAATGTGGTTTGTATATGGTATTTGTGTTGTGAGGTTGCAAAGATGCCAAGTTATGCTAAGAAGTGTTGGATTTTGCTTTGGTTGCTGCTGATTGTTATTGATGATGAGAAGATAAAAGGTAAGGTTAGCTTAAGGTAAGGAGTAACTCTCATTTTATAGGCAACTCTTGACGTGTTGATGTGTATGTTATTTCCTATCGAACCAGTGAATCAGTATCTGGCCACGAACAAACCCTCGAACACTCAAGTCAAACAAAGGATCATACCCCATGCAAAGCCTAGATTCTATATTAAACCAGTGAAGTATTCAATCTACGACATTGATATTGCAAACTGATAAAGAAATCTATTGACTCTTATGTGTTTGATGTTTTGTTCGGCAGTTCCAATATTTGAGTCAAGTGCTAGGATTCGATGGTGAGTGTTCAAGGTCAGCTGAGTTACCCAATGTTCTCAGTCCTGTTCCGATTGTCCTGCAGGAAGATGTGTCAAGGCTGTGGCACATTATTGCTCCAAAATGCATCGAGAAGTTGGGGGCGATATTTGTGGTTCATTTCAGGCGATGACTGCCATTGTTTACCATTTTCTTGTTGATGGTCCTTCAGCAGCACAGGCCAAGCTTATGCAAGTGTCTCGTTTTACGCAGCTTATACCAGTGTTGTCCGAATGTCATGTGCCCTCCGACGCAGTGGCCACTTTGCTCTTCGTTCAAAGGAATATGGCACATTAACAACAACCAAACATACCTAGCTTCCAAGAAGCTTCCACCTGACACGACCAAAGAGTTTTGGGATACTTGGACGCGACCATTGGGATGTCGAGTGCCTCTAGAGCTAGAAGGCGTGAAAAGGTCATTGGCGAACAAAGGAACGCAACTTTTGTCAACCTCCCTTGGCCCTCGGGGCCTCCTTTGTTCTGTCGAGAGTAGCTCAGGTTTAGCCCCAAACAAACAAGCCCAACCGTGACTCCGAAGTCTCTGGTACCGACGCCATTCTCTAATTGAGAACGCAGGGAGATGCAACATCGCACAATATACCATATCAAGTCTATCACATGACGACCGCGTTTGAAGCACCCTGTGCAGCATTTCTGTCCTACGAGGAACTCGGAGAAGTGTGAATTCAACCGGCGACATTTCCCGGAGCATCAACAAAGCTGAATGCAGGAAGCAACGACACGATAACCTTGTCAGGCACTAAGTGTTGAACTGTGGTTGTCATTAGCCGTCGTGTGAACCTTGCAAGCGCCACACCGTAACAGTGATGTACTGTGGACAAATTATAAACAACTGTGTGGTTTACCCTGAAGGCTAACCAGCAGCCCTTACAAAAAGCTACTCAATTGAGTCTTGTTACAATAGGAACCTTACAGTACAGCTGTGGTGCTGCCGTGTGGTGGGTGGTGCCGTCCACCGTCGCTGGATAAGAAAACGATTCTCTTCGTACATTTAGGATAACGATGGAGTCTAGGAAAATATTAGCCTTAAACATGGTGCAAAATAGGGAGTCGGTCTGGGCCCTAATAGTGTCGATTTTACGCCAAGTGTCATCTTGACTGATACATTTAAAAAGCCGTGTAAAGCAGTCGACGGAGAATAAACAACTTTTGAGGTGAGCTGAACAGCCTAGTTCCTGCGAGTCAGATGGTCCTCTTGCAGCTGTAAACGTAACCATGTTGTAATCATAGGCGTACGGAGCATGCAATAGCCAAGCTTTCTAAATCGTGGCTTTGTCCTTGCTGGCATCACGAGAAGTTTGTGGCAGGTCCAACGTCTCCTCGCAGCTGAGTGAGACACCCCCCAAAGAGGCCCTGAGATTGACATGTCAATTTTTCAAAATTAAAGTTCAGCCAAAAGTATCGCATTGCCAGCCTCCCATTAATGGGCATCATTCGAGCGGCTGAAAATGCGGAGCTGAGGCCACGAGCTTACGAACCGCCCTCACCAACTTCCTGTGATCATATCACTCTTCCTCAATATTTATTACCCGACTGCCCGTTTTTGATAAACTCCACAATTCTATGTCAGGTTAACAGTCACTGAGACATAACCACTCAATATCAGTGTTATTTCATGATCAATCATGACCGACAGATCTTTGAGGCTGTCTCGTGAACTTGTCACGGATTCAACTCCAGAACATTACTCCCAGCTGGAAATGGATTCTTCTGACTCCGACTCCGACTTCGAAGTTGTTGACGACTTGAGCTCGCTTTACCTCTCTGATGTTGAACCTGGAGATGAGCCTCAAGTGGGCAATCGCTCCTATTTAAGGGGTGTAGTTGATATGGGAAGGCAAGTACTCTTTCATTTTGAAGTTGCTGAGGGTTAAGCGGACAGCTTATCCTGGGATGCGATTTGGATGGGCATTAAGATCCATGGTGTTTACTTCGAGGCTGACAGATAAATTACCAGCAACGGGATCCGCTTCTCAGTCACAGACCTATCCCCTCCCCTCTCTCGCATTCTGCCGACAGTCCATGTTTATCGTGTCGCCATATCACTCTACGACGCACAGTTTGACCCAGAGACTGGGCACAAGATCCCCATCCCCCAAGATGTCATCGGCGAAACCGTGGCCGCCCTGAATCGTTTCAAGCTTGTCTGTGCCGATCTCGGTGTTCCCCGAGCAAACATCCACATTGTCGCCACTGAAGCAACTCGCGCTGCCCTTAACTCTGCTGAGTTTATCAAAGAAATCACCTCAGCTACCGGCCTCACTGTCGATATGCTCCACAAAGAGGACGAAGGACGGGTCGGCGCCTTAGGCGTCGCGAGCGGCTTCTCCGACATTCGAGGACTCATGATGGACCTTGGAGGCGGCAGCACTCAGATTACCTGGATCATATCCCAAGCCGGAAATGTCCGGATCAGTGACAAAGGGTCAATCAGTTTTCCATACGGGGCGGCCGCCTTGAGCAGGACTCTTGAGGATCTGAAACGGGGTAAATCGAAGGAAGAGGCAGCGAAGGCACTGGCAAAGTTGCGCCAGGAGATGATCAACAAATTCCAAGACGCTTATAAATCGATCGCGGTCCCTGAGAGTCTAGTAGAGGAAGCCAAGGCAAATGGCGGATTCCCGCTCTATCTCTCTGGAGGGGGGTTCAGGGGTTGGGGCTATCTGCTGCTGTACATGAGTCAGGTCGGCAAGCATCCCCATCCAATATCCATTATCAATGGTTTCACTGTTAGCAGGGAGAGGTTTGAGAACACAAAGGCTATGGAGGAGGTTGCTCGGACCGCACATTCCGTGTTTCGGGTTTCTGATCGGCGGAGGAAGCAAGTCCCTGCTGTTGCGTTTCTGGTCAACGTCCTATCCCACGCCATTCCGCATGGAATCCGAGTTGCGCACTTCTGTCAAGGAGGCGTACGAGAAGGTCTGCTCTTTAGGGAGCTTGAGCCAAGCATTCGGGCACAGGACCCGCTCGAGGTCACAACGCAGCGCTTCGCACCCGAGTCAGTCCAGGCCATATACAACCTTCTCATGTTCTCTTGTCCCGCACCTTCAAAGGGCGGTACTCGCAGATTCCCCGATGCCATCAGTGCGCACGTCATCCAGGCATTCGCCAATCTTCTGTATGTCCACACCATCATGGACAAAGAGCTGGCCTCAACGGCAGCCATGTACAGCACGAGCGCCGGACTGCTCGCTTCCACCCGTGGAGTTTCCCACGAGGACAGGGCTAGGCTTGCCTTGATGCTGGAGTCTCGGTATATGGGTGAGCTTCCCCCCCGCGAGGCTCAGTTCAAGGAGGCACTCCGTCGTGTCATCACACCAGAGGAAGTTTGGTGGGCTGGATACCTTGGCAGAGTCGGATACCTGATCAGCCGCCTCTATCCGTCGGGCAAAATTGATGAGAGCAAGCCTCGAGTCATTCTTTCATCTGAATGGGCTTGGGATCTAGGACGCAAGAAGCAGAGGGAAGGAGTGAAGTTGACAATCTCTGTGCAGAAGGTCAAACATGACCCTGCCAAATTGAAGAAAGCATTGAGGGACCACGTAAAGATAGTGGAGAAGGTCGGAAAAAAGAAGAATTGGATTGGAGGACCGAATGGATGGGGAATGAAGGTAAAACTTGTGGTTGTGGAAGAGGATATTATGACTTGACCTGGTGTCTACACAACAAGTTGAAATGAATGGTAGTCTTCACCTGGTCCCTGAGAATGGCAGCTGCCAAGGCATGATAATTAGATAGGTTGCAATATAGTTATTTACAAGAAGTATAATTGCTATCCACTCAGGCTCCCCTTTGCTGTTGCATGATTACTCGATGAGGACTCGGGCAGATTAAAAGCTCAGCTCGACATTTAGCAGCACAGCCCATTGTAAACGTCGCGCTCGGGGAAGTAACAGCACTTGCTACAGCAGAAAGTCGCATAGTTGTTGATATTGCAGCCCCTCACCTTCGCAGGACGGCACTGAAACGGCGGTTCGCTGATGCTGGTGGTAGTTGCAGCAGTGGTAGAGACAGTGAGCACTGAAGTGCTGCTCTCGGTAGTACATGTGGTGGTTTCAGCAGTGGTCGTGGCTGCTGACGTGGTCGAGGAGGGGCTTGAAGTTTGCAAGATGCTCCAGCTTGAGGTTTCCGTGGAGGTAGTAAGGAATGTGGTCAAGCTCGAGGGCTTGCATGGTGAGGCCTGGATGCCAGGCAGCGCGAGGGAGGCGAAGATTGCCGCTGCCTCGACGTGCTTTGTCAGGGCTATCATGTCCGATGGGAAAAAGAACGAAACGAGTGAAACTAAAGACGGCAAGCACCGGCAGATGTTGAGCGTCGTGGGCCTTCTTTTTAAGTCAGAATCCCGCTGAAGAGTTAACATTAGTGGCAGATTTACTATCAATAGTTTCGGCCTTAATTTCATGCCAAGATGTCTAAAAACCAACTAAATGTAAAACTTGACTTCGATTTCAAATAAAGAACCCGATACCATAAGATGGAGAATAGGCACGGTCTACATATCTCGATTCGCTGTCGATGGTGGCCGGTTCACACACATGAAGTGTCTGAGGCCTAGGGTAGCCGGCATCCCCGTTGACGCCGAAGTGGTATTGTCCAAGATGGCAGCGACATAAAGAACGCTCTGGAATCCAAGGTTGGCGAGATTTTGTTCTCCGTACGCTATCAAATTCCCAACACACTTCCGTATCTCGGCATGTCCGGTATCTTGTTAGCATGTCAGGGTCCAAGAACACTCAGGTCTTGGGGCCAACCGGGAGTGCGGTGGTTCCACCAGCCCCGAATGCAGGCGATTTCAGGACTAGGAAGTTGGTTCCAGCAATGGTACTCCCGGACACCTAATTAGGACACCGACTCCATACGTTTCAACTTCGTAGCGAGTTGACTGTGCTCCCGGGCGGGAAATCTCAAGCACTCACTCTCCTACCGCAAGGAGCTACTTATTTCCTCTGTGCCCTTCCTTGGCTGGGCCTCTATCAACATCGCGACAACCTCCATTTGACAATCTTTTGGCCACCACTCAAACTGTACTTCTTTATATGACCGTGTATACGTAATTCATTTTTGCCATGTAACCAGTTTACTCCCCCAAGGCCGTCAATCGTTCGTATTCCTCCATAATCTTACTCTTGCAAGGTTACTGCTGACAGTGTTTGAGCTCTTGGACCGTAGTCTCAAGCTATCAAAGCCAATGGTCTGATTTTTGCATCGGGCCAAATCCCCGCCAATACGCAAGGAGAGCCGATCGAGGGGACTGTAACAGAAAAGGCCCACAAGACGTGTCAGAATGCTCAAGCCATTCTGAAAGCAGCGGGCTCAGGTCTGGACAAGGCCGTAAAGATTACTGTAGGGGTGCACTTAGACTAAGCCCCACGAACCCGCTAACGGTCCAAGGTCTATCTTCAAAATATGGAGGATTTCAAAGAGATGCATGAAGTATATGCACATTATTTTCCCCATAAACCTGCTCGAAGTTGTTGTGAAGTCAGGAGGCTACCAGCGGGGATGAGTATGATGGTGGATATTATCGCTCTGCAGTAGACTTGGCTTTGGGTGATTATATTTGCAGGTTGGGAATTGTGTTGTCAGAATTGGATGTATCTCGACAGTATATAGTCTTCACGCTGCATTACGTATGGCGGACTTGTTACTGCTGTGCTTTCCCTGAAAGTTACTCGATCGATATTCTGCGAATGAATTACTCTTCGTTTGGAACCACTTGCCAAAATGGGGTTCAGATATCGGGAAGAGAGCCGTGTGGTCTCCCTGCCCCAGACAGCACACCTCTAGTCTGAGCCGAATTTCATATCTTTCACAAGAATCAGAGAGATGCTTATCAATACATTTCTTATTATTAATTGCCAGTCTCATTACCATCATAAAAAATCAGCCGCTTAAACATTCTGTGAACATAACAGTGGGTGTTGATTTCGACCATCATACTTAAGAGTGTGCTGCAGCTGGAAGATACATCAAACACACTCTTCCATCAATCCGGTATCTGGGCCCTACCACAAAACCAATGTCTTAGAAAATCGTCAGTGTGTATGGCGCCACTGGGGCTCAAGGAGGCAGCGTTGTTAGGGCACTTCTGCGCGACAAATCTGGGTCGTTTACTATTCGCGGCCTTACTCGCAGTCCAGGCTCAGAAGGAGCCAAAACTCTTGCGGCAAAAGGTGTTGAGATCATCAAGGCCAATATCTTCGACGAAAATGAACTTGTTGCAGCATTCAAGGGAAGTTGGGCTGTTTTCGTCAACACCAACTCAGACGACCTGGTACTCTACTCCTCTCGCATCATGACCAATTCAACAGACGCCCACGATATTAGTCCATCGGATCTCCTGGATTTCTCACCGAAACGCAAATTGGCGAGTGGGCCGTGGATGCCGCGGTTGAGGCGAAGGTCAAGTATTTCATACACAGGGGCCTCGCTTCTGCCTCTAGGATTACATCCGAAGCTATGCCTTGCCGTCGTTTCGATGGTATATGCTAGATCTCGCCCGCCAATCCTTCAACCGAGAGCTAATGGCGCTGCAGTGAAGGAGCACATCGGAAAATATGCGCTTTCCCAATCCTCGCTTCGATCAATCGTAGTCAATCCCGCATACTACATGGAGAACTTCAAGGCGAAGGAATGGGCGCCGTACCTCGGTGGTCTACCATCCATTCAAGACTCTGCAGGTTACTATATCCTCAGCTGGCCGCTTTGGGGGGGTTCCAACGAGGTTCCACTCATTGCCATCGAGAGAGATTTTGGCGATGTCGTGCATGGAGCGCTCCTAAACACCGATCAGTTGTGTGGAAAGACCATACAGGCAGTTATCCAGTCCAAGCCACTTGAAGAAATCCCTACCGATTTTGAACATGGTATGATACACAGTTTCCTTTCAGGGCTGGCAGCTAACTTCCATGAACAGCAACCGGGAAAAGGGCGCGTTTTGTACCTCGTGAGGACTGGCGTTTGCTGCAAACTGACGGAACGAGAGTTATGCAGACTGTCAAGGAGATGTTTGGGTTTTGCTATGAATCTGGTGGACTGTATTATGGCGAGCCTAACAGTGTCAATCTCTCTGCATCGCTGAAGCAGGCAGCCGCCGCAGCACAGGGATGGTCGGGCGAGAATACCGGCCTCTATTCTTTGGGCGAGTACTTCAAAGACGTCTTTGCTTAGGCGGCGTCTCGATCTAGACAGCTCGTTATTCACTGCGTTGTTGACGCCTACTTTAGCTCTAGGCTAGTTTATTGATAGCCACCAAAGGTCTAACCCGTGGCTATGAATTTGTGCGGATTGTACCGTCTTGAACCTGGTCATACAGTTGGGTCACTCTTTTCTTTGTACAACGATTCTGAGCGTGTTGTTCCTTTGCCTTTTTGCGCCTATTGTTCACGTTGCCGTGTCCGAGGGGGCTGGCGTCGGTCTCTTATCGCAAATATCTCATCAAGGACCCATAAACTCCGTGCTATTTGAGAGCGTAGGGTTTCTAAGAAGCCGAACATGGCCCATGCACCGGAATGACCTCTTTCATCCTTGTCATCAATGGTCTCTCTGAAAGGGGCCATATGGCACAATAACAATGAACGTAGTTATTGAGATGTGCTAGTATCAAAACCCAGTGTTGAAAAGCACCGTAGAAAATATCAGCGATGAGAAGCAAGATATAGTGTCGAACATCCCAACGGCGATGGCGGGGTGAGAGAAATAATTATGGCAACAATACCATTTTATACTCTGACCAATCTAATTGCTTTATCTAGGTACCTAGAGAAAGAGGAAACCGGGGAATGTCGTTTCGCTGGGATCGATAAAGAACCTCATCTGGCCGACCAGATTGGCATGACCACGAACCTGAGATATACAGGCCTTGAACCCATCCACGGGCGAAGGCTCCTTCAAAGGCAGTCCCAACGATACCCCGGTGAAGCAGTTTTCCCCCGCCCGTACCGACCCGACCTTGAGTCAAGAGAACTGCCAGTCTGGCGCAGGTCCTAGAGCCGCATGGCGAACGGTCGATTTGTACGCCGTCCGCAAAAACAACGACATTCCTCTGTCTCACAATTCCAGATGTGTCTCAGGCTCCATCTTCTTCGTTGAATAAAGCGATGGCGTAGAGCTCATAGCCTCGATGGCGGGTTCGCTGACCTAGGGAGGCCCTCACTTCCCGGCCCAATTGGACAAAATCATCGTGGTTCTCGGGCGAGACTGTCAACCCAATCTGACTGAGGTCGATGCTGGCATAAACGGCGCCAGAGTAGACCAGAGCGACCTTGATCACCAAGGAGCGAGAGGGCAAAGTGACAATGAGATCCTTGGCCCATTGATAGCTGATGACTTGGATAAACTCGGCGTGAATTGGCTTATGGTCCTTGATCGCCATTCGAGCTTTGACCCTTCCCGAAGGGACATCAGTTAAAAACATCAACCTCTCTATTCTCTGGGACCTGAACCATGCCCTTGGCAACAGCCGAATGTCCGAGAGCAATGGTGCCATGGCCGCAGGCAGTAGAAACCCCATCTTTATGCCAGAAAAGAACGTCGAATAGAGCACCGGCATCCTCGCGAGGGGTAATGAAGCCACCGTACATATCGGCATGACCACGAGGCTCATGGCAAAGGGATCGTCGGAGGACATCAAGGGGATGGTCGGGCTGGGCCATAATGTTGAGACGGCGTTGTCCAACGGTTTGTCCCTCTGTTTCATGGCCAGGTGGGAACTTGTGGACAATTCGGAACAGCTCGCCGGCGGTGTGCCAGTCTTCCGACTCAACCCAGGATGGGTCAGCTGGGGCGGTAGTCATGTTGACTGGTGAACAAGGCTGATTCAGAGTGGGTTGATAAAGAACAAAAGGCGCCTTTGGTTTAAAAGCACCTTGAAAAGTCAGATGAGATGAGTCAGGACTGTAAAACTTTGCGAGGCGGGGATGATGTCCTCCTATTCAGTAGACCTTGATGGCTCTTTTGAGTATCGGATTCAGTCACATTTGGATCGGTATCGACCCCGAGGAGCGTGGGTTACTCGACTCTCATCAATAGTGTAGCCGTTGATGAAAAGGGAAGTCAATGGCAGCTCTTTCTGCATCACGTCTCTACCAATCAATAACAAGTTAGCGTTGGTCAAGTCTCATGGCCTGGTGGTTGGCCTGGTCAGTGGAGCCAGACTGGGGTCGTGAATTTTGGAGATGTCGCGATAATTGATAAGAAGTGGATAGTACGTGTGACAACCCCTGTCAGCTGGGCTTCCACAGCTTCTTGCAAGCTAACCCCAACCGTAACATAGCAGAAAGATATATTATTATGCAGCTTGAAAAATGGCTATCTTGGAGTAGAGGCTAGGTTTTGAACATCTCAAAGCTGGTTTTCTAAAGCGAGGACAATTACATCAAGACCTGCGCACCTGAACATAGGTGCTAACCCGGACCTTGCGGGCACTACCTACAAAGTTAATATTAATCCATGCTAGCCTAGCTATGACTCATAATGAGACAGAGCGACACATGCCTTGGTTAAGTGTTACAGTAGATATAAAACAGGGCAATTCAGAGAAGGGTACCAAGAAGACAGCTTACATACAACTCCACCAAATCAAAAGACCGCCCACGCACTCTTTAACCCCCCCCTTGTTTTCCTCTATTAATTTCCCTCCATGAAAGCCTATCAATTTTTAGGGCCCGAGGTGGGACTCGAACTGAGAGAATTGCCGATCCCAAAGCCTGGCCCTGGTGATGCTTTGATTCAAGTTAAAGCTGCAGGCCTTTGTCACTCAGACACTCATGTTCTTCACCGAGGTGGTGCCGCTTGGATGTGCGCCTTACCCATCGTTCTCGGGCACGAAGTTGCCGGAGTCATTGTCCAAGTCGGTGAATCGGAGGCTCACACATTCCGGGTTGGGGACCGTGTGGCCGTCGCCTGTACGGGACACCCCATTGAGGAACGCAATTTCCAAGAGGCCATCGGAGTCGGTCGTGATGGGGGTTACGCCGAATACACGGTAGCCCCAATAAAGAATCTGGTTCATCTTCCGGATTCGGTCAGCTTCGCTAAAGCCGCCGTGGCTACTGACTCGATCGCTACTGCATACCACGCAGTCGTTTCTGAAGGCCGTGTGGGAGATTCCTCTACGGTTGCAGTTCTCGGATTAGGGGGCCTGGGGCTCAATGGTGTTGCCATTGCTGCTCTTCGTGGTGCGAAAGTATATGGAGTGGACATCAACACCTCCAAGTTTAGCCAAGCGAGGGAGCTTGGTGCCATCGACTGTGCGAGAAGCTTGGAACACTTTTCGAAGGAAAAGTTCGACGTTGTCATCGATTTTGCAGGTGCCCAACAAACTATCAGAGCGGCCATGTCGACGGTCCGGCCAGGAGGTACAGTTGTGGTCGTAGGGCTTGCAGCTGAGACCCTCCAGTTTACGACAACAGACCTTGTCACGAAAAATATTGCATTGAGGGGATCGACCAGCGCGAGCCTGGAAGAGTTTCGTCAAGTGGTTCTGTTACTGGAGTCAGGAGCTTTGAAACCACAGATCAAGCAGATCCCCTTCGACGATGTGCCCAATGGTCTCGAAATGCTTGGAAGTGGGCAGGTAGCTGGTCGCTTGTATGTAGTTCCGTCGGACGCTGAGGCAAGCTAGCGGGAGTTTGAAGAAAGCGCACCAGAGGTCATAGAAACATATATGCATCAATTTAAAGACATATATCGATAGTGGTGACGTCTCAAGCCTAGGGAACGGCCAATGCCCGTAACGTGTGCTAATCCGTCATCGGTACGAGGCGATGTTAGGTTGTCAAAAATGGCCATGACGCCCACCTTGCCCATTTGCGAGAGTATCCTGCTCGTGAAGTTTTCATCATCGTTTCCAATGCTTCCTCGTGAATACTTGGTCGAAAAGAGTTGGCGGCCTGGAAACAGTCCCAAGGCCAATGAAATTTTCAGCGTGTGCTCCGCGTGCAATGCTCGGCTGAGATGACTGGAACGCGAAAAATGAAGGTATCCTACTTATAGAAACTCCCAGAAAACACCTCACGAAGATCCATGAAACGGCACTGAGAAGAACCGCAGCTTCTGCTCTGCGCCCCCAATAGACACAGCAACAGCTTCCTCAAGTGCCATTTCTCTGGATTCTTAAGCACGACACCTTTAATCTTTTGAAGTCTGCACACATCTGCTACATGTGATTACTTATCTTAAAGGGGTAATGGTTGTCTGTCTGCGACCGCCAAACGTGGACATGTGGCCTATACTTTCTACCGACTCTGTCACCCGGCTTTTGTCCTCGATGAAAATGACCAGGTCTGGCTACAGTCGACTGTTACTGAGCTAATCCGGGCTGAGGGACTGAAGGTGTGGATTGGGGTGAAGGAGATGGAGTTCAGCTCTGTGGCTAGACCGGTTACATGACATACCAAGACAGATGGTCAAAACTGCACTATCTGGACAGGATAGGGTCCCTGTTTACACCAGTAACAGATTAAAAGTATTTATGAGAATAAGAATCGAAGGCGGCAGCAAAAACACGGTTCTATCAATGCTTATAAACGTTCTCTTGGAAGAGCAATCCACGTCGCATCACAAGCCGCATATTGAACACCTGTTTCCCCCTCAATGGTAGTCTCAACAAGCATTTTCCGTCCCCATATTTCCACCAAAGTGGTCTTGACAAGTACAATGGCCGGTGTCGGCAGTGGCTTCTTGAGTTTCATGTCCATGCGCGCCGTGACGGTATTGACGGTTGTGAGATCCATCACATCCGCAGGCAATGCCTGCTGTAACTTTTCCTCCGCCTGGAGCCGATAATTGATATAGATGTAGCTTCCCATAGCTTCGTCCATCAAAGCAGCTAGGAGACCACCATGCGTCCAGCCCTGAAAGCCATTGACGCCGGTCTGAAGGTCAAATATCAGGGTGGCGGAGTCCAAAAGTAGTCGAGAGGCTTTTGGTCTCGAGCCACCGAAATTCGATTTAAGCTTAGAAGGACGAGGATAAAACCCAAGGCAAGCGGGGACTGCCTCTGCTTTATTCAGAATGTGTCTGAAGAGTTGGTCCTTGAAGATGGATATCCCTGCTGGATCCGGCGGAGAACGACAAGGCGGGTTGAAAGTTGCAATGTCGGGAGACGCCAGCAGGGAAGCACACCAGGGGATTGCCTCGAAATGAAGCTTCGCAGCCTCAAACGTGTCTTGTGAAGCGGATTCTACCACTCCATGCTGGGTTAGAAGGTGTCGTGAACATGGGGGTGGAGTAGAGACCTACTGGCCGCTTGCGCATTTGGTGAGAATAAAACTGGATTTCGTCGCTGCAACCCAACCCCAACAAGCAGGAACAAAGGATTTAAGTCTCGCAGAGCTACCCCTGACAAACACTAAGCAGGGATAGCGAAGGATGATAACGTGGTGGGCTGGTCATCCAGCCTCGGCCTTGGCGCAACTACCTGCGAGAAGACACAACCACGCATCGACTACGCTACATGACAGACATTGAGATGAGAGCTACATCCTTCTGCAGGACTGAACTGATAGATTCTCCTTGGAGAAGACCTGAAGGGCCTCCATGCCTATACTTTAAGTAATCTCAAGATCATGAACAATGTCATATAGTGACTACCGCGCATGTGAACGACCTCAAGGAGTCGACCTCGGCATTAAGTGGGTCTCAATGACAATCCCTTGGAAACCTTTGACCAAGGCCCTTCGAATAGTCCCTCAACAAAATCGTGTATTTTTTTTTATTTTTTTTAGATCTTTTGGGGATTGGTGTTGTGCGATGACCGGAATGTCCGGAAGTCTGAAACCCCCTGTCGCCATGATATAAAGACCACGACCCCCCAACCCCTGGTATCCTAAAACTAGATCTAATCTTCACAGTCATCATCATGGAGGACTTCCTAATCGACTCGCCAGAAACCCTCTGGGCAACAATGAAGTCGGTGTTTAACCTCAAAACACTGGCTCTTGCCTTTCTCCTTGCCAATTTCAAGAGTCTGCACTTTATGTGGCTTGTACGCATCCCGCCGGTGTCTCAATCCATCAGATCCTAACTCCTACAGGCACGATTCCTCCGCGCCTTCGTCCGCCGCCTCACCGACTCGGCCCCAAACAAGCATCTCTCCCCCCGCTGCCTCTTCCTCCCTGCAATCAGCGCAACCCGTTCTCCCGCCCTGGAATGCGACTACAACCTCCACAAGTCCAACTCCACCTACTTCACTGACATGGACATGTCCCGGGGCAACTTCTGTCTTGTACTCTTCAGCAAGCCCTTCAACCCGATCCCTGGGCCAAACCACTTCACCATGATTCTCGGCGGAACAACGTGCACGTGGAGGAAGGAGATCAAGCCGTATGCGCCGTACGAGCTATGGACGCGCATCCTCTCGTGGGATGAGAAGTGGCTCTATGTTGTGACACACTTTGTCAAGCCGGGTGTGTTTCACCCGGATGAGTATGTTATGCAGCCAAAGAAGAAGACCAGTTCCAAGAAGAACAAGGAGGATGTTGAGTTGCTAAAGGCTGTGTATGCTTCTTCAGTGGCTCGATACGTGTTCAAGAATAACAGACGAACTATACCACCTGAGCAGGCACTCAGAGACGCTGGTCTGCTGCCTGAGGATGAGGCCGGTTTGTCAGAGGTTGAGAAGACGAGAGCGGCATCATTGGCTATTGGAAGGCTCGAGGCAGGGTGGGATGCCGTTCATAGTTGTCTCCAACCAAGGGGGGCCGCGCTAGGCTGGTATAATAGTGCTTACTAAAAGAATTCACCAGGCGGCAATTAAATAGAGAGGTTAATGGTTGGGCCGAATGCAGACAGAGAACCCTGGCTACTCGGGAGAGCGGTTGGCTTCGATGCGTTGGACTTGGTATTTCCAACTGCTTTTCCTGAAGATGGACTTGTGACTCATGGCGTCCCTTCGGGCCATCATTAAACACACGAGTCTACAAGCATTCAGACCGGGTCTGGCTCGCTTGCGCAACTGGTTTCTGCGGTGCAGAATAATTGGCACACCATACTTCCTCGGGACTGGATCTTTGGCAGAGGCCACTGTGTTAGTATTGGTATATGATGATACGATGTGTTGATATTGTGTTTTTTTCTATAGTTGAAGCCTGGTCCTTGATGGGATAACTGAGCCGCTAGATAGTAACAAGTATCCTACTCTTTTAGGACAATATAGTTAGTGATATCTTGTTGCTATAAGATTCTTGAAGCATTCATAGTTAAAAACAAGAGGAATTATAACTATTCATAATCCACATTCAGCCTGTCCTGCGACATGGCCTTGAATTTTTGGGCTGGTGCTCGAGCATCAAACAAGGCATCGATCCGTGCATAGGAAATGTCCTTGGTCTCCGGAATCTCCATCCAGGACAAAATAAAGCCGATGACGCAAAACCCACAAAAGACAAATCCAATCTTGCCGCCCAAGTTGCCTTGGTCGGAGTTGAACATGTAGGGAACACACAGCGAGAAGGCCCAAGTCATGAAAGCGTTTGTAACAAAACCGACACCTAAAGACTTGGCACGCAGTCTCATTGAGGGAATCTCTGCGGCGGCGATAGGGTATGCTGTTCCAACACCGAGATTGCTGCAACAAGCTGCCAAAAGGAGAGCAACTCCAATAAACCTGTGTGACACCGTGTTAAGTTGGTACTTAGAAGAGGTGGTGGCAGTACCTACCTCAGAGCCACCTGGCTTTGGGACCAGCACCCGGCTATGCCCATCCCCAAAAAGATCAATCCAGCCATAACAAAGCTGACAAGAATCGCCAAGCGGCGGCCTATCATGCTCATCACTACCCAAGATATGAGCGTACAGGCCATGCTGCAACCAACACCAACCTGATTCAGAGTCAGGGACATTGTTGGGCTCATTCCAGCCATGATGAAGAAGTATGTCGAGTTTGCAACAAGAGATACGCCGATGAATTGTTGAAGCGAGTTGAGAAGGCAAACAATGCGTGTACGCCTCCAGTCGGTGCCCTGGAAACATTCTCTCATCGAGGTCTCTTCCGCGTCAGCCCCAATCTCCTGTTCGATGGTGGACTGGATGACGAGAATCTGCTCATCAGATGACCCTAGAAGTTTCAACGATTTCTTGGCCTGGGGGATCTTTTCTTTCGTGACGAGATAAACGGGGCTTTCTGGGACAATCAAGGCCACGAGCATGGCATATCCGGAGAACGCCCACTGAGATGCGAAGGGAACTCTAAACGCGGCCGGGGTCATGTCGCTGACGCGTGAGAAGACGACGGAAATAGCAATCATTTGACCCACAGTCTATAGTTGTCAGCTTTTATTCCAAAGAACAGACATTTGCGACTCACAATGATGAATGGGTAGAAGCCAAGCAAGATGGTTCGAAGACGTGGGGGGGCAATCTCTGACACGTAGGTTTGGCAGGTCGACATGGAGATGCCCATAGAAACACCAATGATGAACTTCCCGACCAGAAGAAGACCGCGTCTCTGGTCTACCGAGGTTAATTCAGAAGAGACATAGGTAATTGCAGCACCTATATGGACGGTATTAGTTGATATCCTAAAATATTCGAAACCAACTGACCAAGAGCCGAGATTGCACCGCCTATGAAGAACATAGGCTTTCTTCCAAACCTGTCCTGCATGAACCCATTGGTTGCAGCACCAAGCATGATTCCAGCAGCATTAAAAGCTTGCCAGAGACCCTGCCACAGCGCTGGCAGGATATAGGCGTCGTGGAATATCGATCCGTAGTAGACACTAAAACATCAGCCTCGGTAAATGGATGGTGGCAGGGTAACTAACGAGAACATGGGTAGTGCAGTGATGGCTCCTTGCACGAGCACATCGTATCCAAATAAGAATGAGCCACAGTTTGCGAGGAATGCGAAGGCAATGACCCGTGGATTCTCCCGGATCAACTGCCAAAGGCCCTTGTCACCATTGGCCGACTCGATAGCCTGAACAACGGCTTCCCTGTGAGAGGTGTCGGCTTTGATGTCGAGAGTGGTCATGTTGGATTGTCGTAGAGCCGAGGGCATAGAAAGTTAAACGGACGCTCACTGGACTGTCCATGGCTGCCAATTTAAGGAGTTGAGGTGGCCACGAGAACCCCGCCTTTCACACCAGACTTTTTGTGTCTCGGTCCTAATTACAACGAGTTTATGGGGCCCCATGGGGTTGACGGGGTTGACGAATATGAGTTCGCCCTGTGCTCCTGATCTTCAGGCTGCCTTGTCATGCTCTGCCTTCCTTGTCGTATGGCAAATTACCCAATAGTAAGGAGGGCAGAGTGGGGGAGCCCCGCGCCCGTTCCGCCCCATGTTGTAAAAATTAAGCTCGTGAGGCCCAGGTGGAGCCGAGTCCCGATAAAGTCGAGACTGCATCGGTGGGCAGCATGTCTCAAGCTCCTCTTCTGCCAGAATGTATTTCTGAGGCATTGCTCATGCAAGATGGGCATAGAATTTGGCGTATTGGTTCTTAGCTATTTTCTCTATTGGTGGTATACGAGAAGGTCACTGTGCTTGGACCGAAAGGGAATTATCGGAGAGGGACTTGGATACAGGGTTGTATAAATTTACTGGGTAAGACATACAGGCAGGCTTGTTCGGCTACCTATGGAGGACATGTCGCAGTGTTCTGGCCCAGTTATCACACCAAGGGCCGGGCTTCAACCATATCAAAAAAAGACAATGAGGACATGTCGCACTTCGGGTCAAGACATAGCGAGTGTCCTCCACATCCCGAAGGCTAAGGCTGAGAGTACCTTTCGGGTCCGGGTTAGCACATATGTTTAGGTGCGGCCGCCGGTCTTCGCAGATTTTTCTTATGACGGGGGTGTGCCAACTATGAAAAAAACTGGTCGTACTGAGTTTACAGTATTGTTAGTAGCCGAAGGCAGCATGGAGCCCAAGCGAGAAGGTAAGGTCTGGTGACATATCGATTAGAGGGGTAATATAACAAAGCATTATTCACAGCGAATATAACTATCTTAAAGATATAACGAGTGTATACACACACATTAAAGAATATCACGGAGTAGTAATTTCACGATAGAATTATAATGACTGAAGCTAGTTCTTTACCATGTTACTTGAACACCTCCCCTTTATGTACAATAACAGTCGCCCTCGATGCTTGCTCTAGCAGTGTATCCTTCACAAACCCCTCAATCCCAAGTCTCAACATGTGATCAAGATTCTCAATGGTCTTTTGAGAAAACCATGCGATATGACTGGTGATGGTTAGGTTCGGTACCGGCTCTTCGCCGTTTGCAGCATTTGGGATCAGAGGCGTGGTTCCAATACTACCAGGCTCCGTCTCGAGCACATCTGTCGCAGCTCCAAAGATGGTGCCTTGTTTCAACGCTGTGGCCAGGGCACTTTCGCAAACGATTCCTCCTCTTGAAATGTTCAGAAGTAGCGATTCCGGCTTCATCATCTCGAATTCCGGGGCGGAAATAAGACCCAACGTCCCTGGTTCTCTTGGGCAACAAACGGCAATAGTGGTGGCCGCTTTGAGGAGATGCTCAAAATGAATCCTCCCGTCGCGGACGTTGCTTTCATCCTTGCGCTCTGCAATCAGGATTTCCCCAAACCCCACGCCTCTGGCCAAGCTCTCGACCTTGCGACCGAGTGACCCATATCCGATAATGCCCAGGACTTCTTGCTGACAACTCAGAGGCGCCCCCTGTTTCCACCGGGGTGTCAAGGAGCCTTCTTTCACCCAGTATCTTTCCGCTGCGGTGACGGCGTTGTGGACTTCAACAATCTTCCTTCGAGCAGCAAAGTACAATGCCAAAAAATGCTCTCCAACCGCATCCACGTTGTTCTGCGGACAGTTGACGACGGTGATACCTCTCTCCGCAAACGCTTGCCTGTCTAACCAATCGAAACCCGTCGCGGTGATGGCGACACACTGTAACAGAGGAGCGTGCTCGAGATGCTCCGGAGTGATGGGTGCGAAGCCCCCGAGAATGACAATTGTCGCGTCTTTGATACGCTCTGGTATTTCATGAGGCTGGGTGCTTGGGTAGCGGCGGTGTGTGTGAGGGAAGGCGAACTTTGGAAGTGGCGCATTCGCTGCTTCGAGGAAGACGATGTGATGCGATATTTCTTTTGCGGTTTTAGTATGAGACATGGAAGATAGAATGGGCAGACCTAGATGGCTGCTCGGGTCTGTATGTGTCGCTTGAGGGTTGATTTGCTGAGAATGCCTTACTTCTAAATACTGTCTTGCGGGGCATCTCCTCAATCCTTCAGATCTTCTCCTGCTTGCATTGCGCCCGTTTGACACCCACAAGCAAGCGTTGATCCCGCTGGGTCATTACCTAATAATTTCGGCAATGGCAGTTTTTCCCGAGCCAGGAAAAGAGCTAACGGCGCCGCCTCGCGGTATCTAGCCGCCAGGCCGCCCCATATCTACTTGACGCTGAAGCGGGGATACGGTAATGGGCAACAGGGAGGTTCTAGCTAATAGAATGTCTAATCAGAGAGGGTCCTAGTAGATAGGAATATTTGCAACGATTACAGTTAGCCCTTCAAGAGGCCCAGGGTTGCACATGGGGCAGAGAGGCTGCTTTCGAGATTCATTATACGATGGGATCTTGCACGCCTTAAACTCCATTATCTTCTCATCTATTCCATGCACAGTTATTTCAATCCTAGCCAACCAGTTGGTCTCCCACCAGGAGCAGCCCTGGCTAATACAACGGCCATTGTCATGTCGCGAGCGACGGGGGTCCATGTCTTATCCAATCCTTGCCTCTCAACTGGTTTGGGAGTGATTGTGTCCACAGCAAAAGAGAATTGGGCTTCTCCCTCCCCTGTTCTTGGCAGTTCTTTGACTGAAATCTTATCCGATGGGACAGAAGAGGCATCAATTGTCATGTCCAGCTCTGGTGGCCCAGCCATGGGAGAAGCAATGGTGACTGTGCCTTGCAAAGTCACCCCAAGTGAAGTTCCATCATCCTTCGGGGCGACTTCGAATTTCTCGACAATCAACTGAGGGCGGGGCAAATCGACCTGACGCTCCGTCTTCGACAAGGGAACAACATCAGACTCTAGAGCAGGAGTATGAGGTGGAGGGATGCGATGCTGCGTTTTTGCTTCGTACGCATTCGCCCACTGGAGTAGCTTGACATCATCATACGCTCGACCAGCAAATGTCAAGTTTACCGGGACCCTCTTATCGCTCATGAGTCCCATCGGCACCGAGACCGAAGGGATTCCCAAGTGACGCAAGGCCCTGTTACCATTGCTGTAATAAGTACCATTCCTCCACGCCAGGTCTGAGCCTTCGAAGCTCGAGTCCGCGTTGGCTGGCCCGACGTCTCCAGCTGCAGGGAATGCAACGCAGTCGCAACCAAGGCCCTTGAGCCAATCTTCGAGGAGGACTTTACGCATACCTTCTAGCGCCTTGACGGCTTGCTCGATGCCGTCTACTCCGAAAAAGGTTGTGTTGCGGAGGTAATCTGCTAGCTTGTGATATTGAATGGCATTGGCAGTTTCGAAATGTCGCAGTTCAGGTTCCGTGCGAAGTGAGTTGGGATAAATGTTGAAAGGGTCGACAGCGAAGAGA
This sequence comes from Fusarium falciforme, assembly GCF_026873545.1. Lineage (NCBI taxonomy): Eukaryota > Fungi > Ascomycota > Sordariomycetes > Hypocreales > Nectriaceae > Fusarium > Fusarium falciforme. Next base: position 87,796 of record NC_070554.1, read on the forward strand.
TCAGGAAGAGTAGAGTCGTTGAAGTCCTTCAAGAAATCATTCCAGGCATGCGCAATTAACGCTCCTCTCTCCATCGCATTCCAGTCTTTTGGGCGTCTGGGACACCCCTCTGGCAACAAATCATCATTCTCGTATGCCGTCATCGGGGGGAAATCAGGAACCAGGACGATTTCGGCACCGAGTGCTTCAAGATCTTGCCGTGCTTGGTTCCATAGCTCGACAACAGCTGGGCTTGTTTCCACTTGTTTTGCACCCTCCGGTGCCGGGCCGCCGATGAACATTTCGGGGACTGCGATCCGCAAACCAGACAAGGACTTGAAGGAGGAAATCGTCTTGAATGAGCTTTTTGGCTTGTCCTGCCAGGGCTCCTGGATGTCGACAAACTTTTGCTCTAGCCAAAACTCGCCCTTCTCTATCGGGTCCTTGACGGCGACGACGTCCAAGAGAGCCAACAGATCCTTTATAGATCGTGTGTGTGGAACGGGCACGTCGCATGTCGGATACAAGGGCCAATTACCCCGAACTGAAAGGAAACTTCTCGAGGGAGTGTAAGCGACCAAGCCATTGTTCGAGGCAGGGGAACGCCCAGACGACACCGTCTCGGCGCCAAGTCCGAAGGCAGCAAACGATGCAGCAGTAGAGGCGGCAGACCCATTGGAAGACCCCGACGCAAAGGCTGCAGCAAGATAGCCGGGATTATATGGGTTTTCGGCGCGACCATAGATGCCCCGTTGCATGCCACCGCAAGCGACAGCTGGCATATTCGTGCGACCGACAAGGGCAGCGCCTGCGTCGCGGATTGTCTTGACTATGAAAGCATCTTCATTGGCAACAAGATCTTTGAACGCAGGCTACCCTGCCGCAGCAGTCATTCCCTTGGCCTTGAAGCTGTCCTTGATAGTGAAGGGGATGCCCTCTAGGAGCCGTACAGGCTCTCCAGACGCACGGTGATCATCGGATCTCGCTGCCTCTTCGAAAATGTTCTTGTTCAGGACAGGGATAGCGTTGAGTGCAATGTTTCTGCAATCATACGTGCTGATGCGGCGGAGGTAACGGGCCGTCAGATCAACGCTAGTCAATGACCCTGAGGACAATGCATTCTGCAAGTCTTCAAGCGAAGCTTCGACGAGGTTGAGTTGAGCCATGTTAGTATGGATAAGTATTTATGCAAATAATGCAACAATGCCTGGTCGGATAATGAATGTACTGGACGTACGGAGAGGGGATATTGAAATCCGGGGTTGTGCCTTAAATGTACTAGCTACCGAGACCAGGATTCTCGCGAGACGCCGAGCGCTAGCGAATTTCCGCCCTCGTTATGATTGGCCCAATGGGGCTGCACCAGAAAAGACTTTCCCTTTTCTCTAAGCGAGGATGATAAGCTGTGACCTGTTGTAACTGGCTGGTTGCATGAGAATAAACATGCCTGATTAGAGTCGGTAGAACTAACCACTGGGATGCTTGAATTGACATTCCACTTCTTGGATATGTATCCGATCCCTGAGACCAGTTCCTCATTGTGATCAAGGGCAAGGCATCAAATGGATGGTCCACTACTTTGTTGTTGCTAGAAAACCGAGGGAGTAATGATTCTCGTTCATTGGGGTGTAGGGTAGGTATGGACATACGGTTTAGTCATTTGGACAACTTGGCAGCTTGGAAATGACCCTGAAAGAAGAATAACAATTCCCATTTATACGGGAGTCGACCTTCGTGTATAAGAAGCTGGAGGTAATGTCTGAATGATAGCATGAGCAGTTACAATGTGATTGTCTTGACTAGCTCGATTCGTCCACACGGTCCATCGGCATTGAGACCATAGGATTGTAACCCTCCAAATTCTCACACAACAAGTACTATGCCATTCCAGAAATTGGCGCATATATGTTGCATTTTGGCAATGTATTAGTGAGGCTCTTGGGCCTGGCGACTTCTGTAAAAGTGTAGTCAAAGATTTGATTCGTACATGGGGCACGGATTCTAAGTTGCACCGAATGGTACATATAAAACAATTTTGTTACTACTTGATCGAGATGCTGTCCGCTACTGACCAATTGTCGCAACCTAGTACTTGTCTCCATTCGCCCAGATTGTGCCTGGGCAAGGCCTCCGTGGGACCGACTAGCTATTCCGGATTGTTCCTGCGACCCTAAGTGAAGAATCGGAACTTGGGAGACTTCTCTCCATCACGAAGCTCCGAAGTATCGACATCCTGAGCACGAAGATTCACGCCTTGCACCTTGTTCCTCCTCCGATTCTCCATCTTCATCCAGCCACCCAGAATCACAATCCCAGTCATGGCGATGACATTGCAGCAGCAGGTTAGGATCAGAGTAGGGATATACTTGGGCGCGTACTCAGTGCGGAATGTAGCAGCCGACATGATTCCTGCAAAGTTGCCCAGGCCGACAAGCAGACCAGTCGTGGCCGCTCGGCTGCTCTCATTCAGGTTGTTGTTGTTGTGCCACGACTGGATAAGACAAGAAGGAATGTAGGAGCCGGAAGCCATGAGAAAGCAGGCAAAGTAAGCCACAGCCCGGTGGTTCAAGACGTCGATAGTGATGAGGATGATCATGCCAGCCAGCGACGTGGCCAATGCCCCAAAAACATGGAATGTTCGCTCGTGGAAGTAATCGGAAGACTTGGCGACGACGAGGAGCACGACGAACCCAACAGCGTTGGGTGCAACCGTGTACAAGTTAGTCTTGATGACTGAGTATCCCAGTCGCTGAACGATTTGTGGCAGGAAGTTGGATGTAGTCGCGAAGGCGACGGGATACGTGAAGTTGATGATGCACCACAGACCAAACTTCCAGTCCTTCCACGTGGAGAAACACTCCTTCCAGGAAAACTTTGTCTCGACCGCATTTGAGCCATCACGGAGGGTTCGGGCGCGAGCTGCAGCCTTCTCCCGGTCATTCAAGAACCACGCCGTGGCTGGGGAAGCAGGCAGCCAGAAGAAGGAGATAGCACCGACGATAACGGTCAAAACGCCTTCGATAAGCATCAGCCACTGCCAGCCCTGGAGTTTGGTTCCCTCGATCTGGAAGACACCGTAGGATATGGCACCACTAAAGGCAGCCGCCAGCAGGGCGCTGCCGAAGAAGATGGCGATCCGGAAACCCAGCTCAGAACGACGGTAGAACAAGGTGAAGTAGAAGACGACACCAGCGAAGAAACCAGCCTCGCATGCGCCGAGAATGAGGCGCAGGACAAGAATACCGGCGAAGTTCTTGCAAGCAATCTGCACGGTGGCAATGCCACCCCAACCGACCATCAACGTAGGCAAAACCCACTTTGCAGAGAACTTCTTGGTGAGCAGGTTGAGTGGGAGGTCCAGGGTTCCGAAGGGGATGTAGAAGAGCAGGATGAGAAGGCTGTACTCGTTGCCCTTGAAGTTGAGGTCCTCTTCCAAACCGTCTGTCTTTGCGTTGCCCAGATTGGAGCGGTCGACGGCGTTGAAGAAGTACATGAGAGAGAGGAAGGGCAAGAGGAACATGTCCAGTTTCTTGACTATAAATTTCCAGTGAACTCTTGGGGAATAGGCGACATGGAATGACCTCATCAAATCTTACCATATGAGCGCTCAGCTTCCGGGTCTATGACAACGCTGTTGCTGGGATCTGCAGCATTGACAGAAGACGATTCAAGGTCGTTGAAGTCGTCATTCTTGAAGTCGACGTTCGTCTTCTCCATTACCATGTTTTGAACGCTCGTCATTGCGAATTCAGGAACCGTGAAGGTGTAGACAGATACGTAGACAACAAGGCTGGTTGTGATGAGCGAGACCTATTCTGAAGAGTCTCTCGACGTTATATACGCATGTCATTTGGCCTGTGATGTTTGGTTGCCCTTCCGGCATCGGTTCCGATTAGTGGTGAGGACTGAATCCTAGTCTAGTGGTAAGTAACACCGAGCCAGTCTCAAGAGGTACGTCACATCAACACCTCGTCAATGCTTATCACACGAGTCATTATCAGCCATCTCATTGGCTTAGCCCGTCGACGGCAAGTCTTAGCGAACCTCGCCTAGCTCTTCCTGGGCATAGAAACCCACACCCGCATCCAACAAAACCCCGCAGTTATCATTCCGCTTATCATCAGGTAATTGGCGAGTGTGGAGCGAGGAATCTTAATACTGCAAGGCATCCCGATATCGTAATCTTCCCCAGAATCTTTGCTGGGGAAAGGGAAATCGGGATGCAACGGACGCGGAAACCCAAGACAGGCCCTCGAATCCGCTCCTTCGGGGGCTGCTTGACATGCAGAACCCGCAAGGTCAAGTGTGATGAGACCCATCCAATCTGTCGCCAATGCCAGCGATCACGGCTCGTCTGCGGCGGCTATGAAGCCAAGATCCGGTTTGTGCACTTTTCGCCCGACGGGACTGGGCCTCAAAGTGATGTCAAGCAGAATGACGACGGACACAGTCGTCGCATACTGTTTACTGGTATGTATGGATGAGGTGCATCTATTCGTTTGGGACCACCACCATGCTAACAGATCCTTCAAGAGTCGGAGCGGGCCGCCATGTCCAGGCACATGCAAGAGGTGATTGATGAGGATGAAATCGATCAAGTTCTGAGTGCCCTCGACTCCGGCTGCGAGAGTCAGAAAGGCGAGCTGCCACTGGACGGCCCATTCCTGGTCTTTTCGGCCAATGATGGTGAACCGACTTCTGAAGCAGCAGCCGAACCCGTTTATGTGCACTCGGATCATACGGTGGTTCTACCCGAACCGCTTTCCTCTCACGGCCTGCAGGATATCGTCAACGTAGACATTCCCAGCGCATCCAACCCTTGCTCATGGCCTGAGACTGCTCTCCTCGAAACTGGGAACATCTCGGCGCTGGATGATATTCTCCTTGGTGTTGATAACTCGGACGACCTCGGCGTGGACTTGTCGTCCTTCTCCATGATACCTAGGGTGTCGCCCATCCCTATTGCTGAAACATCAGGTCCCTCTCCTTGGGACTTGCACGTCAGCTATGATTTCACGCTCTCCCTTGATACATCTGTTTCGTCCCATGCACACTTCCTTCTTGAACATTACAAGTCCCAGATGGGAAAGCTCTTCTCTCCCCTTCGCGTTCGCAAATCTCCTTGGTCTATCCTACACTTTCCACGCGCCCTCTCCGCTCTATCAGAGCTGAGCATATTCAAAAGGACCAAGCACGCCCACACGTCGCTCTTCTATGCAGTGTTGGCTGTCAGTGCCTTCAATTGGGACAACATCCACCGCCAACAAAAAGATAGTACAACATATTGGCGCAACGTTGGAGAGGGCTTTCGCCGTGGAGCAAGAAAGGAACTGGAATGGACCTGCGAGACAGAGCTGGCAGGCGAGAAGAGTTCAAAGTACAAAGATATTCTCATGGCCATCTTGACAATGGTCACCATTTCTGTCAGTCCTCTTATGCCCCGGCCTTCTCGCATCAAGCTCACATTAAATAGGTCGTTACTGGTCAACAAGAGGAAGCTCGTTCATATCTGCTCAACGCCGAACTATTCATCACTCTTCGCGGAGCACCCAAGGTGAACAAGTCGAGGAAGGTCAAGCTCCTTCACTCCATCTACTTGTTTCTCCGAGTCATTGAGGAGAGCACCTACATGTACCCTCCTGAGAAGCAGCCCCTCGTAAGCTTATCGCACGCTCCAGAGAGTATGCTGTTCCCATCGTTGCGAACGCATAGTTTGTGCTTGGGGAGAGATCTTGATGAGTCGTGCGGCATGGCCTTCGAGTTTGGGCTCTTTGGAGGACTCGAGAACCAGGAGAACCCCGCCTTTTTCAAGGAAATCTATGGTTTCCCCCAAGACCTCTTGTCCTTCATCTCGCGTGCCACGTTCCTGGCGAACCAAATCTCGATGCACAGAAGACGATTCTCCGAGCTCTCCATGACCACGGAGCTTGAGCACCGCTGCGTAGCTCTGGAGGGCGAGATCTGCTCATGGAACAACTACAACGATGATACTGAAGGAGACTTGGACGATCCTATCGCCGCCTTTGCCAACCGCGCCATCATGTCCCATCTCATCACAGCCTTCCACTGCGCAGTCTTGATCTTCTTCTATCGACGCGTCCGCCAGTTACACCCCTTTCTCCTACAACCATTTGTGGAAAAGACAATCGCAAATCTTGAGGCGTTTGAACAAGAGCAGCGCAACTTTTCGCTGGTCAACTGTGGTATCGTCTGGCCAGGTTTCATCGCCGGGGCGGAAGCTGTCGATCCTGATTTACAGGCTCGCTTCTACAAGCGCCTGCAAGATTGTTCAAGGTCGAGCGGGATGCAAAATTTCGGCTTTGCCGCCGAATTTTTACAAGATTTCTGGGCGCTTCGCAGAGAAAAGGGGAATGAGAACATTACCTGGATGGACATGGTCAGAGACAGACAGTTGGCATTGGTTCTCACATGATACGGGGTCTTGCGTTGAATGGATATGTTGAGTTGGTGGTTATGAATGCCAAAATGATGCACTTGTTCCTCCTTGCTCGATATGCATAAATGTTCTCTCAACTAATGTGAAACTCGATACGCGAAATCTACCTCTCATTCATTTGCGGAATGCTCCATTGCTCAAAGCGTCCTCAACTTCAAAGTCGGGCTGAAACTCGCAGTACAAGCTCTCTGCACTCGAAGTCATCTTGAACGTGTAGGCAGCGACATCGTCATCGATAATTCGCTTAGGAATGCCGTTTGCGGCAGCAGCTTCCGCATGCAATTGGATCTGGCAGCTCTTCTCCATCAGCGTGAATAGGTAGGCTGCCTCGTCAACCGTTTGGCCAACTGTCAAGAGACCATGGTTTGTGAGTGTCATGACCTTGCCCTCTGGCCCGAGTGCCTCGGCGAGTCTCTTTCCTTCGTCTTCGTCAAAGACGACACCCCCAAAATCCTCATAGACTGCCTGTGCTTTGCCGTAGAAGACGCACGCATCTTGATTGATCATGTCGAGCGGCCTGCCGAAAGTTGACCAAGCCTTGCCATAAACCGTATGCGCATGGCAGGCAGCATTGACATCAGGCCTCGCCTTGTGTAGAGCGCTGTGAATGAGAAAACCTGCCGCATTGGAGGGTCGGCTCATATTGCCCCCAACGGCTTTGCCATCGTAGTCGACAAGGACCATGTCGGAGGCCAGCATCAATGGCCATGGACGGCCGAGTGGATTGGTCCAGAAAGTGTGAGGGTTCTCGGGATCTCGAACAGATATGTGGCCAGCCATGCCCTCCGCGAAACCCTTGCGAGCGAAGATGCGAAAGACAGAGGCCATGTGCTCAAGCATATGGGTTCGCTCTTCGTGGTAGGAGGGAAACTTGGGAATGCCCGCCAGGGTCATGCCCTGGGAAAGGGCTTCGAGAGCCGTCTTGTCCTCTTTGGCATGGGGAACCCAACGCTTCTTCTCTGACGATAGGCGATCGGTTGTTGGAGATTCGACATCGGTGTTCGAATGTGGAGCCATGATTGTGAAGGAGATTGAGAGGAGTATGGCGAAAGGGTTTAGAGAGACTTTGGTGGATGATGGGAAGCAAAGAAGGAGGTGATAATCAGATGTCGGATGTTAAACACCGGCACATTGGTGCATTAATAGATAAGAAATAGCACCATGAAAGTATTTATTGCCTGAGAGGTACTCGTTAGCACGCGTTGTCGCCCCCGAAGCTCAATATGGAGAGTAATCCCGAACGGTTTGGCTTGGTGGACCTGCCTTGTCTTCCATGGCAAGTTAGGCCGAAGCAATCTCGGGTTTACTCCCCCACAGCAACATTTTGTATGGGTCACTCCTTTTGTCCAATAATAGTACCCGCCCTGAGCTGTATCCTAACACCCTGACCGCCTCCCCTCGTGAAAGATACCCTGACCTTGTTCACAGCATCCACTGTCAGTTTGCGCGCCTTCTTTTTCTCGTCATCCGTCCATGCAGCAAACACCATCGCGCCCATCCCCTTCATCAAGATGTCCGCCACAACCTCGGCTGTTTCTGCGCCGAAGTGGACCTCGACCTCACTGACCTGAATGTCCCGGAACCTGGCTTGGTTTAGCAAGCCAACTGTATGTTCTGTTTCAGCCATTCAGAAGACACTGGGACCTGGAAGGGCGGGTCCTCGGGCTTGATCTGCATCTGCACATCGCGGATGACGTTGACGTTTCGGGGTGCTGTCCAGGTGGTGACGACGGCAACCCCGCCGGGCTGCAACGTGCGCCAGATCTCCTTGGCTCCTTTGGCCGGGTCGGCGAAGAACATCAAGCCCATGTTGGTGAACGAGTGGCTGAAGGTGCCGTCAGGGAAGGCTAGCTCCTCTCCCATCATTGTCGCGGTGTGGGCTTTGGTGCCAGAAGGAATCCTCTCTGCCCTGATGCGAACCATGTTCTCGGGGCCATCGACAGCATGAATTTCTGGCTGAACAGTCGAGGCGTCTATAGACTGGAGAAGTATGTCAATGACGATGCCGGTGCCGCAGGCATTGTCGAGGATTACTCGATTTGTCATCTATTGGCTTGATGTCCTCGGCGAGACCAATACAATGCTCTGCCAGCTCACGCGTGCAGCCACCTGTGCGAGATTCGTAAACTGCGGCATCCGTATTGAAGTGTTCGATGATGGGATTTGGGGTGAACATTCTGTCTGTTCTGTATGATGGAGAGACGGTCGGTTTTAGAAGCTTGATAGGAAAAATATCGTGCTCTTTGTTATAGTTGAAGCCCGGCCCTTGATAGGATAATTGAGACAGAAGACAGTGGACAGGGAAAGAGGCCCAGGCTGAGGGGTTATTTGAGCAGTACTTTGGGATTCTCGTCTCCGCCAAATGATCACGAGCGTCGGATCCTTTAATCTGGCATGCATAAGCGGCATATAAGAGAACATACACTCGTAAGCTGACACACACCCATTTGACATATACCCATCAGTGACCATTGATCAGCGGTGCCGTTTGGGTCTGGGCTAGCACGCACATGAAGGCGCTGCCGCGCAGGGGTTTTCTTCGGGATGGCCAGAGATCACCGCAGTGTTCTCTTTTCCCGGGAAGGAGATAACGTATATCAATCCCCGAAGGGACTTGGGCGATGGATGGCGCGGATGAGACGCAATTGCCTCTGAACCAAGGCAATTTCTGACTTTTGCTTTGAGTCGAAACAAGATGCGTTTCCGTAGGCTGGGTTTAATATGATCGTCTCTGTACAATTTTGAGTCTGAGAAATGGCTGTGAAATTCATTGACGTAGCCACATTTGCCCGGAGAAAATGTTGCATGTTTTTCTTTCGTTATTATTCCTTGGATATACTTGTTTCCCTAGAAGACTAACAACCAAGATCAGTAACTGGCTCAATGTTAAGGGCTACGATATGCATGAGGGCCAGGCCACCCCATTTCTGCAACCTGATTGGGAGCTTGCAAATGTGAAGGATACTGCCAAATCAGCCCTGGACATGTAAAGTTGCGAGCTCAGATTGTTTTCAACTTGAAGCTTTGATACAACCAACCTTGGACACTTCAGCTCAGTGAATGTGTTGTCCATCAGATACCTAGGCAAAATAGTTATATCATGACTGAAGCCTACTAACATTAGGTCCAAGGGTAGCCATGGCAGAAGACAAAGGATTCCTTTATGAGCCTGTTGTTCCGCAGGACTAAACAAAGCCGCGTAATAAAGGTCTTTACTAGTTATATCTTTTTTATGTATTAAAAGAAGATTTAGCTTAAATTTTATTACGCTAATATTAAGAATTAATAATTTCAATAGAGTTACTACTCGTCAGTTAGCTCTTTGTAAACTTTTACCTATTTAATTATAATTATACCTAGCCAAGCAACACGTGACTCTACCCCGCGTTTCCCCCGACATCATACTTATTGCTCTAGAACCCCAGACGTCGGCTCTTTGTCGTCTTTTTCTTTCCTTTTAACCCTTGTTCTACTATGACTTATCGGCCTTGAAGCTATGTATAATAAACAATGTCATGGCTGAATCAAGCTCAACCGGAAAATCCCAAGTAAGCCTATTCTCGACATCACCTGCCGTGCTGATACGTTTCTGCAGAGACTGCTTCCATGTCCAGAATGCCCCAGGAGGTTCACACGTCCGAGTCATCTCAGTCGGCATCAGCTCACCCACCTGACGGCATCCCACAAGGACTTCATTCCTTGCCCCCGGTGCCAAAAGACTTTCAGCAGACGCGACGTCTTGCTACGACACTTGCGCTCTACCCATCACATAAAAGGACAGACGAAGCGCTCAGCTCAGAAGTCATGCTTTCGATGTGTTGAAAAAAAGCTAAAGTGTGAGCGCACCAGGCCGTGCAACGGTTGCATTCGATCCTGTACTCGCTGCGAGTACCCCTCTCCAGAGGAGTTCGATGGCTTGGTGCTTGATGGTTGCGATGCTGGCGGTGAAGGGCCCAACGTGCTTCCTGATGCTGAGCAGGTGCCCGGCCAACACGACAAACCGACACCTACTCACAGGAGTTCATGGCCCTCATCTTTTACACATATAAGTGACCTGGATGGCGCTTTAGTGGAGGCTTTACCAGAATCTATGTCCTCACCAAGCTCATCCTTGATACGCCAAACTGATGATGCTCATACTTCGAGTCAATCTTGTGGGGTTGGTACTTTCAACGGCCTTCACGAGAACCCGGCTATCTCCTCAAGTATTGACACATCGCAACCCTTTGATGCCTTGCTGACAGATATGGGTGACGGGGCATTGACGGAAGGCTTTGCCATATCTCCCTCTTACATGTCTTTGATGCAGCCCAATTATCGGACCGGTGGCCTCGACTGGCTGAGTTTCGACATAGACAATGGTCCTCAAAACCTTCAACTAGGCACTTTGAATAATCTCTACATCCCAGAATCCTGGCCCTCGAACATGGACCAGCGAGACCACGAGACAGAAGGGACTAGTGGTCATGGTGTTGATGATAGGACCCAGCATGTGCGCACTCATGCAGAAACGACGCGGAATATTCCAGCCACACGATCGCCAAACCTCCAACTATCTACTACTTCATGGCCATTTGATCAAGCGCATGACTCAATGCCGCATCGGTATCGACTCCCCCCTCTTCGTGACGTTTTGAGCGGCTGTTGGCGAGCAAACCGGCCCCCTCAGATTACACTCGTGGACGGCTTCATACGTATCCTGTCGGAGAGTCCCCTCCCGCAGCTTACGAATCTACGGGACACCCACGTGGTCCAAGCATTTGGCGATCTACAGCGCCTGGTCGATTCCTACTTCGATCGGTTCCATGATGTGCAGGCGATTCTCCATAAACCCACTTGGGTCATGTCTTCGTGTCCATCTGCCCTCCTGACAGCCATGGCGTGTATTGGTGCACTGCTTTCGGATAGAGAGTCAGATGCTGAGCTGTCCTGGGCCCTGGGCGAGATATGTTCTACTATGATTACCTGGATGGTATGCTTCCCTCACCCACGCAAGCTGTTTGACGCTTACCTTTCAAGGGCGCTTCGGATGCTACAAACTATGGCGATGTTTCATATCTCAATGCTCTCTGCCTCCACCAAATCTACTCTTTGGGTTCAGGCAACAGGCAACTCTATCAGAGTGCAGACAGGTCTCGTGGTATATTGATAGGCGGCCTACGGGGCATGGGCCTGTTGAAGCCTCGTTCTGCCGTCAGCTTGGACGAGAGAGGAGAAAATATTCCCATTTCTGAGGGCGATCAAGTTCTTACTCATGAGTGGAAAAATTGGATCATGAGAGAATCAGGGCGTAGGGCAGCCTGGGCAGCATTCGAGTACGACTGCAGCCTTTGCACTCTCACAAGTCGCCGAGGTGTCGTTGACTTGAGCGAGCTGCCTTCTCTTTTACCGTGCCCCGAGTCCATATGGAACGCTACCTCAGCACAAGCCTGGTCTGCCCTCATGTCTCGCCTAGGACCCGGTAGCTCGAGACCAAGTTTATCTTTGGTACTCAAGTTAGCACTAGCCGGAGAACAAACCCCCTCATTTTTGGGGTCCTGGGCGAAGAGGCTTTGTTCACAGGTCATGGGGCGCTTACTGTGGGACCTCTGGCAGCTGGAAGTTGTCGCGATGCCCGAATACTGCGGCCTTGGCTCCATTATAAGCGCACACCGAGATACAAAGAAGTCGCTTCTAAAGAGCTTGAATAATATGGTTGATGCCCTGGCTGCACCTTCGACAACTAGTGACCTGATTAGCTACAAGTAAGTGGATGCTCTTGCGGGACCTACAAAACTTACAATGCAAACAGCATCGCGGGCCTCCTTTGTCACTACTCGCATCTCTGTGCCGCGAATGGTGTCCTTGACCTCATAATCTATATCGTGCGCAATCTCGTTTCTTCGGCGCCACAGCAACATAACGGAATTGAGGTCGCCCGCGCGCGTCTCAAGTTGACATTTGCCAGAGATCCCAAGACAGCAAGAAGGCTGTGCTGGCACGCGACTCAGATTGTTGCGATTGCGAATGAGTACCTCGTTTCTGCCCCTTGCGAGATCATGCGGGTCTTCATGGGCTACATCTTCATTATTGCGTACTCGACCTACGGCCCCCATAGAACTGCGTCCCCAAGTGAGTATAGCAATACTGTCCGGCTCGATCTCCACGATCATCATCTATCTCAAAGACGACTCGTGATGAAATGGATCCAAGCCGGAGGGCCGGCGAGCTTTGGGTCTGTTCAAGATATTGGTACCGACAGTTGCGTCCCCGCTATCAGTCACGACGCCCAAGAGATGCTACAGAAGTTGAAATGCTGGGGATTGGCTGGTAAATTTACCAGAATCTTCCAAGTGTTAGAAGCAAAAGGGTTCTAGTCTGAGGACGACACTTGTGCAAGGTGATGTCGTGGGTTAACAAGTTCGGTGAGATTTAGAATATGGCTATACAATTGGGAGGACTGCTTACACCTCCAGGCATGTTAAGAGGCGCCGATGTAACAAAAAACTCCCATCTCTTCTCCTCCTTACAAATACGGCTGAGAGCTTCCAAATCAAAGAGCTCACCAACTGGCATTCCCCATCCTGCAATCAAGTATTCGTGCATGAATAACCCTGGCACCGGAACATCCGCCTCCTTTCGTTTGTAAGACGGTTGCGGCGGATACACCTCGAAGGAGATGGCGTCACTGGCTACTGCCGAGAAGCCTTGATTCCAAATCCATCTCAACATCTCCTCAGTGCCTTCGAGGCCGGCATGTTGAGGGTTGGAGCTCTGGGCGTATGCAAGCTTATCAGCTGGAGTCATCTGCTGATCCCACTCCTTGATGACTCCTATCCTGACAAACAGGATATCTCCCCGACGGAATTTTACATGTTGCTCCTTTGCGATGTCAAGAAGAACATGAAGGGGTATAGCATGGTTCGAAAATGTCGTGTATGTTATCGAATGACGCACGGCGTATTCAACATAATCCAGCAAGACGCCACGACCACAAATTCCCTCTTTGGCCCAGTGTTGAATTCCTATGCGGGTGTTATTCCTGTCTTGAATCTCGCCCGACGTCATGCCACCGTAGAACAGGCGACGTTTGGGATCTGATTCAGTAGGGACCGGGGCCGAAAAATGGCGGAGCCCATCCCATTGAGATGACTGTTGCGGGTTGAAGATATAGATATCGTCATATGCAGCGCCATTCAAGAGTGAGACGATGTGGTGCTGGGCTGGAGCTCGATTGAAGTTGGCAATATCGAGCTTGGTCAGTTCCCAGTTCAAGGATGTACGCCGGCCTGTCTTGATGCATGTAGCTGCCGCTTTGGTAACCACTTCCGGTGTGAGGAGCACAAGACGGCCAAGACCTTCTTCGCGTGAGCCTGGCGCTCCGGTCCAGACTCTTCGAGGGTCTGGAAGGCTGTCGTAGTCTTTGTAGTGCGGTGAATCATACTCAGAAGAGATTAGAGAGCCCATGTTGAGTACTGTGGGAGACCCGAGATCCAAGTTACACGAATGAACAAGCTCTGTGCCTTGAACACAACAGGACCTTCTATACTTTTTTCGGGGCCGGCGTCTGACCACCTCAATATCGCAAGAATAAAGCACCCCAAGCCAGCAGAGTCCAAGCACACGCCCCGCTCGCCATCTTCTTCGGGAGGGGGCATCCAGTTGGATGGACAGGCCGCGGGGAGTCATGTGCCATTTGCCGAGTTTGGTCTCTGCAACTCAATTGGCCGCAACGGCTGGAGCGTGCCACATCTGCGGGGTGCTCCCGGACCGTATCGGTCGAGGGGAGATGAACTCCGCTCTGTCAAAAGGCTGGAGGAAAGGGGTTAGCTTCTGAGCAATCCAACGGAAATAACACAGCCATAACACAACTGAAGCTCATACCCAAGCTTCAATAGCACAGTAATAATCCAGTATGGTTTGCAATAGTAATGAATGACGCGGTGATAGCCTCAACAAACCTCTTCTGAGATGGATAAAAGGCACCATCCTTACCCTCGTGCAAATGCCAAGCACAAGAGGCAGCCGATACGAGCAACTGAGGGAAGATCAATAACTCGCATCGAGCAGGGGACATTAATCCCAAAGATAACACTATTCTACAACATGGGAAAGACTGGGTCGCATCTTGTGTTCGGCGCGAAATGGCATCGGACAATAGTGTTTCTCACCAACCCTGCGAGACTGAGGCAATCCCTTCCGTTGACCGATCTAGGTTTTTTATTTTCTTTAATGATCAGTCCATAAGATACCATCAGCCACGGAAGCAAAAGATACAGTAATCAACACAGGGCGGCATCAAAACCCAATACCGCGAAACACCATAACCTGTGCTCTAGGTTTTACTAACGTAGCAACTGGGGCTGAATGACTGATATTGATTAGACTAAATTTGACTTGGCACATATTTAACTATTTGACACCGTCGATTTCTCACTCCTTATCCAGCTCACCCCATCCCCCTCTTGGGTCCAATTGAGCTGCAGCCTTGACTTAGGCTCCGCCTTTGCTCTCTTTTCCAGAATTCTCCATATGGGCAACGTCCAACTTATCGAGGAACTTATCAAGGTCTTTGCGTTGCTCATCCGGAGCGTCGTTGACGTGGACAGCGACGTCATCGCCGAATCGGGCTGAAATCTCCTCCAGAGATAACTTGGCGGTCTCGGGAAAATACAAGTAAACGATAGGGATAAAGAAAATACACCAAACAATAATTACCAGGTAGTATTTCCAACCAACATGGACAAACCCGATAGGGGCTGTCTGGAGCAGAATGATGGTGCTAGTGAATTGGCCAAAGAGGGAGAATCCCATGCCGATTGGGCGGATCTCTGTTGGAAAGATTTCTGCCACGTAGATGTACATGGTGGTATCGCAAAGGGTTCTAAAAAGCACCAGTCAGAAGTCGGAAAGCGCTGGTTTAGAAGAGTATAACTTACCCCTGGAATGCTAGGTAGAGAAAGACGAAGAAGACCCCAGCCGCATTGCCCGCCTTATTCGAGGTTCCGGCAAACTCGGCGATACAGGCAGCAAGGCCGCTCGTAGTAATCAGACAGCCAAAGAGGCCTGCCATGAACATCCACCGACGTGAGTTGACCTTATCGTGAAGCCAGGCACCCAGTGGGTTATAGATGATGCCGGCCGTGGTGAGCCAGAGGGCGGAGAGTAGGAGAGGCATGGACCCAGTTTGACCAAGGTTCGTGTACAGAATGACGGAGTAGTTGTTCTGGAAGAGTTAGGAATAGTTCAAGCCGTAGTCACGAACTTACAATAATGAGAGGGCCAGCAAATTCGGCACCCCATTGAGTGAGGAAGCCTATCGCCATGCGTTTGCGGTAGCTCTTCTTCTTGATCACAGCCATCCAAGGCCCGCAACCCAGCGCATCGAGCTTTGCGGCGTCCAGGGCAATCTGCTCCTTAATCTGATAGATCTCTTCTCGAGCCACCACGTCGTCGGGATCCTCTGGAGACTTTCGCAAGTTACGTACAACCGCCCACGCATCTTCGACTCGACCCCTCTGCAAGAGCCAGCGTGGAGACTCGGGTATCCAGACAGAGGCCACTAACAAAACGAGGGGGGCGAGGCACTGCATACACAAAGGGAATCGCCAAGCAAAGTCTGGCATGCGTGATGTGGCGAAGTAGCAGGCGTACCCAAGCCAGCCTGAGAGCATGTAGCCGAAGACAAGAAAGATGGCGTGGTGGCCTACAAGCCACCCCCGTTTATCGTGTGGTGCGAGCTCGCTCATGTACATAGGGCAGACCGTGACGAGGATGCCGATACCGATGCCTGCCAAGATGCGTCCTATTTAAAACATCCTGAAGATTCTGGGTTAGTCATCTACTCTGTACTGTAGAGACGATGCCAGCAGATGGGTAAGCCTCACCCCAAGTTGGCTGCACCACCCTGCAGGGCTCCTCCCACCAAGGCAAAGGCCCCTCCAATCTGAATAGACCTCTTCCTTCCAAGGGCAGTCGCAGCCCACATGATGAACAGTGTGCTAATTGCGCCGCCTGCGCTGTAGATTCCGTTTGCGGTCGAGATGGCTTGGGTAGTCTTGGTGCTGTAGCCTGCCTCGCCCTGCTTAGGCAGGCCAAAGAAACTGTACCATCCTGGCTGTCCGATAGTGCCCCCGATGACTGAAGAGCAGTAGCCATATGTCTATAGGTGAGTTAGCATCCCACTACGGTAGAAACTGTATTGACATACAAGTGAGCCAAATGCAACAGCAACTGTGACCAGCCTGTTGTAAGCGGTTGTGTGCTTAGCCATGGCAAAAAGAATTAAGGCAATATGAAATCACAATGCTTCGAGGTATTAGCAAGAAGAGGAAGAATTGGCTGTTGTTTTAAGGACTCGTGCTTGTTCCTATGACCATGTTACAATGTGGTTGACAGGGGACATGCTCGAGACCAACTCTGTGTTAGGGGGCTCCGCAACCCCAGACTCGAGACGCTTGTATCGGGCTCCCTTGATCATGCTTACCCCAGAATGGAGGCCGGGGGCGGGGTAGGTCCGAGATGGCTATTTGGCGTCCGGAGCGTGCCACTCCGGTGGCGCACCGAACATGACCCACGAAGTCTGTAATTTCGGAGTCAGGCAGGGAAGTAGATGGAGCAGCCCCACGAGTTCCATCTTCTACGGGACCAGCTTGCTGTCGAAAACAACGGCAAGACCCATTAGCAACTTGCGAGGGGTCGTGCCTGACAGGATCGAAAGCGGCTACCCCAATACGACAAGATCCAGGTAGTACCAAGGCGACATGGACTCTGACAACCTTCTGGGTGCAGCAGGGCGAGTATATCAGCGCCTACGCTTTACAGGCCCTGAGCTTACTATTTGGACTATTTGCTACTGTACCATTTACATTCAACCTCTTGAGCTACAACAGCTGCTCCAGTACTAATACTTAATCATCGTGCCTCTTAGATAACAAACTCTCCCAGGTTTCTTGATTAAGCTGAGAACTTCAAAGTTTAGCTGGTCCTTATTCACATGTTCCATTTTTACCCTATGTAGCTCAATACCTTCCTTCAATAGACAATGTCCCAGTCTTGCTGATGAGGAACTCATCGATAGCAACGTCCTTTCCACTCTCCTTCCCATGCCCACTGTCCTTGATTCCTCCAAACGGCGCCTCAGCCGAGGAGCTGTTACCGACATTCTACCCAATGTTAGTGTCATTTCAGGTCAAGAATCTGGACAAGACTTACCAGTCCAATCATGCCAGCTTCCAGGTCCTCAAACATTCTCAGCAATCTGTCAACGTTTTTCGTGAACACGTAGCTCGCCAACCCAAGAGGTGTGTCGTTCGCTCTCTTTACAACCTCATCCTCCGTCTCGAAGCGATAGACGCCCAGAACAGGCGCAAAAATCTCCTCGTTTGTCATAGCCATCTTGTCAGTCATGCCAGTGAGAATTGTGGGTGCCATGAAGTAACCATTCCCATTCTCCCTCTTGCCATTGCCCAGGACTGTCGTAGCGCCCTTGTCGACAGCATCCTTGTACAGCTCTTCTGCCTTGTCCAATCCCCTCGGCGTTGTAAGGGCACCGATAGTAGTATGCTCTTGCATGCCATGCCCAAGCTTCAACGCCTTTGTCTGGCCAATGAGCTTCTCAACAAAGCCATCGTAGATACCACTCTGCACGTAGAGTCGGTTAGACGTTACGCAAGCCTGACCTGCATGCCGCCACTTGAGCGCCATAAGCTGCTCCATTGCCTGCTCGACGTTGGCGTCATCAAACACGATGAACGGGCAATTTCCGCCGAGCTCAAACGTTGTCTTCTTGAGATTCTTCGCGCATAGGCTTGCGATTAACTTGCCCACACGTGTGCTGCCCGTGAAGCTGAGCTTCTTGACCCTCGAGTCTAGACACAGCGCCTCGGCCACAGCAGGTGTGTTCTCGAGGCTCGTCGTGAGCACGTTGAGTGCACCTGGTGGAAAGCCTGCTCGTGTAGCGAGATGCGCTACTGCGACGGCTGTGAGGGGCGTTTCGGGAGAGGTCTTGACGACCATTGTGCAGCCTGCTGCTAATGCGGCGGCCACTTTACGCAGAGCGAGCGCGATGGGAAAGTTCCATGGGACAAGGGCGGCTGCAACACCGACGGGTTGCTTGATCGTCAAGGCCCTGCGGCCGGCAATGGCGCAGGTCATGGTCGTCCCATGCTCTCCACGGTCGGCCTCACCAGAGAACCACCAGACAAATGTCAAGGCATAGTCAATCTCGCCGCGAGCCTCAGCCAGTGGCTTGCCGGTTTCGTGGACAAGAATGCGAGCGAGATCCTCTTTCGCAGCGAGCATAATCTCGTGCCATTTCATCAGCAACTTCGCCCGCTGGCGCGGCGTCGTCTTGGAGTAGCGCTGGAACGCCTCGTAACAGGAGGTGATGGCAGGCTCGACGTCGGCGGATGTGCAGTCGGGACATGTTGCCCATGGCTTCCCGGTACCTGGGTCGAGGACATCGAAGACCTTGTTGTCATGGGCTGAAACGAATTGGCCGTTGACATAGGAACTGAAGTGAAGGAGGTCGGTGTCTTGAAGCGTGAAAGGAAGAGAGTATGGGTTTGACCCTTGTTGCTGTGTGGTCGCCATCGTGCCTTGGTGTTGAAAAAAGCAGATACAGCCCCAATGCCCCGGTTAAGCCTTTACACATCTGATATACAGGAGTGGATGGATTAGTTCGAGTTGGCGCAATTTCTGAAGCTCACAGGATGAGAAAATTGGAGCCGAAACTATCCGTAACAACCGATGCCATCACCGGCTCCGGCGGGGTGATCCGGGCCCCCGTAATTACCCCGCCTTCTCGGAGCTGCAGTGCAGGGATCAGCTTCCATCCGGGAGCGGAACCCCTGCACGCCGAATACGGAAGGGCATCTGAAAGCAGCCTACTGAGCATATGTTTGTCTAGATCCCTTTTGGTCCCAGGGTATCTTTTGATTCATTGCTCGGAGTAGAAGGAAATCTGTTGAGCTACCGCAATCTGGCGCTCAGATCATGCTTTTGGGTTAACGCGGGGGAGACCCTGGGGCAATGTGTGTATCGCTTCCGATGCTGGCTCGAGGGGTCCAACGGTAAGTCGATTGAGTAGCTACCTTATTATGCACATCAGATGATAACACAGGCTGGCTCATCGATGATCATTTGCAAGGCAGTGGATGTATTTCTAATCATCTCCTCTGGAACATGCGCTACGTTTTAGTTGAGCTGTTTACGGCTTTGCAGATTGAGCAAACGAGTCTCGTATGGGATTCCAATCATGGTTTTCCTTGTCATTTTTGTGTTACCATCGCTATCTCATAATCACACACAACGCCCTCCGTCAACCTATACCGTATGTACGTTAGAATCCTCAAGATCGAAACCGGCACAGCAGTTACACGTACCTCGAGATCAACACCAGTGATGAAGTTTGCTTCTTCACTGGCCAAATAACAGCAAGCGTTGGCGATGTCACCAGGCGTCGATGGTCGCCCCAAGGGAATGGTAGACACAAAACCCTTTCTGTTCTCCTCGGTATCGGGCTTGCCAATGAAGAGATGGGTCCTGCCTAGATCAGCATAATTTCTGCAAGATTCACTGATAGAAACCCACATTCCGGTGCTCCCAACCACTGGAGACACAGAGTTGAAGCGAATCTGGTGAGGCCCATATTCGACGGCCATCGTCTTGGTGGCGTTGATGACAGCGGCCTTGGAGGCATTGTACCAGGTCAACTTGGGCCTGGGCCGACTTCCCGCCGTTGAAGCAACCTGAATAAAGCACCCAGGCCTCTTCTCCTTCAAAAAGTAAGGTACCAGAATGTTTGTTGAGTGGTACACACTCTTGACATTAACATTCATAACCATATCAAAGTCGGCCTCGGTAGCATCCTCAGTCGGCTTGTTGGAATATGTTGCGCCAGCATTGTTGATGACGATATCAAGCTGCTTGAACCTCTCAAGCGCAAGAGACAAAACGGCACGCCAGTCGTCGGGCTTAGTCACGTCTGCGCGGAGGAAGTGGCACCTCAGCTCAGAGGCGACGGCTTCGCCTGCTTCGGAGGAGAGGTCAGTTATGATGACGTTGGCGCCCTCAGAGACAAATTTGGCGGCGATGCCTTTGCCGAAGCCTGATGCACCGCCAGTGACGATGGCTGTTTTGCCCTGGAGACGACCTGACATGTTGAGTGGATCCCAAAGAAGGATTAGAAGATGGTAGCGGTTCAAAGAGGGGACGTGGAAGACGGCTTCACATGTTGATATAGCCGTTTAACAACCGTTTCGTCTCTGATTCCCGCCGACAGCAACTGAACCCCGCACACCCGAGCGGCACACTCCATGCAACACATCAAAATGCATCACAGGAACATAAATCCTTTCCGGTGTAATCCAACATCCTTGGCGGTCCCACCATCTGTGCAGTCTCACTGCGTCGTCTCTGTCGATCCACGGTCGGTACCGCAAGTCCGACATCGGAAAAGCACCCAAGCTCAAGCCCCCGGCAAAGCGACGCCGTTGTATTTGTACGGGTGATGATCTCCAGATTGCCTTGTTCCCCAGTAAAACATGTCACTTGTGATAATGACTGCTAAAACTCTTCGCATCCTCGTCCTCCCCGGCGACCATGTCGGCCCTGAAATCATGGCCGAGGCCCTCAAAGTCCTCGACGTAATTGAGGCCAGCCGTCCAGACTTGCGTTTCGAGCGCGACACGGACATTGTCGGCGGCTGCAGTATCGACAAGCACGGCACACCCATCACTGACGCTGTCCTCGACAAGGCCGTCGCCAGCGACGCTGTGCTCTTCGGCAGCATCGGCGGCCCAGAGTGGGCGGGCGCTGACCCTACACCCGAATCAGGACTTCTGAAGTTGCGCCAGAAGCTCGATGCCTTCGCCAACCTAAGGCCATGCGAGATTCTCGTCCCGAGTCTTGTTGGTGCCTCACCAATTAAGCCTGAGCTTATTTCAGGCACCAAGTTCATCGTGGTGAGGGAAAACTGCGGCGGCGCGTACTTTGGCGTGAAGAAGGAGGAGGCAGACATTGCATCTGACCTGTGGGTGTACTCGCGGCCAGAAGTTGAGAGGTTGGCACAAGTGAGCGCTGCTGTCGCCAGAATTCTGCATGCTAGCACCGGCGCCGAGGGCAAGCCGGTTGTCTGGAGCGCCGACAAGGCCAATGTCCTTGCGAGCGGGCGACTTTGGCGTCGTGCAACAACAGATATCTTTGAAAAGCAGCTATCCGATGTGGAGCTGAAGCATCAGCTCGCTGATAGTCTGGCCATGTTGATGGTCAAGGACCCCAAGCGCTTCAACTACAGCGTCATTCACACGGACAACACCTTCGGCGACATCCTCTCTGACATCTCAGGTGGTCTCACAGGCACATTAGGCGTCCTGCCCAGTGCCAGTCTCGCCGGTGTTCCTGGAGAGGGCTCATGTAAGGGCCTATACGAGCCAGTCCACGGTAGCGCGCCGGACATCTCGGGCAGGGACCTCGCGAACCCTGTCGCCGAGATTCTGAGCCTGGCTATGATGCTACGGTACTCGTTCCTACTGGAGAAAGAGGCCGCGGCTGTGGAGCAGGCTGTCATTAAGGTGCTCGACGCGAAGGAGAATGGCGGATTAGAGATCAGAACAAGAGATCTGGGGGGTAGTGCAAAGTGTAGCGAGGTTGGGGATGCAGTTCGTCAAGTGCTAATGGGGTTATTGGAGTGAGAGTCACATGATTTAAAAGAGCTACAGCGTACTAGTAAAGCGTTTAGCGCTCATTAGAAGTTTAAAGCATAATCACAGTGGGCAATTTCCTGTCGGATTGGACCCTGTACAATAGCTCTGAGGGTGGTCACGTGCCTTTCAATGTCCGGCCGGGTGATCTCCGGCTCAGGAGATAGACTAGGGTTAATTAGGAGGGTCTCGTCACGGTCCGGAAAGGGCAAGAGGGAATTATCTCAGAAGGAACAACAAGCAATACACGCTGATTGAGGCGATCCACAAGGATAGCCCTACTTTGCAACATTTCCTATCACTTATTAGAGTCTTTAAAATAGGTATTATATAGTCTCCAATATATCTATCGTGAATAGCACAGAGTGGGTTGTGATAACGTCAAGCTTCAAGGTCCTCGGCGAGATGCGGCCAGTAAGGATATGGTCTCCAAACCATAGACGTAACTCATGGAAGTCACGCTCTAGTCCCGATGTCGTGACTGTCGATGGGCTTCCCGCAGGGAGAATTGCGATATGGTTTCCCACGAGGGCAGAGCCTACGTCCCCCACATGGATGCAATGCCGACCGGGTTTGAGGATAAAGCTTAAGCTCTTGCTAGAAACCAAGAAAACAAGGCCTCCAGCGTAATCGGTGCCGGGAGTTGCAAGGTGTAGATTATGAATCTGACGCAGACCGTGATCAACGCGCCCCCCTATATCGCCAATGATGACGACATTAAGAATGTCAGAATATTCAGAACGTAGCCATGCTAATGCTTTCTCAAAGTCCCACGAGTCTTGGCCAGGGATAGAGATGACCCTAGTAGGAGGTTCCAATCTCGCGAAATACTCCCCAACAGATGGGCGTAGCGAGTCGAGATCGCCGATAATAGCGGTTAGATGAGCCTATTCCAATCAGACTCCGATTTGACTCGTCCAAGTTGTCCTTACATCATGGTCAAGCGAGGGAGACTTAATAGAGTGAAAGGAGTCGTACAGACGATTAGCTCCGCCATCCGCAGCCAACCTTAAGTGAGCTAGGGCCCGGTTAATTGTACAGAAAATACAAACACATGCTGTTGAACTACATCGTAAACATACCATTTTTCCACAACTGGTTGAATGTGATATTCGCCACGATAGGTTGGTTCAGGACTACCAGGGCGAATTTGCCGGCACCTCGTCCTAGCTCACTCGGGCAACCAAGAATCCGGCCTGGATGCCACTGGAAGTTTCCATCCATGCTGTGATGTATATTTGTTTGCTGTGGTGGTAATATAATTTCAGAAGCCGAGCAATGGGTTTTATGCGTTGTCGCAGATGCCGATTCCTTACCATTGGAAATCGCGCAGGCGGGGCTGAGCAGGGGTTACTTGGGCCTAGTCATTGGCAATATTCGACTGACGTGATCAAACGGAACTACGTACATTCAAGTGGTCGATTTCAGGGCCGTCTTGTATTCTTTAACCGATATATTGCCACAGACGAAGGCCTGAAAACTACCCAGTCGTAGCTTCACATAATGAGCAAAAATTTCCTTCCGCTTGGCCGCTTGGAGCCATGACTTACATAAAATAGAACAAGGCCATCTCCTTACTACGTGGTTATATAGAGAGTTTTCCCTTTCTACAAGACTAAGACCAGACACTGAGCAGCATGCTCGCTAGCGACACGAATACAGAGATGACCACAGATGGGCCTCCAACCCAATCCGCATCTGGCACGGATGGGAGTCCCTCCGAGGACTAAAAAATCCTGACAAGGTCCAGCTGAGCGTTGTCCGTAACATGTTTCCCCCACGTCCTCACCACCCTATGCCCAAGAGCTCATTCCATCGTCTAGAATGTTGAGCCGTCTCGAGCGACCACTGGCGATATGCCTGACTTGCCTAGCCTGATTTCGTCTAACCCTACTCTTGGGTCATCTCTTTCCGTAATTTGAACCCTTCCAACAGAATCATCCTCATAGCTTCGCTGGCCAATTCCATATTCTTCCCTGTTTCGTGGTTGAACTGTCCCTTCTTGACCTCATCTTCAGTCACCCAAGCCCATGCCACGTGTTCGTCCGGTCGTAACACCACCTCTCGGTCCCCTTCCTCGATGTCAGCTATGAAAGTGACAATAGCCCAAGTCAGCCCCGAGACACGCAATAAGCAGACATTGAAATCTGAGTCCATCCTCGCCTCTTCTGCTTCACCCGTCAGCGCAAGTGTAGTGACGCCATTGGAGAAGCCCAATCCGACCGAACAGAAGAGGCGCCGGGCTCGTAGGTGCGTCTCTTCCCAAAGCTCGCGGACGGCGACGTTAATTATACTCTGATCAACACTAGGATCTGCGGTCCCCGCCGGGATCTCCCACGTAAGGGGGAACGAATCTGAGGGAGCTCGTTGGAGCAAGAGGCTTTCGAGATTCGTAATGCCAGGAGAACTACTGGGCGTCGACCGAAACACCATTGCACCAGCTATGAGGTTGTGAATATCTGGTCGAGAAGCGAGGAACTCAGCTGGAGAGATGGCAAAGTCGGAAAGGTCTGCAGCAGCTGCGAAAGTCATTGGGGCTTGTTCTCTAGATTGTCTTCCCGCTATGGGCTCGCTATTGTAAGGATAAATCATGGTATCAGTCCAGGGTTGCTGGCTCGCGTATTAGTCCGTGTTAAATTAAAACGCAATTTTGCTCAATGCTCCATATTAGAATAGCTGGTGCGTCACGTGCTGAAGTAAGGTATCTTATCTTATCTTAGTATCTTAGGGCCTGCTCGCTTCCGGCACAGCCGCTGCGACCATGCCGTTATCATACATCCGAGTGTGAGCGAAAGCGCTTGACTGATTTCCTAAGAGGTCTAGGCTAGTTATATTTAGGTGATCCCAGTGATGCGACACTTCCTAAGGACGGTTCCCCAGAGCTTCTTCATTTGCGGATTTGGGAGGGGTATGTCTGCTGAAAATGCCCATTCTGTACCACCAACTTCTCCTCCTTAACCCGCCAGATTTCCACCCAGTACTTCAAGGTCAGCCTCCTGGATAACGTGAGCTTGATGACTTCTACGATGAGGTATAGCTGCAGGTTTGAACAGCAGGCTCAAACCAGTCTCGAAAGTACTAGATTATCAGTCGTTGGAGTCTTTCTAGCCGCCTCACTGTCTACGGCGATTACACTGCCACTTTCTCGTGCAGCCTCTGGGTGCAGTGGGGGCTTGACTAACATTAGTTATGATTTGTTGATTTTAGAAACCCGAGTTCGAACGCGGATACAGCCAACATGCACTTCTTGCGAAGATTGCCGGACTATACTTCGGCATGACCTTGTCGGCAACGAAAATCTTGCTCGAGTCGGCGTGGAACATAGCCTCGACACTTACATCAACGTCAATGGTGGTACCACCAGGGTTACACCTAGAATGGTTGCCACGGAGGTCGAAGCTATCCTCGGCGCTATGGAGAGACGGCGGTCGTGACACTCTCGCCGGAGTTATGGTTCATCTAAGTCTCACTCATCGTGCCCTACTTTCATCGGTAACGTTCTGTCTCCTCACCCGTCCCGTTCATATATGCAGATCGGCTACGAGTTCCTCACTTGATCTTCTAAGTCATTCCGTAGCTGCCCGGGGACCACCTTTTGAGTGGGCACTGTGGTCCCCGTACGCGATCGAGGGGTCCTTGCCTGCATAGCCTTCTCCTTGAAAGGTGGGACCGGGTCTCTTGGCCATGATGGCGCTGTTCTCTGGACTCGGATCTATTTTTCCCTAACAAGCTATCCAGGCGGGCACTATTAGATTCCGCACATAATCTGTGGTGGCCATACATAAGGGAACCCCATGGCAGCTACGAAACCTGGACCGCTCGGTCGGCGAAGAGGCACCCCTGCGTCGAGTCTCATCAAGCGCGACGTTGGGAGTGACTCGACGTCGTACCTCCCAAGATTAACATGGGCTGTTTCAATGCCGTCTCAATTCTAGACCTGGAACAACCCAAACGTTAGTGCTACCACCTGCCACACCTCGTTCCCGCATGTCAAAAAGGGAACAAGCCCAAACAGCTTAGCTGAAACGCTCTGTGTGACTGTGATGACTCTACTAGCCTAAATCAAATCAGGCTGTTAGAACCTGTAACAAAACTTGCGACGTCAGACCTGGGATGCCAATTTTACGTCAAGAGTATCGTAAATAACTGGGGAAGAGGGGAATACAACGCTTCTGTGTTATATCTACGACCTAAATATAAAGATACCTAACTGCGCCCTTGAAATCATTGATTAAACACTTATCACAGGGTCCAGACACATTACAACTGCTCATCACTCAATTGCCTCGTCACTTCCTCGCCAACTTCACGCAGCCTATATACACAACTACACTCATCAAAATGCAGCTCCCCACGTTTTTCCTCACTATTAACTTCTTCACAATGGGCCATGCTAATGCAGGTAAAATTGACCCTCCCCTGGCCCTATTCCTCGTTTGTGTGTTCATGCTAACCCTCTTGGAAGCCTCGATTCGTCGTCAAAATTCCGAATTTCGCGACTTTGTTACTGGAGCGGGAAGTGCGGTTTTTGGGAACGCAGGGAACCCATGTTCCGTTGGACCTGACGAGGGCGAATGCGATCAATTTGGAAGATGCGTGCAGTTTATTCCTCCGAATGAGCAGAGCATCTTGAACCAGGGACGAGAAGTTGATGAATGCATCAAGGGAGGGCAGACAGGCACCTTGAAGGTTTAGCAATTCCGTTGCTATAGAGGTTAAATACTTGGACTTAGAATACTACTCTGTAAACTCTCCGAGCTTTATAGGGTGTATAGTAGGCATTTCGAAACGTCGAGGCGGGCCCTAGACAAACTGAACAGCCTCTAACTCACCATTCCTAAGGGCTTCTACTATTAACAGGGCATTGGTTCTTAGTCCCTCCTCGAGTTGTTGCCTATTAGCCAAGCCTATGGTCTTGTTAAGGTACCCTATATTACTCTATAATATAGCGATAATATAATTATTTTACCAGGATGTAAGCTAGAGATGCGAGTTAGTAATAGTAAAATAATTTAAAATTAAATAGCTTAATATTACTTCTCCTTTACTAGTTTATATATTATTTAATTATAATAGTTATAATAGTTATAATAGTTATAATAGTTATAATAGTTATAATAGTTATAATAGTTATAATAGTTATAATAGTTATAATAGTAAGTTAGGAAAAATAAGTACTAAGCTATTTTAGGCTATTAAGTAATTTCTTATATATAGAAAAGGAATTAAAGGCCTTAGACCTTTAATTATTATTATTTTCTTTAGGGTTAATTTAGAAATAGGGGAGCTTTAGGTTTTCTTCTTAAAAATAACTTTTATTACTATTAATTAATTAATTACTCTTATTAGTTTATATAATATTTAATATATAAAAAAGTATATTAAAGAATAGTTTAACCTTATAGTATACCTAAAGGTAGATTAAAGTAACCTAATAAGAGAAATATTATTTTATATATAATTAAGCTATTATACTTAATACCTTTTAATGCAAGAGTTAATATTAAATATACTTTATAGATACTTTTATACTTAATACTCTGCCTTAATAAACCTTATCTTATTAAGAATATAGTATTAGCTAGTAATAATAAAAATAATTAACCTACTCTTTATTCTAATAATAATAGGTTATGATTAATAATAATAATATAATATAAAATAATAACTCTTATATAAATTACCTAGTATATTCTCCCTCTTAATAACTCCAGCCTAAAAGTAACTTAATATAAGACTATATTTTTATGCCCTCTTAATATACATACTTCTCTTATTAGGGCTAAGCCTTAAACCTACCTTAAATCGCCTAAAGTAAACTAGCTAAATAAGATTACTAGAGCTAAAAAAGCTCCTTATAGTCTTATAACCTTTATTAGACCTTTAGAGGGTTTATTTAGTAGCCTTTAGTTATTTCTTACTCTAGTTATAGAGTACTCTTCTTAATAGTAAGTAAGAGTTTATTAAATTCTAAGAATAAATTCTCTATAACCTTATTAGTTATATTAAATATAACTACCTCTTATATGCTAAAGATTTAGTATTTCTTATTGCCTTATAATAATATTTATTATTATTATAAGAGCTTCTTTGCTTTATAAAAAGGGTTTAAATAGAAAGTTAGTAAGTAAGAAGTAAGATAAAAGTTTAATAAAAAGTTAATTAACCAAATTCTAAGTAAAGTTTTAAGATATAATAATAATAAATATAATATATAAATATAATAAGTAATCTAATGAAATTACTAAGAATAAAAAAATATATAAAATCTTTTTTTTAAAAGTTACTTAAAGAAAATTATATTTTAAGTTTTAGCTAATATATATATTACCTACGTATTATAATTAACTAAATATAATAAAAATCTTAACCTTTTTAATTTAAATATTTATAAAAATATTATAAATTATTTAATTAATTAAAACTATTTATTATATTTTTTCTTAGATATCTTAATTATTACCTAATAGGTTTTTATATTATAACTAAGCTTATTATAAATATTATAATATTAAACCCTAAATTTTATTAATTATCTTTAATTATTATATATTAATAATTTAGCTATTACTTATATATTAATATTTATTTAATTAATTACTTATCTTTTTCTTTTATTATTATTACCCCTCTTTTTTATAATTTAATCCTTATTACCCTTTAGCGCTAACTTAATATCTTATTTACCTCTTAAAGGTCTTTCATCTTAGCTATTAATAAAATAACCCTATATATAATAGCCTTTATTCCCTTAGAAAAGATTATAGAGCTTTAAGAATTAATTCTAGTAAGCTATTCTTATATCTTTTAATTTATCTTTTAAGGTATTTAGACTAAGATCTAGCCTTAAATATAATCTTTAAGGTCTTTGAAACCTTAGAGGTTAGAGGCTTTATTACCTCTTTAGCTAATATTAAAGTCTATAGCTATATATTAAGCTTTAAGATTATAATTTCTAGGTTAAGAAAAATAAGCTTAATCTCTTTAAAAGCTATTTTAATACTTTTATTTATTATAATAATTAAAAATATAATATAAAAAGCTAAAAAAAAGCTTAATCTTAGAAATATAAATTATAAGATATTTAATTAAATATTTTATTTCTTAATTCTAAGCTTTTTTAAGTAATTTAAAATACTTAATATTAAGGGGCTAAAATAAATAAAATAAATAAAATAATATATAAAGCTTAATAATTTTATTTTTTTTATAATATTTTTTAAATTTAATAAAATAATAACTTTTATAGCTATTAAAAATTAAAAAATAATAAAAATTAATTAATTAATTAGCTATATAATAATTAAAGTATTTAAATTATTTAAGATTAATTATATTATTAATTTAGCTATTTTAAGTTATTATAATTATTTAATTATTATTAAAATTACTATTAAAATTACTATTATTTATATATTTATATAAGCTAAGATATATATATTATATATTTAATTAGATAGGTTTAATTAATTAAACCTATAGACCTCTATCTACCTCTAAGTCTAGCATTAAGTCCCGGCGCTAACTCTTTTTAGGTTTAAACTCTAACGCCGACTCTAGGAACTAATCCCTCTAAAACCTATGACGCTGATAACCCCTATTTCCCAATATAATTACGCCTATAGCTATATGGCTAAATCCTAGCTAGCCATAGTAAGACTTCTTTAATCTTCTTATTTAATAGTATAGAAGGTCTTTATAGTTATTATAAGCATTATAACTTATGCCCCGTGCTAGGTATTATCTTTTAAGTCCTCGAGGAATTTAATATCTTTGCTGATGGGATATTCCCTTTCTTATAGCTTCTTTTTAAGAGCCTCTAATAAGGAAAGCTCTTTTCTAAGGAAGCTAAACCTTCTATTAGTATTATAGCTAGGTAGAAAGAGGCTAGGTAGAAGAAAAATAGTATAACTAAAGATTATAAGTTTAATTAGTAGTAGATCGCTATATTATATGCTTATATTAATACTCTTAAGGCCTCTATTTAATATTATTACTTATAGCTTATTATAGGTGTTTTTTATGTCTTTGCGAAGCTTATAGATCTCCTTACTAAGGTTATCTTAGTTGTATTAGAGGGTATGCTGATAGGTATTGGCCGCGCTGCTTTGATCGTCTGGTTGAAGGTCTCTGCGGAAAGTAGCTATTATGATCTCCTTGACGTGTTGTTTATTAGTTGACTGGTTGTTGATTGGTTGACTGGTTAGTTGTGGTTATTGTTGGTTATGGTTGAACCTCCTCTTACGAGGATAATAGAAGTGATTTTGACCTCTTTGAGTGGTCGAGAATTGCGATTAGAAGGTTAATGTTAGAGGGGAGAGCTGCTATGTAAAGGGGTTAGATTTTAACCTCTTTAGTTAGTTAAGATATAAGCTATTTATTATAAATAGAGCTAGCTTTAGCGTATTATTAAAGCTATTAATAATTGCGTAGATAAACCTTATTAATTTGAGCCTATTAAGACCTCTAGCTTTAGGTATAGAGCCTTTATTATTAGAATTATTAAGATATAGATTAAGATATTTTAATCCCTATTTTAGGTGGTATAAAGTTAAGTTATAATAATTATTTAATTACTTAAGAGGTTATTTTTTTAATATTAATTAATAAAGTAATATTAATTTATATTAATAATAAAGAATTAAATTACTTAGCTTTTTATATTAATTACTTAAATACTTATAATTTATTTTTAGTTTTTAAGTTATATTAGTTTTAATTTTTTATATTTTTTTAAGCCTATAATAATTATTTTATTTATAATTATATTTATAAAAAAGCTAATTTTATTAAAATTATAAATATTATTTAATTAGATATTATATTTTATTATAATATTTATTATAAATTAAAATTAAATATAAATAATAATTAGATTTTTATATTTAGCTTTTTAATAATTATACTTTTAAAAAAACTATATCTTAAGGTCTAAGTATTACTTAATAAAATTTAAAGCCTAATATATACTAATTAATAATATATTATAGTTAATATAATTAATTAATAATATTATATTAAGATTAAATGCCTTTCTATTAGTAATATAAGGTCTATACCTTATAGATAGTTATAGCTTATTAGAGGCTTAATTATAGGTTACCTTTTATAGCTTAAATAGTAAGAAAGATTCTAGCCTTAATAAAACCTTATAATATATTAAGTAATTAAGAATTAATTAATTCAATAGTAAGGATAAAAGTTAAGGAATTTTTATTATACTTAGTTAATTATTATACTTAGGTAATATATATATTATAGATAATATATTATATTTTTTTAATATAATAGTTATTATTATAGCTATAATATATAAATTTTTTTTTTAAAAGTTTTATCTTATATTAAAAAAAATACTATTTCTAAAGTAATAAAAATACCTTTAATTCTCTTATTTTACTAATAAAAACCTCTACCTTTCTTATACTTATTCCCTTTCTTTAATTTAATAATTCTTTAGATCTAAATTAATATTTTCTTAATCTAGGCTTAGATCTTCTCTTATAGTAGCTCTTTCTAAGCTACCTCCTATATATAAATAGCATTAGCAAAGCTCCTTAGGGTACCTTTCTTTATAATAATCTTTATTTTAAATATAACTAAGTAGGCTTAATAATATTTAAATTTAGCAAGTTATTATATTAAAAAAAGCTAATAAATTAAATAAAAATTATATATTTATTATTAAGTATAATATATATATATTAATATATTATTCTTAGTAATTAATTAGGTTACTTAGTAAATTTATATATTATATTTGCTATTATTATATCTTAAAACTTTATTTAGAATTAAGTTAATAAACTTTTTATTAAACTTTTATCTAGGTATTAAAAATATAAAACCCTATCTTATTTATTAAGAAACTTATAAGTTAGCTTCTTATTTACTAGTTTTTT
The DNA here is from genome assembly GCF_026873545.1 of Fusarium falciforme. Taxonomy (NCBI): domain Eukaryota; kingdom Fungi; phylum Ascomycota; class Sordariomycetes; order Hypocreales; family Nectriaceae; genus Fusarium; species Fusarium falciforme. Next base: position 119,817 of record NC_070554.1, read on the forward strand.
ATTTAAACCTATTTTATAAAATAAAAAAGCTTTTATAATTATATTTCTTATTACTATAAGATAATAAGAAATATTAACTCTTTATTATATAAAAAGTAATTATTCTTAATATACCTAATAAGATTATTTAGAAATTATTTTTAATAATTAATAAAGTCTTATTTATTAAGTATTAAAATAACTTAAAGCCTAAGTAAATAATAACTAAAAAAATCTAAATTAATTCTTTAAAGGTCTAATAATAGCTATAGGGCTATAAAGAGCTTCTTTAGCTTTAATAATCTTATAAGGCTAGCTTTCTTTAAATAATCTAAGGTAGCTTTAACCTTTTACCTTAATAAGGTTAATATATTAAGGACAAGCTAATATAATCCTATATTAATATACTTTTAGGCTTAGGGTATTTAGTAGGAAAATATACCTAGTAATTTATATAAGACTTATTACCTTATAGTATATTATTACTAGTAATAGTAATTAGCTACTACGAAAATAAAAAATAAACTATTTTATTATTATTAACTAGTAATATATCCTTAGTAAAATAAGGTTTATTAAGGTAAAATATTAAGTATAGAAATATTTATAAAATATATTTAATATTAATTCTTATATTAAAAGGTATTAAGTATTATAGTAATAATATAGGCTAGGCAGGAAAGCCTAGTAAAATAATCTAACTAAGCAAGGGACTAAAGGGATTAAACTTTACTTATATTAGTCCTAGGACTAAATAATATAAATATTAGTCTTACCCTTAATTAAACCATAAAATACTTAATCCTAGGAAACTATATAAGTATATAAGATATATTTATTTATATTTTTTTATATAGTACTTATCTTAGCTATTAATATTATTATTTAACTTTATGCTACCTAAAATAGGGATCAAAGTATTATAATTAATATCTTAGTAATTTTAATAATAAAGGCTCTATACCTAAAGCTAGAGGTCTTAATAGGCTTAAATCAATAAGGTTTATCCACGTAATCATTAATAGCTTTAATGACGCGCTAAAGCTAGCTCTATTTATAATATATAGCTTGCATCTTAACTAACTAAAGAGGTTAAAATCTAACCCCTTCATGTAGTAGCTCTCCCCTCTAACGCTAACCTTCTAATCGCCCTTGCAATTCTTAACCACTCGAAGAGGTTAAAATCTTAAAGGATTACGCTTCTGTTATCCTCGTGAGAGGAGGTTCAACCATAACCAATAATAACCATAACCAACTAGTCAACTAACTAGTTAACTAATCTACGACTAGTTAACTAATTAATAATACATTAACAATCGCGATGGCTACTTTCCGCAGAGACCTTTAACTAAGCAATCAAAGCAGCGCGGCTAATGCCTATCGGTATACCTTCTAATACGACTAAGATAACCTTAGCGAGGAAGTTTATAAGCTTCGCAAGGGTATAAAAAGCACCTATAATAAGCTATAAGAAATAATATTAAATAAATACCTTCGGAGTATTATATTAAGTAAGGACCTTAATAATCTAAAGTATACTAAACTTATAATCTTTAGTTATAATATTCTTTTTCTTTTACTTAGCCTCTTTTTACCTAGTAGTAATACTAATAGAAGGATTAATTTTATTAGAGAAGAGCTTTTCTTATTAGAGGCTCTTAAAAGGAGGCTAGAGGAAAGGTAAGTTCTTATCAGCGAGGAAGACTAATTCCTTAGGGACTTAAAATATAATTAGTACGCGGCGTAGCTTATAACCCTCGTTATAAGTATTAATACCTTTCGCTATGCTAAATAAGAGGATTAATAAAGTCTTACTATAACTAGCTAGGATTTAGCCACGTAGCTATAGGCGTAACTATATTAGGAAATAAGAGTTATTAATATTATAGGTTTTAGAGGGATTAATTCCTAGAGTTAGCGTTAGAATTTAAACCTAAAAAGAGTTAGCGCTAGGGCTTAGCGCTAGACTTAGAGGTAGATAGAGGTCTATAAGTTTAATTAATTAAACTTATTTAATTAAATATATAATATATATATCTTAGCTTATATAAATATATAAATAATAGTAATTTTAATAGTAATTTTAATAATAATTAGCTATTAATATAACTTAATTAATATATATAATATAAAAGTCCTTATATATTAATAGTTTTTTATAAATAAATTTCTAAATAAATAAGCTTATAAAATATAAACCTAGGATTTTATTACCTTATACTTTAGCTTATATGCTTTCTTATAAAGAGCTTACCTAAGCAATAGCTGCTTAGATAAGCAAGATATAAGGGAGTGTTAATACTGCCCTTTCTGGGCTTATTTCCCTTTTAGGAAGTTTATGTAATCTCGGACTTAGGGCTTTATTATAAGCCCGATAACGCCGTTAAATCCGTCTCTTTTTATAGGGTATTTCCTATCTGGTTTTAAATATCCTAGTTTAAAACCCTATAGGTTTTAGTTTCTATTATGCTATAATTCAGCTTCTAGCTATCTGTTATTAGCAAAACTAATAGGGTCTTAAAGCCCGGAATTAGGGCTATCCGACGGTATAACTTTTATCCGAGTCAAACTAATAGATTCCGAGTAATTTGCTATATAAGCTATAAACCCTCTCTTAGAAATAGCTCCTTAGATCTTTAACTAATTCAGACAATAAGAACACCAATCAGAAGCTAGTCTTCTCTATTTTAACCCTATTATCTATTTGCCTCACTTTTATTGCTTTATAATTTCTTACCTAGCTAATTAGCTTTTTATAAGGACTAATTCCACTGCCTATTTACCTCCTATCTTTATTACCTACCCTATAGTCTTTAAAGACAATATTTTCTTTATTTTTTAGTCTTTTATATATAATAAGTAAGCGCTATAGTTAAATAAGTATTATACTTTTCTTACCCTTAATAATAAGAAGTATTATATAAATACTATAAATTATTTAATTAAGTAAAAGTACTTATTATATTTTTCCCTATATATTTTAATTATTACCTAATAAGTCTTTATATTATAACTAAGCTTACTATAAATATTATAGTATTAAATACTTAATTATATTAACCTCTCTTAATTATTACTTCTTAATTATTTAGTTATTATTTATATATTAATATCTATCTAATTAATTACCTATTTCTTTTTCCTTTATTATTATAACTCCTCTTTTTTATAATTAGGTTTATTTTACCCTCTAGTATTAGCTAAGTATTTTATTTATTTCTTATAGGTTTTTATTCTTAATAACTAATAAGATAATTTAATATATAATTATTCTTATTAATTTTTTAAGAGACCTTAGGGCTTTAAGAATTAACTCTAAGGAGCTATTTTAATATTTTTTTAATTTATCTCTTTAGGTATTTAAATTAAGATTAAGTCTTAAATATAATCTTTAGGGTCTTTAATACCTAAGAGGTTAATTAATTAAATACCTCTTTAATTAATATTAATATTTATAGCTATATGTTAAGCTTTAAGATTATATTTTTTAAATTAAAAAAATAAGCTTAGTCTTTTTAAATAATACCTTAATATTCTTTTTTATTATAATAACTTAAAATATATTATAAATAATTAAAAAAAAACTTAGTTTTTAAAATATATATTATAAAATATTTAATTAAATATTTTATTTCTTAGCTATAAGCTATTTTAAGTATATTAAAATATATAATATTAAGGAGCTAAAATAAATAAAATAAAGATAATAATATATAAAATTAAATAATTTTATTTTTTTTATAATATTTCTTAAATTTAATATAATAATAATTTTTATAGCTATTAAGAATTAAGAAATAATAAAAATTAATTAACTAATTAATTATATAATAATTAAAATATTTAAGTTACTTAAGATTTATCTTATTATTAATTATTTTATGTTATTATAATAAGTTAATTACTTAAGAGATTATTTTCTTAGTATTAATTAATAAAGTAATATTAAGGTAATATATATAATAAGTAAGTAAAATAGATAAGCAAGTAAAATAAAAATCCCTTAACCTATACCTTCTCTATTTAATTAATTAATTCTTAACTACTAAGTATATTATAGTCTAATAAAGAGGCTAGAATACTTCTAGCCCTCTAGGCCCTTTAAAATAACCTAAAATTAAAGCTCTAATGCGCTATAAAGATCTATATAGTTAACCTAATAATGCTCTAGCGTTAATAAAAGGGCATTAAATCTTAATATAATACTATCTAGAAATTATATTAGCTATCTAATCTAGAGAAATAGATTTTTATTTATTTTATTCTTAACCTAGATATATAAGGATTTCCCCCCTAGCTATATAGTAGTAAAGATATATTTAATTAATTTCTTATTAATTATAATATATTACTAATTAATATATATTAGGCTTTAAATTTTATTAAGTAATACTTATAGCTTAAGATATATTTTATAAATATAATTGTTAAAGAGCTAAATATAAAGATCTAATTATTATTTATAATTAATTTAAGTATATAATAAATATAATTATAAAATATAATATCTAATTAAATAATATTTATAACTTTAATAAGACTAGCTTTTTTATAGGTATAATAATAAATAAAATAATTATTATAAACTTAAAAAGATATTTAAAGCTAAATTTAATTTAGCCTAAAAACTAAGAATAAATTATAATTATTTAAATAATTAATATAAAAAGCTAAGTAATTTAGCTATTTATTATTAATATAAGTTAATATTACCTTATTAATTAATATTAAGAAAATAACCTCTTAGGTAATTAAGTAATTATAATAACTTAAAATAATTAAATTAATAATAAAATTAGTCTTAAGTAACTTAAATATTTTAATTAATATATAACTAACTAATTAATTAATTTTTATTATTTCTTAATCCTTAATAACTATAAAAATTATTAATTTATTAAATTTAAGAAATATTATAAAAAAATATAACTATTTAGCTTTATATATTACTTTATTTATTTTATTTATTTTAATTTCTTAATACTAAATACTTTAATATATTTAAAAAGGCTTATAAATAAAAAATAAAATATTTATTTAAATACTTTATAACTTATATTTTAAAACTTAAGTTTTTTTTAATTTTTTATATTATATATAAGGCTATTATAATAAAGAGAAATATTTAGAGGGCTTTTAAAAGAGTTAATTTTATTTCTTTTAACTTAAAAAGTATAATCTTAAAGCTTAATATATAGCTATAGACTTTAATGCCTATTAAGAAAGGAGCTAAGCCCTTAATCTCTTAGGTCTTAAGGACCCTAAGGATTATATTTAAGGCTAAATCTTAATTTAAATACTTTAAAAATATATTAAAAAATATTAAAATAGCTCCTTAGAGTTAATCTTTTAAGCCTTAAGGTCTCTTAAGAAAATAATAATAATAATTATATATTAAATTATTATATTAATTATTAAAAATAAAAACCTTTAAGAAATAAATAAAATACTTAATTAATATTAAAAAATAAAAAAAATTAAGATATAAAAAAAAAGGTTATAATAATAAAAAAATAAGTAATTAATTAAATAAATACTAATATATAAATAATAACTAAATTATTAAAAACTAATACTTAAAAGAGATTAATATAATTAAGTATTTAATATTATAATATTTATAATACGTATAAGTATAATAAAAGAACTTATTAAGTAATAATTTAAATATTTTAAAAAAAATATAATAAGTAATTTTAATAAATTAAATAATTTATAGTATTTTTATTATAATTTTAATCTTATAAATTAAGAAAAGTATATAGCTTATTTATTTATATAGATTATTTATTAAGTATATTATTTAATTTCTTTAATATATTACTTTTTTATTCTTTAATATATTTTAAATATATTATAATATTTAAAGATTATTTATATTTAAATATACTAAACTAAATAAATAATAAACCTATTATATATTATAAAGCTTTATTAAGTTTATTTTAAAAATATTTTATATTTTATAAATATTATATATTATAATTAAGTTTTATAATTATATAACTTAGTTAATATATAAAAATAAGATATTATTTAATTTATATTTCTCTTAAATTTATATAAATTTCTCTCTTAGTTACTATTATCCTTTCGTAATTTTACTAAAGTTAGCTCTATAAATATATATATATATATTTAACGCCCGGGCTAAGCCTAAACGGCACTTTAACTAACTTATACAGTCTCTTTATATCAATTTGTCATTATCTCCTAAAGCCTGTCTGAAGATCTGCTTTACGCTCTCCTATTGCCAATTTAGACGTTTTCAGCGGGATCACATGGGGTCCATAGCAAGTGAACCCAAAGACGACTTCTCTAAGTGTTCAGTCTGCTATCTTCGGCGGCCGAAGCGAGACCTGCTGTTGTTAGCTGAGGGTGTTGGTGTAGGTTAGTCGAGGATGAGTGTTGTTGAGGTGGAGGGCAGATATCAGTCTTTGTTAGAGGTGATCTGCCAAAATATAATCCACCCGGATATTGCCACTGGAGTGGACAGTGGAATCCACGAGTGGATCCACTTCGTGGATTGAGTGGAGTGGCTTTGAACCCTGACCGAAGCCAAGTCTAATATGAATGACCTTGTTTGTGAATATCAGCAGCATCAGGAAGCTGGGTTTGAGGACGAGGACGAATGCGAGGAAGATGTACTGGATGATGTGGAGGGATAAACCGGCAGTTCTCCTATATTATTTGCTGCTTCAGAAGCTCGCTCCTGAATATGACTATGCTGCTTCGATGAAATTACTTCTGTTCGCCACTTCTTCTTCTACCTGGCCCAGCTCAATGCCACCTCCCGAATCAGTAGGATCCAGGTCCTCATACATATTCGAACCTCTAGCGGGTGTCCTTATCGCCGCCTCCTCTGTATCAATTGTCGGCCTAGAAACCCTCAAAGTCCGTTGATCCTGCGCCCAGTCCTCCATAATTTTATGGCTAGTCACAAAGAAAATGATGGCATTCCAGACACCCTGGAGTGGCAGAAGGGACACAGTCGCAATTTGGTACGGGAATGGGGAGTGCCCGTACTTAAAGCTATGAAAGCGGTTAATGGTTGCTGGCGTCCACGAGACGACGACGCTGAAAGTGAAGAGGAATGTGGCGCGTAGATATACCCTCTTCACAGGGTCCTCAACACGGCATTTCGATATTACTCCCCTGGTTACCATTATGGTGCGGTGTACTCGGTGTTTTCGCGAACTCGAATCGCGAGGTTTATTTGAAATGATTGTCGATCGGTAGTGATCCGGCGTCTCGTACATTGAGCCTTCGAGAACCCCTAATGTTGCTCGTGCATGTAATGGCACAGGCAGCGAAATATAGGGAACTGGCGCCAGGGTGACAAAGTCTTCAGCGACGAGCACCGGATATGCAGCATTCTCGGCGTTGCGTGTGGCAGTCTTGGTTGAATCCTGAGCTGTGTCAACAGACGTAAACAAGTTGAGGATGGCCAAATAAGCTACCATTGAATTTGAAAAATTTCGGATTTGATTCCTTGAGTGAAAGATGCGGTAGCCAACGATGATATTCAGGACGACTGAACCAACGATACAAGACCATACGAAGATGTAAGAGGAAAAGACTCGAACGTTTGGCCAATTATCACTAACGCTACACCAAACCTATCCAATAGTTAATGTGAAGCTTTCAGTTTACAAACAAGAAAAAGCAACCCACGTAGGCTTGGCCATAAATAGGTCCACGAGCTCGTGTTGAAATAAAAAGCAGCGCAAAAGCGATGGTAAATGGCCCTCCGAAGCAGACGAGACAGAACTGCCATGCGTGGAATGAATGGGGGTTTGTACGGCCCAGGACAACAAGGAGGGTATTGAAGGACAGTCCAAAAGCCCACCACGGATCGGACTGCCCAAGCCTATCGATGCGTCAGTATCGCTGGTCTCAAGTTCAACTTCAGGAGACTGTGCAACGAAAGAGGCCTCACATTTGAAGCAGAAACGCCTGCGCCTTACAGAGCGCAGAGTCTTCCCCAGCGGCGAGTCCATCCCTCGCAATGATGCAAGCGATGCTTGAGCCGAGGTTGGCGATGCTCGCCATGACAATGAAGGTATTCCGAGGATTCCGCAGTCGCGCCACTAGCCCGTACGCAATGAAGATGAGTAACACGGCGACGAGGCTCAGGCAGCCCTCAATTCGCTCCACAAGTGCAAGCGCATGGGCCTGACTCGGCGTCGGTGTCATTTTCGCCAGCCCATGCTGTTCAGGATCAGCATACGTCAGCTACAGCGGCGCGCGATATACATGTGGGGAGGGAAATGAGGTAAATCATTGAAGACGATTGTCGAGGCCACTTTAGCCGTAGCCCCCACTTGGGCAGAACGCAGATGCGGTGTCAGAAGAAAAGGTCATGATGACAGGATCTTCATTTCGCCGTGGCGTATGCAGAAAGTGAAGAGGGAGGACCGAGGTGCTCACTCCCCATGGTTGATTGGTTGATCAGACAAGATGGAGCAGCAACCGATGGTGCCTCAGTAGCGGTTTGGCTCGCACACTGTCCTCTACGTCGTATCCAGCTATGACAAGAGCGAAAATTGAGGACTCTTTACAGTAAACAACTCATTGAAGGAGCGTTACGGCATCTAACCTTGGATGATATTCGCTTCCATAAAAAGAAATATAGAATATCCCTTCTAAACTCGAATTATAGAAGCTCAAAAATAGACGTTTTCATCATTTCATTATAACTCCGAGGTAGAACAAAGGATTAGGAATTTTGATTAGAACTTGGTGTTTGTAGGGGGTCAAAAACGGCCGCTAACGGGAGCGTTGGAGCAAGTTTAGTACCGTCGCATTTTGGGCTAGTATCGGTATTGATATCATCGTCATCGTCGCCCTTCACGTTGACGGCGATACATTGCTCAACTTGATCATTGAAGTGGCTGCGTTTTCACTCGACATCTGGCGTTGAGATCCCAGTGGGCGTTGACGATGGCGGCGTCCTAGAGGTATCGCGGCCCATTGGTGTCGAAGGAAAGGGGGGCATAGTATTATTCGTCGTCGCTATTCGATCGGAAGAAGTGTTTTTTGATCGCCGGCTGTCTTTCTCCCTGGCTTGGGCCACTGGTGTTGTCTGCTGGGGTAAAGATGATGATGACGATGGCCTCTGCGACATGATATCTGATATGCCCCTTTTCTTCAGGATAGGTTTTCCGTTAATGTTGACTAGTGAGTTGGATTGGAACAATGAGGCACCCGATGGCCCAATCTGTGTACAGTAGATCTTGCTAGCACTTGGTTGAACGGACTCATATAGCCAATTCGCATCACCATCTTTCAACCTGCACAAAATTAGCTTGGTACTCGCGTCGAATTCTCTCATGGCCTCACCAGTTGAGCGTTTCGGCAGACACAGTCTCCAGGTTGTTTTGGTATCCCTTCAACTGTCGCGGACCTCCCGCCAGGTCACGGCAGGGGGGAGCAGCCAATTAAAACGCATGGGATCAAAGGTACCTAATCCCCCACGTATTTAATCCTATGATAGAAGTACCAACAATCTTTCGAGTTACAAATCGTTACATTATACAGCTCGTGTAAGTGGTGATCAATGACGCAACGTGTGGTTCACCTCATGTACCTCCTTGATGACAGGGGTGGTGTGGGGCACGGTACGGTCGGCAGGTCCTCGACAATTGAAGGGATACTCAGATCATTGGCAGAATGGCTTAAGGTAGAACTCCAGCAAAAGTTTATGTCCTGCAGATTTATTCTTTAGTTCTGGTTTTCGCCCTAAGCAAAGGCGTCGTTCGAAGATCATTTGAGAACTATGTTCTGAGATGGCTTTCTCGTTGGCCGCACGTCGAAGAGGACTGGGATGTATGCGTCTTGATACTGGAAGGTCATAGCGACTATGTCAACTCGGTGGTGTTCTCGCACAACTCGAAGCTTGTGGCATTGGCCTCCCACGACAAGATAGTCAGGATCTAGAGTGTAGAGACGGGAAAGTATGAACAGGTGATTCACTTGGGGTATCATACACAAGTGCTCTCTTTTATAAATAGCAATGCTAGTCTTATCACACAGGCCGGGTTAATTTCTTTGACTAATAAACCAACTGCCGACATAGAGTCTACGACACCGTCACCGTCTCCGGCAGTCCTCGCACTTAGCTTACAAGAAGACATTTCTTGGGTGTCGCTTAGGGGAAATTCCCTACTTTGGCTACCCGCAGAATATCATTATAGGAGAACAACTATCATAGAGAATACATGCTCTATCGGCTACAAGTCGGGAAGAGTTATATTCTTAGGTTTCTCTGCTAGTAGAATAGCAAAATTACAACTACGAAACATATCTATGCTCAGGACCATAACCTAGGAATAAACTAACTAGCCATGCCCCTTTAGCCCCGCCATCAAAGATTCGGTTGCCCATCCGCATACAGGTACCTGCAGACCTTCCTATGACGGAGCAATTCATCGGGGTACATATATCACACCTTATTAATATACTATTAGGCTAAAAGAAATAGCATCTACTATAAGCATTGAGCTATAGACTATTGTCTTAAGAGTAGAACTAAGTTAAATATGCCCTTTAGATTACCTAGCTAATACCTCTAAGGACTTATATATATATATGTATAACTAGGGGTATAAGGGAATAATATATATTATAGTCCTTTTTAGCTTATTTAAGATATACCTTACTTATCTTAAAGTCTTATATCTTAGAGAGATATAAAAATATTAAGTTCTCTTATAATATTCTTAATAAATAAGGATATTAAATAAATAAATATCTTAAAAATCTTAACCTCTAAGATTTAAATTATAATACAAATAAAATAAAATATTTAATTAATTTATATTATTTATTATATTATTCCTTAAATATATTAATTATTATTTAATTAGTCTTTATATTATAATTAAGCTTATTATTAATATTATAATATTAAATCCTTAATTATATTAATCTCTTTTAATTATTATTTCTTAATAATTTAGTTATTATTTATATATTGATATATATTTTATTAATTACTTATTTCTTTTATTATAATTTCCTTTTTTTTATAATTAAGTCTTTTTACCTTTTAATATTAAATAAATATTATATTTACCCTTAAAAGTTTATATTTTTAATAATTAATAAGATAATTTAATATATAATTATTTTAATTTTTTTAATAGACCTTAGGGCTTTAAGGATTTACTCTAGGAAGCTATTTTAATACTTTTTTTATTTATTTCTTAACGTATTTAAATTAAAATCTAGCCTTAAATATAATCCTTAGGGTCCTTAAGACTTATAAAAGACTAAAAAATAAAGGGAATATAGTCTTTAAAGACTATAGGGTAGGTAATAAAAATAGGAGGTAAGTAAGCAGTGGAATTAGTCCTTATAAATAGCTTTTTAGCTAGGTAAGGAATTATAGAGTAATAGAAGTGGGGTAAATATAATATAAAGTTAAAATAAAAAAGACTAGCTTCTAATTAGGATTCTTCTTACTTATATTAGTTTAAGATCTAAGAAGCTATTTCTAATAAAGGGTTTATAAGTTATATAGCTAATAAATTAGAATGTCTTAGCCTGATTTAGATAAAAGTTATACTATTAAATAATATTCTCTATAAGCAAGTATCCTATATAAGTAAGTATCCTAAAAATCTTAACCTTTAAGATAAGATTTAAGATAAAATTATAATAAAGTATTTAATTAACTAAATATAATTACTTTTTTTTCCCTAGATACCTTAATAATAATTTAATATATTCTTTTATTATAACTAGCCTTATTATATATTTTATAATAGCCTTTTTTTAGTTATATTAATCTACCTTAATTACTACTTCTTAATAATTTAGCCTATACTTATATATTAATATCTATTTAATTAATTACTTACCTTGCCTTATCTATAATTATTTTCCTTTTATCTTATAATTAGTTTTTCTTTATTTTATATTATTTACTAAGGGCCTTATTTAATTATTAAAAGTTCTTAATCTTAAACTTTAATAAGGTTATTTTATATATTATTACCTTTATTCCCTTAGTTAATAACTTTAGAGCCTTAAGAATAGACTCTAGAGAGCTACTTTTATGCCTTTTAATTTATTATTTAAGGTATTTAGATTAAGAGCTAGCTTTAAGGGCTATCCTTGGGGTCTTTAAGACCTAAGGGTTAGACTAGCTAGCCTCCTCCTTAAGGGGCATTAGGGTCTATAGCTATATATTAAGCTTTAATATAATACTTTTAGGGTCTAAAGGAATAAGCTTAGCTCTTTTAAAACCTCTCTTAATATTATTTATTATTATAATAGCTTAATAAGTAATATAAAAGGCTAAGAAAAATATAGTTTTTAAAATATAAATAATAAAGTATTTAATTAAATATCTAATCTCTTAATTATATATCTTTTTTAATAACTTAAAGTATTTAGTATTAAGAGACTAAAGTAAATAAAATAAATAAAGTAAAATATAAAATATAATAATTTTATTTTTTTTATAATATTTTTTAAATTTAATTAAATAATAACTTTTATATTTATTAAAAATTAAAAAATAATAATAATTATTTAATTAAATAATTATATATTAATTAAAATATTTAAGTTACTTAAGACTTATTTTATTATTAATCTAATTATTATAAGTTATAATAATAACTTAATTACCTAAGAGGTTATTTTCTTAGTATTGGCTAGCGAGGTAATATTAGCCTATAATTATAATAAATAGCGGGATTACCTAGCCTTTAGAATTAATCGCTTAGATAATTATAGCTTATTTTTAATTTCTAGGCTAGATTAATTTTAGTCTTTTATATCTCTTTGCGCCTATAATAATTATTTTACTTATAATTATGCCTATTATAAAGCTAATCTTATTAAAGTTATAAATATTAATAAAAGTAATATTATATTTTATAATTATATTTACTATAAATTTAAAGTAATTAATGATAATAATTAGGTATTTATATTTAGCTCTTTAATAATTATATTTATAAAAGAACTATATCTTAAGGTCTAAATATTACTTAATAAAATTAAAAGCCTAATTCTTATTAATATATAATATATTATAATTAATAAATAACTAATTAATTATTTCTCTAATACTATATAGTTATAGGGGAAATCCTTATAAATCTAAGTTAAGGATAAATTAAATAATACTTTATTTCTCTAGATTAAATAGGTTATATAATTTAGGGATAATATTATATTAAGATTATATGCCTTTTTACTAGCTACTTAGCTTCTTAGGATAAACTTAATAGATTAATATAAGGCATTAGATATATAATTTTAGGTTATTTTAAAGGGCATAAAATATAAAAAAAATATTTACCTTATTATTTAAATAAGATATCTTTAGTAATTAAGAATTAATTAATTAATTAAAAAAAAGAGAAGTTAAGGGATTTTTAGAATACTTACTTATATAGGATACTTACTTATAGAGAATGTTAGCTCTAATTCTAAGCTTTGAAATCCTATTAGTTTTACTAAGAACAGATAACTAGGAGCTGAGTTATAGTGTAGAGAAGTTAAAACCCTAAGGGTTTTTATTACAATTGCGACTTCTTAGGTTATATAAAGCTAAGTAGGCAAAATAGTTATATTATACTAAAGCTTACTAGAATTAAGATAATAATAGCTATAGTAAAAGATAAAGAATTCCTTTATATTATCCCACTAAGAGGGTTAAGGCATATAAACCTATTAATACGCAGGCTTAAATAAAGCTATATAATAATTATCTCCCCTTTTATATTAATTATCTTAGCTAAGAGTAAATCTATATCATAAAACTTTATTTATATTATTAAATAACTAATAACTATTTTATTAGATAAATAAAATATACTAACTATAGCTAAAACTTCTAATATAACTTTCTTTTAATAACTTTTTAAAATAAGGATTATATATACTTTCTTATAAACTAAATACTATATAAAATAATAGCGGCAAATAATTAATTAATAATAATAAAGATCTTCTTAAGAAAAAAAAGCCCAAAGTATAATAATTATATATATTCCTAAGGGATAAACTAGTTATACTAGGTTTATATTAATAGATAGATTAGTTATGCTATGCTTAATTAATTAAGGGTATTATATCTAGTAATATATTTAAAGGTATTAAGAATAACTAAGTTATATTAATAGCTAAGGTAGCTATTATATAAGAAAATATAATAAATATATTTTATATATTTAGGCTTTCTTAAGTAAAGCTAATTATAAGAAAGTATAATATTATTCTAAGACTAATATAATCTAAGAATAATATTAGTCCTTAGTATATTAATCTTATTATAATTAGGAATTTAAAACTTAGGATTTATAGGGAATATATAATATAACTATAAGGGTTATAATATAATATCTCCCTTTTATTAAGTTTTATCTTTAAGACCTATATACCCTTATCTTTTTAATTTTATTCTTAGTATATCTTAATTTAAACCTTTTATTATTATATTATATAATATTTAAGTATATCTATAAATAGTCTTCTTATAAAAATAAAAAAATTAATATATTTATCCTCTTTATTAAGTTTATTAATAAAAAAGCTAATATATCTTATATTTATTACTTCTATTTAGGCAAAAAGTGCCTAATATCTATAGACTTTACTTATTATAATAAATATATTTATAATAAAAAGTCCTATAATAGTATTTATATAATATTATCTTATAAATTTAACCTTTTATATTTATTCTTATTATAATTTTTATTTCTAATATTATCTTATAATTATTAGCCTAATAAAATATAAAAAGAAATTAAAAATAAATAAGAGTAAGACTAATAATAATTTATTAAAGCTTTATAAAGAGATAATTATATTATAGTCTCGCCTAGTAGCTATTATATGTTATTTATTATATATTTATAATATCTAGGCCTAAGTAAAAAAGAAATATTTAAAGGCTATTTATTAAGGCCTTTAAAAAACTAAAGTAATAAGATAATATCTTATTTATATTAAATACTTATAAAGATATTATTATTTATAATCTCTAGGTTAATTATATCCCTAATAATATTAATTAGGCGTCTCTTAGTTTAAGTAATAATTTCTTTAATACTTTACTTTTATTTAATCTTAGTATTATTAATAAAAATTCTTTAAAAGGTATTATATATTAATAAGGTATTTTATTAATTCTTTTATATTTTTAGAGTCTAAGTAATCTTTTTATTTAATAAAATATATTATTTTATTATTAATTTTATTTATATTAAAAATAGCTTTTATAATATATTTTTCTAATTTATTAATTTTAGTTTTTAATTTATTTTTAGTTTTAATTTAGATTATATTTTTTATTAATTTAAGTTATAAAATATAAAAGATTAAATAAAGCTTAACCTTAGGTAATAAGTCTAATTTATAATTATATTTTAAGATTTCTTATTTAATTTTATATAATTTAATATACTTATAGTTAAGTTTTTTATTTTATTATTTAATTTTAATATTTTTTATTATAAAATAAATTATATTTCTATTTAAGAAAATTAATCCCTTAATTTTTTTCTTATTAATATAATTTATTATCTTATTTTTAATAAATTTAAGTTTTATCTTTATTTCTTTATATAGGTTTTATAGCTAATTATTAGTAAGGATTACTTTAGGGTTAATAATTATATCTCTTATTTATTAATAAGTATCTAGGGTATATCTAAAATTAGTATAGGCTAATATAATCTTTATGCTTTTATTTATAGCTATATTATAAGCTAGCTATATAGCTAATAGCTTCTGAACTTAATTAATTTATTTATAGTTAATATAGTATCAAAGGTATTATTTTAAGATCTAATTTATATATTTTATTCATCTATTTATCTCCTTATAATATATTAAAGAGAGCTTATAATTAATTCCTAAGTATTTTATAAGGCTTTATTAGAATTTTAAAGTAAATAATAGTTTTTAATTTATAATAATTTTAAGTAATATATTATATATATTAGTAATATAAAAATAGAAAAAATAGGTAAATTCTTTAGTTATTATTAATTCTTTATAGGGTATAAAATAAGAAAATTTTATAAATCTATTTATAATAATAAGAATATTATTATAGAAGTTTTTAATAGCTAGTTCTTCTAATAGGGGTAATTTTATAATAGAATCTATAGTAATTAAGTCTTATAGTTATTTTATAACTAAGAGTAGTTATAATCTTCTATAAGGTTTATAATATTATACTTTAGTTTTTATATTAAGATTATATTAATTAGTAATTTCTAAGATAATTTTTTTTATATAAGGAAAAATAAATATTATCTTAATTTATTCTAGGGTTTTATTAATTCTTTAGTATTTATATAATAAGTAATAATATATTTTATATATAAGTTTATAATATAGTTTATCTAAGACTTATTATTTATTAGTTTTCTTATTATTTAGAAGCTATTTATTATATTATTAGATTTATTTTAAAAGTAAATTACCTTACTTTATTATATAAATTACTTTAATAGTTTAATAAGGTATTCTTATAATTTTATTCTATTTATAAATAATAGGTTTAATATTAAGGTTATATTTTATATAATTTCGCATCTATTACTTAACTTTTTATTTAAATTAATAATTATTATAAATATAGCTTATTTAAATATTAATTAATAGTTCTTATTATAGGAAAATAAGTTATAATAATATTTAAAGATTAATTTAAATACTTTATTAGGGATAATAATTCTTTTATAAAATATAAGAGGTTTATTTTCCCTTTAGTTATATCTTTATATATAATTTGTAAAATTAATAATTTATTTCTTATAGTTTTTAATAAGCTAGAAATATTTTAATAGGGGTATTAGCTTATTATCTTACTTAGTGCTAGTAATCTTTTTTATTTTTTTACTTCCTTTATAGTATTTTTTATATTTATATATCTCTCTTTATACCTTACTCTTAAGATTATAATTATTATAATATTATTATATAGCTTAGGTAATTTCTTTTAGGTTATTATAGTATATAACTTAGTAATAATAATAATTAAAGATAGTTTAAAATATTATATTAGGGATAAAGACTTTTCCCTTATAGGTTTAAGCTTTATTATTTTTTTATTAATATTCTTATATATAATTAATAAAATCTATAATTAATTATTTATATTTTTTAATAAATATAAGATATTTTAATAAGGGTATTAATTATTAAGTTTATATAATAAACTTTTATTATAGGTATTTTTTAGGTATAAGGTATAATAGTTATTTTTCCAATTTTAGTTTTCTTAATATCTAAGTTAAGTTATTAATTAATAATATTCGCCTTATTATTCTTTAATTTTTTAATATAAATAATAATATAATTAAATTCTAAAAAGTATTTAATATATTATAATTATTATTTATTAAGTTCTTAAGTTTTCGCGAAATAAGTAATATTCTTATAATCTATATATACCTTAATCTGATATTTATTTTTAAGGCAGTAATATTAAACCTCCTTAAAGGTATTAATTATTATAAGAAATTCTTTATTATAAATAAGGTAATTAAGTTTTATTTTATATAATTTATAAGAATCAAATATAATAAAATATAGAAATCTTTTTTTATCTTATTATCTAATTTAGGCGCTTAATATAAAATCTAAGGTATTTATTTTAAGTTTAATTTATTAAGATAAATTAAATATTTTAAGTATTAATTTACTTAAGATAAGCTCTTTAATTACTTTAAAGGCTTTTTTTATTTTATCTCTAAATATAAATAATTTATTTTTTTTTATAAGATTAATTAATAATATAATAATCTTCTTAAATTTCTTTAAAAACTTATAATAATAATTAATAAAACTAAGAAAGGATTATATTTCTTTAATATTTATTAATTCTTTTTATTTCTTAATTATTAAGATTATATTAGGGTTTATATATATTTTATTATAAGAGATAATATATTTAAGGAATTTTATTTCTAAGATATAAAATTTACTTTTCTTAGGTTTTATTAGTAATTTAATATCTTATAGTATTTATAATACCTTATAGATATATTTTATATATTTCTTTTTTATTTTAAAGAAAATAAAGATATTATTTAAGTAATATATAATAAATATATCTAAATATTCTTATAATATATTATTAATTATTTATTAAAATATAATAGGTATATTTTATAAATCTAAAAGGCATAATAAAATACTTAAATAGTCTATACTTAGTATAGAAAGTAGTTTTTTATTTATATTTTTCCTTACTCTAGATAAGGTTATAGGCTTCTTTATGGTTAAGAGTTATAAAATACTTTATTTTAAAAAATTAATCCTTTAATTTATTAATAAGGGGTAATAATATTTAATCTTTAATTATAATAATATTAAGTATTTTAAAGTTAATATAAAATTAAAGTTTTTTATTTTTTTTTAAGATAAATAGAATAAGATATTTAATAAATAACTTATTTTCCTTAATATATCTTTTTTATAATATATCTTTAATATATTCTTTTAATATTAATAATTATATTTTATGAAATAAGTAAAGATTATTAAAGTTAGGCTATTTCTTATTAATAAATTTAATTTTAAGATTATAATAAATATATTTTTATAATCTTATCTTAAGTGTTTTTATAAAGAGTTTCTTATAGATATAATATTATAATAAGATATTTTTAAGCTATTCTTTTTTTAATATTTTTTTAGCTTATTTAAGGTTTTCTTTTAATTAATAAAATTATTTTATAATATATATAATTATTTATTAATTCTATTATTTTTATTTATTATAGTATTTATATTATATCCCTTTAAGTAGAGAGATATTTTATATTTATTTTTACTTAATTTCTATAATATTTTTAATAGAAATTTAAGATCTTATATTATATTCTAAGTTATTATTTATTATAAAGGGTATCTTATTATTAAAAGAGAATACCTAGCTAATTTTATAATTAAAATATAAATTATAGTATTATAATTATAAGTACCTAAGTATAAGGTTATAATACTTATTAGGTATAATATTAAATAATATCTCTTAGTTTTTTCCTTTAATAAAAACCTTAAGGTAATTAATCTTATAATTAATAACGCTATTATTATAATTAAAAGGGGTTCTTTTTAGGTTAATAACTAAATAAGGTATTTATTTATACCTTTATAATAACTTAAGTTTATTTATTATTATTAAGTTAAAATAATTCTATTTTACTTTATTATTTACTAAAGTATTTAGTTATTCTCCCTTAACTTATACTTTTAGTTTTAAGTATTATTATTTATATACTTTATTTATAAAGTATAAGGCCTTTTAGGGTAATTTCTTTTTATATTTATTTTTTTATTACCTTATATTAAATAAGATATTTAGTTTTTTAATATTATATAGCTATAATAATTAAACTTATATTTACTATTTATATAGGCTTTATAGTTATAATTATCTACCTAGCTATTAACTTAATCCTAATAGCTTTATTTTATAATCTAATTATTTCTATTTAATTAGGTAATATTAAGTTCTTTTTATTCTCTTTAGCTAACTTATTTCTATTAATCCTTAATTTTATAAATAATTTACTTTTTCTCCTAAATTATATAATAAAGCTTTAAAAAGTATTATATATTTATAATGCTAATAAATTTATATTAATATATTACCTTATAGCCTTTTATTTTATATTAAAGGTAAGGCTTATTATTTAATTAGTATAAGAATATAATAAGAAAATAATCTTATTCTTATTTTTCTTTTTAATAAGTTCTATATTAATAATATTAATATAATATCTAAGAGATATTAATATATTCTTAATATATTAGGTATATTCTTATATTATCTTATAGATTAAAAGGTATCTAGGTATTAAGGGTTTTTAATTAATTTCTTATAATAGGCCTAAATATAGATTTCTTATTTATTTATTATTTCTATATATTTTTATATTATTTAGATATATCTCTCTTATAGGCTATTCTAATAGTAGTTATTATTCTTATTATATAATTAAGAGTCATTTTCTTTTTTTTATAATTCTTTATTACTCTTTTAAGGCTTTTATTATTTAAAATATCCTTAGTATAATTCCTTTTATAATTTCTAAGTATTATACTTAAACTTAATTTAATTAATATTATTATTATTTATTTTAGTAATCTAATTATTATATAATATATTATCTTATTAATCTACGTTTTATTATTTATAGATCTTATTGTATTTTTATAATATCTTAACTTAATATTAAGCGTATAAAATATAATTATATTATATAAAATTATTTTATTTATAGTCCTTTTAATAAATTATAATAAATACTAAGAATTATTTATTTTTTTTATATCTTGTAATTTATTTCTTATAATTAAAACCTTTTATAATAACTTCTTATAAATTAGTTTATTTATTTATTATTAATTATTACTAGGCTAAGGTTAATACTATAGGTTTTTCTAGCTTAGCTTTAGTATATCTAGTTATAATAATAGTTTATTACTATAAGAGAGTATTTAGGTTTCCTCTCTTATTATTTAGCTTTAATAAAGGGTTCTATATATCTAGGTTAATAAGGTATAACTAATAGACCTTTAAGGGTTTAATTAGTTTATAAAGTTATTTCTTTATAATATTATTAATTATATAGTTATTAATAGCTTCTTTTTCTATTAAGTAGGTAGCTTAATAAGGCATAGTAATTTCTCTTTGCTATATACTAATATTATTATATCTTATTTATGCTATTCTAAGTATCTTAGTAATATAAATACCTATCTAGGGGTTATTATCTTAATTAATTATATTTAAGTATTTTTTACCTTTTAAGAGGTTTTACTATAGCTTTAATTAATAATATCCCTCCTTAATATTTTATTATTTCTTATAATATTTATTAGCCTTATAGCGCTTCTTATAGTAATAATAATATTTAATATTCTTAGGCTCTTATTAGGCTATATTAAGTTTTATAGGTCTTAGATTAATATTATATAAAGTATTATTTTACCTTTTTTCACCTTAGTTAATATTAAAGTAAGGATTATTAGCTTTAATATTATTAAATCTAGGGTTTTATAGTTTCTTTTATAAGAATTATTAATTATTAATGTTAATTATCTTATTAATATAATTAATAAGGTTACTAAGTTATTTTTCTTTATAGACTTTTACTTATATTTTCTTCTTAAGTTTATTAAAAAATAAGAATATTAGGGGTTTTTAATTCTAATTAAGCTTTAAGGCGAATTAGAAATATTTTATTTTATATTCTAAGGTAAATTAAGTCTATTAAAATACCTTAATTTCCCTTTTAGCTTATACCTTTTTATTAATTATTTTAAATACTTATTAAAATATAGCCTTAAAAGCTTTAAAGCTTAAGTAAAGGTAATAAATATAAGATAAGTACTAGTTAGTTAGAATTATAAGATATTCCCTTATAATAGGTTTAAACTATATAGCTATATGCTTAGTTAGTCGCCTTATAGGATATTAGATTTTACTAAAGGCTAAGGTAAATTATATTAGGTAATATATTATAAATGCCCTTAGTTAAGTAAAAAACATAGGTAGCTTATAAGTAATTTTATTAAAATATTCTAAGGGGTTTAACTTTAAGATTTCTCTTATATCCCTTTTATTTATAATAATAATCTAAATATTATTAATAATCTAAATATTATTTAAGTATTTTATATTTTAAATATATTAGGTTTTACTTATCTTTTTAATAAATTTATATATATTATTTATTTTAGTATTTATAGCGATAATTTATATATAAAACTATTTAACTTCTTTATTATTATCTTTTTTATTTTTTATTTTCTTATTAATTAAAGTAACCTGGATAGATATAAGTAAGTAATTAATAAGTAAGACCTACTAATAATTATTAATAAAAATAATCTAAGTAGCTATTATATTTAATATTATTTAAAGGAATATAAATAATCCTTTAAATAAGAGCTATTAATATATAATAATTATATATATTCCTAAGGGATAAACTAGTTATATTAGGTTTATATTAATAAATAGATTAATCGCGTTATATTTAAATAATTAATAGTATTATATCTAATAATATATTTAAAGCTATTAAATATAACTAAGTTATATTAATAGCTATGGTAGTTATTATATAAGAAAATATAATAAGTAGATTTTATATACTTAGGCTTCCTTAAGTAAAGCTAATTATAAAAAGGTATAATATTATTCTAAGACTAATATAATCTAAGAATAATATTAGTCCTTAGTATATTAATCGCATTATAATTAGTAGTTTAGAACTCGGGATTTATAGGGAATACATAATGTAACCGCGAGGGTTATAATACAAAGCTCCCCATTCTTAATCCAACCACTACAGAAGATAATAATAATCAAAGGTCAAAGGCCTCTAACTCCTTTTCTATATATAAGAAATTACCCAATGGCCCAAAACGGCTTAGCACCTATTTCCCCAACTTATTATTAATAAAAATAGCTTTATTTTTATTAATAATAAAGCTTATTGTTATTCTATTTATTATAATATTAAAAAAACAATTTATTAGCATTTTTAAGATATTTAATCTTATTATTAAAATAATAATATATAAAAATTCTTTTATTATATATCTCTTTAATTTAATTTTATAATAATATTTCTTTTATAAATATTTACTTAATAATATCTTATTAATTCTTTATTAATTATTACTTACTATACTTCTTTTTTATAAGAAAACTAGGCATATATCTTATATTAGCCTTATTACTATAAGTTCTTAATATATAAAGTATTTTTACTTAATTATAAAAAATAATACTAAACTTATTAACCCTAAGAACCCTTTTATATACCTTTTTAAAAAGGTCTTAATTAAGTATAAATATAAAGATATTACTTTTTTTTATTATATTAAATATAATAATAGCTATTATAAATAAGTATTTATCTTAGTTTTATATTTTAATATATTTTCCTCAATAAAACCTTAGCTAATTTATAATAAAGCCCTCTTATAATCCTTAAGGATATTATTTATAAGCTTTATTATATACTTATATATATTTATAATATATATAAGGAGTTAATTTGTCTTAGTTTTTTTAATAATAATATTATGTATTATTATATCTATAATATAATTATTTTTCTTATTTTATTATTATTTTAAATTATTTTTATTAAGCTTTTAGTTTTCTTATATTTATTTATTATTTTAAATAGAATATTGTTAAAATAAAAAAATCTATATATATAAATTATATTTTTTTTTTTTCGTATATTCTTTTTATTTTTTTATTATGATTTATTAATTTTTATTTAATATATAATAAGTTGTTATTATATATAAAATTATTATTATTACGTATTATATTTAATTAATTATTACCTTTAAGGCTCTTTTAATATTTATTATTAATATAACCTTCTACTTAGAGTTTTTTATATTTTTATTAATATTTCCCTAAGGAAATATTATTTAGATTTATTAATATTAGGCCTAGACTTTTTATATTTATTCCTCTAATATTAAATATATTGCTTAAGTAATTATATAAGTTACCTTTTATTATAAGATTAAGGCTATCTTTGCCTTAATAATAATATTCGCGTATACTATATACGATTAAGAATATTCCTTAAGTAAAAATAACGGCTTATTAATTCTTATAAGTCTTAAATTATTAATTATATAATATAGTTTTCTTAATATTTTAGGGGTTTAATTTAATTAATTTAATTTTTAGTTTAATAATTTAACTAAGTTTATAAATACTTATAATAATTATTACTTCTTTATATTATTAATTTTCTTACTATATTTTTTATTATATTTTATATTTTTATTTCTTTTTTATTTTATTTTTATCTTAATTTTATATTATTTAGTTATAACTTCTTATATATATTTTATATTATTTATATTAATTTATTAATTATAATTTATTAATTACCCTTTTTACTTAATTAAATAATAAATGAAATCTTTAATATTTATTTTTTATTTAATCTTTTTAATTTTATATTTTCTTTTTTCTTTTTTAAGGCTAAGTATTAATAAGCTTTTTTTATTTTATTCCTAATATTATACCTAGGGTTTAAAGAGCCTAATATAAAAGATATTATAAAGTTAAGAGTATTTATTTAATAGGGTAAGATAATAAGCTTATTTATTAATTTTCTTAAAGATTTTAAATAGCCTAATATATCTAAGTAATAATTCTTTTTTTTTAATTTTTAATTTAAAATTTTTAATAAATAATAGTATAATATCTTTTTATTTAAAATCTATAAGCTTATAATAAGAATTATAATATTTTACCTTTTTTTTAATAATCTTTTATTAAAATTATTAGAGTTTCTCTTTAATTTTTTATAAATATATTTATTATACCTTTACCTCTAGTACTTAATACCTTACTAAATTATTCCTAAGGGCTAGCTAAAATTCTAAGTTATAGCTTATAAGTATATTATTTAGGGAAATATTAGTTATTTTATTAAATGCTATATTAGATATAAATTATATTATTAATACGAATTTAAGTTACTTTTCTTTATAATTTATTATAAGTTAGTATAAGTAATATTTAATTATTTAGTTTATATATTTTATTTAGCTATTAGTTTAAAAGTAAAATATTATTAAAAGCCTTTACTTAATTTAAGATATATAATATAGCTCTAATTAGAATTTATTTATAAAAATAAGCCCTAAATCTATAATAATCCCCTATAGCGCTGTATAATATACCTCTACCTCTATATAGGGAAGTTTAATAAGGTTTATTATAGTTATTATAATATTAATAAAGAGAAATATTATATATTCTATATAGTTCTTTATTATAATTAGAGTTATATTAATCTTTTTATTTTTATATATAATAAGAGGTAATCTTATAATAAAGTCTATAAAGAGTTTTATTATAAGTTATTATAAAACTAATAGGTCTTTTAGCTTATTATATAAATAATACCTCTTAGTAATTACCTCTTAATATATTATATATATTTATATATATTTTTTAATATTTATATTTATAGCTTCTTAATAGAATTTATACTTTAAGAGCTTAATAATCTTTTTAATATTAAAAAATCTCGCTAAAAGGTCCTTATAATATAAATAAAAAATATTTTTTTTATAATATATAGTCTCTTAGGATATATACTTAGCCTTTAAAAGATAAAAGCTTAGTCTCTTTTATAGACTATATAGTAAGGTTTTTTTTTTTTTCCTCTAGGCTTTATGACATCTTCTTATAGTTTCTTTAAAGTCTTTATTTTATATTATCTTAATTAATGTTAAAAATATATTAAATAATTATATTTTTATTAATAACTCTTTTATTAATATTAATTAGATTATTTTTACTGATATAAAGTTAAAGACTCTTAGTTTTATTTTTATTTATTTTAAGAATTAATTTAAGCTAAATATACTTTTAGTATTAATTCTTAGAGGTTAAATAAAGACTTTTTTTTCTCTATAAGAACTATTTATTATTCTTAGCTCTTCCCGAGGTCTAAGACTTTATTACTCTTATAATAAGCTATATACTTAGCCTTATTACCCTTACTTAGGCTTATATAATAGCTTAGATTTTAGCTATTTTATATATAAGTACTTTAAGTAATTTAATATTTTAAATTTCTTTTAAGATAAATCTTAGTAATCTTAATAATATAATAATTATATATATTCCCAAGGGATAAACTAGTTATATTAGGTTTATATTAGTAAATAGATTAATTATGCTATACTTAAATAATAGGGGTATTATATCTAATAATATACTTAAAAGTATTAAGTATAACTAAGTTATATTAATAGCTAAGGTAGCTATTATATAAGAAAGTATAATAAATATATTCTATATACTTAGGCTTTCTTAAGTAAAGCTAATCGCGAGAGGGCGTGATATTATTTTAAGACTAATATGGTCTAAGAATAATATTAGTCCTTAGTAATATTAGTCCTACTATAATTAGTAATCTAGAATCTAGGATCTATAGGGAATATATAATATAACCGCGAGGGATATAATATAATATTTCCCTTTTATTAGGTCTTATTCTTAAGACCTATATATCCTTATTATCTTAGCTTTATTTTTAATATATCTTAACTTAGACCTTTTATTATTATATTATATAATATCTAATTATATCTCTAAATAGTTTTCCTATAAGGATAAAAAAATTAATATATTTATTTTCTTTATTAAGTTTATTAATAAAGAGGCTAATATGGCTTATACTTATTACTTTTATTTAGGTAAAAAATACCTAATATCTATAGATTTTACTTATTATAATAAATACATTTATACTAAAAAGTCTTATAATAATACTTATATAATATTATCTTATAAGTTTAATTTTTTATATTTTTTTATTATAATTCTTATTTTTAATTTTATTTTATAATTATTAATTTAATAAAATAAAAAAAGAAATTAGAGATAAATAAAGATAAGACTAATAATAATTTATTAAAGCTTTATAAAGAAATAGCTATATTATAGTCTTATCTAGTAGTTACTATAAGTTATTTATTATATATTTATAAAATTTAGGCCTAGGTAAAAGAAAAATATTTAAAGGCTACTTATTAAGGTCTCTAAGAGGTAAAATAATAAGATAATATCTTATTTATATTAAATACTTATAAGGGTATTATTATTTATAATCTCTAGCTTAATTATATCCCTAATAAGGTTAATTAGGTATCCCTTAGTCTAAGTAATAATTTCTTTAATATTTTACCTTTATTTAATCTTAGTATTATTAATAAAAATTCTTTAAAAAGTATTATATATTAATAAGATACTTAGGTAATTATTATATATTTTTAAAGTCTAAGTAATCTTTTTATTTAATAAAATATATTATTTTATTATTAATTTTATTTATATTAAAGATAGCTTTTATAATATATTTCTCTAGTCTATTAATTTTAGTTTTTACTTTATTTTTAATTTTAACTTAAATAATATTTTTTAATAATTTAAGTAATAAAATAAAAATAATTAAATAAAGCTTGATTTTTAGTAATAAGTCTAATTTATAATTATTTTTTAAGATTTTTTATTTAATTTTATAAGGCCTAATATACTTATAATTAAGTCTTTTATTTTATTATTTTATTTTAATATTTTTTATCGCGAGGTAAATTATATTTCCTTTTAAGAAGATTAATCCCTTAATTTCTTTTTATTAATATAGTTTATTATTTTATTTTTAATAAATTTAAGTTTTATTTTTCTTTTGTTATATAGGTTTTATAGCTAATTACTATTAAAGATTAGTTTAAGGTTAATAATTATATCTCTACTTTATTAATAAGTATTTAAGATAAATCTAAAATTAATATAAACTAATATTATCTTTATGTCTTTATTTATTATTATATTATAGGCTAGCTATATAGCTTTAAGTTTTTTAACCTAATTAATCTATTTATAATTAATATAATATTAAAGGTATTATTTTAATATTTAATTTATATATTTATTTATTTATTTATTTCTTTGTAATATATAATAAAGAGTTTATAATTAATTCTTAAGTATCTTATAAGGCTTTATTAGAATTTTAAAGTAAGAAGTAATTCTTAATTTATAATAATATTAAGTAATATATTATATATCTTAATAATATAGAAATAAAAAAGGCAAGTAAATTCTTTAGTTATTATTAATTCTTTATAAGGCATAAAATAAGAAAACTTTATAAGTTTATTTATAATAATAAGAATATTATTATAGAAGTTTCTAATAATTAGTTCTTTTAATAAGGGTAATTTTATAATAAAGTCTATAATAATTAAGTCCTATAGTTATTATATAACTAAGAGTAATTATA
Source organism: Fusarium falciforme (assembly GCF_026873545.1). Lineage (NCBI taxonomy): Eukaryota > Fungi > Ascomycota > Sordariomycetes > Hypocreales > Nectriaceae > Fusarium > Fusarium falciforme. Next base: position 147,638 of record NC_070554.1, read on the forward strand.
GTTTTTTATAGGGTTTATAGTATTATGCCTTAGTTTTTATATAAAGTTATATTATTTAATAATTATTAAATTAATCTTCTTTATATAAGGAAAAGTAAATATTATCTTAATTTATTCTAAGGTTTTATTAATTTCTTAGTATTTATATAATAAGTAATTATATATTTTATATATAAGTTTATAGTATAGTTTATTTAGAATTTATTATTTATTAGTTTTCTTATTATCTAGGAGTTATTTATTATATTATTAGATTTACTTTAAAAGTAAATTACCTTATTTTATTATATAGGTAATTATATTAATTTAATAAGGTATTTTTATAATTCTTAATTATTTATAAATTAATAGTCCTTATATTAATAGCTAGGCTTTTTTATAGTATTTTTTATATTTATATATCTTCCCTTTTATCTTACTTCTAAGGTTATAATTATAATAATTATATGTTTCCCAAGGGATAAACCGGTCATACTGGGTTTATATTAGCAGAGAGTATTAGGCGTAGTCTAAGCAATAGTGGGTATAAGTTATATCTAGTAATATGCTTAAGGTATTAAGTGTAACTAAGTTATATTAATAGCTAAGGTAATTACTATATAAGAAAGTATAATAAGTGCGTCTTATATACTTTGTGTAGTAAGGCGAATTATAATAGATTATAGCCTATAGGGCCTAAGCTATTATAATCCTACTTGCTAGATTAGAGGGGATTATAGACTATAGGGCGTGATCTATTTTAATCCGTTCTTAATTAGTATGATAATATGGGTCCCTTTAGTTATATGGCTGGGAGGTTTCTTAGGCCGTGATATAATATCTCCCCTCTATTAGTTTTATTCTTAAAGCTATATCTATAACCTTAGTTATTTCGCGTATATATATTAATCTTTAATTTATAAAAATCTTTTATTAATATATCTAATTATCTTATTCTTTCTAAGAAATAGTTAGCTATTATTAAACTAGGTAATATTATTAATTATTTTAGATTTAAGATTATATTTTACTTATTTTATTATTTTTATAGCCTTTATTATATAGCCTTACCTAAGAAATTAGATTATTATAGAGAATATATTTATTATAGCCTTTTATATAATATATTAGTAAATATCTCTAGTACTTATTTATATATTCTTACTTATAGGGTTTTTATTATTAATAATTTTTTAAGTAAATTATATCTATTAGGAGTTTAATTATTTAGATTTTAAAGAAGAGTATATTAAAGAGGACTTTTTATATTTATAGCGGGAGGCATAGGAGGCTTAAGCGAGGGTAAATAAAGTTTTAGCTTATCTAACTTAGCTTTATTACTAGAAATATTAGTTGTGTACTAAGGGTATTAAGATAGCTATTTAGGGACTTTACTCCTTAGATAAGTTAGAGGTAACTAAGAAGGCAGAGTTAGAGGCTATAATCGCCGCATAGTCTATAGGTGCTATAGATATTATTAACTAAAGTGCTATTAGTCTTAAGTTTATTTCCCCTTTTAATATTATTAGTAGAAGTCCTTTAAAAAGTATTATATATTAATAAGGTATTCTAAGGGTTTTTATATATTTTTAGAATTAGGGTAGTCTTTTTATTTAATAAAATATATTATTTTATTATTAATTTTATTTATATTAAAAATAGCTTCTATAATATATTTTTTTAATCTATTAACTTTGGTTTTTAGTTTATTTTTAGTTTTAACTTAGATAATATTATTTATTATTTTAAGTAATAAAATATAAATAATTAAGCAGAGCTTAATTTTTAATAATAAGTCTAATTTATAATTATTTCTAAGATTTTTTATTTAATTTTATAGGGTTTAATATATTTATAGTTAAGTTTTTTATTTTATTATTTTATTTTAATATTTTTTATTATAAAGTAGATTATATTTCCCTCTAAGAAGATTAATCCCTTAATTCTTTTCTTATTAATATAGTTTATTATCTTATTTCTAATAAATTCTAGTTTTATTTTTATTTCTTTATATAGGTTTTTTAGTTAATTACTAGTAAGAATTACTTTAGGGTTAATAATAATATCTCTTATTTATTAGTAGGTATTTAGGGTAAATCTAAAATTAGTATAAGCTAATATAATTTTTATGCTTTTATTTATTATTATATTATAAGCTAGCTATATAGCTAGTAATTTCTTAATTTAATTAGTTTATTTATAGTTAATATAATATTAGAGATATTATTTTAGTATTTAATTTATATGCTTTATTTAGCTATTTATCTTCTTATAGTATATAATAGAGAGTTTATAGTTAATTCCTAAGTATCTTATAAGGCTTTGCTAGAATTTAAAAGTAAATAATAGTCCTTAATTTATAATAATTTTAAGTAATATATTATATATTTTAATAATATAAAAATAGAAAAGATATATAAATTCTTTAGTTATTATTAATTTTTTATAGGGTATAAAATAAGAAAATTTTATAAGTTTATTTATAATAATAAGAATATTATTATAGAAGTTTCTAATAATTAGTTTTTTTAATAGGGGTAGTTTAATAATAAAGTCTATAGTAATTAAGTCCTATAGTTATTATATAATTAGGAGTAGTTATAGTTTTTTATAAGGTTTATAGCATTATGCCTTGGTTTTTATATAGAGGTTATATTATTTAATAACTATTGCGATTATTTTCTTTATATTAGGGAATATAAATATTATTTTAATTTACTCTAAGGTTTTATTAATTCCTTAGTATTTATATAATAAGTAACTATATATTTTATATATAAGTTTATAGTATAGTTTATTTAGGACTTATTATTTATTAGTTTTCTTATTATCTAGGAGTTATATATTATATTCTTAGATCTATTTTAGGAGTTAATTTCCTTATTCTACTATATAGGTACTTCTAATAGTAATATAAGATATCCCTATAACTTGGTTATATTTATATAATTTTAGTAGGTCCTTATCTCCTAGCTATGTATTATTATAGTATATTTTATAGTTAAGGTAGCTTTTAGGTCTTATATTAAGGTTTTCTTAATAAAAATATTAATATATTATTTCTTAAAAGTCTCTATTATTAAGTTTTTTATTATATTTTACTATCTAATAGTAATATTTAATAAATTCTTTTATATATTTCTAAGGTATAAAGATATATTTCTAGTATATAATTATTCCTTATTAGCTTCTTACTTAGTCTACTTATCTAATTATAAGTCTCTTAAGTTCTCTAGGGGTATTATTAGTAATAATCTTATCCTTTTATTTATCTATTAAGTAGTATAATAGTATTTATTGCTTAATATAAGTAGTTATTTATTGCTTTAGGTATCTTTCTTATATAAACTATAAGAGCTATTCTTTTGCTTTAATCTTTCTAGTATCTAGGTTAGGTTATTAGTTAATAATATTTGCCTTATTATTTTTTATTCCTTTAATATAGATAATAATATAATTAAATTCTAAAAGGTATTTAGCATATTATAGTTATTATCTACTAAGTTCTTAGGTTTTTATAAAGTAAGTAATATTTTTATAATTTATATATACCTTAATCTAATATTTATTTCTAAGAAGATAATATTAAAATTCCTTAAAGGTATTAATTATTATAAGGAATTCTTTATTATAAATAAAGTAATTAAGTTTTACTTTATATAACTTATAAGAGTAGAATATAATAAGGTATAGAAGTCCTTTATTATTTTATTATTTAATTTAGGCACCTAATATAAAGTCTAAGGTATTTATTTTAAGTTTAATCTATTAAGATAGGTTAAATATCTTAAGTATTAGTTCGCTTAGGATAAGTTCCTTAATTATATTAAAGGCTTTTTTTACTTTATCCCTAAATATAAATATTTTATTTTTCTTTATAAGGTTAATTAGTAGTATAATAATCTTCCTAAATTATTAAAGGAATTTATAGTAATAATTAGTAAAGCTAAGAAAGGCTTATATTCCCTTAATATTTATTAGTTCTTTTTAATCTTTAATTACTAAGACCTTCTTAGGGTTTATATATATCTTATTATATAAGATAATATATTTAAGGAATTCTATTTCTAAGGCATAGAATTTGCTCTTCTTAGGTTCTATTAGTAACTTAGTATCTTATAGTATTTATAATACCTTATAGATATATTTTATATGTTTTTTTTTTATTTTAAAGAAGATAAGAATATTATCTAAGTAATATATAATAAATATATCTAGATATTCTTATAGTATATTATTAATTATTTATTAGAATATAGCGGGTATATTAGTGAGTCTAAAAGGCATAACTAGGTACTTAAATAGTTTATATTTAGTATAAAAAGTAGTTTTTTATTTATGCCCTTTTTTAATCTAGATAAGATTATAGGCTCCTTTGAGGTTAAGTATTATAAAGTATTTTATTTTAAAAAGTTAATCTTTTAACTTACTAATAAAGGGTAATAATATATAATCTCTAATTATAATAATATTAAGTATTTTAAAGTTAATATAGAGTTAGAGCTTTTTATTCTTTTTTAGGATAAATATAATAAGGTATTTAATAAATAACTTACTTTCTTTAATATATCTTTTTTATAATATATCTTTAATATATTTCTTTAGTATTAATAGTTATGCTTTATTAAGTAAGTAAAATTTATTAAAGCTAGGTTATTTCTTATTAATAAACTTAATTTTAAGGTTATAGTATATATATTTAAGTAGGCCTATTTTAAGTTCTTTTATAAAGAGTTTCTTATAAATATAGTATTATAATAAAATATTCTTAAGTTGTTTTTCTTTTAATATCTTCTTAGCTTACTTAAGGTTTTTTTCTAATTTATAGAATTATTATATAATATATATAATTATTTATTAGTTTTATTATTTCTATTTATTATAGTATTTATATTATGTCTCTTTAGGTAAAGAGGTATTTTATATTTACCTTTATTTAACTTCTCTAATATCTCTAATAAAAGTTTAAGATCTTATATCTAAGTTATTATTTAATATAGAGGGTATCTTATTATTAAAAGAGAGTACTTAGCTAATTTTTTAGTTAAAATATAAGTTAAATTAGTATAACTATAAGTACCTAAGTATAAGATTATATTACTTATTTAGTATAATATTAAATAATATCCCTTAGTTTTTTCTTTTAATAAAAACTTTAAGATAATTAATCTTATTATTAATAATATTATTATTATAATTAAAAGGGATTCCTTTTAGGTTAATAATTAAGTAAGGCATTTATTTATACCTTTATAGTAGCTTAAGCCTATTTACTATTATTAGGTTAAAGTAATTCTACTTAGCTCTATTATCTACTAAAGTATTTAATTATTTTCCTTTAACTTATACTTTTAGTTCTAGGTAGTATTACCTATATGCTTTATTTATAAAATAGAGGGCCTTCTATGGTAATTCCTATCTTTATTTATCTATTTATTGCCCTATATTAGATAAGCTATCTAGTTTTTTAATATTATATAGCTAAAATAATTAAACTCGCATTTATTATTTATATAGGCTTTATAGTTATAGTTATTTACTTAGCTATTAATCTATTCCTAATAACTTTATTTTATAGCTTTATTATTATTATAGTTATAATCTAGCTATTAGGTTTCTAGGTAAACCTTATTAAGGTCTCTATATTAGATATATTTAGTATATTCTTATAGGACCTTATCTATAGGTTTATAATCTTTTCTAAGGTATAGTTAAATACTTTTATATTATTCCTTATTAATAGTATTTCCTTAGTAGGTTAAGAAGTTAAATCCTTTCTTTGCTATATATTCTAGCTAGTTATATATAGCTAGTATTTATTATTTATATTATAGGTATATTTCTTCGCAGTAGAGGGTTACTTTTATATTAGGATAGCTCTTATCTAGTGCTTCCCCTTATTTTATTATAGTTTACTATATAGTAATAATGATTTATTATTTTAGGCTAATAGCTTCTTCTTTTAAGGGGTAAAAACATAGTATAGTAATACTAAGTCCTTTATATTATTTCTTTACTTTATATTAAAAGGTTTTATAAGCTAAGTAAGGTTTAATATTAGATTAGGGTAATTAGATTAGAAAATAATTATTTTATTATTTATTTATAATATATATACTATAGTAATAGTCTTTATATAATACCTAAGAGATTTCTTTATATTATAGGTATATAGATATTATATATAGGTTATCCCGTGGGTTATAATAGGGTTTAGGTTATCTTAGGTTTAGTGCTATTCCTTTATAGTATACCTATATATAGATATTCTTTATATTATTTATATTTTATTATTTTCTAGCTAGTTAGATATATTAGGTAGCTATACTAAGCTAATAGTATTTATTAGTTTTTTCGCGGATTAATACCTTATAGTTATCTTCCTAGAGTATTATATATTAGCTATACTATTATCTATAGATTTATATAGTATTTTTTTCTCGCTATATTTATGCTCCCGTGGAATATTAATTGCGGTTAATAGGTTTATAATATTTATTTAACTAAGTAGTAGTAATTATTTATTATTTATTAATAGGGTTTTTTTTTCTATTATCTAGTTTTAGTAGAGGGTTTTATATATCTAGGTTAATAAGGTATAATTAATAGACCTTTAGGGGCTTAATTAATTTATAGAGTTATTTCTTTATAATATTATTAACTATATAGTTACTAATAGCTTATTTCTTTATTAGGTAGGTAACTTAGTAGGGTATAATAACTTCTCTAAGTTAAAGTCTTATTTTATTATATCTTTTCTGCGCTATTCCTAGTATTTTAATAATATAAATAGCTATCTAGGGGTTATTATCTTAGTTAATTATATTTAAGTGCTTCTTACCTTCTAAGAGGTTTTATTATAGCTTTAATTAATAATATCTTTCTTTAATATCTTATTATTTCTTTTAATATTTATTAGCCTTATAGCCCTTCTTATAATAGTAATAATACTTAATATCTTTATTATCCTTTTAGGCTACTTTAAGTTCTATAGGTCCTATATAAGTCTTATAAGATATATTACCCTTAGCTTATTTCCTTTTTTAAGACTAATTAATATTATTCTTATTACCCTAGATTTATCCCTTATTAAATTTTTTTATATATTATTTAAACTATTAATTATTAATCTTAATAGCTATATTAATATAATCTTAAAGGTTATTAGGTTTTTCTATTTTATAAAATTTATCCTTAACCTTATCCTTAAGTCCTTTATAAAATATAATCTAAAGGGCGCTTATTTCTTAGTTAAGGAATAAAGTAATCTATATAAACTTAGCTATATAGGTTAAAATAGCCTTTATTTATTATAAATTCTTAAGTTTCTATATAGCTTATTATTCTTTATTAATAGTTTTAAAGTTATATTTAATTATATCCTTAAAGTTCTTATATTTAGTAAAAAAGAATTATATTTCTTTAGTCGGTTTATTTCTAAGAAAATCGCATAGCTTAGGCTTAAACTAAGTAAGTGTGCTACCTATAAGGTATCTATTAATATATAAGACCTTACTTTTTATATTAGCTATCTTAATAAGGAAATATTATTAGTATGCCCTAAGGGATATAAGGAATATCTTAATATAGATAGCTTATTTATTAAATAGCTCTAAGTCCTTAGGCTTAATAATCTTACTAATATCTTTATAGGTAATACTAGTAGTATTATATTTAAATATTAGGCTACTAAGATTATAAACCTATTATTATGCTAGGTTATTTTACTAGGCTTAGAGTATAGTAAGTCAATTAATCTAGTTTTATTATTTATTAATTATTTGCTAGTATTATTACTATTACTATTCTATAGCTTAGTAGAAGCATTCCTATATATTATTTATAGATATTTCTATGCTTATAAGTTATTCCTAAGTAACTCTAGCGTTATTTTATATACTATCTAAGAGGTTATTATACTAGGTAGTTAGGTAGTTATATTTACTCCTAAGTTTATAGACTTCGTCCTTATATAAGGCTAGGATAATATATTCCTTATTATTATTATCTATATCTATTGGGATATTAGGTTCCTCTGGTTTAGTTATAGGCTATCTCTATTAGGGGGTAATAAGTAGCTTATTATAAGAGGTAAAAAGGGATCTAATATTAGGCGCTATAGTAATAGTATTACTTAGAGTATATAATATATTACTAAATAAGAGCTATTAATATATAATAATTATATATTTCCTAAGGGATAAACTAGTTATACTAGGTTTATATTAATAGAGAGTACTAGGCATAGTCTAAGTAATAGTAGGTATAAGTTATATCTAGTAATATGCTTAAGGTATTAAATATAACTAAGTTATATTAATAGCTAAGGTAGCTATTATATAAGAAAGTATAATAAGTATATTTTATATACTTTATATAATAAGGCGGATTATAATAGATTATAGCCTATAGGGCCTAAGCCGTTATAATCCTACTTACTAGATCAAAGAGGATTATAGACTATAAGGCGTGATCTATTCTAATCTATTCCTAATTAGTATAATAACGTGGGTCCCTTTAGTCATATAGCCGGGAGGTTTCCTAGGCCGTAATAATAATTATTATAGTATTATTATATAGCTTAGGTTATTTCTTCTAGATTATTATAATATATAACTTAGTAGTAATAATAATTAAAGATAAATTAAAGTATTTTATTAGGAATAGAGATCTTTCTTTTATAAGTCTAAACTCTATTATTTTTTATTCCTTTTATATAGATAATAATATAATTAAATTCTAAAAAGTATTTAATATATTATAATTATTATTTACTAAGTTCTTAGGTTTTTATAAAATAAGTAATATTCTTATAATTTATATATACCTTAATTTAGTATTTACTCTTAAAGAAGTAATATTAAAATTCCTTAAAAGTATTAATAATTATAAGGAATTCTTTATTATAAATAAAATAATTAAGTTTTATTTTATATAGCTTATAGGAGTAAAATATAATTAACTATAAAAGTCCTTTATTATTTTATTATCTAATCTAAGCTCTTAGTATAAAGTCTAAGATATTTATTTTAAGTTTTATTAATTAAGATAAATTAAATATTTTAAGTATTAATTTGCTTAAGATAAGTTCTTTAATTATATAAAAAGTCTTTTATGCTTTATCCCTAATTATAAATATCTTATCTTTCTTTATAAAGTTAATTAATAATATTATAATATTTCTAAATTATTTAAAGAATCTATAATAGTAATTAATAAAACTAAGAAAAGCTTATATTTCCTTAATATTAATTAATTCTTTTAAGTCCTTAATTACTAAGACTTTCTTAGGGTTTATATATATCTTATTATAAAAGATTATATATCTAAGAAATTCTACCTCTAAGGTATAAAACTTATTTTTATTAGGTTTTATTAATAAATTAATATCTTATAATATTTATAATACCTTATAGATATATTCTATATATTTTTCTTTTATTTTAGAGAAGATTAAGATATTATCTAGGTAATATATAATAAATATATCTAAGTATTCTTATAGTATATTATTAATTATTTATTAAAATATAATAAATATATTTATAAGTCTAAAAGGCCTAATAAGATACTTAAATAATTTATACTTAATATAAAAAGTAGTTTTTTATTTATATCTTTCTTTAATTTAAATTAGATTATAGGCTCTTTTAAGGTTAAGTATTATAAAATACTTTATTTTAAAAAATTAATTCTTTAACTCACTAATAAGAGGTAATAATATATAATCCTTAATTATATTAATATTAAATATTTTAAAATTAATATAAAAGTAAAGTTTTTTATTTTTTTTAAGATAAATAGAATAAGATATCTAATAAATAACTTATTTTCGCTAATATATTTTTTTTATAATATTTCTTTAATATATTCCTTTAATACTAATAATTATATTATATTAAGTAAATAGAGTTTATTAAAGCTAGGTTATTTTTTATTAATAAATTTAATTTTTAAGTTATAATATATATATTTAGGTAAACCTATTTTAAGTTTTTTTATAAAAGACTTTTTATAAATAAAATATTATAATAAAATATTTTTAAGTTATTTCTTTTTTAATATCTTAATAGCTTTAACAGCTTTATTAGGCTTTTAATAAAGCCCTAAGTCCGAAGTTATATAACCCTTCCTAAAAGGGAAATATAGCCTAAAAGCGCAATATTATAACCTCTTAATAGCTGGCTTATCTAAGCATATATAGCTTAAGCAAGCTGTTTATAAAAAGGCACCTAAGATATACTATAGGGTAATAAAATCCTAGGCTTATATCTAATAAGCTTACTTTTCTAGAGTTTTATATATAAAAGACCTTTATATAATAAAGACTTTTATAAGACCTAAGAGGTTAAAGACTTAGCTCCTTTCTTAATAGGAATTAAAGTCTATGACTATATATTAAGCTTTAAAACTATAATTTCTAGGTTAAAAAAATAAAACTAGCTTTTTTTAAAGCCTTTTTAATATTTTTCTTTATTATAATAGCTTTATATATAATATAAAACATTAAAAAGTATGTAATATTTAAAATATAAATAATAAAATATTAAATTAAATATTTTATTTCTTAATTATAAACCTAATTTAATATATTAAAATACCTAATATTAAGAGATTAAAATAAATAAAATAATATATATAATTAAATAAAAAGATTTTTTATAATATTTTTTAAATTTAATAAATTAATAATTTTTATAATTATTAACACTTGAAAAATACTAAAAATTAATTAATTTATTAGTTATATATTAATTAAAATCTTTAAGTTATTTAAAATTAATTTTATTATTAATTTAGTTATTTTAAGTTATTATAATTATTTAATTATATAAAAAGTTATTTTTTTAATATTAATAAAATAAAATAATATTAGCTTATATTAATACTAAATAATTAAATTACTTAGTGTTTTATATTAATTACTTAAATAATTTTAATTTAGTTTTAAATTCTAAGTTATAATAATTTTAACTTTAAATGCCTTTTTCAGCTAATAATAATTATTTTATTTATAATTATATCTATAAGAAAACTAATCTTATTAAGATTATAGATATTATTTAATTAAATATAATACTTTATAATTATATTTATTATAAGCTTAAATTAATTATAAATATTACTTAAATCTTAATACTTCGCTCTTTAGTAAGTATATTTATAAAAAAATATATTTTAAGCTCTAAGTATTACTTAATAAAATTTAAAGCCTAATATATATAAATTAGTAATATATTATAATTAATAAGTAATTAATTCGTTATGTCTTTAATATTATATAACTAAGGGGGAAATTCTTAGGAATTTAAGTTAAGAATAAAATAAATAAAAATCTATTCCTTTAAATTAAATAGCTTATATAATTTTATAATAATATTATACTTCGAAAGAATACCTTTTTATTAATAACTTAGGGTCTTCTAAGAGATTATATATATTATTATAGCGTATTAAAGACTTAGTTTTTACTTCTTTTAAAGGGCCTAAAGAGCTAGAAGTATTTTAGACTTATAATTACTTTATAAAATATTAGGTAATTAAGCATTAATTAATTAAATCGAGATAATATAAGTTAAAGGATTTTTAAAATCCTTACTTATCTAAGATACTTACTTATTAAGTATATTAACCCTTAAACTTTATATACTAATATATTTATAAACTTAAGCTACTTTATTAAAGGAAATATTAAGTAAAATACTAATAAATCTCTACTTATCTAGGCTATTTTTCTTCCTTTAAGTATATAAAAAAGTTATTTTTATTATTTAAATACTTTGCTTATCTTATTAGAGCTTATTTAGTTTTTTATTATTTATTATAACTAAGTATATTAAATCGGGGATTGTATTCGTAGCTTGCAGTGGATTTATGCAAAGTGGCTACTTAAATTGTATCGGGAACGATCGCCTGAGAAAAAAGCACCCTAAGACGCTCACGCTTATGGCTGGCCTCGCATGGGTATACTGCAACCAAGGGAGATTGGAGCAGGCGGAAGAACTACAAGTGAAGGAGCTAAACTTGAGCTCTCAGATCCTTGGACGAGAGCATCCCGATACGCTGGACAGCAGGGACGACCTTGCGTCCATATATTGGAGTCAGCGAAGGTGGAAGGAGCCAGTCAAATTGCAGGCACAAGTGGTGGAAGCGAGAGGCAGAGTCCTTGGAAAGGAGCATCCTGATCCTCTGCAGAGTGTAGCTAACCTGGGTGTAGCTGAAGCTCTTGTCGAGTTCTTTTCCCCGTCGGATGGAATTCCTCACACTGCTTTAGGAGAAAAGTAACGTAGATTTATGATCATGAACATATGCAGACCGTATGAATCGATTACCTGAATCCGCTGAGACTGGTCATTGAAGAATCGGTTGTGTAATTACTGTAGCCCGTGGTGACCCAGTGGACGTAGAAAGAGCGAAACTTGCGGAGTCAGGACCAAGGAACACAAGAGAAACGAAAGCATGTATTTTCCATTAACTTGATATACTGTCTGGCTACTCTAACATCCCCCCAGCACGTCAACCTCGTTTTAATTCAGTTGAGTAACGAACTTGGAGCGTCCTTGGAGCGATGAGGAAGGGCGCGGTGGATCTCAGCCCAAGAGCAGCCAGCCTGTTTCATCGTGCGCACCATGTTTTCCTCCTCCGTTGTCCACTTTCCACCGGATGATCTCGTACCTGAAAGCGAAGCCTGAGGTGGTTCTCTGTCCTTCTCAGGATGCGAGATAGATGCATCCACTGTGTTAGCATTGGGATATGATGCTATGATGTGTTTACAATGTGATCTTTATTATAGTTGAAGCCCGGCCCTTGATGGGTTAACTGAGCCACAGGGTCGAGACAAATGCATGAGCATGTAGCTGATCAATAGCCTTGAGCAGATCCAGATGGTCAACCCGCAGCCAGAGCCCGGCACTCTATCACCGCCGCAGGTCCCACAGGAAGATGAGGATAACATCATCAAACAGAAGGTCCTGGTGGGAATGCTGCACGCCTTTGAATTCCAGCACACCACAGTCGTCTCGGACGGTGCCCAGGTGGTATCGAGACTAGGCACCGGACCCGACGCCTTTGACCTGATTCTCATGGACATCAGCATGCCCGTCATGAATGGATACGAGGCAACAGTCTACATCAGGAATAGCGGCGTGCGGCTGCCGATATAAACCGCCTACGCACTCGAGGGGGACATGGAGCTCTGTCTGGAGAAGGGGGTGGATGACTACATTGCAAAGCCGGTGAACAGGCAGTTGCTAATGAGGAAGTTGCTAAAATGGTTTGCAGCACCGACGGATGCAGATGGCGGCCGCCAGGAGTTCCCGTGGACCTTTCACGCGCCGAGCACTACTTCTCTGCATGCTCGACTGGCGATACACATGCTGGAATCTAGACTACGGCAGAGTACAAGGTTAAAATTACAGTTCAAATGTGGGCCGTGACCTGCCGCTTTTGTTCGGATGTTGCATCTTCTAATTCTGTTAGATATCCTGATTTCCAGTAGATAGACACCTGAAGCCAAAGCACGAAGAGGATCCGGATTTAGCTGACCAACCAAGAACTCTCAGTATCAGATGCAGTGGAGACTGCTATCAAGGCCAAGTCTTAGCTCCCTTACAGCATAAACCTTTACAGGGCCCAACCTTTCAGCCGTTGTCGCTGACCCTCCAGCTCTGGCTCTGGCTCTTGACTGACCAATCCCTCTCAGAAGGCGACCTGGGTCATGACGACACTATATAGTAAGAAGCGGAACTCGCTCAACCCCACACATCCGGACGGTCGGTGAACTCGTCGGGGGATCGGGGACTCGGGACGTGGTCTGTACGAGCAACCCCGATTACCTCTGCAACGACCCTGGTGACTGCATGGTTCTAAGTTTGAACGGCAGGCCGAACTTCCAATTAAGTTCTTGAAAGGCTCATGATGATTCAACAAAGCCCTTTGCTTCACGATGTCTTGTGCTCGCCTGTTTTGAGCATACTTGAACTAGAAGTACACCAGGTAACTCCCATTTGTTGTCAAACTCAAGCCCTTAGATGAGGCTGCGATTGAATTACAGAAAAGCATCGACAAGCTGCAACGGGCATCTGATAGCTATACTCTCTGCCCTGTGTTGAGTTCCAGCTCCGAGAAACCGGACCCTGGGGAATGGTGTCGCCGCGCTTGACAGCCGGACGAGCCGTCTACCCGGAATAAGCTCACTAGCGCTGATAGTGTGTAGGGAGATCATATGGTTGGTGGGGTTTGAAGCGGGGAAGCACCCCCGAGACATTAATGATGGTTGTGTGTGCCCGATAGAGTTCCAGCTCATTTAGAGTATGACATTGTGCAGTTGTCGACTTCTGTTAGAGGATGCCAACACAATATCGATGGCTTCAGACTAGTGAACATCAGGATCTTCTTCTCACGGGTGCTAACTCATGCTTTCCGGTTGCAGACGGAAGCTCAGTATGCCGAAGCCTCTCTATCACGATCAGTTCACTTGAGCGACAACCATCAACAACCTAGACGAGTGTGTATTACTCAAAGGACTTGCCTATGATGTCAAGTTAGCTTCATTGGAAAACAAGGATGTTGGTTCGGCGTATCAACTCACCGGCTCCGTTGTCGATCCCTCCTCTTCTGTTTCGCCCTTGTCTGTTAAAGGGGCACAAATACTGATTTTACCATTCAAGCTATTGGCGGAGTTATGGACTGACCCAGACCCTCCAGAGACGGGCGCTTGGCCATCCGTTCCCATCGTCGGACCAACAGTCTGGCCGGAGGACCTCGTATCCGATAAGATGGTGGGGCACGGGAAGACTAATGGATCACGGGTTATTTAGGTTGCGATGAAGGCGGCATTGCACTCAATGGCACTCACGAAAGAATGAGATGAACTGTGTCTCACTTGCGCGGAGAGTTAACTTCGGAGGTCCAGGATGATTCTAAATATAGATGCAAAACTCGAGCTTAATTCACGGCAGATGGATAATTAACGATCAATGACTACCTGAGGCGTATATATTAGAGGTATTCCTCTCTCTGCCTCATGGTTATGTGTCCCCCATATTGAAGCCTCTGTATCTGGGATACGAATATCTTCCCTCTCGCGCTCTTCTGATTGGCAGTTAGCAGAGAGACCTGCCACATTCTATATTCTACCTACCACAGATTTATCTTATTCAACCATCCATCGGTCACCATGCTTCTCAAACACTTTCTCCTGGGCGCACTTCTTGCCCTGAGCTCCGTCGCTGCACTTCCCAACCCCGAAGCCGACCTTCACGACGTCGAGGCCAGGGATGACAATGACGAGCACGGACACCACCACTTCCATTGCCCTAAGGATGCCTTCCCTACCGGTAACAGGAAGAAGCCGTGCGTCTGCAAGAACCCAAAGGAGAGGTTTGATAAGGATTCCAACAAATGCGTCTGCAAAGACGGCTTGGAACGGAAGGACCATAAGTGTGTCTGTAAGGACAAGAAGAAGGAGTTCAGGGACGGCAGATGCAGATGCAAGGACGGCATGCGGGAGGACAGATGGGGCAAATGCAGGTGCCCTAAGCACAGGCATTGGGACGAAGATGAGCAGAGGTGCAAGCGTGACCACGATTACTGATTATGGCTGAAGGTGATTATGGCTGAAGGTGATTATGGCTGAAGGTGATTATGGTGATTATGGGTGATGGTTGGTTTTCATGTCGCCTCTGCGCGAGCCTAACTTGAGGCGTCGCGGTTACGATCCTTAGACTGTTTTCATTCTTCTATTATCTATGGTTTACCCAAATTGGCTAAAATGCAAAGGATTTATTTTACTAAGTTGTTGTTGTTGTTAATGGTAGTAAGTTTTTTAAGCTTAGTTTAAATTTTTAAGAATTGTTTTAAAAGCGCGATTTAAGGTGAAAATCTAAGTGGGACGCATATTTGGATTGTGATGGTTACGATTCCCAACGTAGTAAACCGTAACCTAATTGTGGTTTATGTTAGCAGTTGTAATGGGGCGTAGTACCGAGCGTAGGTTAGCGATGTTAAAATGAGCATGTTGTGTTATAACGTACTTCATGAGTGAGTGTAACATATTAGCGAGTGGAATACTTATATGTCAGACGCGCGTGTTTGTATAATAATGGGATAGATAGTTAGAAAATAGAGGAGGAGTAAGAATGATTGATTTGGGATATTTATTATTTATATATTAATAAGGTTCCTTATATTTATCATCCTTATGTTTTATTCTCCCTTATTATCTTTATATCTAAGGGGGCAAGGTTAAGATACTGGACCTATTAATTTTATAATAGATCTATAATGCTATTCTAATAATATAGGTATTATATTAGGAGAAATAAGTACTAAGCCGTTTTGGGCTATTAGGTAACTTTCTATAAAAAGAAATAGGTTAGAGGTAATTACCCTTAATTATAATTATTATTTTCTTTTAAGGCTATAATAAAAATGGGGAGTTTATGGGCTTTTATATATATTGATATAGGTCTTAGGGTTAGGGAATTAATAGCTATATTTAGGGTATACCTTTCTTAAAATAATTAACTAAAATAGTATAACTATTTAAAGAGAATTATTTTATGCCTATATAAGGTTTCCCGGGCCTTATAGCTATTTTATAAAATTACTTATAATATTTTAAAGCAATAAAAGAGGGAAATAAGATAAATAGGAGTATGAACCTACATTAAAGTCTTAGCATATATTTAATTTAATTAAGTATAGCCTGATAATTACCTTAGAATAAGGGCATTATATAGAAAAGTAGTAAGTCTATATATAGCTAAGTATAATTATTAAGTAAAAGATCCCCTATATTAATTATTTTCTTTATATATTTATTTTAAATGTTATTTATTACCTTATATCTTAACTACTAATAAGAGAGCGGGGGGGTAATATATTAAAATATAATTAGGATTAGTCTAAGTATAGGCATAAAGTTAAATATATATAAGATAGTTCTTAGCTCTAGCTAGTATTGCTTTAAGAGAAAAGAAAACCTAAATTAGAGTTATAAAACTATATATAATAAATAAGTAAAATTTAAAACTTAAGGATATTATTATTTCTATATATAAGGTAATATAATAATATTTTATCTAGTTAATATAAGATACTTTATTAAGTTATAATCTTATAAATTATAATTATTAAAAAGTAATATTTTTTATATTATATAAGCTATAATTATTAGCCCTTTAATATATAATAAGAGAAGTATAAGTACCTTATATAGCTAATATTAGGGGAATAAGCTAAAATATTACTATAACGTATATATCACCCAGGCGTCGCATCCAACCATGCGTCGCACTTAGATTTTCACCTTAAATCGCGATTTTAAAATAATTCTTAGAAATTCAAACTAAGCCTAAAACAGCTCAAATTTTTAGATTGAATCATTTACAATATAACTTATTTTTAAGAGTTTCCTTTAGATTTTATATACTTATAGCGCTAGCGCAATAGAATTCGCACTGTTTTTTTTACTATTTTTATATATATATCACTTAATAAATTTTTTTAAAAATCTAAAAAAATACTAGTTTATAACTCTTTTAGTTAAAGATTTAAAATTAATTTCCTAAAAATCCTAGGGCTATATAGGCTGTTTTAGAAAATTTAACATTTAGCATTTTAGGTATATAGTATAAGTGCGACGCATGGTTGGATGCGACGCATGGGTGACATATACGTTATAGGTTTCCTTAAAAGATAATATCTTAATTAGCTCTAAAATAACATAGCTACCCTATTAAAAAACTACTATAAACCAAAAAGAAATAACTTATATTATAATATATATACTTATAGTAATACTATTAATAATATAAATATGCTATTATTTCTTATTATATATAAATTAAATTATATTAAATAGAGTTTATATATTATTACTAAACTTACTAATATATTATATTATTAATAGTAGATCTAATTATTAGCCTCTAATTAGAGCTAGATCTCTAGATCCCTACCTTATTTAAAGTTTTATTACTAGCTAAGTCTACTTATAACCTACTATCTATATATACTAACCCTCTTTGCCCGAAAAAGCATACCCTAGCCCCTATCCCCTATTATTTCCCAACGCTACTATTCGCCACCACGCCGTCCTAGCTAATTATATAAAGCCCCTACCCTTATAGGGGCCTACTTTTTTACTATTAAATAATAAATAGCCCCCCCCCTTTTACTTTTCTTTTTTTCCCTCCCTCCCCTAATTTAATCCTAATTAATAGCGCTACTACTACCCCTAACTTACTAGACCCTAAATATATATATAGAGAGCAAATCCCTATAGGCTAGCCCGCCTAGAGATCCCTACCCCTGGGAAATAAGAAATATATATATATAAAAAAAAGAAAAAAGGGAGTTCTAGGGGTTATTTACTTAGCTTAAGCCTCTCTCTCTATCTACTATTCTCTCTACTATCTAGATAGATATAATATAATATAATATAATATACTTTAATTCTTATTCCCTTTAATTATATCTTATTTATCTCTTAATTACTAATATATCCCTACTTACCTTTTAACTTAGCCTATTACTACTGCCATAGCTACCTATATATCTAATAATTTTACCTCCTATAAGCCTTACCTCTTTGCTATATAAGAAAGGCCTATTTAGAGAATTAATATAAATACTTTAACTATATTATAAATATATCTTACTTATATAAGAGGTAATTAAAGATTATTATTTATGCACTTAGGTAAAGTAAATATAGCGAGATAATTAAGAATACTTATATATAAAAGATAATAAGATAATACTATAGCTCTAATATATAAAATAACTAGAGCTTTTCTAAAACCGACTAATTAATATTATTATAGCCTCTATATAGTAGCCTATATAAGGTCTTAACTAAAATAAGAAGGATTATATATTAGGGGTCTAATAAGGTATCCCGCTTTAGAGTCTTATTACCATAGAGGCGCGGCTATAGCTATTAATATAGACCTCCAGAACCAGATCCGATTTTGATTGGCCACAGACTGCTCTAGCTGTGTGGAGGAGGTTGCCCTTGGTGTCCGCTCAAGTGAGGGGGATGTTGCTAGATAAAAGCCTGGGCGGCACCTCAAGGTATCATATCTGAGCGTGGTCTTTGACAAGTACAAGCCTGAATAAATATGGACAGCATCAAATCCAAGCCAGCTCCAGACCTGGAGCTTCCATCCTCGACGAAAACAGTCCGCGTCAGGGCCATCGACACGACAACACGCATGGCCTGTGATGCCCACGCATTTGTGCAGCCGCAGATCAAGGGCCATGAGAAGCTCAATTTCAAGACAATGTGTTTCTTGATAGAGCACGAAGGCGAGCATATTCTCTTTGACTGCGGTTCTCGAAAAGACTTCTGGAACGGCTCCCCGCACACGCAGGGCATGATTGGTGGCCACGTGCCGACCGTAGAGATCAAGTACGGGGTAGATGAGATCCTCACAATGCGAGGCTTCAACCTTCATGATCTGAGTATTACCCTTCCATGTTCGACCTGACAGTATTTTATCCATACTGACAATCGACAGAGGCCATCGTCTGGAGCCACTGGCACTGGGACCACATTGGTGACGGATCCAAGTTCCCGGCTGGGACTGACCTTGTTGTTGGACCTGGATTCACCAAGAACTTCGTCCCCGGTTGGCCAGAGAACCCTAAGAGTCCAGTGCTCGCAAGCGATTTACAGTAAGCTCACTTCTTGATCTGACCATCGCCTGAGTACTAACCCATTTCCCCATATAGGGGCCACCGTATTCATGAACCGGAGTTTTCGCTAACTGTCGTAGGCTTCCCGGCTATTGACTACTTTGGCGATGGTTCCTTCTATCTCCTTGATGTCCCTGGCGTCAGTCCTCCGCATGCTCATATCCCCATCTGCCGTGCTAACAACTTGACCAGCACGCCATTGGACATATTTGCGGACTGGCACGTACGACCCCAGATACATTCGTGTTCATGGGAGGTGACTGCTGTCACTACGCTGGCATGTTCCGTCCAACCGAGTATCTACCATTACCACGAGAGATTTCCGCCCCAGCGCTGGACTCATATTATCCATCTCCGTGCCCCTGCTCGGCCTTCACACAACATCACCCAAAGGCTACAGGCTCTGAGGCTCGCACTAAGCCGTTTTATGACGTGTCTCGCGCCGCAGGAAGTGCCTACAGTTTCGGCGATGACGCGCAAAAGAGCCTTGACAAGCTCCAGCTTTTAGATGCACACAGTGACATTTTTGTCTGCCTGGCTCATGACGACGTCCTTTTCGACGTTCTCCCTCTCTTTAATAATGATACGACCAAAGATATCAACGACTGGAAGAAGCGAGGACTCAAGGAGTACTGTCGATGGGCTTTTCTCAATGAGCTGCCCAAGGGCAAGAAGCCTGGTCGTGAGCCTCTGGTTGTTGGGCTGTGGAGGCAAGGCAAGCAGGTCATATGGGACAATGAGAAGGGTTTTGTAGATGTCGAGGGGTCATGTTAAAGTCTTGGCTGAAAGATTTAGATTTTAGTAATGCCAAGTACATCAGTTACAGATCGCTCAAGTTGCCTTAGAGCCGCATCCCAATGCGACGACGATGTCACAGTAGCCAGGTGTCATAACAACATGCTAAACTTGGTCTCATTCAACTTGATGTTTCTTTCTATCATGGACTCAACAACACCTTGTGAACCTTTCGAGCGCTGAAAATCTCGTACGCCTCTGGTGCCTCCTCCAACTTCATCCGACATTGGCACAAAAACGCCAGCTTACCATGAACCTTGCTCAAACAGGCGAGTGCCTCTTCAAAGATACCGCGGACAGGGCACCGACCCCAAGCGATAGTGACGTTCTTGGCGTATAGGCTCGGACCGTCAAAGGCAAGCTGCTCCGTCTGTACCCCGACGCTGCTGATGCTGCCAAAGGGACGTACCAACTCAACGCATAGCTTCATTGCAGCAGCATTACCGACGACCTCCAAAACTACATCTGCACCACGTCCATCGGTTGCTACGAGGACCTTTGAGACGGGATCATCCGACAGCAGAATCGGCTTCGCCCCAAGGCGACGCGCCTCCTCAAGTCGCTCCAGGACCATATCGATGGCGATGATATTGTCACACCACCTAGACGCTGCTGCTATGGCACAGATGCCGACTGGGCCACATCCAACAACAACCGTGGTTGAAGATTTAGCCTCCTCTTGTGGCACGTTCTTCAGGAAACGCGAGGCGGCAAAGTACCCTGTAGGGAAAATGTCTCCCATAAGGACGAGCATGTCCTCAGGGATCTCTTTGGGCCTCTTGACGAGAGTTGAGCTTGCGTATGGCACTCGTACATATTCGGCCTGACCACTGTCAATACTCGTGGTGCCGGCGCTGTTACCTGAAGGTCGTGTGAGTGTTGGTGAACTAAGCCATCCGTGGGAGTTGAGCATACCGAACAAGAAGCTTCTCACGCAACGGCTTGTTTGGCGTCTTTTACAGTAGAAGCACTCACCGCATTGGGTCGTAAACGTCGCCTGCCAATGTTTGATCAGTTAACATGTCAAAGAGCGATTGCCAGTCAGTACTAACCACGACCGAATCGCCCACGTTGAACCCAGTGACCTGATTTCCCAACTCATGAAGAACCCCTGCAAACTCATGGCCTGGAATAAACCCCACGGGGATCTTTTGGTGCCCGCGGTACCAGTGGAGATCGCTGCCGCACAGAGCGGCCACAGTCACCTTGATGATTGCATCACGGGGGTCCTGGATGGTGGGGATGGCGCGGTCCTCGACCTGGATGCTGCCGACGCCCTTGAATACGACTGCCCTCATCGACATTGCTGTTTGCTCGTTGAGACTAGAATTTGGGGATGTTTCTGCGCACCTTTAAGCAGCAACTTGTCGAGGCAAGATGAGCTTGTCGCGAGAGGGGTCTGCCTGGAGAAGAAATTCATCTCCAACCACGACTCCACGAACCGAGCTTGTTGGTGCTGCAAGCCGGCTATCCGGAATTTGAGCACCACGGCCACCAATTATGCCATTTCCATCTTCAGAGTAATCCTTTCTTACTTCCAAACGGGCATCATATGACATGCAACCTGCATCATCTGCCCTACTGTACCCTGTAAATCTCTTCGCTTCCTTCTGGATCCAACATTAGGGTTTACTTCCCCGCTTCCAGCACCTGTCGTCTAGTCCAAGTCGCTGGCTGATTAATAAGCCCCAAATTTGGAGCAGAAACCAAAGCACAGAAATCATCTCCAACCCCAAGTCTGCTCCATCTGCAATCAAGACTATCCTGACTGGCATCCATCTCTACCGACGCATCCACCAAGAGTTGGGGGCTGTTTCTTTGTTCCAAATTTTCGACCCCCGAGTAGACTCCAATGCGAAGGGGTCGTCCCCGTCTGCACGTGGCCCCCTGCAAGTTCTGTCAGAAGCAATTTAAGCGCCTGGAGCATCTGCAGCGCCACGAGAGAATCCGTCGGTGGCCCAGCCAGCCAGTTTCAGGTTCGAGATAGCTGACTTGTGTCTGTAGATACACAAGAGAAGCCCTTCGTTTGTCGTTGCGGGCGGAGCTTCTCGAGACGGTACGTGCAAGTAGCTCTCAAACCTAGATCTCATGCCAACTTCAGCTGTCGACAGAGATCTCCTCACCCGTCATCATCGACAGTCCCATCAGCGGAAGCAAGATGGCGTAGAAGAGAGCCCAGATCATGATGGGCCGGTCCACTCTACCCAAAACTCGCCCTCCGATGGAGAACATACGGCGCCCACTCCTCCTCTGGGGCTTGGGCAAGTCACTCCTCCCCCGACTCTCGAGCAAGTCGACACGGGAGAGGCCATCCTCTTCCAATGTCCCGACATGGAGGCTGAACCAGAGACAGGCTCTGAGAGACCAACTACCACGACCACTGACACAGTAGTTGGCCTGGAGCCTTTGGGTCTATCAGCTACCTCCAACTTCCTTGTAGGCGCAGCCGAAGGTTTGCAGGAGTTCGACTTCCTATGGAGCGACTTCCCTGCCGACGATCAGCCTCTCCCAACCACCTTCTTCGACACCGACTTCTCCCTCGTTGATATCTCACATCAGTACGCAGCTCACCGGCCGGCTGCCGGCCCTTCGAGGGAGTGTACCGCAGACCTGGCTACGAATCCACCCATCGACCCAAGCCTCTCCCATGAGGCAACGCACACTCATCCCGTCGTGTCGAGGCTCCCATCGCTCGAGCCTCCAAGCCGGGAGGCATCCTCTAGGCTGGTCCCGTCCCAGACAACTACAAGCTACCAGCCATTTTCCGTTTCAGAGCAAGCACCAGCTGTCTGTCCCTGGCGGATATCACCAGATGAATACCAGGAGCTCTCACGACGGATAGGCTTATGGGCTACGGTTACCCCCCATCCTTTTATCTTGCCCTCGAGGCGCACGCTCTCCCGATACCTTGAGGGATACTTCCGTGGTTTCCATGCGCACATGCCCATGCTCCACACGGCAACTCTCACGGCAACAGAGCTGGGTCCAGAGCTGATCTTGTCTCTGGCCGCAGTCGGTGCTCTGTATCGCTTCGAGCATGCAAAAGGCGTGGAGTTGTATCGTGTTGCTAAGGCCCTCATTAACTGGCGGCTAGATCAGCTACACGAAGAGACCATCTCACGCCTTACCAGTACTTCGCCCGGATATGCAGGTTTTGCACTCGTCCCTGGTGACTCGCAGCATGACCGGCCATCTCCAATACTGTCCCATGGACATCAGGGCATCCGCTTGTTACAAGGACTGCTAGTCCTCATGGCGATAACATCATGGGGCGAAAAGGCACTCGTTCGGGACGCCCTGTCCATGGCCAGCCAGGTGGCAACATTGGTACGCGAATTCGGCATCAGTAGTCCCGAGGATTCTTCAACAAGGGAGACATCTTGGGAGGACTGGATACTCTCGGAGGAGAGACGGCGCACTCTTTTTGTGGCATACGTCCAGTTCGGTCTCCAGTGTACCGCCTTCAACGTCCCTCCGATGATTTTGAATCAGGAAGTTCGTCTCAACCTTCCAGCCTCTGCCGCAGAATGGGAAGCCCAGACAGCGGTTGAGTGGTCCAACTTCTACAACAATGCTCCTTGGCCTCCCAGGCTATTTCAGGAGACTCTAGAACAGCTCCTATCTGGAGCACCGGTTCACCATGAAGGATCCATCTCTGCTTTTGGCAACTACGCCCTCATTCACGGCCTATTCATGCAAATCTTTTACGCTCGCAACGCCCTGGGTCCATCTGTAGACTCCAGAGGATCGCTGAGTGAAGAGTTCATCAAGAAGATGGAGGCAGCGCTCCGAGCCTGGCAGGAATCCTGGGAAGCAACCCACGAGTCAACTCTAGACCCGTCATCCCCAAAAGGTCCGTTAGGATTCAACTCGACCGCTCTTCTCCGCCTCGTCTACATTCGCCTTAACGCACATACGGGACCTTTTCGACAGCTCTTTACGCGGGACCCCGTGATAATTGCACGTGGATTCACCGACGGAAAGATCACCGTGTGCAACAGGTCACCGCATCTCGATAGGGCCATTTTGCAGTGCATCCACGCACTAAGCATCCCAGTCCGCGTTGGTATTGCCTTTGTTGCCCGCACCTTGACTCTCAACTGGAGCTTCCAACACGCTCTTTCTAACCTTGAATGTGCTTTTTTGCTCACTAGATGGCTCCGTGGGCTCGCTTTCGCTGTTGAGAAGTCCGGCTTGGCTGACTTACGGCCGGACGAGCAGAAACTGCTCAACATGGTTGTCACCCTCGTCCACGAGACTGAGTTGGCCGATTCATTGGATGGCGCCCAGGATCACGCCAGTCGGATACGGAAGTTGGCGGCGTCTGTTGCTCGGCTTTGGGCTGAGACATTCAAGGGTTTCCAGGTCTTTGAGATTGTGTATGTAGTTGGTCAAAGCCTGTCTATTGTGGCGGACACTCTTGAGAGAGAGTAAACAGAGTACATGCACGAACACATGCAGTCTATAGCAGAAGATGAACACGCTGAATCAGCTTTTTGACGGGCTATTTCACCCGAGTGTCATATCAATGACAAGTTTGCCCCCCTCTCCCTGGTGAGATTGCTCTCCGAGCTCGTTGAGTTGGTCAAAGGGAAATGTCTTGACCCGAACCTGAACCTGATGCTTGACCACAAAGCCCAGCATCTCTCGCAACTGGTGATTTCTTCCGACCAAGCTTCCAACCACGGCAATGTCACGGAACACAAGGTCATGTGCGCTGACTGACAACTTGTCCTTAGGGAAGCTGACAACGACCATGGTCCCGTGATTCCGAAGGAGCTTCATGCCCATGTCGAACGCCCTTTGAGATTCTGGGAGGAGGATAACGGCGTCCAACCCAATCTCCGTGGGCGCAATGCCGGCTGTGGAGCAGCCCATGGATTTCATGGTCTCCGGGTCCTTGCTCCGGGCATCGGATATATGTACCCTCTTTCCCGCTTCACCAAGGTCGGCCTTGACCTGTTGGACAAGCTGGAGGGCCTGATCTGCAGCGTCAATGGCGAGAACATCTTTGCCAAGGTATGCCGCAAATTGCACCCCAATGTGGCCCAATCCGCCACCCGCACCAATGATGCCAACTCGCTACGCTCTTCTCACTTTTTCATGTTGAAGAGCGCTCCAGATGGTAAGGCCGGCGCACATCAGCGGTGCAGCCTGCGTTGCGTGCAGACTTTCAGGGAGGGGAGCGATCTGCCGGCTGTCCACCAGGCAGTACTCCTGGAACCCTCCGTCTCTTGTCAGACCCAGGTTTCCAGCTTGGGGGCAGTAAGGCGAGTACCCCATCTCGTCCTGCCCGGGGTGCGTACATTCGTAGCAAGAGCCGCAAGGATGGTACGCCCGGCCTGGCACTCCCACCCTCTGGCCTACCACGATACCCCGGACTTCAGGGCCTACCGCTACCACCTCTCCAGCAAATTCATGGCATCCTATCCGGGGCAGGTCCTGAGATAAGAGCCCTGCAGCGAATACGGCATCTGTGTGGCAGTATGAGGCCGCGAGGACCTTGATGAGCAGATCAGGCCCTTTGGGGTTTTCGGGGCGTGGGATCTGCTTCAAGATGTATGGTTCGCCGAAGCGCTCAACTACCGCTGCAGTCTGGGTTTCCGGCATCTTGATTGGGAATTGGGTGTGACTTGGGATGAACAGAAGGGTTTAGTGAAAGAACCCTGGTCAATCGTCCCTGGGTTTGTCTGGTGCAATGACTTGGATTTAATTCTTGCCATTAAACCATGAATCGAAGTAGGCTAAGCCACAGCAGGATGATGGGGGACGATATTGGGGGCTTTAAAAGCTGGAGAAGAAAAGATTCGTAAGCAAGTGAACAAAGTTAGCGCCAGTTCTAATGACCCCATGAGGCCCATCTCATCTTGGGTATCGCCCAGTCAATTGACCCAGCATTGGAGGTTAACCAACTCGCCCACGAGAATGCAAATCACTAATTAGTCGATCCAATTGACTCTTCAATGCTATACTTGATTTCTTTGCTTCCACATGATTCTCCTCCTTTGTCATCTCTTCTCATCGCGCTGACGACGTGTGATGGGTGATATATAACTGGCGATGTATGAGTTGAACAAAGTACATCAGCGAAGGCTTGCGCCAACTAGGTAACTAGAATACATTTTGTATCAACTTACAGAAGTCCCATGTGTTCCATCTACCCTCCCCAAGGAAATAAGGTAGAACTGTTAAGAAGTCCCCCTCCCCGCCTTCATCCCATCTCCCCACCAGTTACAATTCGCTGCCAACTAGGCAACCTCGGTATGCTCAGAATAAACATTCTCGTGGCGTGTCTCTCTCTTTTCAACTCCTTCCTGCATAGTAGATCCCTCACTCGACTTGTTCGTCGGTTCGTTGTTCTCGTTCACGGCCGCCTCGTCGCCAAAAAGAACCGCAATATCCTCGAGAGACAGTCCCGCGGTTTCGGGGAAGTATCGCTGCATGACGAAAGCACCAATCCATGGAAGAATGATAAAGACAAGGTAGTACTTCCAACCGACGTTCTCAAATGCGGTGGGGGCGGTCTGAGTGTAGATCAGAGTCATGATGAACAGACCAGCCACACTGAATCCAACTCCCTGGGCACGGATCGAGGTAGGAAAGATCTCAGCGCAGTAGACATAAGACGATGCATCCATGGTGCCACCGTAGAAGAAGACAAAGAGGTAGAGAAAGAAGACGCCAAAGCCGTTGCCGATCTTGTTAGTGGTTCCAACGAACTCAGCGACCATGGCAGTGAAGCCGCAAAGAGAGAGGGAACACCCGATAAGGCCGACGACCATGATCCTGATGCGGCCGAAGCGGTCCAAGATCAGACTATTGACCCAGTTCATAAACGCGGCCAGGGAGTTGTAACATGCGTAGAGCATAAGAGCGATCGAACCCCGCAGGCCGAGACCATCGTAAAGGAGGATCTGGTAGTTGTTGACGACCAGTACGCCAGTGGACTGAGCGATGCATCTGAAAGTCACATAGTTAGTACGCGTCCCGTTGCGGCAGAGTCAGGGATTTCTTACTGAACAAAGAAACCATATAGGAGTCTCTTGCGGTACGAAGCTCGGGAGAAGGCCTCAGTCCAACCGGTGGCTGCATTCTCCAGCCTCTCAATCTCAAGCTGGTTTCTGATCTGGTGAAGTTCATTCTCGGCGAAAGAGTGACCCTCGGGGTGGTTCTCGGAACTAGGATGTAGCTTCTCGAGAACCTTTTGGGCTTCCGAGACCCTATCAACCTTGCACAACCATCGTGGGGATTCTGGCATCCAAGGTGAGCCGGCGAGAAGAAGCAGAGGGGCAATGATCTGGAATGCGAGGCAGAGACGCCATTGAAGGGCATCTTTGGTAATGAAGAAGCATCCATATCCAACCCATCCAGCCATAGCCTGGGTAGAAAAGAGTGATCAGCTTCATCTCAATGAACTGGCCAGCATGCATAAACTTACGTATCCAACGACTACCAGGAACCCATGAGATCCAACCATACGTCCTCGGACCTTGGCAGGAGAAATCTCGGATTGATAGATTGGAACAGCCACGTCAATCATGCCAACTCCGATGCCATTGATGAAACGACCAACAAGGAGCATCCCAATATGAACAGATGCGGCCTGCAAGACCGCCGAAATCAGGCAAATGGCACAAGTTATCTGAATAGCAAGACGTCGGCCACATCGGTCCAACAGCCAGGGAACGAGGCCACAGCCAATGACACCACCACCTGCAAAGAGGGCATTGTTGGCTACGGACAAAATTTAGCACTCGTCGTATCGTGCATAAAGTGACTGAGACTCACCGCCAATAATCTGGTTGCTTTTGCTGGCACCAGGGCCGCTGGTGACAAGATCAAAGTAATTAAGAAACGAAGAAAGACCGATCACAGAGCCACTGATGGCCGAATTGAAGCCATAGGTGAAAGATCCTAAGGCAACAAAGAAGATGATGAGAAAGTTATACCTCGTGCTAGTGTCGGACATGATGGCAGTAGAGGTCTGGAGAAGCAGGTCTGTATGTAAGAAGACATGTACGAGCACGGGGAGAGTTTATATACCGGGGATCACGATGAACGTCCAACATGGCAATGCGGCAGTGAGCTGTGAACCCATTCACACCATCCCTGATTCTCGGTCCACGGACCAGGCTGTGTGCCCGTGGGGGAGAAATTATGCGGAGTAGATCTGGGGTATGGGGTCGAGATGGACTGAGTGAGGGCGGCTTGGAGCTGATTGAGTCATGTCTAGCCACGAACCGAGGGTCTGGAACAGGAGGGTCGAGCCGTTAGCGCGGCTGTGACATCCGAACTCTCGTATAATGAATGCATGGAGAACTCTTGGCAAGCTGGAGAAGTCAAAATGCAACGGGGACACACAAGCGAACGAACTGGGGATTAAGCAAACACTTTTCTTGTTAGCTTGGTGGTGTCAGTTGCTTTCAGTGGCAAATCTGAACATGCGGCTATGGTGATCAAGTGTTACATGCAGTTTATTCTTCTACCATTCCTTTTTACCTAATTACTTTACGCAGCCTTTTCAAGGAAGGGCGACAACTCGGCCAGCTCCCTGTTGTGTTCTCCCTTCTCAACCATATCATCAATCGTTTTCTGGGCAACCTTGAAAGCCTCAACACCAGCTGGCACGCCGCAATAGATAGTAGCATGGAGAATGGCTTCACGGACCTCAATCTCGGTGAGACCGTTGTTCAGGGCGCCACGGACGTGGACGCCCAACTCAGGCCAGCTCTTGAGGGCAATCAGCATGCCAATATCTAGAGGCTACTAGATTAGATCAGTTACACGGTGAGGGGGCAGAATTACGTACTCAGTAGGCTACGTTGCTTGCGCTCGAGACCTGGACGAGACCAAACATTGCCCCAACACCACCTTACGAGACGAGTTAAACGAAGCCACCGGACGTGGAGAAGACAATACTCACTCGGTCACGAGCTGCTGGCCGGGGTAAGCGAACTCGCTCTTCCCGTTCTCGAGAGCGGCATTGACGTAGGCGTCTCCAACGACCTCACGGCGATTTTGGAGGCCGAGATCGAACATCTCGGTGTGGAGGTTGTCGAACTTCTTTTCAGTGGACATTTTGGCGATGATCTCTGAATTTTCTAGAGGGTATGCAATGAACGTGCTTGAGGCGTGTTCTTCATAAGTAATCGATCAATGCACGGACATGCAGTCGTATCTTTATGTTGCTTAAAATGTCGTCAACGACCGAGGGTCTTTCTCCTCCAGCAGCTCGGGGTAAAAATGTGTGGCGATTTGTAGTGGTCCTGTTGCGTGAGAAAAAAGGGGGGGAATAACGCCATCCAGTGGGCGATCATTTGGGGTAAATATGAGGTCCGTCGAAGCAGCACCTATCCGGCTTCTTCTGGAGCTCGGCGTTTACAAAGGCCGCCGGGTTCGTCATTCAGAAACAAATAGCATATCGATATAGCTACTGTCGTTTTATTATTCCCTTGACTCTGCTTCTGCCTCTTGTCGCAGATACTCATCATGTCGTTCGTCTCGGTTCACGCCCTTCAAGCTGGATACCTGACTTTGCCAGAACGTTTCTTTGTCACGCCCCTGGAAGATACCTCAGCACGAACAACGGTCCCCTCCCTTTCGTTCTTGATCCAACATACGGACCAACAGTCGGGAAAAACCACCCGGATCGTATTCGATCTCGGCATCCGGCGGAAGCTCGAGGACTATGCCGCGCCCATATTCAAGCATGCCCAGACCCGACAACCACTTTCCGGAGACCCAGACACCCTGGAGTCACTCTCGAATGGTGGTCTTGGGCCTGACAATATCGACATCGTCATGTTCAGTCATCTCCACTGGGACCACGTCGGAACTCCTTCTGACTACCCCAACTCAACATATGTGATCGGACCGGGTGCAGCAAAGCTCATCAATAGCAGGGGAGAGACCACTGCCGGAAGTCACAACCACTTCGAGGAGGGCATGCTAGACATGAAGAGGACGATAGAGCTACCGCCAACAGGCCTACCAGCGACCCCTCCGCCGCTGGAGGAACAGACGATCTTGACAACCCAAACCAAGCGGTTGATCGGCTACTTCTCTCAGCCTTGGCACCGCAGGGGTCATTTTGACGCCGCAATGGACATTTTTGGCGACGGAAGTGTCCATGTCGTCTCAGCGCCGGGACATATTGACGGCCACATCAACCTCTTATGCCGACTGGAGAGTGGTAAGCACGTTTACCTGGGCGGAGATTCATGCCACGATCGGCGACTCTTGACTGGAGAGAAGGACGTGGCGACTTGGAACGACACAGCATACCCGGGTGTAGTCTGCTGTATCCACCAGAACAAGACTCAAGCCGAGAAGACTCTTCGTGTAATTAGAGAGACGATTCGAGATCCTGGGGATATGAAGGAAGTCGAGGTTGTTTTCGCGCACGATGGAGCTTGGGAAAAACAAGCTCAGAGTGAAGGTCGGTTCTTTCCAGGTGCTCTCTGATATGCTCGTAGTAGAGGGTGCGCAAACTAGATTAGAGAGTAGATTACAATTAGCCATATATGCTACCTCACCAGGCACCAGTTCTAAAGGGCATGTTTTCACGCTTGCACCTGAATA
Organism: Fusarium falciforme; assembly: GCF_026873545.1. Classification (NCBI taxonomy): domain Eukaryota; kingdom Fungi; phylum Ascomycota; class Sordariomycetes; order Hypocreales; family Nectriaceae; genus Fusarium; species Fusarium falciforme. The sequence continues at coordinate 178,697 of NC_070554.1, forward strand.
TATGAAGATATTCCATGCCTCGTCATCGATATCACGGCCCTTTCTTGCCGTCCCTTACGGATTGATAAACACTCACCACAAGGATGGGAAACATTATGAGCAATCAAGTCTGTATTTTTACCTATCACTCCTTACTCCCATTAATCTTGGTCAAATTAGATACCGGCAACTCCTGTCCCTTGTCCTCCGAAAACAGCCGGTAAATACTCCTAAAGTCCTTTCCACGGCACTTGTTGCTTTGAACAGCACAATCATACATGCTCCTCACTACCGGTGCCAGCATGCTCTTCGCGCCAAGCTGCTCGCTGAGCTCCATCGACATCTGGAGAACTCCGTGGCAGAGCTCGGTAGAGAAGCCACCTTCAAAGTCGGTGGCCGAAGAGGCTACAGATGAGACACCTTTCACTGGGTTCTGTTCCCGGCTGTTCCGCGACATTCCCGTGGAGCTATTGATGACTCCTGCAAGAAGAACGGGGTCCAGTCCGTACAGTCGACCCATGTTCATACCCTCGCAGACTCCAATCATGTTGATGGCAGAAAGGTAGTTGTTGATGAGCTTCGTAGCCAGTCCGGCACCGGAGCCACCACAGTGAAAGATGTTTTCCGGCTTGCCCATCTTCTCAAGAATGGGCTTGATTGTGTCAAAGACCTCTGGAGTACTGCCCACCATGAAGGTTAGGGTGCCTCCGTTGGCGCCGCCTTGACCTCCCGAGACAGGAGCGTCGGCAAATACTCCATGGCCAGACTTTTCCACCGCGGCGGCCACTTCCTGTGAAGTTTTGACGTCAATGGTAGAGCAGTCGATGAAGGTCTTGGTCCCAGAAGAAGCCGTCGAGAGAAGACCATTCTTTGGGTTTGTAAAGACTTGAAGGACGTGCTCTCCGCGAGGCAGCATAGTAATAATCACATCCTGGAGACGTATTAGACCAGGCCATATCGTATTCTGCATCATCACTCACACTGCTTTGAACCACCTCGAGCGGACTGTCGCAGACCTGAATCTTGCCGGGTGTTGAGGATACGAACTCATCCAGTCGAGCTTTGTTGATCTCGCACACGTTGAGCACAGACTCGGCCGGAATCTTGGCCCTCAGATTCTTGGCCATGCCCCATCCCATAATCCCGAGCCCGATAAAGCCGAAGGATTTGGAACTGACGCCATTTGGGCTGCGGTTCGGCACGTTGTTTTGAGCCGCCATGTCGAAGGCGAGTGAAGAATACAATGAGATAAGTCCACCAGTAAGTGGATTATTACAGTTCATATATGTCTACAAGCTTTGCAAATACTCTCTTGACGGCCTTGATGAACATTTTCGGCAAGATCAATGGGGAGACCGAGCCGCCTTGTTGGAGTAGAAAGCCCGCCCCATTTCTACCCCAGCATTCACTTGACCAGTGAGGAGGAGAAAATACTCCCATCGGAGGCGATTCCTGGCCCTTCCACTCTGACTAATCATGTCATGATGAGCAAGTGAGCGGGACCTCGTCACATGCTAGAAGAGCATCACTTGTCTCAGGGTGTTTCGGAAGACCAACATGATCAAGGACTTTGGAGCGAAAGCTTTACAGTTACCTTTAGTTCAAGCAATATAAACCATGTTAAATAGTTAAACAGGTATACAAGACTATTAGTTTGGGTATTAATGTTGCTAGCAAAAGTCGACCGCCATTGTTCTTGTCTCCCCCATCCTAATCTCCTCCCACATTCCGAGAACAAACTGGCTGAACTGGCAAAATCACGATGGAGTCCAGGTTCACCGAGAAGGAAGGCTCTGAGGTGCAGTATACACCAAGCCGAACGGTCAGTACCGAGGACATGGCGGTGAATGTGAAGGACGGGCCCTCGACAAAGTAGTCGTTGGGGCTCGGCATGGGGTCATCCTGCTGGTCTGTACCGGTAACGTCGACATAGAAATAGCAGCCGTCTGGTGTGTCAGAATATGGGGTCCACCACTGATTGGTCAACTTGTACTCGAGACCAAGAGTAAACCCGCTGATAGTCTGCTCAGCAAATTGCAAGTCGTTCGCTTGTTCGAGTGTGAGGGCGCTACATTGTCTGTTAGTCAGGTATCGTGCTTGAGAGGCTTGAGACGTACAGGGCCCAGTTGCCATCCGAGTTGCTTGATGGGTCCCTGCCAGCTCCCGAACTGAAATGCCATGGCTCGTCTCCCTTTTCGAAGGACGGGTTTTGGACAAAGTTTGTGGGCTCGACACAAACCGAAGTTGTTGACGAGGAAGCCTCAGCAGTGGTCGAGGAGGTCTGTACAGTGGTGGAGGTCTCGGCAGTCGTCGAAGAGGCTTCAGCAGTTGTCGAACTCTCAGCAGTGGTTGAAGTGATTTCGATAGTAGTGGTAGAGGTCTCAATCGAGGAAGTCTCGGAGGTGGTGGGGCTATCAGCAGTCGTCGAGGAGAGTTCGGTAGTCGAGGTGCCAGTAGAAGTGGACTCTACCAAGGTCGACGATTCGATAGTCGTGGCCGTCGCTGTGGGAGTAGTCGATGATTCGCCTGAAGTCGAGGCAGTGGTTTCAGTCGAAGCAGATACAGTAGAAGTAGACAAAAGAGTGGACGACGAGGCCCCAGAGCTGGGACGGCAAGGGCTGGCGTTGACCGAGCCACTGACGGCCAGAGCCGTGATGGCAATGAAGACCTTGGAGAAGATCATTGCAAACGGCGGGCACTAGGGGCAAGTCTAGAAGTTGGATGAAGAGAATGGTGAGAATCTGCATGGATCGGGACCAAACTGATTTAAACAATATCAGTGTCAAGGATCATAGAATCATTTCCGAAATGAACATCCACTTGCGTGCGTGGCATGGCCGTTAATTGCTTAGATCTAGTAGTCTCCATTCAATAGTTTGTCTTTGGCATCCACTCCTGGCCAGGGTTCGACGGGCAAGATCAGCGACACATATTCACATTAAACAAACACAATAGGCCCGTGGATTCAGCATCTCATCATTCGTTAGTATATGAAACATAGCACGGGAGAACTTTCACAGAGCACCACAAATTGCACGGTCAATTATCTTCATCTTATGCTTCTGGTGGCATCGCCGCTGTGTCTTTTTATATCCGTACCTCGGGGCCGAACTCCGTGGATCCATAGTGGCGTTCAGTAGCGGTGATAGCGCCAACCGTGAAGCAATTGTTCCCTGTCAGCCACGCTCCCGCGGAATAGGGCCGGTGATACCAATGTGATTCAAGCCTAGAAAGTGAGAGGGCAGCTATTATCGTTGTAGAAAAGAAGCCCAGGCGACTAAAGACATTGATGAGTCTTATAAAGGTCGCTGTTATGTGTTAGTGAGTTATTTCTTAATGTGTTATAGTATTTGGGACATTGTTTACGTTGAGAACACGGAAAATGTCAGGCTGTAGCAGTCAAACACAGTCCCGCTGAAAACGAAGGTCCGAATAATCAAGGCTCAAACACCAACTGTGTATCAATGTCTGCTACTCTTGTTACATTTTGTTGCTATCAACGACGTCTCCGTCCGCCATAATATGCCGCCCGATGCATCTACCTCCTCTCCTACGTTTACCGCACACCGCTAGCTCCACCCAGATTAGAGACAATGTCCAGTTAATTGACAGCCAGTGCTTCATATTTACATATAACTCTGCCCCAGGCTACTAATATCGCAAGACACGACCGCCTGGACTATTGGCGAATATGTCAGTATTTCTCAACAGTGGATCGTTTCGTAGAGAGGCTAGAGTACACGTCAAGGTTAATGCCATGGTGTCAGCGAGGCTAGACCTTTCAAGAAGCTTTGTTTTCCCCCAGATGCCTTATTTTCAGCAACGAATCGGTCCAATGGAGGTGGTAGTGTGGTGTGGACTGAGGACCTGGACTACGACCTCCAGCCAAGGCTCCTGGGGTCTGGATGGGGTGTGATAGGCGAAGAAGTGTTGAATACTGCCTTTCCAGACATCATAGGGCTGAATCAACTTGTGGAAGCTTATGGTGCCCGGCAGTTCACCTTTCCAGAGGACACACTGAGCGCCTTTGCCGGATTCTCAACTGCTATTAGCAATATCCTTCTGGGAGGCTTCATCCATGGCCTTCCGATCATGTTTCTCGATGCCACGCTTCTCTGAAAGTCGAATGCTCATACGCAATGGCCCCAACCAGGTTCCCCCAACAGGATCTACCGAAAGGCTCCTTCAAAGGCGCAAGGGGAGTGCCCACTGACCTGGTCCTGGGCTGGCTGGGCCACGGCGGTGGATTATTCATCTTGGATCGGAGCAAGCGACTACATTCGATACAGCAAAACTATGCGTTTCGCCTCAGACGGTTGCCGGATAGAACCCCTGGTGCAATGGTATGCTCGGGGCAAGAAGGAATCTGAGCCAAAACTCATACCCTATCAGAACGAGTGGTTCAGATACAGACAGCGCTTCCTAAATAAGGGGGAGGGCGATCTGCTAGCTGGCTGGACGAGATTGAAAAGCGACAGCGCCATGGTCAAAGATGATGACCATTTCCACCCCTGGAAACCCCGAGAGGAAACTCCGGCCTTATACTACGTGCATGAGGATGCCCCGGGCACTCAGTTTTGGTATCCCATTCCAATAATCAAATCGAGCCGGACCTCGAACGATTTTCAGTGGGCAATGTACCTTTCCCGTCGGACACAAAAGGGCCTGTTTTGGAGGGAGCCGTCCAAGAATGTCCTACATGGAGAGCCAGACGCAAGGGTTCTCGAGTGGGAACACCATTATCCTTCTACTTCTCTCGACAAATTTACAAACGGCCCCATTGATATATATCTGAAAGATCAGAACGGGTTATTTGCTGGTTACCTCATCTTGCACGCGGCCACAAGTTTTTCGACCATGGATGCGGAGAGCGAAGAGGGTGAAGCGACTGAGGTACAGTACACACACCAGTCGTCCTTAAGGGGTCGTCGCCGGCTCATGAGCCGAGCTGCGAACTTAGAGAATCATGACAGCGTCACCACCAGACAAACACGCAAACAACCAGCATTTCAGGTTGTCGCGATTTCGAAAGGGCATGCCTTCTCTAGACTACGAGAAGACTACGACTTTGTCAATGTCCTGTGGGTTGAATGGGCCGATGGCATGTATCGCAAAGGACTGGGACGCGTCTTTCGGCACGTTTAGGAAAGGCAGCCTCTTGAAGACATAAAACTCATTCTGGGGCGACCCTTAGTTGATATAACGCAAAATTGGGCTTTTTAAGACTTCGATACTATCCTACAGGGAGTATTGCTTCTCACAGCATGCTCAGAGATAAATTACTTGTATTTTGCTATCGCTATCCATTTTACAGCAAGGAAAGGGCAAGATCCGTTATTTTATAAATCTTCTCACAGGGATAAAGGCCCAAAACTGTCTACAAACAGCCGTCTTAGTTGTTTTGCCCTTGATTAAGGAAATGAGGCTATCACGAGATCCTCTTTAGGCACATACGTCAAAATCACGATGGTTTGTGGCTTACATAAGGGTGCACGTGCCATGCCTTTAGCGCAGCCGCAGCTGCACTGGGTCACGGAATAAAGCCACAAGAACAAACACAGCCAACCGAGGATTAAAGTCACGGCATTACCCATGTAGGTAATAGCTCTGCAATTTGGAAGATTGCCAGTTTAGATAAAGATTATAGTACTTAACGCAATTAAAACATCAGCCTTTACTCGTAGGACCTCTATAATACTCCCGTCCATTGTTCCTTATATGCTGGTATAGGGTAGGGCTATTCCAGCCAACCACACACCTCAGTCAGCTTTCAACATACAAGCTGGAAGACGCGACCGTCAACTGAGTTGGCATGTCAAATCAGTCGTTGAAGCTGAGGCTCATGCTCTCAAAACTGAGCTCCCTCGTTTCTTGATCGTGGACCTTCTTTGTGACTCTGTAAGGTGATGTGCAACCTCTGTTGAGGATCAACGCAGTCTACCGTGACTTGCATGGGACCTATCCGTCTTGACACCTGACACCTCGATCCACCGATTTCTCCGACGCTCCCATGCGATCGCGTCTCGACCAAACTATCGACTAATGGGCTCACCACCTACTCCCACACATATGAGGGGGATGCCGAGACAGAAGAAAGGCTGAAGACGATAAAGAGGCTCTAGCGATTTATTTCTGGAAATGTCACTGCTCAACGACGGCATCACGACTTGGCAGAGCAGTTGTGTAGTACATACGAGTGCCGGTGCTGCTAATGCCAGGCACCACACCATGGCAGGCTTTGACGACGCGTCGGGGATTCAAGAGGCTCCTGTGATGTGACCGGTTGAACGGATCTACGTCGGCTAGTTGAAAAGTCCTCCAACTGGCCTGACCTGATGGTGTGACCCCGGCATCTTCCAACGATGTACGAGGCACGTAAATAAAACAGGTTACGCGTAACTCCGTATTTCCCCAGGTCATGTGCCTTGATCTGGGGTTAGCATGGCATGAGACACTATCCCACTTTAAGAAATGGCGGCTAATTTGGCTCTCCGGATAAAATCACAGTGAGCCGCCCTGCTGGGCCCGGGAAGCTGTTTTGGCCTCGGTATCTTGTCCAGAAACGACGGATTGAACGGTCAGAGCTTGGAGAAGCGGTGATCCGGGGATTGCGTTACATAGTAGGGTGATAAACGCGGGGAAAGGAGCGGTTAAGTTGTGAGACTACCGCGTCAACTTTGTCAATCTCGACGCGTTGACCGTGTCAGTTTCTCCGGACAACCAATCAGATTATAGATACTGACCGGAGAATACCCCATGACAGGACCCGTCTGGGGATACTCTATTTCTCCGGGCCCCATGAACAGAATTGAGCTTGAGCTCGGAGAAACTCGCATCCCCACATCAATGGTCTCGATCCAGACAGTCGGTAGTGACAGCCGCCTGTTCCATCAACAATGGTGTCAAGAACCGATGAGCTTCTTCCATGGTTGTATAAGAAGATTGAGTCTTGGACTCTGTCTTGAGGTCTGATTCCAGGTTCAAACCCAGGTTCATACCCGATCACAATTGGATTCAATTCCCTTTGACCTGTCTTATCAATCTTTACCCCTTGACGCGTTGGAACAGCATGGATAACCACTGCGACAAGTCCAGCGTCGCCAATGCTGACGAGCTCAACCACATTGACGATGTCCCCCAAAATGAAAAGGCCAACGATGAGATAACGCCAATTACCTCGGCTTTTGCGGGCTTGACGCGCGCCCAGGCCGTGAGGAAGTTCTGGCGCCTTTACGCTACTGGCCTCATGGTATCTATCGGCGCAATGTACGCCAGTCTTGCTTCCTTGGTCTCTGTTACTTTGAATGGCTAACGACTCCCACAGGTACTCCGGCTACGGTCACTCCGTTATCGGAAGTATCATTGCCAACGAAGGCTTCATCGAGCAATTCGCTACCGTGACCGATCCCGAGACGGGCACCCCAGCCCTCAACTCGACCCACGTCTCGCTATGGCAAGCCATGAACTTTGCGTCGCAGATTATTATCCAGTTGATCGCTCCGATTACGGCCGATCGGTTTGGTCGCAAGTTCAACATGTGGGCTTTGACTGTGTTCCTCGCCCTAGTACGATACACCCTCTCCTCTCGTGTCGTCACCAGCCAGATACTTACGTTTGAAATCTTCAGTCTATCGTTCTCGCCCTTGTCGCAAAGAGTTGGGAGCTCATTCTTTGTTCTCGACTGGTTGGTGGTTTTGCCTCGGGTCTTCTGAGCTCCTCCATCATGATCTACTTGTCAGAGACTGCTCTGCCCCAGTTCCGTGGCGCTCTCCTCGGTGGTTTCTCGCTCTTTTTTGCTATCGGTCAGCTCTTCCTAGCCATTGGTCTTAAGATTCTGAAGGACACTACCCCCCTCAAGTTTCGCAACATCTTTTTCTCCGAGTTTGTCTTCTGTGGCCTCTGGCTTATCCCCATGCTCTATCTCCCAGAGTCGCCAGGTGCGTAAAAACTATCGATGGGCCCTCGCAAAACTCGCAACAGCTAACTTGTTATCAGTCTGGTACGCTATGCACGATAGACCTGAAGATGCTAAGAAGGCCTTGCGAAGACTTATCGGCAACGTCGAAGGCTACGACTTTGACCACGAATACGCTGTCATCAAGTACGAAACCGATAGGTCGGTCGAACTCCAAAAATCGCACGCCGACAACCAATGGCGAGCATTCTTCACTTGGTTGAACATCAAGAGAGCCATCATTGCGACATTGCCATTTACTTTCCAGAACTTTGTCGGCGCGCCTCTGTTCTTCAACTACGCGACATACTTTTTCGCCCTTGCTAAGCTCGACGACCCTTTCCTCGGTAACCTGATCATTCAACTCGTCCTGGTAGCCGGTATTATCGCCTCGTTTTATCTCGTTGATACGGCTGGTCGTCGTACACTCGTCATCTATGGTGGAATCGTGATGGGTGCCCTCTGCTTCATCGTTGGTGGTCTTGGTTTCCTCGAGGCCAATTCGGCCACAGGTGCTGCCTTGGTTACTCTCTGCGCCCTCTGGGCTTTCATCTATGCCGTTTCACTTGCTCCAATTGGTATGTTTTGGTGTTACTCGGTGCCCAGAAACACTTGCTGATCTATTTATGATAGGCTGGATTAGTTTGGTCGAAGTCTCGAGTCCCCTCTTCCGCGCCAAATCGACTGCTTTCGCCTCTATTATTCAGTCTGCCAGTGGTGTCCTGTTTGTAAGTCTCGGCCATCCTTGCACTATCCTTGAATTCTCTCTAATCTTTCTTTTAGAACTATACGGTGCCGCTCATGTTGTCTAACCAAAATGCCGGTTGGGGTCAGAAGATCGGTCTCTTCTTCGGTGGCATCACGGTTGTTTATCTCGTTCCCACGATCCTCCTATTCCCCGAGACCAAGGGAAGAACATATGAGGAGCTGGATGAGCTCTTTGAGCGAGGTGTGCCTGCTTGGAAGTTTGCTACCACTGAGACTGCTCACCAGAGAAGTGTTCAGCTCCGCTTGGGTCAGCACTAAACTACAGAACCCTACATATAGGCAAGAGATCATTAGGCTCGGTGAAGTGGCTTAATGATGGAAGGGCGGGATATATCACAATGCTTGTATAGTATTACGTTTAATACTACACCAGATTAGCAAACAGGGCTGGCATTAACATCGAGTCCAGCATGTCTTACCTCGCCTGGAACTGACAAGGTCTTTCATCGTCAACACACACACACTCTACTCGGGAATAGCACGATGAACTGGATCGAAACTTTGGATAAGGGCTTATGATGCTGGAAGATTGTCGCCATCTTTGTCTGAGTCTGCTCCACCATGAACTCACCACTTGGCTTCGCTGAAATACCAGCCTTCAGTCAGGAATTTTCTGACCAACACTCACACCTTGCCCGGCCTCGCATGAGTGGTCCAAGAATGGTGCTACACAACGCCAGCTGAAAGTCAATTATAAGAAGTTCGAGGCGAACAACTAGAATTCCTACGAGCAACCGCATAAGCGCTTTTGCCACAAACAACCCGAACCATGTCGATCGCACGCCAACAAGCCTATCTGAATAGTATCAGTGTGAAACCAGACATTTCAAGGCCACAGTGACTGGAACGCTCTTAAACCCGGATGTCAGCTCTCCCACCAAAGAAAAGAGCGGGTGGACGATCGTTGGCTTCTACCAAGAGATGCTACGAAATCTCGACTCTTGCCTCTTTCGACTCTGCAAGGATACCAGCTGATGGAACAATGCAGCAAGGAGGTGGTCTAAGAGAGACATTAATTGAATTAAACTGAGACTGAGGAATTTTATCCCATTCCCTTATCCCCAAGGGATCAATCAGTACTAACATGATAGAGGCAGTCGAGGCACAGTCCGACTGGGCTCTTCCAATGTAACAGCAACGTGTTCCCTCGTCATGCAATTCGCCACAAATAGAGCCATTGATCCTGTCGATTATCTCTACGTCGACTTGCTGCCTTGCATCGTCGAAATTGCACAACCCTACGAGGTAGAAATAAGCTTATTCTCACGATCCTTATGCTTAATGTATACTTTTCTCAAGGGAGACGTGAGACATTAAGTCGAGGGGAACGCTGTCCTAACCATGTAAGGGAGGGGATAAGCAACACTAGCCCATATCGCTAACTGGATCGGAACGCAAGGGAGGCCACAATATGGCAAGGGAGTCTTTTGGATTGCAAAGGGGCAGATTGGAACGCGACTTTAGTACGGAGCAAAATCTGCTATCGCGCTGCTCATAGGAGAGATATCGGGCATCTGGGTACATGGCGCTTTGCCTCTCGGTGATCTAGTCAGCCACGATGGCAAAAATCTCGGTTTTAAGACGATACTGGCTTCCAAATAACCGATGCCGCCACACCACAGGATTATCAGGGGGATCAAGGTAGAGTATATATGTATTTTGGGTGCAGCAGCCGAAACCTGCATCTCTCCCTACCCGCATTCTCGGCAACTCTTGGTTTTCTTGGTTTCTTGGTTTCTTGGTTTTTTCCACTTTTCTTCGGCCTTTCTCTCGTCTGGCATCATGAGCCAGTCAGCATACACGGCCCTTCCACGGCAAGAGATCGAGATTGACCATGCAACCAATGCAATCGGCAGCGTTTCTTCTCGATCGAGCCTCGATTCCCTCGTGCTGCCGCCGCCTCTTCCTCCCAGCCCTTGGAAAGTAGCCGCCATCAAGCTTCAGCACATCTTGACACCCAGTTTTCTACAACAAGATGCCTCTGCGGAAGAACGGCCAAGCCAATCTGGCACACGCCAAGCTGGAAGTAGTCGGATCAGTACCGATTGGCTAGATGGGCTTCGCGGTGTGGCCTCGTTCTTCGTCTTTCTCTTCCACCACACAATGTATGGACACCCTGACCTCCTGTGGGCATATGGCGGTCCTGGAGAGAACAAACGTCTGCTTATACAGCTGCCCTTCATACGACTCATTGTCCACGGCCGCGCAATGGTGGCAATATTTTTCGTCATTTCCGGATATGCCCTGTCGTTCTCGCCTTTGAAGTTCATACACAAGCAAGACCACGGTACACTCTTGAAGAGATTGTCATCATCAGTCTTTCGCCGCGGCATGCGACTGGCTATTCCCAGCTTTACTTCGCTCTTTCTTCATTACCTAGCCCATCTCTCGAATATCTCCCCAAAGAGACACAAAGGGGCAACATTTCGGTCCGACACGAAGGCCCTGTTACATGATATTGATCGGATCGTGAATCCATTCACATTGGTAACTAGCAACGGCGGATTTCACTTCAACGGACACCTTTGGACAATCCCGATCGAATTCCGCGGATCAATAATCCTATTCGTAACTATCTTGGGCCTTGCGCAATGCAGATCCTGGGTTCGAATGGTAACTGTGGCTTCCCTATGTGTCTACTTCATGGCAAAAGAACAATGGGCCATGGCCTTGTTCCTGGCAGGGATTGTCGTGGCAGAAAGCAATCTCTTGTTGCTCTCTGAGCCCGCCAGCAGCAGCGAAACAGACACGACCTGGACTGAAGATTTCGACATGGAGAAGGCCCATGGTATGATGCCATGGTATCGAAGGGTCAGCAGTAAGGTCAGGACAGCTGGCCTGATCTTCATCTTGATCTTAGGGCTGTACATTCTTTCGTACCCGAGCAGGGGAGCAGCTGCTACTCCAGGATGGATGTGGATGGCGAGTTTCTTCAAGAAAAACCCGGCTTACGGAATGAATGTATGGTTATCGATCGGAGCAACCACTGTTGTCTCGGCTATCAGCTTCATCAAGGGGTGCCAAGGGGTCCTGGAGACACGGCCAATCCGGTACCTGGGCAAGATATCGTTCGCCCTGTACCTGGTACATGGTCTCGGAAACCAGTTGATTGGGAAGCCTCTGATAGATTTCATGTGGAACAACTTCACTGGCACAGAGCCGGGGTTCTGGAAGGAATTTGCATGGTTGTCTGCGATTGCCATTTACATCCCCATCCTCATCTGGATTGCCGATATCTTTTGGAGGCTGGTGGACGCACCTTCAGTCACTTTTGCAAAGATGGTTGAGGGCAAATGTTTTGCTTAATGTTAATGATCTGGGTTATGCATCTTGGGTTTGGCGTGGCGGAACTAGACATTTCTTTCGTTTGACGATTTTCCTTTTCTTTCTACTCTTTTCAATTGAGATTTCCCTGGTTAGATTCTTGGGGTGTGCACTCTATTAGCAAATTAGCTCGTTCCTGACCAAGCTCTGGGAACGTGAAATAGGTATGGCGGCTTTGTGATTATGAATTTGTATGAGTTCAGTGTGTCAGACTCACTTCTTCGTCCCTCAAAGAAGGCAAACCTTCTTCAGTGCGGAATAGGTAAGATAAAGCACCTGGGTTTCGTCCCCGCCTGGTTTTCGCATGCCTGTCAAAACCAGGGATCTCTATGGAACAATACCTCTGCATGGAGGCGGGATATAAAGATCTCTCCAATTAGAGATTCACTTTTCGACAGGCATGTGAAAACCAGGGGGGACGAAATCCAGGTGCTCTATCTTACGGCGAGGCTTACATTCTATCAATGAGTTCCAGCCTCGAGCGGAGGTTGGGGCCGGCTCTGAAAGAATGGGCTGTTGAAAAAAGCATGTCATATTTCCGCATTCCAGCCGTTTTCCCATGCTGTGATCTTATAGGGTATCTTGGTTCTTCAGGTCTCACAACATGTAGGCTTTCTGTCCTCATGTGTGGGAAACTTAGAGATGGGTGCCGCAAGAGATTGTCTCGGCAAAGCGAACAGTTCAAAGTTATCATTGATTGCCTTTGGAACTCAAGATACTTTTGTACGCAAACGGTCTCTGCCACAAAACTTTCTATCGTTCTGCATGTGACAGTGCTACCTGAGGGCTACGGGACATTCTTCTACCTACGCCACGTGGGTCTAACGGGTGACCGCTCTCTGCTTCCTCGTTTCTCAAGCTCAAGGCATGTTAGTACCTTCATGTGTTCCTTCGAGAAAAGCCAAATCGTATATCAGCTTGACCACATCAAACTGCGTGGTGTAGGCTTCAACAGAACCCCACCAAGATCTGCCGATGCCGATATTAGTGATTCTCACGTCATAGACATCAACAATCTCTCCAATACCGTTGCAGATCGACGCGTCAGCTGTATCGAGTTAAGTAAGGAGCTCGGCAATGGCCTTCGGCAGCAACACAATCACTTCCCCCCCCTGCTTCCATCCGTCTTTGGCAACCCGAGGAACTGAGGCTGGCTGACTGTTGATGCGAGTAAGCGGAGGTATTGCTTGCCTACGCGGGACGGCACGACGCGGCTAGCTAGCCTGGAACAATTTCGACAAAAACGTATCCCTTGCTCCCATCACGCGAAGCGTGTCAACGAATAGCATTCGTCTTGGAGAGGGGAAAGACAAAAGTGGCATGGGCTAGAGCCCGTTTCGGTGCGGCTGACGGCAGGGGTGAAAGTCTGCTCGAACTGCGCTATCGTTGAAGGCTTGCATATATCTAATAATTCCAGTTAGGTTCATACCAGCTCCACCAAATGGCTGTAATCTGTGCCTCGGATTCGACCTGTCTGCTACTGATAGTCGCAACAAGACATCCTTAAGGCATGTGCATCACGTTTGACCTTGGTGTGACTTATCACATTGTCCGTACGCAGCTGAACACGGAGACAAATGAGGGGGGAATTCAATTGCGAGAACATGTAAGAGAAGAAACGACAGCCCCCAAGATCTGGGGCCTCTCTCCTTTCCTACTCATCCTTCAAGCCCTTCGTACTTGTCCAGACATCTCGAGAGAAAATCCCTTGAAAACCACCCAACATGGGGCTCTACGAGGCTTGTAGAGCATTCATCCTTTGCGTTACCACATTCTTTTCCATACCGCTCGGTCAACATGAAGACTCCCAGCAACCCATCTTCTCCATTGACCAAAACCTTCCTCACTATCCCAAGTTTCCAGCACCTCATGGCCCAGATACGGTCAAGAATTTCACTTGCAGGTATCCAGATCTTGAAGATGAGTGGGTGTCATGCTCGACGGAGTACAACCGCAAATGCTGGCTCAGAAATAAAATCACTGGGCAAGAATACAACATAACAACAGACTATGAGAATATTGCCCCACCAGGGGTCTTGAGAGAAGTAAGCAGATCCGATCACCATGGCCATCGCTTCTTATCTGACCGCGATGTCAATAGTACTATCTTGTGGTTGACAACAAGACTATTGACGGAGACGGCGTACTCAACCATGAAGGCAAGGTCTTCAACCAAACCTACCCCGGCCCCTGGATCCAGGCATGCTGGGGAGACACTATCAGAGTCACCGTCACGAACAAGCTCAAGTACAACGGTACTACGATCCACTGGCACGGACTCAGACAGAAGGACACAATGGAGATGGACGGCGTCAATGGCGTCACCCAGTGCCCAATCGCTCCAAACGACACATTCACCTACGAGTTTCGCGCTCTCCAGTACGGAACCTCCTGGTACCACAGCCATTACTCTCTGCAGTACGCCGATGGCCTGGCCGGACCTATAACCATTCACGGGCCATCATCAGCCAACTACGACGAGGCAAAAGACCCGATTCTGATCACAGACTGGAACCATCGAAGTGCGTTCCAGGATTGGGAGCGAGAACTGACGCGCATCCCTACCTTCCCTAGGATGAACAGTATCCTAATCAATGGAATTGGTAAGTTTCTGTTTGCCAAATGTACCTCCGTCGCTTACAAGTCATAGGAAACTTCGCCGGCAGCTTCCCAACCGAGCGGTTCAACATGACTGTGACCAAGGTTTGTGCAGCTGTATGATACGATCACCGCATATCAAGGTATTAACCAGGTACTCATAGGGCAAGAAATATATTCTGCGTGTCATCAACACATCCGTCGACACAACCTTCGTCTTTAGCATTGACAACCACATGTTCGAGGTTATGAGTTCTGACTTCGTCCCTATCCACCCCTATAATGTGACCCATGTCCTCATAGGCATTGGTAAGTTGACCGTTGTGATGTGGAAGTGCATAGCTGACATCCAGTAGGTCAAAGATACCACATCGTTCTCCACGCTGACCCAATCAACACCATCACCTACCCGGAATCGGACAAAGGAAACTATTGGATCCGCACAGTCCCCGCAGATGGATGCAAAGGTTTCGAGGTTGGAAACGAGCCGGATGAGCGTCAGGGCATCCTTCGGTACAACGCCAGCAGCATGGATGTGCCTACTACTTGGAGAGACCCATACAGTTTGGCCTGCCGTGATGAGAACTACACTAACCTGGTGCCCATTCACGAGTGGAAAATTACACCGGTTGAGTTAAACAACAGTAAGTATACCACTCCCTGGTAAGCTGATACTAGAACATGCAACTCATCAAAAACCAGGATCCCAGGGCTTGACCATTGGCCTGGAAAATGTTGAGAATAGACCTGTTGCCCCAAACAACTTTACTTGGTGGTCTTTTGGGGACAACCCCTTGTGGGTAGACTTTTCAAAGCCGACCATTACTGGGCTCAATAGGACGGAGCCGTGGTCCAAGGACTACGTCGTGGTGCCTGCAGACAACAGAGATGGATGGGTCTACCTTGTTATCACTGCTCCAGACGCCGCTGTGGCTGGAAAGAAGAAGATCTTCGCGCCTGTTGCACATCCTGTAAGTTCAAATGCATCACGGTGCCCCCTGGTACCTCCGAGGTGACATTGGTCTGATCGTTTTATAGCTACATCTCCACGGCCACGACTTTGCTCTCCTCGCCCAAGGCAGCGACTCCAAACGCATTGACAGGAACGAGGTGACACTCAAGTTTGATAACCCCCCACGACGAGATGTTGCATTGATCCCGGCTGGGGGCTACCTCGTTGTTGCCTTTAAGGCTGACAACCCCGGCTCCTGGCTGTTCCACTGCCACATTGCCTGGCATGCCTCGAGTGGTCTGGCCTTGCAGATTATGGAGCGTGAGGAGGACTTGAAGAAGTTAATGACTGAGGAGAGACTGCGAGAAACCACGAGGGTTTGCAAGAACTGGGACGACTGGTATTCTGACCCGTCGAACCATTGGAACGCCAGTGGTCCATTCCAGGATGATTCAGGTGTCTGATCAACACGATCGTTGCCCTACCAATGGAGCTGAGAGGCAAGAAAGCATGGCTATCTACCGGGATCCATTGCAAACTGGCCTTCGTCTTCACACGGGCAAGCAGAGTGCGACAAGCCAGGCGGAAATACTTACTTCTTGGCTTGAAGCCTTTTATTATTTTCAACCTAGTAGTTGATCCTCAAGTAGGTAGTTACTTATTTATAAATACCTCAATCTGTGCACCAGTCATCATCGTGGGGGTGATTAATGTACAACTACTGCGGCGTCCGAGCAGTGACAAGAATAGCGATTGAGTGGAGATCCCAACCCTTGCCACCATGTTTCGACTCAAGGTGCTCGACGAGCGTCTTGCTAAACCTATCTCCATACTGCTGCTTCTGCTCCGCACCCCAATAGGTTTTGATAATCCACTTGATCATCATTGAAAATGAGGCCAAAAAGCTCTCGGCATTAGTAACTTGATGGATCATCTCTATGGTTTCCACCTTGACATCAACGAAACCATGACCGGCCAGCTCCGCTTTGATACCTTCTGGCTCTACCCATTGGGGTTTGCCGTGAAGAGCTACCGGCATTGGGTCTGGAAACGGCGTCTGGAAGGGGAGAGACTCGAGCGCTGACCGAAGATCCGGTATCCATCCGCCGTCATGGCCGTTGTCGACATGTGGCACACTGAATGCTAGGACACCGCCGGGTTTAAGGATACGAAGGGTATCTTATATGAATATGGTCAGAGATCAGAGCGACTGAGGAGCAAAAGATTGGAAGACCTACCGCGCAGGACTGCTGCCGGATCAGGAATAATGTGCATGGCGAAATTGATGGTTACATGGCTGAATGAGTGCTCGGGAAGGCCCGAGTTCTAGTTAGATTAGATGGTCAATACTTGTAACCCGTTATCGGAGAACTTACTTGAGCATCGCCGATGGCCGCGTCAACGTTGATCCACTTGTCCCTCTGTGCGCGTTGCATGAGGATATCAACAAACCGCACATTGGCATCGGTGCAGAGGATCTTGCTCTCCGACAGGACGGATGACTGGACCGATTCAAGGACACAAGAGGCGACTAGACCTGTGCCGCATCCAAGATCAACAAGATTGAAGCTCGTGGTGGTGGAAGGGCCGAGCCCTGCTTGCGCGATCAGCATGCGTGCCGGCTTGCCCATCATTTCATCCGCCTGATTGATCAAATGCTGCACTTCGGGATCCTCGAGAGACTGGGAGCATGCATCGTAGCGTTGCTGGAGCTCGTACTGAGCCTTGGTATCAGCCATGCCGTATTGTTCTCACCGAGGTTGGTGATGGAAGGTCTAGACAGGTCAGTTGATGGAAATCACAAGCCCCTCGCAAGGCTTATGGATGTTTGACGGAAGAGTTGGCTAACGACTGGGGAGAGATCAGGCAGGGACTTTTAATACGTACAAAGAAGTTGTCACAGGTTCTTCGGACTCTTTCACTCCTTGTTCGGATACTTTTCGGAAACAAATTGACGGGTTGGCATATACCTTGTTGGCCTCCAGACCACATGATGCTTGACGAATTGGTAGATGAGCAAGTTCTTAGTGGTTGGAAATAACAAGCTGTGTGTGACTACAGCCCCGCGTTATCCCACTAGCAGATACTCCGGCAATTTACCAGGATTGGAGTCTTATCTGTTAGTTACCTATTGTGAAAGAAGTCGCAACGAACTATAGACCAACGAGTTACTCTACCAGGGTTTACCAACAGGACTGAGTTGTCTGGCTCAGATGCTTTGATGAGTCATTAAATGAATTCCTGGGAAGGGTTGAATAGATGACGAGTTCTCGATACAGCCTACAAAATCTACTCTAGTAGGCCCATAGAGTTACTCACTTGACCTGGCCCGTTGATTGAAGCCGTGAAGACTCTGCTAAAAGTATAGCAACGTTCATTTTTGTTCAATGGACGGAATGGTTACTAAGAAGGTCAAATTGGGTGTTATTTAAAACTACAAAAAAAAAAACCGAAGTCAAGGGCCACTCTCTGTACAAGAATGGCCAAGTATCAAGAAAGAAACTCTCAAAGACGTGTCACTTGCAACAAGGAGATACCACTGGAGCTGTAAACCCGAGGAATCCAAAAATGCCGGGCTAATATCATTCTTGAATAGAGTTCTCAATAAGTAAAATTCCTGAATCAAGCCCTTGAACCTGGAACTCCATCAAGAACATCGGTAATAGCCGCTACCTCAAACTTATACCGCCCGTAGAAGATATAGTATACAATACCAAATAGGACCCAGCCTGTCATAACAACGATGGAATAATTCATGCTCTGGGGAATGACTGGCATCGAACTGGGGAAAACACTGAAGATGATGACAACAGTAATCCAGATCAGGCTGATGACGTTTGCCACAGGACCAAAGATGGGGCCCAGTTTAAAAGGGCCGTAATCATTGGAACCGATGATACGGCCTCTAGCCCACATCATCTGGATGATAGGGAGAGCATAGCTTGAGTACATGCCAATGATAGCCATAGACAGGATAGCGTTAAAAGCTGTGGTATTGCCAAGGTAGATGAAGCCAAGCAACATCTGAAGGACAGTGACCAGCACGACAGCGTGGACGGGTATTTGAAGGCTCTTGTTGACTTTGCTGAGGTGCCTGTCGAAGGGAGTAGACTTGTCACGAGCAAAAGCCCACAGCGTTCGGGAGGTGGATGTTACACCTGCAACCGAGGCTGCGATGGCGATTGATATAATGACAACAGACATGACAGTGGCTCCGGCTCGACTTTTGGTCACGTCGAGGAAGATTTGCATGAATGGGAAGCCTGTGGGTGTTTGTAGAAGTGACTCGAGAGGACCGGTCGAGAAGAGGAGCACGGTGGCGTAGATTAGACCCATGAGTCCGTTGACGGAGACACTGCCAACCATGGCAAGAGGGACGTTTCGGCTCGCATTAGGCATTTCCTCTGCCAAGTGACATGCTGCATCGTAACTGATCAACGTTGAGTAGTTAGAGACGGATCAATGTTTGAAACTTGAGCTTTATGACAAAACTTACCCAAGATAGGGGTACACAGCACTCAGGAGTCCAACGAGCCAAGAAACTCCATCACTAGACCAGCCGCTTGAGTTCGTGAACTCGGTGAAGACAAAGGAGGCCGAGTTCTTGGGAGCCATGACGCCCAAGACGATAAGAATCGAGACGAAACCCGCTACGTGAAGGATACCTGGGTAGAGTCAGCATCGCATGCCCCAAGCAGGAGGTTTGCACAAACCGGAGATGGTGTTGGTCGTTGGCAGCAGCCTGTGGCCCCAGATATTCATGACCAACGCATATGTGAGGATAGCCCAGTAAAAGAGCATACCCTGCCAGCGCTGAGGGATATAAGAGTCAGAGTTTATAATAATCAGAGACTGCGTCTGCAGACCAGCTGCAAAGGCGGCAGAGGAAGTCAGGACGATTTGACCTCCAATAGAGATCCATCCTGTCATATAAGCCAAGGGGGATCGGATCGATAGCGGAGAGAGGGCTGCGACCCAATGGTACTGGCCTAAAAAGGAGGGTTATGTGAGTTTTGCCCTGGTCAGTGGAAGGCTGATTGAACTTACCACCAGCAGTGGGATAGATCGAGGCAATCTCTCCCAAGGAACAAGCAATGCAGATGGTGGAAAACGTGGATAGAAGCCTATTTAAACCGCGTTAAAGGGGTTACTCTGAGTTTTTCCAAGGCAACGTACAGGTTGTAAAACAGACACGGCGCTCCTCCGCTAATCAGGGCCGTAGCAATGACAGTCGACAACGCTTCCCAGGTTGCCATGAGGCAGACGCAGAGAGCACCAAGAGCAAACAAGGAGTATGATCTCTCAAGCTCTTGCTGGTGGCCCATCTGGGCCAGGCGAAGAGCGTCATCATCCTGAGGATGCTTCGAGACCGAGTTTGTTCGGGTCCGAGTCGCAGTGATACCGTCTTTCTCCATGATTGCGGTATTGGCATGAAGCCTGATGATGAAAAATCACCATCTGCCTACCTATGGACAAGGCTATGTTTTGTACTGTTGCCAAACGTGTCGGAATCGGAACCCTCGCCTCCTGAGATTGCGGGGTAGATTGCGTGTTACCACATCGAGGCTGGCATTATCAGGGACAAGAGATAGCCGGCTAGGCCATGCCGTTTAGTGCATGGGTGGCATTGCTGATAAGACACTCCCACACGCACACAAAAGTCGCTTATCTAGGAATTCATATGCTATGTTTCCGAGCACCTTATCAATCACTCGTCGCACCAAGCGCAAAACAGTGCTGATCTACTGCATGCCATCCTCTATGGCAGAGCTTACAGGGGGCAGAGGTGACTGAGAGGTCGTTTTTAGTGATACCAGAGCCTGGAGATGCTCCCCAGATCGCGGGCGGCTCGGAAACGAGCCCGAGAATCCTCAAAATCTGGGGAAAGCTGGTCATAAGTTCCCTCAATCTGCATGACTCGATCTCTTCCCCGCAGATCGTTAAAGGCTAAGGCTGGAGGCGAGGAACGGCAATTGGCAACGAGATGATTGGCTCGAGCGTACCCTTCTCTGCAGAGTATCGTACAACGGTCGGGCAATATTCCAATGTTCTACCCAGGGGGCTCGGAATTGAAGGGTTTGATTCCGAGCGTTTTGGCCCATGCGGCTACGATGGACCTTCGGACCCAGGTAATTCGCTATCAACGGACATTCGGACTTTGCAGGGATCCCTAGTGAGTTTTTCACCCCGGATCTAACTCATGGTCTTACCATAAGTGGTTTAAATGGTCGGCATCAAGTGGTCTAGAGTTCAGCGAGGTCGTCCAAGCGTAGGCAGCTGAGTCGTTGAAGAAAATTTTGTGACATTGAATGCAATACTTATCATGACTACGTGGATGGATATATTGCGTTGCACTGATGTTTGAGCTTCATCAAATGCCGCAAAGATAATATTTATCCAATGACCTCGTATTCACTCACTTTTCGAGGTTTGTCAGTAAAGGTAGTAGGATGTGGGATACCGGTGAACTCCACTGAGTTGAGTTTTCCTGGGTCATCATGTGGCGAAGGACTTACAAATCGCACCCTTGATAGATTGGCTCGTCGGGGGTCAAAGAAATGGATCAAGGAGATGTCAGTTGGGTAGAATGGAATTAGTCAATGGGCTTTTGGTCTCTAACCCGAGCAGTATGAACAATCCGCTGTTTGCTGTTGCTGATGTCTAGTAAATCATGGACTGGCCTCTTCCCCATCAGACCGCTAGAATGTTGCCAGAGGCACATAATGTCGGAGGGATTTCCTCTGAGTACATTGGGAATCAATCGTGTGTTCTTGTTAGCACTGTGAATGGTGACAACAAGTTAAAATTAGGCGTCGGGGTCGAGAATGAGGAAAGACATGGTAGCGGCTCTTCATGAGAGGCGAGGTATGAGCATCCTAGCGAGTAGTATAGACCATCATGACAGGTTGTGGTATAGAATTAGCCTATGAATACGTTTACAATACAACGGAATCGAGTGGTTAGAAAGCCAGTCGGACTCTGGATAATGGCAAGGCTACCAGGGGCCTCCAAGGATGAAGAGCCGTATTCGTATGGGGAACTTTGTGTTTTGCACATTCAATACTCGTTCTGTTGTGCTCATTCTGTATTTAAAAATTCCTTGAAAGACTATTGGATGCCTCCTCGCCACTACTTCAACAAGCGAGATGTTCTCGACAATCTCTATGGGTTCCATCAACAGTACACGCTCTCTTCGTACACAAGACTTGAACAACAACGCTCTAATCATTCTCAAACCAAATACACAAAATTTTACAGCTTGTTCTCTTTGCAACAAGCATCCGCATACCTAGAGCCCAAATCCTTGTTCGAGGGAACATCCAGCGCTGGGTTCGCAGTAAAGAAGTCTGCGGGGGTAAGCGAGACCTGCAGGATCTCAACAGGCCTAGAAGGACAAACTTGTTAGGAACAGATTCTTCAATGAGGGTATTTCGGGGTGTTTGTGACTCACATGACAGGCCAGTCCTCAACACGGGGGTTATGCGTCAGGCCAAAGCAACTCCACAACACGACATCCTCATTCAGCACATCGTCGTCTCGCGCAGCAGCATCTGCAACACCACCAATCTCATCCTTGCTCAGTAGAGTATACCGGCCACCAGCATACAACTCGTCGTCCTTATGCTTGGTAACCCAGAGATGATGCTTGGCAAACAAAGCTCGTCGAGCTTGGGTGCTTCGAGGGTCTGCGAGCAGCTTTTGTGTAGCTGGTGTGATGACCTTATAGGCAATAGGTTTGCCCGAGACAGGGTTGAGCTTGTTTGTGTTCTGAATCTTAAAGATCCGGTTGTTCAAAGGCTCAACATCGTATCCTCCCGACTTGGCGATAGGGACCTGGCGGACTTCGTAGAGGTTGCCTTGAGGGTTGGAGTAAGGGTTCATCGCCACCGGCAGACTCTCTTCCTGGACGACGGTATTGCGGCTGCCGTCGATAGCAGGGTCGATTCTCACACAGAACACATGTTGATGGTTCTGCGCCAACGCTCCTGGGTTAACGACATTGCCCCAAGGCGCAGTTTTGCCCTCGTCAATGTTGACGACCGAAACAATACCAGTTGCGCGGGCCTCCACCATGATTCCAGCAGCTTGGTCGAGCTTGAAGTTGAAGATGTATTCGTAGTTGGCAAGGGTGATGATGAACTGGATAACCAGTTCTCGGCGGCGAGTAACGACAGCTCGACCGGTTCGCCAGTTGGTATGCTTCCAATTGATGCCATTATCTTGCTCATGAAGACAGATAACATTCTTGGTGACCTGGGGCTTACCCTCGTGATCAACAAGTACACCATCAAAGTACTAAAACATATAAGTCTTGGTTCAATGCTGTTCAGGGAACCCAACTTACCTTGATGACACCCAAGCAATCACAGCCCAGAGTCAAGTTGTTCACAGCGTTGCCGAGACCTCCGTCGCCAAAGTCAAAGGCCTGCTTTCGGTGGTAAGGGTTTCGCGGATCGGCATAGGGGACGGTCTATTGACTGAGTTAGCCTGGATTATCCAAGACCATCCAAATTCTCGCTTTAGTAGACTCACCATGTCGCTGATGCTCAGACGGTACAGAACGCTTCGACCGTCATATCGGAGATCATGGAGAACAGCACCCTCACGAGGGTTGAACGAAACACGGAACTGCCACTTCTGCCATCGGATGAGATTTCCGTCGTCAATCTTGAAGCTAGGTCCGTAAGGCTGAACCACGGTGAGAGGCTTCAAATCTTGTCGCGTGCCACCAGGGAGAAGTTCCGGCACGTATTCGCTGTCTTTGCAATGATCGACGATACCGACATAGTTCGATCGTTCTGTCAGAGAATCACCTCCACCACCTGTAGCAGGGGTCTCGATACGGACAACCTCGAGGTTGTGGATGTTGACCACAGGGATGATGGGCAATGGGTAGGCGTAAAAGTTAGAGTCGGGGTTTCCACTTCTTTGAGCGAACATCAGTGCCTGGAATAGTCGGTCATCTCCATCTCTGGGATCGGGAGCACCAAAAGGCCAGGGCTCGATGACGAGTTCAAATCCAGCTGGTAGCTTCAAGTCGGCAACCTTTGCTTGGACTTCTGCGTTCTCTGTGACGCACTTGACCAATTGGTCAAACTCCCACCTGAAACAGTGTCAGCAAGAAAATAGTGAAAGAAGGGATAATAGCTAAACTGACACTGAGAGACTAGCTTGGCTCTTGGCGTCGATGACCTTCTTCTCAGTGATGTTGGCTGCCCTAAGATCGACAACCGTCTCGTGGTATTGAGGCACACGCGAGCTTCCAATAACATCGTACCAAGCTTGGGCCAATCGCGCCGGGCGCTGCGAGGATGCAGTGAGCTTTCCAGAATGCTCGAGCTCCAGGTAAGCTTCAACCTCGGCCTTGGGAGGCTCGAGGAGGAAGATGACGCGGAAGTTGAGGAGTGTGTTGGGGTGAGCCTGGCGAATCACATCTCGCGCCAAGGCCGTCTCCTCGAGACTCAATTGAGACAGGGGATGTGGGATGCGAGCCATTGTGGGCAGATGGACAATGGATTGTGATGATGCACGGTCGATTGGATTGTTGATTGAGTTGTACTGTTGTGGCGTGATGGGAGAATAAGTACCTTCTTATGCGGAATCATATTCCGATGCTTCCTGATACCGATTCCTGAGCTTCACCACTGTACTGTGAAGTCTTCCCCACTTACTGACGAGTTCCTCTGTAAAGTGTGTCGGACTTTCAGATGTCCGCGTTGACGGATCTTCGGACTTTCGGACTGTTCTGTCACGACTCAGCAACATGTCTTTGCCCAAAAACAGCTAGACTCGGACTTACCCCTATCGTTAAGCTTGTGGAGTGCTGCGCGTATCCTTGATCCTGGCGTGATAGATTGCGTTACTCGATGTGGTAGATTTATGAGATTCATCTTGTCCGCTTATCATGATTCGATTGCTCCAGACTCTCACAACCAGCAGAGAGATCTCGTTGAGGTTCAGGTTCTGGCCCCGGCCTACGCGGAGCCGAGCAAACTACCCGAGATCTCACCCTCGCCTATCGTGTCATTATCTTCTTCCCGGCATTTCGTGTGATTTCGACTCACTGGTCAATGTAGTGTACCAAGACCATGCACCGTAGGATCTGGACAGCGGTCACCTTAAGGTTTCTCATCTGTTATCGCGGTGGCAAGGGTTATGGCATCATCGCCGGCCAGGTTCTTCTTGGCCCGTTCTCATACGAGGCGGGTCCATGCAATCTGAGCGTGCCCACGACAAGTCGCTATCATGATCACTTTCTCCATGACATCCACGACGTCAGCAACAGCTTCGACAGTAGCGTCCCCGGCGTTATCTAGGTTCAGGTCCTCTCCGAGACTCTGTCTGATACCCTCATCCCATCCATCGCGACTCTGGCCATGATTGTGGACTCGCATCTGCATGGACCATCAGCACAGGAGGAGAACATGGCTACCCTAGATCACAAAGCAACGCGAGGATAGAAACAGATGAACTGCGAATTAAGGTTATTTATGAATACGTACTTAGGTGGGGCTTCTTCCGTTTCATTGTTGATAGGTTCGTGCTTCATATGGGCTTGTTGTAGCGGGTTAAGCATCATAGGAACCTGGCCAGATAAACGACCTTTTTTGACCATTGAGTCACAACTGAGGGATGAAGGCAGTTTGTCACATGACGTGATACCATGTCTAGAATTGGCACTCTTATGAGCGGCTGGATTATATTAAATTACCAAGGAATGTCAAGAATTGTAAGTTATATCCTGCGAATCCCTCAACCATGGTTGGATCCATCATCCTTGCCATTTACATCGCAACTCTTCGGGATGGACAATTGCTGTTTCTCGGATACAAACCATCACCTAGTCGACTGTTCAGAGCAGGTTTGCGGCAACCAAGATAGCAACCCACGCCGAAAGAGCTGGAGAAACGAATCGGCTGGCTGCACCCGTTACAACAACAGGCGACTCCTCAGTCGCGGTGGGCTCAGGTACGGTGACCAGCGTAGTTGGGCTTGGGACGGCAGCCTGAGACTCGCTTCCAGGGGGGTACGAGGGCTCTTCAACTCCCTCGGGACAATGCCAGTGATCGCCATGCGCGACACACTCGGTGGCTTCATCCTCATCACCAGAGCTGGACTGCTCTTGTCCCGGGGGGTAAGCCGGTTCTTCAACTCCCTCCGGGCAATGCCAGTGGTCGCCGTGAGCTACACACTCAGTAGAAGCACCTTCGCCAGAGCCGGACTCATGACCTGGCTCTTCTCCGGGGGCGTAGGGTGGTTCTTCAACTCCCTCAGGGCAGTGCCAGTGATCTCCATGTGCGATACATTCTGTGGCTCCAGCATCACCGCTATGGCCACCATCGCCGCCGGATTCGTTACCTGGCTCTTCTCCTGGGGCATAAGGGGGCTCCTCAACGCCTTCAGGACAATGCCAGTGGTCGCCGTGGGCAACGCACTCAGTAGAAGAGCTATCGCCGGAGCCATCACCAGAGCCGGCATCCTTACCAGGCTCTTCTCCTGGAGCGTAGGGTGGTTCTTCAACTCCTTCGGGGCAGTGCCAGTGATCGCCATGAGCCACACATTCAGTACCCTCGGCATCGCCACCAGCGTGGTTATCGCCAGAGCCGGACTGGTTGCCTGGTCCTTCTCCCGGAGCGTAAGGGGGCTCTTCGACTCCTTCGGGGCAATGCCAGTGGTCACCGTGAGCAACACACTCTCCGGCGGCACCATCACCACTGCCAGAGTGACCGCTTGAGTTATCACCATCACCACCAGGCTCTTGTCCTGGGGGGTAAGGAGGCTCCTCAACGCCTTCGGGGCAATGCCAGTGGTCTCCGTGAGCAACGCACTCTCCTGGGTCTTGGCCGCCATTGTGCCCATCATCATCACCATCTCCATTGTCGGAGCCTTGACCAGGAGGGAAGGGGGGCTCCTCGACTCCATCAGGACAGTGCCAATGATCACCATGAGCGACACACTCCCCAGAATCTTCACCACCGTCGTGTCCACCATCATCGCCACCGTTTCCGTTGTCAGAACCTTGGCCGGGAGGGAAAGGAGGCTCCTCGACTCCATCGGGGCAATGCCAGTGGTCTCCGTGAGCAACGCACTCTCCTGGGTCTTGGCCGCCATTGTGCCCATCATCATCACCATCTCCATTGTCGGAGCCTTGACCAGGAGGGAAGGGGGGCTCTTCAACACCTGGCGGGCAGTGCCAGTGGTCGCCATGAGCTGTACACTCGGTGCTGCCTGTAGGGGACGGGTTCGTACCGCTGGTGGGTTTGGCGGGTGGGTTGGTAGGCTCCTTCACACCGGGGGGACAATGCCAGTGGTCACCGTGGGGAGTGCACCCGTTGTTACCACCCGTAGGAGAAGGCTTTGTGCTAGACTCCTGCGTGGGTGGTGTTGTGGGTTCCTCTACACCTGGAGGGCAATGCCAATGATCGCCATGGGGGGAGCAAGTTCCTGTTGGCTTATCGTTGCCCGTCGTGGCAGTCGACTTAGATGTGATGACAGGTGGGGGTGTTGTAGGTTCTTCGACACCAGGGGGGCAGTGCCAATGGTCACCATGAGGGGAACATGTACCAGTGGGCTCGTCCTTGCCTGTGGTCTTGGTTGTCTTCGATGTAATGACGGGAGGAGGAGTCGTAGGCTCCTCAACCCCAGGGGGGCAATGCCAGTGATCTCCGTGGGGGGAACAAGTTCCCGTAGGTTCATCCTTGCCTGTGGTCACAGTTGACTTGGACGTGATGATCGGGGGAGGTGTGGTGGGCTCCTCCACACCCGGCGGACAATGCCAGTGGTCACCATGAGGAGAGCAGGTTCCCGTAGGCTCTTTTGGCGTAGTTGTAGTTTCCTGTGAGGGAGGCGTAGTTGGCTCTTCAACTCCTGGAGGGCAGTGCCAGTGATCTCCATGGGGGGAACAAGTTCCTGTGGGCTCTTTTTGGGTAGTTGTAGTCTCCTGCGGCGGAGGTGTAGTTGGCTCTTCAACTCCTGGGGGACAATGCCAGTGATCTCCATGTGGGGAACAGGTTGCTGATGGGCCATCGGTGGTTCGAGTGACGCAGGTCGTCCGTGTGGATGTCTTGGTGGTGATATCGTATCCCTCGGACGACAAGGCGTTGGAATCGTAGAACAAGGTGTTGGTCACGGTTATGACACCGGTGCTTCGAGTGTACGTTCCCTCTGAGGAATACCAGAGAACAGAGTAACCTGAGAAGACGGCACCTGAGGTTGAGTACTTTGGGTTCATGTACCGAAGGAAGGTTCTGGAGTCCTCCAGGTTCGTCTTGAGAGTTACCAATTGAGGAACTGCGGTGGTGGTAGGGCTGACCTGGGTCAGTATCTGATACTGGCATCATAGCAGGGCCATTGGAAGCACGACAAGTACTCCAAGCCAACGCAGTACTTACAAGCAAGTTGTTGGGACAGCGGTGATAGTCGGCTGTGGCTGCGCAGTAGTCGTAGGATCAGCTTGACCAGGAGGCGTGATGGGCGGCTGTACACCAGGAGGACAATGCCAATGATCATCGTGAGGGGTGCATGCCTCTTCGGCCTGGGGGTGTGGTCGTGCGGAAGCATTCCATGCCTGAGAAAGGCAAGTAGCCAGAAAGAACTTGACTAGATGCATCTTGACATGCATGCTTTTGCACGCGAGTTGTTGCAACAGAGGGCACCTTGCTGGCCCAGTGAAAGCGCCGTGCGAGCGTTTTCCTGGTGCAGGTTGGAGAGAAAGACCTCGCTGGGTTGGCAAGTAGAGGCTGCTGAGGAAGGGGGAGGAAATCGTAGAATGAGCGGGAAGTAGAGCAACTTATATTTGCAAGCCGTTCGTGTTCACGACGGACCGATGGTGCTCATGTTTGGAGAAACAAAACCTCCATCACCAACATCACACAGTCATCGCGATATTGTTCCTGGTCAGAAGACCGAGCTGAATCCCTTGATGGTTTCTTGGCGCGGGATGTCGCCCACGCAGTACCTTGCTGGTTAAGCCACGTCCTTGATTATCGCGAGGAGAGAGGGGATTCAGTGTCTCGATTGGTCGCGTTATTAACTCACAAAGGTCAGAACCAGAGATACTGCATCTTCCCCTCTCTTGCCAGACGGACTTGGATGAGCTTGATGCTGCTCGTAGTTCTGCTACTCGCATCAAGTTGCATTTGGACACGCCGACGGTCCGGTCATGGTTCAACGCTCAAGTACAAATAGAAGAGATAAATCCTGCAAAACGATGAGAAGAAACAACCAAGCCTCATCAAAAAACCAAGCGGAATCACGTTTCTCCCCTCTCTTCTTAACAAAATCTCAAGATGAAGACCACCTTCCTTGCCCTCGTCAGCCTCTCCCTCTCGGCCGTCATGGCGCTCCCAGCCAACACCCTGGTTCGCCGCGACGATTGCCCCATTGAGTACCCGGAACTGTCTTGCAGCCAACACACTCACAACGGCGACGCAGAGTACTTCTGCTGCCCTTCCGTCTTTGGAGGTGATGTCTACGCGCTCTGCGGAGAGGAGTGCCACCTCGTCGGTAGCACCCATGGATTCACTTGCTCCGATGCCGCCGATCAGGGCTGGCACTGTCACGCACACTAGGTGGAGTAAGACACAAACAAGGATTGCCAGTTGACCGGACTGTCGGCTAACTTTACGACAAGGTCGACACCCAAGCGAAGAGAGAGCCCCACGAACACCCACTTCTTGTTGGTTGCCTTGTGACGACAAGGCCGACAAGGGATATAAGGAAGAGGGGAGGAAGAGGGGATTGAAAATTGCAATGTTCATTTCTGTTCATCTCATGATTGATGTCGCTCGTTTTACGTTTTATGAAGTACATACTTAGCCAGAGCTCCAATGAATAAACTCAGTCCGGACTGACTCAACTGCTCCATAATCATAACCGGGTACCTGGATGTCGCAACTCCATTACAAAGACCAAGCCTCCGATTCATCCGACCGTCTACCAAGACAGGCAGGTGCCTGGCCAACCATGTTGGTGGGCTCATGGACATGAACTGTCAGAAGGCTGGGAACGCCACAACTACCCGTCCACCTTGATGGCCACAGCTTGCATCTGTCCCCTGCAGAGCTAAGCATCATAGTAAGCTTAAAAATAAAGACAGACTGGTCAGGAACAAAGGTGGACCTCACTCACGGCTCTGAATACGAGTATTGCTGGAAAAAAGAGGGATTTTTGCGCCTGATGCGTCAATAAGTCCAAATGCAGCGCCCCGTACTCGGCTCTTCCGCTGCCACATTGCCTGGCATGCTTCAAGTGGCTTGATAACAACGACAAACTCAGTATCACACTTATCCATCGTTCAAGGTCTTCATTGACTTTATTGTTCCTGTGCTGGTTTCATGCGGATGACCTTGTCGCAGTTCAAGATACACATTGGGTCCAAGGCGCTCTTCATCTACGTGAACATTAGCAAACAATCATCTCTGGAAACGGGATAATACTCACAGCCCTCATGGTGTCCACAGTCTCTTTCCCAAGCTCCTTCTCCAAATAGTCTCTCTTCACAAGACCAATTCCATGCTCGCCAGTTGCGGTGCCCTTCATCTCGATCGCCATATCTACCATCCGGTGTACAACCGCTTCAGCAATAGGTCTCTTCTCTTCCGGGAACAAGAGTAATGTGTGGAAGTTCCCATCCCCCACATGTCCGACGATCGAACCCATAAGGCCAGACTTTTCAATGTCAGCCTTGGCAAGCTCGATAATATCCGGGAGTCTGCTTAACGGAACAGCAACATCTGTTGTCCAGACTTTGTCTGTTGGCGATTGCCGCTGGGCAAGCATGCTCCACAAAGCAGCTTTTCTCGCAGACCACAACTCATTCCGCTCGACTTCGTCAGAAGCAAAGGTATATGTCGAGCTGCCGTTTCTCTTGGTAATCTCTCCAACCTTCTTGGCGATATGCTTGACGATGAAGTCGTCACTGCCGGCGAACTTGAAAAATAGTGTGGGCTCTTCTTTCCACTTGAGACGTGTCAGGGCAGCCAGGTTGATGTTCCTCATCTGGACTTCATCGAGAATCTCGACTGCTGCCACTTGGATACCGCTCGAAGCCACTTCACGTACCGCAGATGCCGCAGCACGCAGTGTGGGAAATGCGCAGACAGCTACGACCTCATGTGGAGGCTTCACAGCTAGCTTCAGAGTGGCTTCGGTGACCAGTCCCAAAGTTCCCTCACTCCCAACAAATACCCTTGTCAAGTCGTAACCTGCGCTGGACTTCCTTGCTCGCTGTCGCGTCTGGATGATAGTCCCATCAGCAAGTACCACCGTGAGCGACAGAACCCAGTCTTTCATGGTTCCATACGCGGCTGCGTTGGTCCCTGAGCAGCCAGTCCCGACCATTCCTCCTATCATGGCGCCAGGGCCTGGATCTGGAGGAAAGAAGAGACCATGCGACGCCAACTCGTCGTTCAAATCCACCCAGCCAATCCCAGGCTGCACTGTACAGTCGAGATCAACAGGATTTATCTCCTTGATCTGGTTCATGCGAGTGAAGTCGATGCAGACGCCTTGGAACTGGGGAATGTATTGGCCCTCAATTGAGGTGCCACCAGAGTATGGCGTCACTGGTAAACGGCGGCGAAAGCATACTTTGACGATCTGTGAAACTTGTTCCGTTGTTTCTGGATAGAGGATGACATTCGAAAGGATGGCACTCTCTTCAGACCAGGCATATGACTGATAATCTGATCCAGAATGAGTGACGAGATCGGTTCTTTCTGACGAGATGTGATCTTTCCCAATGATCTGCTCAAACTCTTGACAGGCCGCTTTGATGTTTGCTGCTGAGGTGTCGTGGTGTATCTTGGGGGCTCCGGAAAGTGGTAATGTTGATGTCTGTCGAGCTGTTTGGCCCAATACTGTGAAACTCGTAACACCAGCTACTGCCAGCCCCAAAGAAAACAGCCCTGTCATATCATGAGCCTAACTAGTTACAAGAAGACATGGGAGAGATTTCATGCTTACCGAGATATTTTCCGAAATCTTTGTTAGGTCTCGGCGATGGCCTACTTGAAGTCGAGAGAGGTCGGACTTGTCGGGAAGCATGTCGGAGAAGTAAGCCGCCAAGTCTAGACGACGCGCGATGTCCATGTGAAGTGAGCATGGTGTGCAATAGTTCAAAGCCCGCTTCAAGGAGAAGATCTTCCACAGGGAGAAACGGCCCAATGGCAACTTCTGGTACCAGTTCGTCTTTACTTAAATCTACCACGAAGCCCTGAGATCTGATCCAGACCCGCTCTGCTGTGGAGATCGGTGATGGCCTTCGGCTATGGAGTTGGATTTTCGGCTATGGAGGAGCCACCCACTGTGAGTCCAACGACACCGCAATGACGCGAGTGGGCTTGGCAGCTCTGATGCAGTCATTCATCTATGGGTAGTTTGTGGGGTAATAAGGACTTATGAGGTCCAGGCCTCGGTTCGGCGGTTATCCAGGGAGGAGGCCCAAGCCTTGGCGGACCACTGTACGGATTTCAAGGTTGTTGAGTCGCAATGTAAGAGTTAGAAGTTGTCTTATTCGGTGACTAGAGCTTCCCCAAGCCCAACTCCGTGAAAACATTAATCATCGACCAAAGAGCCCATCTACTTATTTACACACAATCCGAACTCGCTATGCCCAAGTCGGCCAAAAAGTGCATGGCCTGATACTGAAGGGAATCAGGCTGAGGGAAGTCCATCACATCGCTATTATGAGATCCTGAAAAGATGCCCGTCACCAGGGATGCCGGCCAGAATCCACCAACGCGTGCCAGTTCTGGATGATGACACTCATCTTCGCGGGCATCATGCCCAAACAGAAAGCTCGAGTCTTCAACATTCAAACTTGGAGTCGAATAGTCAGGCTGCTCTGCCGGTACGGGAGTAGCTGCTATAGTGTTCTCCGCAGGGGCTTGGGCGACGCTCTCTGGTGTTATGGGTTGCCCATCCTGAGCTCGGCGTGGTTCGATCAATTGCTGGGCCTGGGCAGTCTTGTCGCCAGTATGTGGCTCGGAACGATTCAAGATGTCCATAAAGAAGTTTCTAATCCATCGAGCCAGATTATAGACTGACTCAAACTGCTTCAGGGCCAGCAAACCTGGGCGAATCTTGCAAAGGAGCTGGTCACTTCTGGGTGGCGACATGCTACCATCAGCAGCGACTGCTATCATGGCAGAGAACAGAGCAGATACGCTTTCCATACAAGTCAGCATATCTAGGCGATGGTAGACTAATGAAACACTCACTAAATCATGGGGAAATGCTCTGGCGTCCAGTACAGGAGCGAGTCTTCCACCAGGCCAAATACCTGAAGAGCAGCATCGAGAATCGGTTTAGTGTCGCCGCCCCGGTTGGACTGTCTTTGTAGGCGCTGAAGAAGGTTAATGAAGTAGTAACTGGTTAACGTGAGCAGAATGATCTGGGCGACTCAAAGGAAACTCACTAGTAGCAGACTTTCAGGGTCAGTGTCAAATGATGGTCTCTTTTGGAAACATTGATTCCTTCAGAGGTCGTGTACCATGATTGGAGGGTCATCTGGATATCTTCCATGGCGGTCTGACGCACAGAAGCTTCCCTGCTTAAAGGGAGTCGTGACGGTGAACAGTGAAGAAAATACAGTCGTGCCGCTGCTCTATTAGCGCCATGTTCCCATCAGCTGGCTCTGGGGTCTCGTACCGGTTTTGTTCAACTCCATCTGTGAGATTATATACCGCGCTGTCTCTGGAGTCTCGTCTGACAACTCATCCATCACCAGCTCTTCAACGTCGTGATCGAGGTCGTTGATGACCATAGGGGTGCCAGTAGAGAGGGAGGTCTGTCGATCGCGGATCTTACAGTATCTGTTAGCCATGATTTGGCGCAAGGAAACCTTTTTCATTCACATAGAGGCACCACCATATACGCTTCCATCGCAACTTTTCCTGAGGCGGCATCTGGCTATCCTTGGTGCTTCTGTGATAGCCCATGCATTGTGCCGACCTGATGGCAGCTGCAAGCCACCAATGCGCATCACGGTAGGAGGTAGGGTTACCGAACCAGTAGTGAAGCAGATATGAGGACAGCACCATACTTGTCCGGTCAGATTGTGTGTCCTCGTCGAATGAAGTGCTGGCCTTGTTGAAGAGATCGGAGTTAGCGTCCAATCGAGTGCTGTGACCCATTACATGCAGTATCTCCACGTCGCAATGCAGAGAAGCGACGAAGAGCACACAGCGCAAGAGGGTTCCAGATACTGTCCCATCATGAAGTGACGCAGCAAAGGACTCCTTTCCGACGATCGGGCAAAAGGTGTGAAATCGGTCAAAGTATGCATGGATGAGCCGGTCCATCAAGTCGGGGCGTGGTAGGTCTGATAGCTCGGTTCGGCCTCGTGGCTGTGGTGATCTCCTGGGACAGTTTTGCCTTGGCGTATCGCGAGAGACGTTCTGAACTGTCTGGTTGCAGTCATCGATTGGGCGGTGGAAACTGGTGCAACCAGGAGCAAACCCTCTCATAAAGTAGGACGCGTACCAGCTTTCACCCACAAAACTTGGTTGAACGGTGGATGGTGATGTGGGATTTTGCGTATGGGGTACTCTAGGTCTTTCGTCGGGAGTTGTAACTTCAGACGGCAATTCCGAATCAAAGGGGCCGTTTCTATCGATTCCATCGGGGTGACGTGAATCGGCAGCCGTATCATCACAACTCGCAGCATCTCGATCAGGTAGTTGCGTAATTGTGGAAGGAGGTGCTGGTGGCTCAGAATTGGCAACTGCGAGACCTTGATGCGATTCATTATCATCCTGATAGGTATACCGTCCATCCGGACCTCTGGAGTTCCAGTTAGATGGCAAGATCGTCAGACGCAACTCGTGGAGATCATACCTTCGACGTTTCGACTGAATCAGAGCGCATCTGGACTGATTGTTGCTCTGTCTGCATGCCGAGCAAGGAACTCCGTTGGTCCATCCGTCGCATCGGGTTCTACGCCGGTTACAACGCTCACAAGCCGTCCCCCTTCTTCTTCTTGACGCATTGGGCGCTTGTGTTTGACCAGGTGACCGCTGGCTGAGAGGTTCCATTTTTCTGCAGGAGTCAATTGACAACAACGAAACAACAATGAGAACCAGAGAGAGTCATGCAAGGGCGACGAACGTGCGCAAAGATGAGCGAAATCGGTCCGCGGCCCAAAATCCGGGGCCCCGCAAAACATGGATGAAGGGGCCGGTCAAGCCCCGAAGATCCGGGGCGAGAGGACACCGATTGGCTGAATTTTCGGTGGTACAGTCTATTCCCAGAATGGAAATTGTTCGGGGGGCCAGGATCCTTGAGGGTGTACTTTGGCTGCTAAGAAATTTCGGTGACAAACAAGTTACTTATCATGCTTAGCTTATCGCAGATTTTTGATTGGTTTGAGCCACTCACTAGTCGATGTTACCCCTCACGAGTGGTTCGGTCAACTGACAGTCGCTAAAGGCATCCATAGCCGAACATTCCATAGCCGATGGACGACGGGATCGTTAGCCGATGGCACACAGCAACACCAGGGATGTCAGGGGTACAGAAATCTCGGACGGGGCAAAGAGACCATGAATCACTTCTATGTCATGATTTCTTCTTTGGCGCATACATGTATTTAAATCTTGCTCGCGACTCATCTTAAAACACCTCCATCATCCAACCTACCCTACATTGTCCACTTCAACCAGCAGGACAATCTGCTTTACCGATGATCATGGACGACAAATACTCCATCTCCCATCACGACAATATCGACATGCCCAAGGAAGAAGTCGAACGAGCCGAGACTGGAGGCAATCAACAACAAGACGCCCAATTCGAGAAGAGGGTTCTGCGCAAGGTCGACTGGCGACTTCTGCCCATCCTCGGTTGTCTTTACACCATCGCCCTCGTCGACCGATCCAATGTTGCCGTTGCGCGCATCTCCGGTATGGATGAAGACCTCGGTCTCGATCAAGGCAGCCGTGCCTCGATCTCCTTGATGGTCTTCTTCATTGGCTACATCATCTTCGAGATTCCCAGCAACGCCTTTATTCACAAACTCGGTGCTGCCAACTGGCTTGCGTTTCTGGCTGTGGCATGGGGACTCGTCTCGCTTGGAATCGGATTTCTTCATAATTGGCAGGGCTTTGCGGTGCTGAGGTCGTTCCTTGGTGTCTTTGAGGCGGGCTTTTTCCCAGGTTAGTTGATTGAGGTTGAATATCATCGCGCTGCTAATGCCCTCGTAGGCTGTGTTTACCTGGTTTCTTCGTGGTATAGACGGTACGAGGTACAGAAACGAATGGCGGGCTTCTTCTTGACAGCTTCTGCTCTGTCTGCCTTTGCGAACATCCTCGCCTATGGTCTCATCCAGATCTCGAAGCATCACCCCTACAAAGGGTAAGTGCTCTCCCTCGGGGTATTTGAGACACAAACTGATCCTCAAATGTCTAGGTGGCGATGGATCTTCATCATCGAAGGTGCCATCACGGTCGTAGCCGGCATCGGCTCGTGGTTCATTATCGTCGATTTCCCCGATTCGTCCGCCAACACATTCCTCACACCTGAAGAAAGAGCATTTGTCAAGGCCAGACTCGCAGCCGACCGTGGACCTGAGGAGCGCGAAAAGGTCACTCTGAAGGTGGTTGCTAAGACAGCTGCTGACTGGAAACCCTGGGCGTTTTCGCTCATGTACGCGGCCGGTGCTGTCGGAGTTTACGCATTCCTCTTTTTCCTGCCACTCATCCTCCGAGGTGGTCTTGGTTACTCTCTGGAGATGTCCTTCATTCTTAGCACACCACCTTCCCTCTTTTCGGTCATCGAGGCCATGACGATTTCATGGCTCGCTGACAAGATGAAGATGCGTGGCCCATTCGTTGTCTTCCAGGGCTTGATTGGTATTATCGGGCTTTGCATGACTGGATTTCTGGACTCACCAACTCCTCGATACATTGGCACCTTCCTGGGTGTTGCTGGGGCCAACGGTCTCGTTGTAACAACACTCGCATGGCAGGCCAACAATATCGTTGGTGACTCCCGACGAGCTGTCTCAACCGCCATCCTCATTAGCATGAGTGGTGTTGGTGGAATCTACTCAAGCATGGTTTTCCGTAAGTTTTCAGGTTGGCCCACGGTATCCAATGATTTTGCTAACTTTGGAGTAGGCCAACAAGATGCCCCTAACTATCTTCCTGGTATTATTGCCGTCATGGCCATCAACATTGCCGCTGTGCTAACTGCCATCGCCACCATGGTCCTGCTTCGATGGCAGAATCAGCGAGCTGATAAGGGAGAGGTACTATGTGAAGATAGAGAGGGATTTAGGTATACTCTGTAGAGAGCTTGAAGGACTTGTATGTTACCTATTCATAGGTGAAGTGAATTGACGTTGGGGTATGTCTTTTTTAGTAGATAATGTTAACATTCTGTAAGTGTCGCTAGTTATTGCAATAGCAGAGAGGTATTAATTTTTGAAAGTGCGTTATTTTCTTTTAACTGTTAACATAATAAAGGCAATAAGCAAAACCTTGACATCCATGTACCAAGCCGAAGGAACATAGTATAACGGGTGAGAACTGGGAAGGGTTGGTAGGAACTTTGGTAAATGGCGTTGTTCGAGATAGCATGGATGTGGTAGGCAGCGACTGTTAGTCCGGAACAAGGATGATGTGACCTCTGCTGCCAGGGCAGCCTTTCCCGTCCTGGATTAATGCGGCTGCTTTCTCCGGTCTGAAACCTTTCCCCGAAGCTACTCCGACCAGCTCCGTTACGGGCCTGGGGTGGCATCTGCATTGTAACTTACATGTCATGGACAGGGCGCAACGATATGGGCGTCGGAGGCGCTTCGGACAAGACCATTCCCCACCTGCCCAATGACTGCTCTCTGCAAGTACATCCATATTT
This sequence comes from Fusarium falciforme, assembly GCF_026873545.1. Classification (NCBI taxonomy): domain Eukaryota; kingdom Fungi; phylum Ascomycota; class Sordariomycetes; order Hypocreales; family Nectriaceae; genus Fusarium; species Fusarium falciforme. The sequence continues at coordinate 216,130 of NC_070554.1, forward strand.
ATAACGCCGCAGTCTCGACGTCCGAGAAGACCATCAGCTGCACCTAACATCTTTGCCAATCACCATCACCATCATAATGCAGTAACCCCAAATGTCATTGCGTGACAACCTAGTCTTTATAGCCTCACCGACTACGGACTGGTTTCCCATTAGCCCTAGCCCTCAGGCTACTAAATCCATTCCCCTTGTTCTTACCTCTGAATATCCCTAGATTTTCCCTCTCTTGATAGTTCAACTGGTATTGAATTTTCCACCGTTAATTCAATTCTTCTTCTGGATGCGGGGGAAACTAAGCCACACCAACGCAACCACGGCGATAAGGGCGAGGACGATGGGCTGCAAGACTCTAACACCCTTGCTGTTCGCGATCGCACCAATTGCAAAGGGAAATACCGTTCCGCCCGTCCCTCCCATAGCCATCGCAAACCCGATCGCTGAAACATGAAGCTTGGCGGGCAGCAATTTTGCCGTGAGCATGACGGCGCCGGGAAACAGGGGGCCGAGGAAGAAGCCCAGGAAGGCGACGGCAACGGCCGAGACGATGAACTGGGGGACGAGCCAGAAGAGGAGCTCGAGGCCGATGGAGATGGCGAGGTAGATGCTAATGCACAGTCGCTCGCCGAAGCGCTCAGTCACGAATCCGAGGACTGCTCGACCCAATGTCATGCCGGCCCAGAAGCCAGAGGCGGAAGCACCAGAGGCTAGTCTCGTCGCCTTTCGCACCCGCAACATGAATGTGACAACCCAGCCGCCAAGACCAACTATGCAGCTTATAAGAAGTCGGTCAACGACGGATCAGTGGGGGGTTCAAACCTTCGACGCCCATGTAGGCAAAGAAAAACAGCGCGCAGAGCCATGTCACTTTAGACTTAAGCGCTTCTCGAGTCCCAGCGCCCAAGACTTCGGGGCCTAACGCGTGCTCTGCCCGGTATGCTGCGCCAGTCTTATGCCAAAAGGTTACCGTAAGACCTACCCATTCGACAACCGAGATGCCAATCTACTAACATAAGCTTTGACCAGTCCAGATAATCTAGACGGCTCTTCTTACCATAACATAATAGTAGGTATACCACGGCAACTCAGCAGAAACTACCATTGAAGTAGCAATAAGAGGCGCAAAGAGAGCACCTAGTGAGTAGCACGAGTGTAAGAATCCCTGAATTGTATTGGCCTTATCCATGGCTCCGATCCACGCGCAGAAGCAAGCATCGGTTAGCCCGTTGCCAAAGCCACTAACCATGTTGCAGACAACGAGGACGGGATACGGAGGATGTAATGCCAGGGCGACGAAGGTAATAATATGGCAGATAGGTGCCATAATGGCCACGCCTCGCTGGCCAAACTTCATATGGATCCAGGCATTAGTGAAGGCGGCGATAGAATAGCCTGCGAAGGGGGTCAAGAAGACAAGTGAGATGATAGTATAGCCAATGTCATAGTATGCTTCAAGCTATGACGAGTCAGGGCGAGGAGAATATCAGGTCTAGGATGAGTCGAACGCACAGAGGGAATCAAGGCCTATTTGGAGCATAGGGTTAGTTGGAACTATCCAGAAAACGGTTTCGCGGACTAGACGTACGCCAACGGCGCTATCGTTCATTCCAGCAATGATGGAAGAAAGAAACGTGAAAACGAGTTTGCTGACGTTCCCCTTTGGATAGTTCCATCTCTCCGTACGCGACTGAGCATTAGGAGGAGGAACATCGTCGGAAGGGATCACAGCAGGTGGCTCCTCTATACCGCTCGTCCTGCCATCCTCGGCGCGGCGAGACGTTGGAGGGAGGCTGGCGAGCTCGAGTGGCTCCGTCTGGGTCTGGATTGCTGTGGTTGACATTGTTGGCTCTCAGCGAAGAGTGTCACCAACGGCAGATTATGGGACTGACGATGATGGTGGAAGGCAGGAAATTGTGGGACACGATTCCCAGGTCACCGTATTTGTAATTGAACATTGTGACTTCGCGTTTAACCGGTTAACCGGCGATGAACCGGATGTCTACATTCCTATGGCACTGAAAGTGGTTTTTGCGCATTGTCATTAGCTCAGCACCCCCTACTTTTTTTCCTGACCAATTTTCATTACGAAGTGGCTTTTTGATTGGCTGGCTCCGTTGCATCCCATCATTTTCCCTTACACGAATCTAGACCAACTTTGACATAGCAACTGAAGAGCAGGCATGCAAGCTCGTCACAGATGCCATGGACGCTGCTAAAGCCAGCGTAGAGCGGCGGCTGTAATGTTTGATGTGTAATTGTGAGGCAAATCGGCGGAAAATTACGCTACTCTCTCAACACTTATATCTCAAGAAAGTAAGGTATCAAAGGAAGGTGCCGTGCAAAGGTGTGCCGCGTGCTGTCGCGTGCATCAGGGTACACCGACGAGAGGGCTTAGTCCAGCGATACACGGAGAGCGTGCACAGAATAGATTCCGTCCATCTAGTTCAAATACACGCCGCTCTGTCAACAGCAATAGAGATGAAATCTCCCACGATGCCGTGATATGTAGTGGCTATGACCAGAACAGACGCAACCCGGCCTTCACGCACAACGTCGTAGACAGTGCTACCCCCACATCCCACATGAAAGTTCGTAACCAGGATAGGCCGCGATTTTGTACTATAATATACAGAAACACGGATGCAATCCTTGAGAGAATGTAGCCAATGCTGAGCGCATTTAGAGTGGCGGCGTCAAGCCCCGCTTGATTGGCAGCCGCAACAGCCCCCGCGAAAAAGCCTAGGGTTTCGAAGCCATTATTAGAGGCGGCTTCGGCGCGCAAAAATATGCTTCTTGGTCTAGGATACAGTGTAATTAGCACGCAGACAATATTGAGTACCTTGTGAAACCTAGAATTTTAACGCACTTGTGCCGTGATAGAAGGTTTTTTTCCTGCGCTGTCTTTAAAATCGCGAGGGCTGGGATTATCGTAGATGTCATGCCCTGCAGAGAACACTGCAATGAAATGCGGGACTAGGCAGATTAGAAAGACAACCGGAACCTTGGAGGGAAATACGGTTAGTTGATATGGCGTTGAAATCCGGGTCTAAGCCCGCCGTCTCCTTGTGCCATCCGGTTGTGTGTTTTTGCACCTCTTCATGGATCGGAATAATAGAACCAATCAATATAACTAGCTGGCCATATCTCATTGCTCCTATCGATTATTCCAAATGGGACAACATAGACACCGATTCGGAGCCGGAGCGGTCGTCCCAGCGGGCGGAATCAGCTCCGTAGCCCACGAATGCCTGTCACAATTGCATACATCGGTTTCGACGGGACGCAGACCGATGCGGGGCATGTGGAAGTTATTGCCCGCTACGATGTTGGAAAGTGCAGGTTTCCGTTTTGGTCTGCTATTACAATACCTGGAGATCATCCGATGTTCTTGCAGCCAGTGCCTCTCTCTTATCCCGCGTTGATCGGAGTCCCGTTGGTTCAGCTCCGCGCGTTTGCCCACCTGTGCGTCTTCCATCTCCTCCGGTTGCCTCATTTACCACGCGATTTTGACGCCGAACAAGAGCTTCGTGTCTACAATGGCTTCGTTCGATTCTTGCCTTGTTACTCCCATCTAACGCTGTCCCGGCTCTCTGACACCGCCTTCAATCCTGACCGCTCTTCAACACCGGACCTCGACTAACACCCTTTTCGAAGACGAAGAAAACCGCGATTTCACGAGCAATACTTTGGCGTCATTTCTGTGGCTGGACACTCTCCGAACGAAGCGGTCACTCGCGCTTCGCTGGCTTTCGGAGACGACATCTAAAAGGTGGACAACTGCAGGCGCTGGCGCAATGGACTTATCCCTTAATCCGCTACATCCACTACGTCCATTTCACGTCACGACTGCTTCAAATGGATCCATTACAGTGAAAGACTTCGTCGATTAGGATCTATATATTCCGCTGCCTCCGTCAGTGGATCTCTTGGAGTGGATTGCAACCATGACCAGCAGAGTTGTCTTTCTCAGCACATGGGTTTTATCTCTTGACACCTCACTAAGCAGTGCTGTGACTGTCAAAATAGCAGTAGCAAATCGAACTCTCACCATCGCCTTCTAGCCTTGTTGAAGCGTCCGTATGGCGCAGAAATGCTGTTACTACTGTGGCTGTAAGCTCTGCGATGTTTCCATCGCGACGCATTAATCCCGCCTTGCACTCCTCCAACTTCACGACACTGCCATCCACCTATCGTCTGCTGCGTGACTCGGAATATTAGGCCGTCCTTCTGCTGGGTAAGCTGCTGGTTGAAGCCGGAGCCACTCGTTCACTTCATGTATTCGAGCGTGGATTTTCGTCTTTTGAGTCTGGCGCGCGGGTCGGTATCTGGGCAAGAAACGCGCGGCACCCATAATGGTACAGACGGACGAGAGGGTGGAGCCGACGGGCGAAAAAGGGCTGGTTTCGCCGGCCGGACCGACTCTTGGCAATGGGGAGATAGTAGAACGTCCAGGCCGAGAATCTTGGCCATCCCTCCCGCTAGCAGCCCCTGTCAGCGCCAAACAAGCTCATCAAGTCGCGCGCAAACCACGCCGGCCACTCCGCGTACTGCCGCAGCTCCCGCGACAGGTTCGCGTAAATGTTCCCAACCCAGACGCAGACCATGACGTTGCGGGAGTCGTAGTGGTGCAGCGTCGCCGTCACAGGTCGCCGCTTCTCGTCGCTACCCTCGACACGCCCAGCCATGATGCAGTCCAGCACCAGCATGTGCATGATGACAAGCCGCGAGACGTGGTTACCCGGGTTTACGAACGAGGCATACTCGTCGGCCGTGAGGTGGCCAAGCTTCTCGTACAGGAAGGTGTGCTGCCGGTAGCCTGATGTTGTTAGCGGAGACCTCGAAGACCACGTGTGACCACAAGACATACTCTCGGCCAAGTCGCCGCCAACGGACGAGGCAATCCGCCGCATCAGAGCTAGGTACTCCACCTCGGCGACGCTCTAGAACAGTCGCCCCAACTGCTCGAGGCTCGCGCAGGAGCCGTCCGCCAGACCCCGATCGTGGAAGTGGTGCGCCTCCGGTGTCACGAGCTCGACGGCGCGCTCGACGTACCACTCGCGCTCAAACGTCTGAAACACCGAGGACCGAAACTCCTCCCCGATCATCGGCCCCATGAGGAAGCCTGCCAAGTCAGCCTAGAACAATCAGGGACGGGACAAGACTTACACCCTTGCGTCATGGTGAGAAAGTCACAGCCCGTCGGGCATGTGCGCCGCCTGATAGGTCAGCACCAGGATGGCCGCAAACGCGGCGACGGTATCGGACGCCGAATGCTGCCCGCGCGCGAGGAACTCGTTGAGGCGCTTGATGGCAACGGCGCGGTGCTGCAGCGCGTTCTGGACGTATCTCGTTGGCGTCAGCAGCCTGAGGTGCGACGCCCCGAGGCCGACCATCGCGTACGCCAGAAAGTCGTACTGCTGGGTCAGGACGCAGGACTCAAATATAGCGGCGGCAGGCTCACATCGTGTGACATTTGCGACACAAGCTGCCAGACGGACCACCCGCCGACGGGCAGCGAGGGGTACGCGCAGACGAGAAAGTGCTGGAAGAAGCGCAGGTCCGCCATGCTAAAGGAGCCGGGCGCTGGCAGCGGACGTGCCGGACGTGCCGGACGTGCCCCTGTCGTCACTGCTGCAACATCGCAGCCCGCCCTCGAATATTCGCACCTCAGGCCGAGACGCCGGCACGGCCCTACGTTGTTTGCAGTTGAGGCACCCGGCACGCGACTTGGTGTGGCCCTTGCGGGGGATCGGGCGCCGGCGGGCCGTGGCCGGTGCCGGTGGCGTTGATCTCGGGGGCAGACAAGATTGAGCCCGACGTTGTGTACGGTGAGACTTCTTCGCTGGATATTTTGCAGACGAATGCGGCCGGGTGGTGAGAGACGAGGCGGAAACAGGGCTGATGTATTCGTCGTAGTCGGACCTGTTACGCCGTCTGACGCGCGCCACCGGCAATGCAGACGCGCCTTGGCCCAGAGTGCGTAATCAACCAACTATTTCTAACCGTTGGACCGGTTGGACACTCCAACTGTGGGTCCAACTCAACTGAGATCTAGCTCCCTATGCTTGGCAACTAACTAGTTCAATTGTCCGGTTGATTGGGTTTGGATTTAACTGCTTCCAACTTGTTCCAGCGCCCAGGGGCCGCGACGTACGGAGTACCTCAAACCCTGCTTAGGAGACCCTGGACTACCCTGGAAAGCTCTATCGTAACTCGCACTACTAACACCGCTTTTAAATCCACATACTAAAACCTAGTAAGGGCTTACGCAGACTAGCTCGCTTCATAAGTAAGGGATGACTAATACTATCCAACCGGGTGTGGGTTGTGATCAAATGTCAAGTAACACGCGAAGCCGCCTACCAGATTTCCGCAAGGACCATGCTTAAGGGGTTAGACGAAGCAGAACTAAGAAGCGACGGGACGTTGCTGAGTGCTATCAGTATTACTTGCCGTGAAATCAGCTTCCAGCGGGTCTTATTTATCTTATGGTCTGCCAATCAAATTAAATTACTCGTACTTAACGTGTCCAATATATGGATTATCCGACCTCTCTGCAATACGTCTTTCTTCATTACCTAGGTCATAGAGCCAAGGATAGAGGCAAAAGTTCCCATAGTATGTTCCCATACTCCTGCTCTGGCATCGGCTAGCCGAAGCTTATTTAGCGTCGCACTATTGTCCATTCTGCGAGCTTTCCAGTCAACGCAATAGCTCCCACTGCCAATAGCGCCATCAGATCCAACTAGTACTTGGGAGTTGTCGGTGCAGCCCAGCGCGGCCCTGCCACCGTGTCCATTATTACCCTTGGAAGGTAGGCTCCCTGACAATGAAATAAATATCATCCGGTCGCCAGCTTCCTCGTAAGACTGAGCGAAGAGTGACAGCATAGGATAAATGGCCCATCGTATAAGCTTGCGCACGATCCACGGAAGAGGGCCAGTCGTGACGTTGGTCGTCAGGACCAAGCCCGGGTAGACGTGGACGAAGCTTACCCTCGGCTGTCGCTCGGCGTACTCTTCCATGCAAAACGTGTTCATGTAGGAGCAATGGGATAAGGAGGCGACGTTGCCGTAATTTTCGCGGAGACCTAGGTCGTTGAGGTTGAGGCCGTGCTCGAACCTCTTTGGACCGAGCACGGATACGACGCGAGGATAGGGAGCCTGCTCGAGGAGCGGAAGGAGGCTATGGATGAAGCGCATGCGACCGTAGTAGCGCAGCGACATGAGTCTGTCTATGCCCTCTGCGGTTTCTGCTGCGAGACACGATAAGTCCTACTTCAATACACGCGGAAGGGAATTGTGATTCAGCTTACCTACTCTGCCCGACATGGTCGGAATATCCGGCGTCATGTATAGCAGGTCCACCTTGGACTCTGTCTGTCCTATGTGAGAACATACCCTATCGACGTCCCTGAGAAGGACAATGTCTTGCTGGATAAACTCAAAAGTCGAGGACGGCGAGAGCTCTCGGCACGTCGCGAGAGTTGTCGCTGCTGACGCGGCGTTCCTGCCGACGATGTAAGCAGTGGCGCCGATAGCCCATCTTGCGAAGCCCTTGACGGCAGCCTCGCCGATGCCCGAGGTGCCGCCGACGAACACCGCGACGAAGCCTTGGCTCTTTGGCGTGAAAGCGGTGAGCGCGGCCCGCATCGTAGATAGCTTCACCATGGTATATGGATGCTACGCATGTAATACGGACGGGGGGCTTTCCTTTATGCTATGTGCGTGTCGACGTGTTAGAGCTGAGTGATAATAAGCAGATGCCAAGTTGAGGTGGCTGTTCTGGCAACTGCTAAGGTTGGAGTAAATAGTAGCAGTTCTTGGATAGGGTTATATTTCTTGCCATGCTTGGTTGGTCACGGGAAGCATCGCCTGGCGGGGTAATCTATCCGATCGGTTCGCAGCGGAGGAGGAAAGGGGAGCCCCACCTAGCGCCTCGACGTAAATAGCCTTGTCGCAGGTGGACGGTATCCCTGCCAAATTTTCTACGAGCTAATCAGAATCTGTTTACATTGAGCTGAACCCTTGTTATATCCACACTTGTGATAAGATAAGATGCTGGCTCGGTTTAATATCAGTCCGGTAAGGTAGGTAACCGGGAAAGCAATCTAAATATTTATGTCAGCCCCCTCTCTCACCTGGCCACCCTTGAATCCCAAGCTTGGGTGGCAAGTCACCTCGTTTCTTCTATTCTTAGCAATATTTCACTGCCCAATCTATTACTCTGAGAGTAGTCGGAGAGTAAATACATAAAAAATGCAAGGATTAAAATATAACATGGGCAATATAGGAAATAGGAGAACTCTGATCCTAACGAGAGCGCCAAATCTTAGAAACAATATCTAAAAAGCTATAGGTCGTCGAGCATTCTCAAGCGTGATAAGGAAAGAGAGCCCGCGTAAACGAGCGAGAAATCGTCGTCTCTAATAACTTCAAAGAAAACAAGCCCTGGTTCTCTGTCAATATTCTCGCTACCCCACGGTCCGCCAAATTAGTGACGGGCGCTAACTAGCTAGCCAGCCAACCCGCCAACCACAGCCATATCCACGGATCGTCAGTCCTCTGCCAGTACCTCCCTCAACTCTTTGTACGTCGGCGCTAGCTCTCGCAGCAGCGACGCCGCCCGGGCATTCTCGCCAAACACGAGCGGAAGTTGTAGGGCTCCCACCAGCCGGGCCTGTCTGGCCACGAGGCTGGCCGCCCTGCCCTTGCCGATGCGCGCCAGGCAGGTCGCCGCGTCGGCCAGCCTGCGCGCCCCGACCCTCACGGCGAAGTCAACGAGCAACGAGCGGATGCCCTGCACCAGCATGTCGGGGGACTCGACTATCTGCGCCAGCCTCTCGGCCGCCTCGCCGTTGCCGTACGACCCCGGCGGCATGTTGTACTCGCCTTCCATAGACAGCCAGCGGCGCGCGTTATCGAGCGACCTGCGTATCACATCCTCCTCCGAGAGGCCGCGCTCGACATGCCGGAAGCCAGTGCGCATCATATACGGCTTGCCGTAGCCGATCTTGTCAGCCTGCCACGCAGCCATGAAGTCAGTGACGGGGAGCGTGGCGTACGGGTGCCCGTGGGGGTCGTGCATCTCAACCTCGCCGTCGTCGGTAATGCGCAGCACGACAACGTAGTGATCGGCACCGATGGCGCCCTTCATCTCGGGCTGAAATCGCAGGAGGCCCATTTCGACGGGGCCGACGAACACAGGTCGGCCCTTGGCCAGCTCTGCCTTGAGGCGGGCGAGGGCGGTGTCCGCGTCGGCGCCGATTTCGAGGGTCGACTCCCAGCCGGCGGCCTTGAGTGCCGCGTCGAAGCTCGAGGCTGGGTCCCAGCCGTAGGGGTCAAAGAATATGAGGTCACCACCTATGATCTGCATGCCAAAGGGGCTCGAGGTGGCGAACTCGATGACAGCAGGCGACGGGCTGTCCTTACCCAGCATCATAGCTAGGGAGTTGGCGTAGCAGTAAGGGACGGAGCCGACGTAGCTAAGGTGCTCGGCCATTGTGAATTTCATATCAGGGCTTGCTCGATTATATCGAATCGTTCCCAGTGAACAAGTGCAAGTCGACAATTTACGAGTGAAGGCAAACAGCTCCTTTATAAGTACTCCATATTCGGACTTCGGACTGCTTTGTCTTTCCGACGGAATTTTACGCTGGAGATTCAAGCGAATGATATTTTTTTGGCTCTCCCGAAATCAGTCTCCAGTCGGTCTCAAAGGATCCCGCCCATTCACGGTGACGAATAGCAAATTTTCCCTAAAGCGGGGTTGAACCGGCCAGCTGATGAGGTGCGTCACGACGTAGCGACTCGCTCTCGACACCACACCACGATCTTGAACAGGCCAATAGAGTCCCACCAAGGCACAGTTTCCGGACGAGTTTCGCCCAAGAGTCCCAGAAATACCCCATTTGCCGTTTTCGCACTCTGTAGTTGCACCGACCATGCCTGGCATTTATGCTCGCGGCCGCGGCACGACTTAAAGGATCTATTGAACTAGAGCTCGGAATGGAAAGGTAGCCTCAGACTTGCAGATAAGAAGCGGATAATCAATAATGCAAGTAGGGTTTATATGACGATCGTGTAGGTTCCTAAGGGATAAACTGGTCGTACGAGGTTTATGTTAACAGGGGTTATAGTCGCGTGGTCTTGAATAATATATGTTATGTCTGGTAATGTGCTTAAGGGTATTGAGAGTAACTAATTTGTATTAATAGCTGAGGTAATTACTATATAGTAAAATATAAATAAGTATGTATTATATACTTATGGTCGAGTTGTTGGACTGATGCCTTTGTCACTTGGTCTAGGGTAGGAGCGATATTCTTGAGACTCGGTCCCTAGACCGATATGGGCGCGGTTTAGTCCCTTTGGTCCTGGGCTTAGTCAGGATGTTTCTGCTGTCTTTCTCCGCCAGGTCTATGTCATGGCCGTGACAGCCACGTCGGTCTGGATCGTAATGTACGGCTATCAGCTATATCCAGTTCGATGTGTGAAGTTTGATGTGCCTGAGCCGTTAGAATAGATCTCGACGTCTAAATAGTGATATCCGCTTACTAGCCGATCTACTCCTGTAATCTGTTCTTGACTCTCGGAAATGGTGGATTGCGCTTGGTTTGGCTGTTGCTGATCCAAAATCGGAGTCGAAGACCCGATGTCATGACTGGCTCGTCTTCGCGGTAGCCGAACAAAGCGCTCAGGCAGAAAATCCTCTACTGTTGTTAGACATATGATCGAGGACTTGACAAGAAGCCACCCACCGACGATAAGGAAAACTGCATCCAGAAGCCATGCAACCCACACGGCCACGCTAAGACCTGGCCAAACCCCCAATCATTGTCTTCATACTCATCTTGTACATATTTTCGGATCCCGTCTCTACTCGCCTGAAGCCTTATATAGAAATCGATAATAACAAAACTGGCCCCAGCTGTAAAAATGACGGATACGCATAGGGCAACAAGGGGCCTAGGGCTAAGGCGGCCCGTGGATCTATCTCCCAAGAAGAATAGCTGGACGGAGGAGGACCAAGCGGAGGGGATCCGCCTAAGAAACTGTGTATAGAGGCTAGAGTGATAATAAGATGACCTAGGTCTGTTGCCGAAAGATAGGATGAGTATGCCGTATGTAAAGAATAAGAAGAAGATGAGCATCAAGAGCCTAGAAGTATTCGGAAATATGCTTTCGAACGAAGTGGCTGGAGGATAACCCCTCAAGTTATCGCAATCTTTGGAGATCTGCTCAGAAAACACATAACGCCAGCCCTCCCTTCCATCAGGCGGTAATATGAAATCCTGACTGAATCGCAACTGTGAGATTTGTATGGATATGCATACCTGGATCGCAATGTACAGTACGATTTGAAGGATCCATTGTATCTTTGACTCAACTGGACAGCAAAACGCATACCATGCAGATCCCAGCATACAAATTATGAATTGGTACCAAGAGAGGAAACCTATGAATCGGGACTCGAATACGGGGCAAGTTGAATCTTGTCGGATAGCGGTGGAAATCACCACGCATGCGGCAGTGAAAGAATTCAATTTGTGAGTCGGGGCCGCAAGGTTGAGGCACAGATCAACCCATCGGGACCGGTCTTGTTGAGATCAAAAGTACGAAAATGGGTCGTTTTGCTTATCAATCAGGATGACTGCGGTGAAGAAAACGGGGCCAAAGATCAGTAGCACAGCGCCTTGAATGGCGTACGAGATCATCATCTACCAAACGTTAGCCAACGTCAAATCACACCTTCATCGAGAACTTGCCCCGATGCCTAATAGGTCGGGATTTCCGGTGCCGTAGATAAGCTGACAAATGGTGTCACAGGTCTCAATCAGCAAAGTGATGTTATAAAGCTCTGGGCTCTGTTCTAATCGATCAATGAGGCCCTGCAAGTCGGAGAATGCGCATGGATCCCCGGATTCGCCTGGTTTCGCTGGTGGGAGGGGTTTTGGAAGACTCGAAGGTTTCAGGTCATCAGTGGTGGCAACCGCCATCAAAACCAAGGCTAGCCCGAGTAACAAAATGGCCTTGGGCGCGACCATGGCTTCTACTAGAAGTTTTGACAAGGTAAAGGAGGAATGCTAGATTTAGGGCGTCTGTATTGATGTTGGATGTTGGATGTTGGATGTTGAAGGTTGACCGATTGATCTCTTGGGCTCCGGGGTGCGGCGTGTCATAAATAACGCAAAAGTGCAAAAATATGGCTTTGAATAGGCTGAATGGCGTTAAAACGCAACGCATGGAGGCGTCTCTCGCGGCTATAGAGCGACTGTGACTGGCTCGGCTGGTTCAGCTTGAGCCTCGTTTGCTCTTGGCTCACTCATAGTGGTTACCCATCTGCCAGACAATGTCTCGTGGCAATGGCAACATAGCGTTGCCTTTATTTTGACAAATGTGCTATTTAAAAGGGTTAATAAACTGTCTCAGGTCGGTGTAACATAACCAGGTAGACATTCTTGGGGCCGGAGATCTGGACGGTGTTGATTCGTAACACGCACAATGTTCTTGGCGAGATGCCCAACCTAACGGAGCTAAGCACCTTTTATCAATAATTTGAACCAGTAATATCGGAGAGCGGATCCAAGTTAGCATGGTGTACTGAAAGGGTTCTCTAGGTTGATACCTCTACTTAGTCCTTGCCTGGGTATTCATTCTCGTAGTGGCCTGGCCATCCCACAAGTTGTTTTCCGACAGCGAGGGCCCATCGACGACCGTAGAGTCGGCCCTTGAATGCTCGCTACTAATTATCTCAATAGACATCCCACAAGGCTTCTTCCCATCCCGCCCCACGGTTTTCCAGTTAAGACTCATGTGGATACTGGCGTAAGAAGTGAAGGTTGGGAGTGGATGTCTGGGGAGCGGCTGAGTTAAATGTCCACATCTTGAAGACTTTGGCTTCCAGATTATGATGATATCAATCTGTCTTTCACTAACTTACTATAATGGTTTCTATTCCAAAATAACCCAAAGTGTTTATAGAGCAGTTTAAAGAAGGTCTGCGGAGCTCGTGATGTAAAGGTTGTTGGTAGGCCACTTATTTCGGAATTATTACTAACCAAGCCGTTCTGACAAATCTTTGGGAGAATTGAGTTGGCGACTTGACGAATGGGTGTTTTTCTTTGACCACCTATAAATAAGATCAGGAGTAGGCATGGTCAAGCGGATGGAGAAGGCAGGCGACATCACTAGAGCCGTAAGAAAAGGCGCAAAGAAACTACTAGCTGGAGGCGTTTCTTGGTTATCGATATGGTCTCCCAAGGTATCTAGGGGGCGAACCGTGCGTCTAGGCGGTACAACGCTAGCTCCTGTTTCTTTGCCAAACCTATTTCTTGAAAGTCCATGTCACATCCTCCCAACCAGGCCTCCTACCGAGCTTGAAACCAGGGCCACTCGCTCCCCAAACAGGCCGCCTTGGTGCCGATCCGAAGATAGGATCAGTCGAGCCGGGCAAGTCCAGCCCTTCTACCCTGAAGCCAAGGGCCAGGACACCAGTGAATCCAAGAATCTCAGCGAAAGCAAACTTTCGGCCCGGACAGAGGTGACGTCCACCTCCAAACGGAAGCAGAGCCCCTCGTCTCGCCTTTTCGTCCTGTGCAGTGGCCTTCATAAACCGCCCGGGGTTGAAAGTAACTGCATCGTCGCCCCATACCGTATCGATAAAGTGAGTCACCATTGGCGGCCATTGCACGTTAGTTCCCTTCTTCAGTAGGTACTCTCGGCCGTCCAAGTCCTGGATCTTGGTGTCGTTCATGGCCCTCCTGTTTCCAACGCTATGAAGATACATCCTAAGCGTCTCCTGATAGCAAGCGTTGAGTACAGGACAGTACTTTTCGAACTTGGTAGAATCGACCAAGGCTTTCCTTCCGTTCGGACCATCCTCAATGGTTGTGATGGCCTCGATCTCGGTACGTACATGTTCCAGATATTCAGGTCGGGCAAAAAGGTTCACAAAAAGCCAGAATAGCGCCGGGATGGTGTTGGTAGACCCAACCCAGGGCAGCATGAGTTCTTGAACAGCAAGGTCCAGATCGTTGTAACCGGCGGCTCGAAGGACCGCAGTACGTTTCCGAACGATGTCGGAGACATCAGGTCCTTCCTCGCATCTAGCCTCGTAAAAAGGGAGAAACAATTTGTTCAACTCGCTCCTTGCCGCCATAGACTCTCCTGCAATTAGACGGGGGGCCACGTCAATAGCTAGCAGCGCAGCACTCTTGTCAAATGTCCTGGAACCGAGTGGTCAATGGTCTGTTTGGGATTTGAGTAAAGGGGGGCGGACGTCGTACCATAAAAGGTGCACATGTTCTGGGGTGATGGGGTTCTTTTCTCCAAACAGGGCAACAGCCGTCGCTTCTGTCATCATGTCGCGGATCCATAAAAAGGCGTCTGGAATAGTAACAGACTCATCCGGCTGGATAACATTGATGTGTCCCATCATCTTCTCGAGTGCCACCACATTCAGTCTATGCAGAGGCTCACCCAACAAAGATGAGTGAATGATGTCTAGCAAGTCCTTCATTACGGTCGGCCGGCTGATGACTTCCACTTGTCTCTCGTTCTGCCCAAACATTCCTTTGGAGAACTCAATAATGAAGGGGTCAAAAGAGATGTCGTTGTTGCGTAAGGCTGCCTGTATGAGACTGGGCGAGTTGATAACGTATAGCTTGCCATTCAGCATGGGAAGTGTACAGATGGGCATACGCCGTTCCTTACTGATGGTCCAGTTAGAGAACACGGTTCAACGGGTTATGGGGAGGCAATACTCACAACAAACGCGTGTAAAAGCCTGCTTTCTCTGTCATCATAGAGATGATATGACCGAAGATGGGAACCCTTGGCTTCAACAACGGCGGCTCGAGTGGATCCATAGTTGGAAAGAGACATGCTTTCAACAGATAGAGCAGTCCTGTCAGGGCTACTGCCAGTCCTGCGGTTGATAGGGACAAACTCTCGAAAAGCATCTTTGCCGAGTCTCGTTCCTTCACAACGGGGACAAAAGACTTGACACCAATTGCCTCGGAGATCACCAGCTTGAAACCTGGCGCAGTGGATCAACATTCACCAGATGAACGAGGACAATTGTTGTTGACCGCCGAGTTTGCTGATGCTGACTGTAGAGCCTTTATAGTGATTTCAGGGGAATAATCACGGCTAATTCTAAAATGCCAGCACGTGATGTAAGCGCAATTCCTTAGCTTGGCATTGGATAGTTGCTTGGACTTTGACCTTGCTAGGACAACCTGAGCTTAGTGCTTAGATTGTCAGCAAGCCTCTCGCCTGTTTGTGCCTCCTCCG
The DNA here is from genome assembly GCF_026873545.1 of Fusarium falciforme. Lineage (NCBI taxonomy): Eukaryota > Fungi > Ascomycota > Sordariomycetes > Hypocreales > Nectriaceae > Fusarium > Fusarium falciforme. The sequence goes on from NC_070554.1 coordinate 231,420, forward strand.
TAGTCCTGTCGCATCGCTTATCATATCGTTGGATATTAGTGCAGGGGTTGGATTTATCCCGCGAATAACATCCGTGATCGGTTCCATACTCCAGGATGGTGGTGGAGATACCGTCGTGACAGGGATGCAACCCTTGCAGGCACCCACCCTAGAGTCTCGCGGACCGCCCTGGTTTGAATACGTTTTGATGAGTTGAACGCGATGAGTATATCGATGTGGAGTGATTGACGGAAAATCAATGGCTGAAATAGGACTGGTGATATGAAGCTCAATCAATGAGGTTGAAGGAGAACGACCCGTCACAGAAGTGTAAGAATTACGCTTCAAACACCCAACCACAAATCTGCCGGCAAATTTGCCATATTGTGGACAATCTCGGATTTGAGCCCTTCCTGGAAGGATTGTTTTCTAAATTCGAGGCATTTATTAAGTTGTTTCTTGAGATTAGTGTCCTAGTCAGGATGGCCGAGAATATGTGCCTCTACTATCTCACGTTACACTGTCGAGTCTGCCCAATGAACGACATCTGGCGGATAGCGAAGAGGCATATCTGATCCACGGATCTGATAACGAAAGCTAGCAAAGGCTGAGAGTTGTCTTAGAATGGGCTTTGCTAATGTAAATACTTGACTCGATAGATACTTCTGCTCTATTCGTGGTAAGATTGCTCACCAGCTTTCGTATCATCTTCCATCGGCTTTCGCCGCGTGCCTAGCCTTTACAATCTGTTTTTTCCACGAGAAGCACTGGGCACAACCTGCAAGTTTGGGGCTGGTCAGCTGTGCCTGCGTTTCGAGACGAATAGCCAGTAGGGAAGAGAAACACATACTCTGGCTGTGATGCTTTTTGCACTCATAAACACCGTCGCTATTTTGTGAAGCCGGAGGACAGATGATCGCATCTCTATCAGCGGTATCGAACTATTCATTCAATCAGTGGTCAGACCATCAACAGTAGTGCTAGATGACCTGGTTCATACTCCGTAGAATGCGTCGTTTTCCTCGCGGAAATCTGCACTGCAGTCCTCACACTGTTATGCGATTTAGTTTAGAGAACTTGTGGGGCGCAAGGTGGATTGGGCTTACCACTTCCTGGAGGTGCTCAGCGCAGAACACGCCATCGTTAATTTCGACAGATGCGGCGTCCATTGTGGTGATTTTGCTGAAGGGGAATGGTAATTGTATAGTATGGACAGGCTGATGTACGATCTCTGAAGATCAGGGATAGCGAGATACAGGGAAGAGAGGGAGCGAGAGGAGAGTGGGACAGCATGAAATAGAAGATGAAAGCGGTGAGGGATGCTCGTTTGCATTGACATCATTTAAGACACTATTGAAGCCAAGTCTGAGACCCAAATAGCTCGTAGAGCGGGACGATCTGCGGCCCGAGCTGTCAAGATCTGACAAGATCTGCACTCAGGATAGGGTGCATGAGTGGGCAACTAGAGATAAGGCCTCTCGCCAACATCTTTTGAACGTACTAAAGACGCTTGTGGGCCGTCGATCGAGATTCTTGTCCAACACCGCAGCTGCTACTGCAAAAGACCTTGGAGAGGAGGGTAAGCTAATCTCTGTATACTGCTGCATCGTCTTTATTTGGCTCTCGGACTATGAGGATAGATCATGATCCTATCTTACTTTCTGATCCTCAATGACATCACCGAAAGAGCCCTGAGCTTATGCTCCCATCAGGACAAGTTATAAGGTATAATAAGAATGCTAGGGTTTTAAATAAAAGAGATCTAATGCGTTGATTATCGTCTTCGCCGCTATACTGTCTCGTTTATTTCCCCCCCATCACTGTGCCACCTTTCTTAAGACCGCTTAGGGACTCTTGAAGCCGCATGGCGTTGTACTCGGGATGTCGAAATGCTCCAAGAGCTGACTCATGTGCTGAATGACCGGTATCTGGTGTCCAAATAGAAGCCGCTGAGATTCTTGCGCCATGGGCGAGTACATGATGGCAGCCAACTGCGCATCCAATGCGCCTTTGATGTCCGAGTCGGCAGAGTCACCGACCATAATTGTCTAAAGAAGAGCGCCGAGTTATTTCATTGCATATTGAAAGATTCGCCGATCGGGTTTCCGATAACCTGCTTCCTCCCAAGTGATGATGCGGTCGACTAGATGCAGTATTCCGATGTCCTCAGCCTTAGCTGCCTGGTCTTCGGTTTGCCCGTTAGTGATTACGCAAATGCGATACCCATGCTTGCGTAGTCTAAGCAGCGTCTCGATGCTTCCCGGCGTGGCTCTTCGGCTGGCTCTGTATACTGCCTTGTACCCAGCACGGAACGAGTTGACCTCGTCAAAGACTGGGTTCAGGCAGACCAAGAGCTATGAAGAATAGATGAATATTCCGGGTGTCGGCCACTTCGTATGTGATCACTTTGCTCAGATAATCATCATATGCTTGTTGAAGGGCGATTTTGTACTTGTGGATCAGCTCCTCCACATTCTTCCTTGCAAGACTAGGAGGTGTTAGCTGTATTGCGGATATTGCAAGACTTAGTGAATGGTGATGGTCGAATAGCGTGCCGTCCAGGTCAAAAAGACGACCTTGGTGGGTGTTGGTTCCATGGTAATTCTGATACTGGCCAAAGAAGAGTGAGTTGAGGCTGGTTAGAAAACAGGTCACGAATCAAGGGCCAAGATGTTGAATTTACAGCAAGGGGTAGGCTCGCTGTTACGGTAAGTTTCAAGGTCGCGTGCCGATTTTATCAAAACATTTCTTTCAAAGTTTCCCAACAAAACTTGTATTTCCCTTCAACTAACAGAAACCCTCCATGCCAGCATCATAGACTCATCATCCATTTGTCAAGGTACTCCGAATCCTCCATCTTTCTCAGCAACTCCTCATACTTCTTCCCCTCTGCCATACCCTCCTGCAGTGACTGCGTAATATCAGGACATTTCTTCACGTCATCCCATTCCGTCGCGCCAAAATCTCTCAACACGGCGTACCGCTCTTTCATGGTTCCACAAGCGGCCAGCCGGGACCAGTCGTCTGGTTTTTCGGGTGCATTATACTCTGGTAGCCGTAGAGAGGAGTCTCCCGCGAAGGTTTTGAGCAGGAGAACAGGGTGTCCGTTCTCTCCTGGGGAAGACGTAGAGGAAGATTTTGAAGGGTAACCAACGTGCAAATTGGGTGGATAATAGTAATCGTAGGGGTAGGATGAGTCTGGCTGCTGCGCTTCGAATTTAAGGCTGGGCCCCCATCGAGCGCCCAGCTGCATGAGGCGGAGGGCGAGTGTGTCTTCTTCTTTAAAGATCCTTCATCTGCAGTAATTTGGCAATAGGACTCTCGGGATGAGCGTGGAAGTATAAGCCATTCGAGTTCAACGGCTGTGAATCGGCCCAGGACCACACCACCTACTGACGGATAGGCAATGACTTTACAGTTGTAGGGACCGGGTATGGTTCGGTGCTTGTGGCCTCTGGGGGGCTTAGCAGAATCCGGGGACGAAGGGGTAATGCTTTTCATTGTGAAATGTGGTTTCTGTTCGACAATAAGGAAGAGAGAAAGGAGGGCGGGGAAATCACGACACCAACATCCAACACAGTCACATGTATGCAAGCACAGCCTGAGGGATCCGGGGGAGTCAGCTGCATTTGGCCGGAGGGAAAGGAATGCTTCTCAACCCAACTTGTCAGGTCATTATCTTGGAGAGACTAGACCTTTGCAGGGAAACCCCGGCATGTTTTGGGAGGATTCTATCTAGATCCTTGTGAGTTGGCATGCTTGCCCTCGTATTCACGAAGCCTCAGCCACCTTTTGTCAATTTTATATCCTTGCAATGTGCCATCCCCACCAGCGACCAGTGCAAAAGAAGTGCAGATATTTCCCTGCCTAGGTAGAGTAGATACCAATTTATAAGAATAGTGTAATCGGATTGGCCACTGTGTTAGCATTGGGATATGATGCTATGATGTGTTGACAATGTGTTCTTTATTATAGTTGAAGCCCGGCCCTTGATGGGTTAACTGAGCTAGAAGATCGTGTAATAGGATCATAAGATAATCAGGCTAGTATGTCACAACTTGAGATCTTAGTTTTCTGCTCCTTAGGTCAATTAAATCTTTGCCGTCTTCAACCGGCGTGGTTGTCTCAAATCCTGGCAATGTACGTGCAGAGAAAGTTTGGATACTATTCATACATTCCCATGGTTTACGACCAGCTCAATGACATGCCTCTCGTTCCACCCCTGGATCGGAACGATCAACCCGGACTGAGCGGCTTGGTACCATTCGAAAAGAACGACGCTGAGCCAGCCGTATCCTTGATTTCACCCAGGACGGTGACGGAATTTGCCCATCTCTATACGGAGGAGGATCTGGAGAGGACGTGGAGATTGGTGCCCCTCACGACCGGTCCTTATACCCCGACTGGTATTGGGAGCAGTACAATGGCTGGATCAAGGAGATTGAGAGTTTTCTCGGCCAAGAAGGAAACGCAACGGCCGCTTAGCGTCTTTCATCGAGGTTGGCAGTGGTAGTCTACTTGTTGAAGACTATATGCCCTTTGAGATGCAAGTATGTAGATGGGCAGACCGGTTACAACTCCGGAGTGAGTGTAAACTCCCCATCTTCGGAGAATAAGCAAAATTTCCAGTTTTCCGGTTCCACTTCCCCAGGTTTCATCACCTGATGTAACAATCTACATATCTCCATGCTATTAACGGACTATCGGTGCGCGCGGTGGCAATGATGCTAGTCTATACCCCGCATTTACGTGCGGATCCGAGGGCCAGATCGAGTAAGGTCGGTCTCACCTACCCCTGATGGCGGCGATAAGCCTGCCTACCCCAAACGCAAACACCATCGTCGTTGGCTCGTTTATCCACTCGCTATCATCGACATGAGCAGGCACAGTTGACAGCCACTGATACTCGTGGGCACTAGCTTCACATAGGAATCGAGAGAAGTAGCATCTCAACCAGGTTGAGTGCTGAATGCGTCGCCACCACGCCATGTTGACTTGGGAACATAGATTTATATCTCAGACAAGCCTGCTCCACCAAACCAGCAACTCTCATCAGGCCCTGTCTACGGTACAAGACCCTCAAAAGACTGCGGCTCATCGCTTCTTCCCTTCTAGCTATCCTCAAGATGGGTTCTGCAACGACCTCCCCCGAGAAGGATGAGTCCTTGGGACACGTCGCGCTGGATCTACCCAAGGAAGGACAAGAAAGTATCATTCAAGCCACTGACGGTGCCAGCATCTCGAACGGCGAGACCGAGGAAGACCATCCATATGAGCCACTCTCTGGCGTGGCCATGTACGACGGCCGCAGGTTGGTAACCATCCGCGCCATCTTGACCGGCGGAGTACTTGGCTCACTGATTGCCTGCTCAAACCTGTACCTTGGTAAGGTCGCCACGACATAGCCGAGACTGTTGGACTAACATGAAAATATCTAGGACTAAAGTCCGGCTTCGGTGCCGATGCGACCCTGTTCTCGGCAATCTTTGGTTTCGCCATTTGCAAGCCCCTCGAAAAGTCCAAGGTGAGACGTCGCTCTACGCCTAAGACGTAGGCACCTTCAACCTTGATCATATGCTCACATGCTCCCAGATACCCTTCCTGTCCGGCCACTTCGGCCCACACGAGAACAACATCATCCAGGCTACGTCGCTAGGCTGTATCGGCGTCGGCTTCATGTTCATGAGCGGTGTGCCTGCTATGTACCAGCTGAAGCTTCTTGGACCCGGTCCTCAATCCGACTACGGAAGGATGCTCTGTCTCACACTTGTTGCGGGCTTTTGGGGCCTCGGCTTTGCTGTTCCTCTCAGACGCATGTTTATCCTTAGGTTGGCACGCCAGCTTAGTCTCTACTTTCCTCTGGGACAAGCGTCAGCGATCACGATTCGCGCTCTTCATTCAAACACCGAAGGCTCCACAGGAGCCAGGGAGAAGATCAAGACAATCAGCTACTCCTTCTCGGCATCTATTGTATGGTCTGTTGCCAGTTCCTACGCCCCAGGAATCCTCTACCAGTGGAATCCTTTTTGGTGGATCTACAAATGGGGCGGTCACGGCATTCTGAGCGCCGTGAACTGGGGCTGGCTCTCCTGGCAATGGTCTCCTTCAATGATCGGAGTGGGCATGCTCATCGACCTCAACGCTTCCCTATCCTACCTTCTAGGCACAGTCCTGGCCTGGGGCGTCATTGGACCAATAATCGTGGCAAGGGGCGAAGCCATTGGAATTCCTTATGATCCCACCAACCCAAAGCTCATCACCTACAATGCCTTTATCCCCGAGCAGCTAAAGTCGAGCCCTTCGCCTCGGTACTGGGTGCTGTGGCCAGCAGTCTTGATGATGCTTGCCGCGTCCATTGCCACGATTCTCCTGGAGACCAAAAACTTTGGCAAGCTTGGCAAGTATGGGCTTCAGCGACTAGAGTCCAAGATTGCAAAGCACACAGGAAGACGCCTGCTCTTCAAGGCCAACTCCGATCCGGGGGCTCCGGTCCTTGGAGATTTCGAGATCCGGGATCCCGTGCCAACAGAATACCAGGTTCGATGGTGGGAGTGGTCATCCGTCACGGTTGTGGCATTTGTGTTTGCAATTGTCACTTTAAAGTATACCTTTGGCGTACCCCCTGCCCTCATTCTTCTCAATGTCTTCCTGGGCTTTCTCTGGTCGTTCGTGGTGATCCAAGTCTTTGGGGCTTCTGGCACCAACCCCACAGGAACTGTTGCAAAGGGCTCTCAGTTCGTGACTGGTGGCGTCCTCCGTAACCAGGTCGAGAAACAGGGATTTGAGCATTCTGCCCGTTCCACTCTTGTAGGGACTGTCTTGTCTGCTTCTGCTGCCAACCAGGCTGGCGAGCTGTGCCAGGATTTCCGTACTGGCTTTCTCTTGGGGACACCAGCTCGGGCGCAGTGGCATGCTCAACTGTTGGGCACGCTCATCGCCGTCTTCCTATCCCCAGGCCTGTTTGTCTTGTTCGCCAAGGCGTTTCCCTGCATCATTGACGCATCGGCCACAACTTGCCAGTTTGCTCTACCTTCGGTCACAGCATGGCGAGTTGTGACGGAAGCCATTCTTGCCGAAGAATTCCCCATCAGTCAGTCTAGTTGGATCTTTTCCGTGGTCTTCTCTGTCGTGGGCATGTCGCTTGTGGTTCTGAAGCGCTACCTGCTACAAAAGCCACACCTAAAGAAGTGGGAAGCATTTGTACCCAACATGTCGCTTGTTGGTCTCGCCATGACCATTCCCGGGTCTACCACGACAGTGACAGTGGCTATCGGCTCAGTCATTGCGTGGGTGTGGCATAAGCACTGGCCCAAGTCCCACACCAGGTTCATGTACGCCGTCGCATCGGGTGGTATTGCGGGAGAGGGCGTCGGCTATGTTGTCCTCAGTGTTCTCCAGATTGCGGGTGTCGGCGGTAGCGAGCTTGGAACGATGATCGGGTGTCCGGGAGGTGCGTGTTAAGTTGTCGGAATGGGTCCCCAAAAGGGGCATTCGCGCTGGAGCCGGTGGCTACTAGCCCTGATCAGGGCATGAGGTCCGCCGATATCTTGCAAGGAGGCTTGAACGTAACATCTCTTTCGTATATATAGGACGGTATGATTGATTTGATGTCACTTTTTCAGTGAGACAAATTCAAGATCCTTTGAAACCAACCTATCATACCTACTGTGAAGAGAAACGTCGACTCGACGAATCCACCATCATGGCGCAAAGGTTCATCCCTATCTTCACGACCGAGGCCCCTACTCCTCTCCCGCAGTTCTCACAGGCTGTTGTGTACAATGGTATTGTGTATGTTTCCGGGAATATCGGTGTCAAACCTGGACCCAAGTTCGAGCTGGTAGAAGGAACAGCAAAGGACCGAGCGGTAAGTGACAGAACGTAGCATACCAGTTGTTCTACTTGGCCTTTCTCAAAGCAATGCTAAGTACAAACTCTTGATTAGAGACAAATTTTTTCGAACATTCGAGCCGTCTTGCAGGAAGCTGGCAGCACTCTCGACAATGTCATCAAGATGAACATCTACCTCACGGATATGGCCAACTTTGGAATTTTGAATGAGGCATACGACGAGTTCTTTACCAAGAACATTAAGCCAGTAGGTGGCTTCTTGGTACCCATCATTGAAGAAACTAACGGCAGTTATTTAGGCCAGAACTTGCGTGGCCGTACACCAGCTGCCTTTTGGGACGGATGTTGAGATCGAGTGTACCGCGTTCTTGAATGCGTAGTAGCACCAAACAGGATTCTGAACAGTGTGATAGTTGAATAAAACTAGTTAAGTAAAATTAAGGCTGCATCCTTTGAGACGCTGCCGTTGGTTTTGAATCTCGGGTAATGTGCGGGGACCTTGTGTGAGAGACTTGCTCCTGCGATCTTCAATCTCCAAGCTCAGATTCCTTGTGGTTAGTACCACTACCATATGAGTCGGGTTTCTATTATCATGGACTGAGAAAAAAAAGAACCTTGAACGAGTGCAGCTCAGTCATCTTGGATACGCGTCGTCTCCCACTGTTTAGATACAAGACACCTTATATTAGACTGAGAAGCACATCCTTGGCTCGTACGAATGACAATACTTCTTCTGGCTGAATACAACAAGAAAAGTTTATGCAGCCAGGCAACCTTTCAAATTTAGGAAACCTCATAACGGAGCAGGCCATAGAAGCTGACCCTGAGGTGACTTGACCAGCAATCCGCCCTTCCATACATACTTAATCTTCGCTGGGCTGCTGAAGAGGTGAATGTCATCTAGGGGATTCTCTTCAAGAGCAATCAGGTCAGCATCCCAACCCTTCTGGATAAGCCCCTTCTTTGGGGCAAGGGCTCCAAGTGTCTCAGCCGAGTTGATGGTCCCAGCTTCGATGGCCTGTAGCGGAGTCAAGCCCGCCTTGACAGCGTAAGCAACTTCATCGCCGTTCTTGCCATGGGCCGTGTCTGACGCCGGGTCGGATGCGGCGATGTCGGTGCCGAGGGCGATCTTGACCCCCTTGCGCACGGCGGTCTGGTATGCCCTCAAGTGAGACTCGGCAATGTTGACCATCTTCTTAGCCGTAGGCGGGTTGAGCTTGTCAAGATTCTTGAGTCCCGCCTCGATGACATGACGAGTCGCCACGAGCGTGACGCCCTTTTCTGCCATCAGCTCTGCCGCTTCATCGTCGATGTAGCTCCCATGCTCGATTGTGTGAGCACCTGCCTTGACGGCTGCCATGATACCATCCTTTCCGTGCGCGTGAACAGCCACAGACCGGCCCTGTAGAGTGGCTTCGTCAACCAGAGCAGCAAGCTCTGCATCCGAATACTGCCTGTACTTTGGGTTGTCCTGAGTGCTGAGAACACCACCGGTCGCAACCACCTTGATACATCGGGCTCCTCGCCTGATCTGTTGTCGAACGGCGGTACGACATTCGTCTACTCCGTCGGCTAGCACAAGAGCACTAACACCGGGCCAAGGATTGCTACCCGAAGTGCCTTGACGCGAGTAGACAAAATCAGAAGGTAGAGTGCAAGCGTCACAACTGCCACCTGTTATGCCGATAGCACCACCGGCTCCAAAGATGTTTGGCCCAAGAATTATGCCCCTTTCCACTAGAGGAGCCACTTCGGTCGCGTAAGAGCCCACATCTCTCACCGAGGTAATCCCAGCCATGAGAGTCTGGTGGAGGCCGCGTGTGATGGCAGCTCCCAGAGTTGCAGGGTGAGTCAGGATCATATCGGGAAAATCGACTTTGATAGTACCGATGAAATGAGTGTGGCAGTCCCAGAGGCCTGGCAGGAGATATTGCACCGACACTCGCGGTAGTGACGCGAGAGATCGAGGTAGCTCTGACTGGGGCCCAACAAAGGTGATGGATCCAGTGTCGAGAGAGATGCCGACGGCAGCGTTGAAGATTGGTTCTCCTCGTCCTGGGATCAGACAGTGTGCAAAGATGCAGGCCGATGAAGAGTCTCCATCATGCGTGCTGATCTGGTAGGCTGAATTCACTCGAGGAGTGACCGAAAACTGGGTACGGGGGGACGAGTTGACGGCAGTCCAGCCATCAATTGAGTTGTCTGAAGAAGAGCTCCATTGTCGACAAGATCTTTCAAGTGTATGTTCCTGATATTGACAACTGCAGGACGGCTCTACTTGATGGTGGCTGTCTGGGACAAAGTAGGCCTGGCTTGGATTCATGGTGTTTGGGTTTCGATTCTTTAGAAGGGTCATTTCTTGTAAGACGAAGAGCGTTGTTGCTTCATACTGTTTAACTCAAGTCTTTCAACTACTCTTAATACATTCCCTTTCGATTCAGTCAGTCTGAAGTCCTCGTCAGTTCGGACCCCCCTGCATTCGCCATGAAGTTGGGCGTTTAGTTATCTCGTGCGTTCCCGCACACCCGATTAGGCAAGTCGGTTCACTCGCCTAAAAAGGGCTCCCGATCCGCCACCTTCAACCTCATGATCCACACGCATGGTCTAGTTGGTCGAGAGCTGCACGAATCCGCCGGATCCCCAAGAGAGTGGCGTCGAGGTCTTGCGTAAAGACAAGCCGGAAATGGCCAGGGAGATCGCACCCGGCAAACTAGACGTCGGTTAATCGTGGACTCGAGGAACGAGTGAGATTGCTTACCTGGCCTGCATTCAAGAAAACCCCGTGATCAATAAGCCATTCACAGAGCTGAAGTTCGGGGCTCAAGGTATTGTCGGTGGCTGGTAAACCACCCGCCGGGTCTTGGAAATGGTGGATCCAAGCGCCCAGATCGATGAAGACGAACAAACCAGCTTCAGCTCGTTGAAATGGAATTTCGTTTGTTTCGAGTGCAGTGGCGACTTGTTGATACGCATTTGCTAGTCTTGGTCTGTATACGTCGAGGTATTCTTGAACCAGGTCCAGTCGCTCGAGAAAGCGAGTCACGAACTTGTCTGACATGACACTGAGCCAAGTAAACCATCTGTGCAAGCAACAGTAGTTAGATGTGATTCCGAACAACTTGTGCAATCTGGAGTATGCAGGAGGGCACCGACGTGATTTTAGAGACGGCAGCTCGCACTTGAGCATTTCTGCTGACGAGAAATGCCATTCGTACGCCTCCCATATTAAAGTCTTTGCTCAGTCCGTAGAGGCAGTGAACATTCTCTTGAGCAGGGATACTGAGAATGCTTGCCATTGGAACAAGGCCACCGTCATCAGGATTGCCCTGGCCGTTCTCCTTGGAGAAGCTGGACAATGCGTATATCTCGTCGACCACGAGATGCATCTGCCGTTGTGCACACCATGACGCCAGTGCCTCGAGAGTCCGCTTGGAATACCATCGCCCTTGGGGATTTGAAGGATTGCTCAGGCACAGCATGCGACAGTTGACATTCCGATTGTCCCGTGCATCATCAGCGGCAGCTTCAAGCGTCTCAATGAGCTCATTTGACCCTTTAGATCCGAATGGATCTTTTAAACCAGTCGTTGAGACTGGCACTGTGACGAGGCCGGTTCGCACACTCAGGTCAAAGTCGAGCATGTAAAACCCGGGCGTGGTATAAAGAACTCCATCGCCTTCATCGCAGAGAGTCCACGCCATCATGTTCAGTAGCGAGGTGACACCGTTGGCTGCCAGCACCTGTTCAGCGGCCACTGGCTCTACCGGATCGAAGAAGCGGTTGAAAAATGCAGCAGCGGCGTTGAGGAGGGCCTGAGACCCGCTGAGAGGTCCATAAGACAAAGCTTCGGAGGTAAAGTGTAGGTTTTTGCCTGCGTATTCGCTCATCCAATCCTCCATAAGACCGTTGAGCGCCCCAGAAAGGTTGATGATGCCGTCTGGCGTGTTTTGGGCGTCATATTTGGGTCGAGACTTGACTCTTTGCATCAATGTCCAGGCGGGACCTTGATCCAGGGTGGCAGAGCCTCGAGCAGAAGGTGGAAAGTTTGCGGCCATCTTAGATGTGATGAATCGCCTAGCAAGAAGAGAACAAAGATAAGGGTTGATTGAGACGACTGCCCGGTGAGTGTTGGCCACTAGCACGTTATCTGTAAAACAGGCGGAGTTTTATACGGCTGCTCAAAGGGGTTTCCACGGGGTTTTGGCACGTTTGGAGCCCGCCACAAACCGACATTGGATTCAGGGTGGAAGCATGGTGCCATCCTCTACCGTTAATATGGATCCCTCGTTATCAAGCCACTACTGCTGGCTGGCCACTGTGATAGCGGTCTACAGCAAAACATCAGGGGCGAATGGGGCTTATCATTCGGGCCCTAGCCGCTAAAATGCGGGGAAGCTGATCCCATGTCACCACTGAACATGACCTTCTCAAAACATCAACAGCGACTTGAACCGTCTGAGGCAGCAGCAACGGCACCAGGCACTACGGCAGCATCAGAGGGAGTTACAGGCAGAGACACGAGGCCAGAAGAAGAAGCAAGAAACGACCTGGTGGCAAGAGGCTCACCATGTATGCCCCTGCGCCACCACGCAGCAAGAAGACAGACATCACGCGCAGTAGAAGTGGCTGCGCTCGATGCCGCCAGAAGCGGCGAAAGGTAGCACTTGAGATATATCCCGTTTCTGCTAAGCAATAGCTGCTGACAAACCCTCTGTATAGTGTGACGAAGGCAAGCCGAGCTGCAGTCGTTGCGTAACGGCCATGGCCGAATGTGAGTATGGTGGCATCACACTCAAGTTTAGGGAGGCCACACGATGGGCAGCCCAGAAGGTTGAACTTGGAAAGGCCATGGCCCCAGTCGTCGCTGCTACGACAGCAAATATGACGCCTCCGCCGCCCCAAGACTCAGCAGACGTCGTTCAAGGGCACGGGATGTCCATCTCAGACGAAAGCACAGCCTCGCCTGTTTACCAGCAGCTGTCACCGCCTCAAGGCACTGAAGCCCCACCAGCAACTTACTATCACGATATACAACCTGCCCCATTTCTGGCTGAACAGAACGATTGCAGCCAGGGGTCAGCGGAGGTTCCAGAGCTTGGCCTCGAGGCTGATCCCTCACCCGCTTCTGCCTCCGCGTTTGACCCCCCTACAGACAACCAGGGCTCCATGGCCGGATCTTTGCTGCACTCTTTCTACTCCCCGAAGCGGACCGGTGCCCAGGTGGGCCAGCTTGGGCTTGATATTGTATCATCCACAGCGGATGCGGATGATGCGCTCTTCACCCATCTCCTTGACCTTCCCGACTCTCTGGTAGATATGGGGATGGCGGAGCCTTACTGGAATGGCATTATGATGCAAAACACTGTTGAAGACTCACCGGACTCATCATTTCAACAGCCATCAACCGATACTGACGCCCCTGGAAATTGTGACATCGACCCAACATGTCAGCCTATGGTACTTGACTATCCACTACAAGCACCGGACCAACAACTACCATCTCCGATGATAGCTGGGCAGGATCACCAAACGTCGAAAGCGAATACCAGCAGGACAAGTCCTTTTCCAGTGGTCCAACTGCCATGGCCGAAAGCCCAGAAGCCGCCTCCAGGATCAAAGATCTCTGTGGGCCACAGAATTTACCTCGCTCATTTCAAGGTTGCCGTATTACAGGCTTTCCCCCTCGAGCTGCCATTCTTGTGGGACATGGTCATCAAGTCCGAGCCCGTCCGTTACGCGGCTTTATCACTGTCAGCGGCGAACCTCGCGAACCTACAAGGTCAGCAATTAGACAACAGCCGAGGGACGCTCACTGCTACACCAGCCCACTCTGCTAGAGCCACTGCCTTCTCGAAACAAACTGTTGAAACGTTGGAAAGTGGTGCGGTTGTATCTTTGGATGCTCGCCTTGTAACGATGATCCTAGTCGTCTTCTATGAGCTTGAGGCCAGCTCTTTCAGCAGCGCATCCCACTCCCTCTCGATATTAAATGTCATGATCCTCAGTTGTACCGAGGATGTGTTATCGTCAATTAACGGCTGTATCATCATTCAGTGGTGGCTTCATCTTCGCACCTTGATAGCTGGTGCCCAGGGTCCATATAGCCTCTATGGATCAGAGGATCCCACCGAGTCATTGATCAACCAGTTGGAGTTGAGAGTTGTAGAGACTCCACAGATGATCGACTTGATTACGACCAAGGCTACTCGAATCTGGCACCGTGTTCTAGTAGCCAAGTGTTTCAGGGCGCCTGGAGACATGCCTGTTGACACCATGAGAAAAGTGGATGACTGGTGGAGGATCTTGAAGGGGAACCACCTGTGTGAGCCTGCACGGGACGACCAAAATCCGAGCCAGATTCTGGGTGAGGAGGACCTATACAAGGAACTGGGGAACTTGCAAAGAACCTTGGGTGCTTGTGATGCTCCAGGGAGCTTCCAGTCAAGCATGCTTGAAGAGAGCCCAGCATCTGGAGAACTAATGCCCCTCCACTTCCCCAACCACCGCTGTGCCATAGAAGTGGCCGATTTTGCCTTTGCTCACATCGTATGCAACCACATCCGCCTTCGTGCTCTAGCGGAACACTCGACAGACTTGCCGCGTCAGTTCCCAGACAGAACTTCGGATACGGCGACTGCTTTGGATTCATGGGTTCTCTTGTTACTACGCACTGTTGCTGGTCTTGACATCTCCAAATGCGGAAGGGAAAACACATACAGGAGAGGAATTGTGAGCTCCCTCTTCCATGCCGGGCTTTTCTATCCAGGCCAGGTCTCATCAAAGTTCATCAACGACACGGTCGGACGAATGATCGACGCCCGAATGGAATTTGAGAACCCCTTCTACCCTCTTCGTGCATTTTTAGACTTTCATCAATCATTACAGCGCCAAATGGTTGAAGGGAGAACTATATTCTTTGCTTGTTCGACATACGACGAATGGACAACCAAGGAGACACTATTGTCTAGAGGAGAAGATGAGTATTTGATGATTATTGGCTGTGAACCGGACGGCCGATACTTTAATGACCTGGTTCCTTTCACTGAGACCTAGGGATTCGGAAAGTATTTCTGGACAATCTCGAATAGGTAGCAGTTGTTCACACCTTCAGATAGAGAGTACATGTAGTATATGGCTAGAATGCAAACTAAAACAGCCTCTCTTCTGGCACACTCGCCTCCAGACTAGTAGCCACCTCATCGTTCTGCAAGCCATGCCCCCATGACAGCCGAGATTGACTCCGGCTGAAAGTAGGGGGCAAAGTGCCCGGCCTCATCAACTGCGTATAGTTGTAGGCGATCAGTGCCCTTCCAGAACCCACCCCTCTTCGCACCTCCTCCCTCTTCCTTTAAGGAGACCAGTTTGCCCTGCTTGAAATACCAGCTCTCATAGCGGAGGCTTCGATATTGTGCTTGACCCTTCCATGGCTGCGCATCCAAAAGTCGCATTTGGCCGGGAGTGTTACTAGTAGATGATGGTTAGAAGGGCCTATTCTAGTGGGTCGAGGGGACTTGGGATACTTACATGATGATGTCATTGTTTCCATTGATAAAGAGTATCCTAATGTCAGTATTATCGAGCAGCCAAGTCAACTCACGAGTGACTGGCCGATACAGATGCGCGGCCTTGACCCAGCGGTTATTGGTATCAAAGTCAATCAACTCAAATGGTAAGCTCGAGAAGCCGAGCCTTCCTTGCACCCAAGGTTGGTTGAAGAATCTCCAAGTTTCCCCGTGAGCAAAGTTGGAGCACAGAGGAGGTTTCTCGCAGGGATGACGACCTGGGACATGACAAATCAGCAATCTAGATCTAGCACTTTGAACAGTAACTCTCAGATAGGATAATGGGGTGGGTAGTCGCCAAGGAAAAGTCGTGACTCACTATCGTATGGATCCCACCCTCCTGGACGAGTGTCTCTGGTAAAGAATTTCCCAACAGTCCGCTCGCAAGTGTCCATCATAGAGAGGCAAACCTTCGAGTTGTAGCTTTCCCGGCAGTGTGCTCCCATCAACTCACAGGTTGGCACAGCGGCCGCCATCTCGGCGCAGGCCGTCTCGTTCATGAGAGGTGCTGTGCGTAGATGGGATACAGGGTCCCAATCTGTACAGAAAAAGTCGAAATAGCCAGAGGACTGATATGAAGAATCGATATACCCATCAACTATGACGGCCGAGGAGATGTTGATATGAGGATCCAACCCTCGAGCAACCCTCTCATGCTCTAAGTCCATGATATACTTGGTATAACCAGTAACGTAGTGGCCCCCCATCGACTCGCCTGTTATGTGCCAGGGGCGCCCCGAGAACTCGGGAAAGACGTCTGTAGACAGGGTGGTCAAGAAAGAATAGATATCTCGTGCGCCTTGTTCAAGGCTCACAGCGATGTCTTCACGGTCAACAATCTCTGAAAAGCCAACGCCAATCGGCTGGCTAGGTTTGCATGTTAGGGAGACGGACGCTTAGCAGATGAGCAATTCAAGGTCGTTACTTACTCGATATAAATAACATTAGCGTGATCCGTCCACGAATACTCGAGCCGTCTCGTCGAGTTTCCATCTGGATTGACTGCACATGGGCCGCTGCCGAGAAAGCAACCCAACTCTCCAGTTGCACCTGGACCGCTTTGGCATTCTTTTGTTAGCATAATGGATGTCGCTATAATGACTGGTACTGCTCCTTCAATTTTGTACTCACCCACTCATCCAAAGAAGCAGAGGATCCGTGGCTGGCTTGTTGCGACTCTGGAAGTACCCTAGACAGCAAGTCAGCTTGGTCGTTGAGGCAGCCTCAAACAGATGAGCTGGGGGATAGCTAACAAAAAAACATGGACTTTTCCGCCGTGATGTTAATGGTGCCGGTCCAGTATCGGGATCCAGCATCGCAAAGGTCAGGGGATTGCTCCCTAACATTGAACTTGACGCCTTGATGGGGATGTGCCATGGGCTTTTGGAACTGGGCGCTGACCAGACCTCTCGCAGCCGCCAGAAGCAGCACCGGAATTCTTCCGAAGAGTCTCATTGTGGCCCGGCTTGTGGTATGGCACGCTGGGAAAAGAAGCCAGTCGATATTGATAGCAGCTTTACTCTGGGCTAGTTAACAGTCGGGTACTTATTTCCGGCATCACGAAGCCAATCCCCCTGGTCAGTTGCGCTGAAGCCAAATCCACATTTGCGGGGGGAAAGAGATGCGGATCGGAGCACCCGATTTGGTCTAGGATCACGCACTCACTGATAACGGTGGCAATTCGACGTTCAATATGACATTTATCGCATGGGGCGCTCTCAGCTGCAAGATATCGGTCCAACATCTGCATCGACCTATCAGTGATTCAAGCCAAATGTTGGGACTTTTCACTTGGGCTCTCGTGGCCCTGACTCCATGGGTACAGGCGGCAATTCCACTGGTAGCTTCACCGTACGTTGAAGATTCCGACACTGCCTTCCCCAGTCGCCCCGGCGTCGAGCCCTTCACCTTGCGACTCGGCCATGATACAGCCAGTGTTTGCAACAGTTCGACTCCGGGCACTTCTGGCTTCATTACTTCCAAGGACAGACGTGGAGGCCAAAACTCAATCTTCTTCTGGTTCTTTGAAAGCAAGCACGATCCCGAATCAGACCCCGTGATTCTGTGGATGACTGGGTATGGTACCTATCTACCACCGCTGAACTGGACCCCAATTGACCTGATTTGCTTGATATCTAGTGGCCCAGGTGCGTCATCCGTGGGCTATGGACACTTGATGGAACTAGGACCGTGCCGTATAGCTCCTGAAGGTGAATATACTGTTGAGAATCCATTCGGGTGGAACAACAATGCCACTCTCCTGTTTGTCGAGTAAGACTGCCAATACAGCACATGACGACGTGTGTGGTTACTGACTATTCTTTCCACTCAAGTCAACCAGTGGGAGTAGGTTATTCCCGCGGAGAGCACAGCTCGCAGGGTCTTCACGATGCCTCCACAACTATGGACCAATTCCTACGCCAGTTCATAGTCGCATTCCCCAATCTAGCCGATCGAGACTTTTACATCGCGGGCGAATCTTACGGCGGCTCATGGGTTCCTGCTCTTGCAACTACGATACTGCAATCTCAGAGCGAAACCAGCGACGGCGCGGAACGTATACAAGTCCAAGGAGAAGGCTGTGGTGCTGCTCCGGCCTCACACGACCCCGACAACAGTCCACGGATCAATCTGAAGGGCGTTATGATCGGCAATGGCCTCATCCGACGATCGATACAAAACATTGGCTTCTTCGAGACCGTCTGCAATGAACCTGACAGCTTGTTCAACACATCTCAATGCTTGCAGTGGGCTCCTCGGGCCATGTGGTGCGAAGAGAATCTCGGTATTTGTGAGACCGACGGCATGAAATCTCCTGTCTGCAAAGAAGCCGAGACCAAGTGCAGCGCAATCAGCAGAGTTGTCGTAGAAGACATGCACCGCAACCCGTATGACTTCCGCCAAGAGTGCCATGACCCTGCAGCTTGTTACCCAGAGATGCAGCACATTGATGAGTATCTAAACAGAACTGATATCAAGCAAGCCCTCGGTGTCCCAAAAGATGTGCCCTTTGTAGGTATATCCTTCGATGTTCTAGAGCAGTGGGATCGGGTGGGCGACCTGTGGAAGTCGAGCGACGATTACGTCAACTATCTGCTCAAATCTGTAAGTAGCAAGGCAAATACTGACCAACTCATGCTGACCATTGTGATGTATAGAATATCCGTGTTCTTATCTACGTCGGGGACAAAGATCTATACTGCAACTCGGCTGGAATGCGTCTCCTCGTTGACCGGGGTCTGAGCTGGGACGGTCAACCCTTTATCCGATTCAGGGAATTGATGCCTTGGTACGTCGGAACAAAGGCAGCTGGTCGATGGAAGTCATATGAGCCTCTTACGTATGCCGAAATCTCCGATGCTGGGCACATGTCGCCGTTCGACAAGCCCGAGGAGGCCCTGACTCTGATCAACGCCTGGATTCAGGGAGGGCTTCCGAGCTCGTAGTAGCAATTCGTGGATAGATAGTCACTGTAGATCAAGATCATTCTATTGTAATTGAAAAGTCCCAAGTCCAGATGTATGCTGTCTTACGTGCTAAATCATGAGTCACGCTTCAAGGTAGTATTAGATAATCCACTCCATCGAAACGGCCACGAACATGTTTCATCTTATAATCACTGACCTCTTTCAAGTATTAAAACCATTCACACTACCGTTTCAAGTGAATGTTGGCGATGTGGGCACAAGATTTCCAACACCACATGACGACACCCGTTGTTACTACAAGGTATGCCTGCGCCGCACCATTCCCTGCAGCGGCTATCACTAGTTCATCCCGGCACAGATAAGCTGAGCAGCCGCTCGTGGCGCGCACTTGTTGACCATTTTTGGTAATTCTCGGCCGTTCAGCCCTTGTATGGTGACTGATACCATTGACATTCGATGGCATTACACCGATTACTTGGCGGCAAGACGCTCCCTGGGCGCCAAGTTTGCTCAAACTGTGTTTTGACATATGCTCACATGAAAACCTCCGTTCCTATTGAAGGTTCTCACACTTGTCTCTTCCACGCTCGATCCAACACATCAGATGAGGGTCTTTTTGCGTATCTTCAATACTGCTATCCTTCCTGCCCATTCGCGTCCATCATGATGATTGTCAACCTCCTCGAGTACGTATTGTATACGGAAAATGCGAAACATGAAGCTTGCGGGGCCGGTAGGGTTGCTTTTATGGTCTTTGTTCTGGTTCACGTCGTCACGGCAGCTACTCGCCTCTTCTCACGACGAAATCGGGAACAGCACAAGTTTGAATGGACTGCAATCAAAACGATAGGATGCGTAAGGCTACAAAATCTTAAGTATAACGATCGATACTGAAGACCTCTATAGGTAGCCAATGGGACCCTTGTCATTGTTGGCATATTGACCAGCGCAAGATTGACACTGAATCAGGGCCGGACTCCCATTGACAACCCTTGCCTCATCGGCGTCATAATCGCATCTGTTACTTCGCTCTTCATCATATTCTTGAGTCAGCCGTCTTTTCTGCAGGCCATCTATGAATTGTCGTCATGCGTTATCTGGACGGCTTCCTTAATTTCAGCTCCTACCTTGGACTGGCTCGCCGTTTCTATCCCGGCCTTGTACCTTATTGCCTTGATCACGACCTTCGGCTGCCCTTGGACACCGGATTCCTCAAACAACGGCGATCATCCCCTATCGAAAGCTCCTTGGCTTCCTAGATTCTCACTGTCCTGGGTCGACCCCTTGATGAGGCTGGCCGCACATGGAGCACTGTCGAGTGACGGCATCTGGCCAGTTGACCGCCATACCTCGGTCCGGTACGCATTGGAGCGGCCTGAATTTCAACCACACGCTGTCCCTCGAAGCCTGTCAGCTGGACTTGGTCGAATGCTCTGGCGCAACTTTAGGCTCGAGATGGCTTTGAGTTGCCTTCTTGCGCTCGTCAACGTCGCAACTGCCTTGGCGCAACCGTTTTTCCTCCAATCCTTGCTCGGATATGGCGACATGCTCTCTGTTTGTGGGTTATTTGCAGCAAGCATCATAGCGGGTGCTACTGATGCTCACATGAGATTGCTTCTTCGCAGGGTTGGAGTGCAGATGAGATCAGCGTTGACTGCGCTGCTTTGTGATGGGTGCATGTCGACTGCCCAAGGCAGGGAATCGATTGCTGACCCTACAGTCCTGATTGAAGTTGACTCGGCCAAGATCTTTGAGCTGGTAGAGCAATATCATTTGCTCTGGATGGTCCCTCTACAAGCTGCAATCAGTATCGCGGCTCTGATCCTCCTCCTCGGCTGGCAGAGCGTCCTCGCTGGGTTCTTGTCTCCGGTAAGGCTGTTTCTATCTATATTTGGGTACTTCAAAGTGGAGTCTGGGTGCTTACTTTTCTCCAGGTCGTAGCTTTACCCCTGATTGCTTTTACCACCAATCGAATATCTCGGCAAATGGCCCTCGTGATGCAAGCCAAAGACTCGAGAATTGCCCTCGTCACCCAGGTCGTCAAGCAAGTCAGACAAGTCAAGCTCGGAGCGTTGCAAACTCTGTTCCAGCGCAAGATCGACGAGAAACGGTCCCAGGAGCTCGAAAAGTACAAGGGCGTAGCCTTACTCAATGCTTGCATGGTATTTCTCGTCTACGTCATGCCGCCAGCATTGATATCCGTCACATTTGGAACATCCATCCTCCTTGGTCATCGGCTACCGAGTAATGTGGTTTTTCCAGCCCTCGCCTTTTGCTTCAACATTACCAGAGCGGCGTCCTTGCTTCCTCGTTTGGTGATGATCTACCAAGGCGGTCAAATTTCTTTTCGTCGCATTAAGGAGTTTCTGCTTGCCTTCTACAACAATAGCGTGGATCTGGACCAAAATGAAATCCGGCACGAGATACCAGCCGAGCTCGGAATGCGAGGGTGTGACATTGGGTTCGCGGCATTCCACGACTCGCCCAAAGCTATCCTTCAGAACTGCACCATGCAGGCAACTTCCAACTGTCTCGTCGTCATATCGGGACCTGTTGGCTGTGGCAAGACGACTTTGATTCGTTCCATCATTGGAGAGATCAAGCCTAATATTGGCCATGTCTGGGTCCACGGGAGAATCGCGTATGCACCGCAGGTTCCATTCCTGGTCTGTGGAACCGTGCGCGACAATATCCTCTTTGGTCTGCCCTTTGACGGGCCTTTTTATTACCAGGTTCTCGATGCCGTCTCACTCCGATCGGACTTAGCCAGGTTGTCCGAGGGCGATGCCACAATGCTGGGAGGAACCGGTGTTGCTCTATCCGGTGGACAGAAGAGTCGGATTGCTCTGGCAAGGGCAGTCTACGCCCGGCGTGAGGTTGTGGTCCTTGATGACCCCCTCGCAGCTGTGGATGCCAAGGTTCGGGCTCACCTTATTAGGCGTGTTTTGGGACCCCAGGGCATTCTCAAAGACTCGCTTCGAATAGTCACAACGTCTTCCGAAGCTTTGATGTCCTATTCTGATGCACTCTATGTTATTAAGGACGGAGCGTTGTCACTGGCTGAGCGACCCCAACGAGCTGACCATCATGCTACGGAGCTTGACCCAAGCAGCACGTTGGGCTGGCTTGATAACGTCAACAAGACTTCGAGACCGTTGTTCGACTATGGAGCCATCAAGTCAAACGTGTCTGTATCGGTAACAGTCCCCGAACCCGACAGCGACATGGAAAGCGCACCCCTTCTGCCACCGGCTCCCAAGACAAGCGAACCGACCGACGTTGGTGGCGCCCCAGTACGATTTGATGCGTACCTGAGATTCCTCAAGCTTGCCAAGCATGGTGGTTGGATAGTCGTTCTTGTGACGGCTGGCGCTTCCAAGCTGTTGGACATCTTGGCCGTCTTCTTCCTGAAGCTGTCGAGCGATGAATTCGAGCGCCAGGAACACTCATTCAAGCTTGCTTACTACTCAGCCTGCGCTCTTCTCGGTGGTGTCCTCTCAGCCATCTTCGTTCTCGTCGCCTACTACATCTGCGTCATCCCAGCATCTAGATCCATCCACGCCGAGCTTACGGAAGGTATTCTGGAGGCGAAGTTTGCCTTCTTCGACATGGTCAACCTTGGACAGGTTCTCAATCGCTTCACCAATGATATCAACAAGGTCGACAGCTCGGTGAGTGCTGGCTTCATCAGCCTGGTGGCTCTCTGCGTTACAGCCTCGGCATCGATCCTCGTCATTGTGGCAGCAACGCCATTGAGCATAATGTATCTTGTCCCCATTGGTGGTGTGTATTTCGCGGTTCAGTCATATTATCTACACGCTTGTAGGCAGCTCAGGCGCCTTGAAACTCTAGCTCGAGGACCTATTCTCAATATTGCCAATGAGATTCGTGTTGGAGCGTCTGTCATCAAGACATTCGATCAAACTGCCTCCTTCAAGGAGCAGGCCAGGGATGTCATAGACGATCATATCCGTGTATGGGTCCCCTTTGTATCGCTGGATTCTTGGCTGATCCTTCGTCTACAACTACTTTCCAGGTGCGTCTATAATCTGATCTTCTGTCCTACAGTCATAAAGCTAACACTTTATAGCATTGTCCAACTGTTGTCTGCCGTTCTGCTTCTGTGGCTTCGCACGCCTGCTAGTACCCTGGGTCTTGTCATGAATTATCTGATTCAGATCACATCTCAGTTCAACACTTTTGTTCAGATGCGTGCGACTCTTGAAGCAGACATGACTTCTGTTGAGCGGATATGGTCCTATGCTGCCAACGCGCCCGAGGGTCAGCATGACGACGAGACGGTCCCATTGCCAAGCTGGCCTCAAAACCCATCCATCACTTTCAAGAGTTACGAGGCATCCTACAAGGCTGGTGATAGGCCGTGTCTGCATGGCTTGACCTTTAATATCAAGGAGGGTGAGCATGTTGCTGTCGTGGGCCGCACCGGCGCAGGCAAGTCGTCTCTTGTTCTGGCTATACTTCGTGCCCTAGAGCATGACCCGAGCAAAGGTGGTAGTATCACCATCGACGGAGTTGACATTGGGCGCGTCAACTTGACAGATTTGCGCAGACGTATAACTCTTCTTCCCCAAGAACCTACAACCTTTGAAGGAACCGTCCGGTTCAACCTCGACCCAGAAGGGACACGAACTGAAGAACAGCTGCGTGAGGCTCTTGATGTTTGCAATATGCGTCAGATCTTTAACATCAAACCTCATCAAGATCCGCTAGACTATTATGTTTCTGACTTGGGGTATGTCGAGCTCATATCAACATCCAAAACCACATGTCACCTTGCTAACTATATCTATGTAGGAGAAATTTGTCTGGTGGGCAGGTTCAAATACTCGCACTCGCCCGGGCTATTCTAGCCAAGAACAAAATTGTGATCCTAGACGAAGGTGGGTTACTTGTGGTTTTTGACATGCTTTGGCTGACATCTCTTCAAGCTACTGCGGCCATGGACGCTTCAACAAGTGCCATCATACACAACGTGATCAAGCACAGATTCCGCAATCACACAGTTATTACCATCACCCATCATATTCACTCGGCTGTGAGTTTTCCTCTTAGTTAGTTGTTTGCTATGTGTCACTGACACACGTTCTACATAGCTCGAGCATGACAAGGTTCTGGTAATGCATGATGGTCAGGTGGCAGATTATGCAGCCCCCGGAGACTTGCTGAAGGACAAGACCTCGATGCTTTCAAAACTGGTTGCTGACGCAGAGACGAAGACGTAGACATGGGTTGTTCGGATTACATAGCGGCATTAGCGTTATTCGTTGTATTCTATTCTACTGCGTGTTGAAGAAGAATGCGTACGTAATATACTGGCTTGGCTATGCAGAAATGGAAAGGCGTCTCGTAGCATATATGCGTGGTTGTATTGATACATAGTTAAAGTTTGAATATACAATATGCAAGAACGAAATAAAGATATACGAATATGTTCACAAGTCAGGATGCAGAGCGGAATCCCTCATAGCCTTGACCAAAACTTTCGGTCTTGAGAGCAACCGCATGGATTTCGAGCATACTATCTGCTTCAAACACCAGAAGCCTAGATCAAGCAACTCCTATCAGAACCATCCTTCCCTTCCTTCAACTTCCACTGGTATACAACTGGCTGGGTACTGGCCTGAACCACCTCAAAGCATGGCCCGAGGCTGTTGGCACTCGGCTTAATCAGGGGCTTCCCTGTTCCAACTACTTCATACTCAGTCACGGCAGCCTGGCCGAGATACTCCTTGAGCAATGATCGGAGCTCAGCTTCAGAGCATCGGGATGGAGTGTTGCGGCATGTCTCGATTAAGCTCAGTGTGATGGTATCCAGACTTTCTGTGCCGTTTGAGGCGGCTCGCATTTCTCCATCCACGTTGGTCAGGTAGATGAGGCCACGCCCATACGGAATTGTCTGGGCTTGAGGGATAACCCAAGACTGATCATAGGCTTCTTTGTCGGAGATGTTGACGTAAGGATTAAGGTAATAGGTCTTGATCCTCCTGTTCATCTCTTGTAGGTAGACCTCAGCCGAGATTTGGCCGTTTCTCCAAAGCAGTCGCTGCGAGTAGTACTCGGCAGTCCCTTCAGCATATCGAGAAATAGCAGAGTCGTTTCCAGTACTGATGGAAGGCCAGTTGTGGGTGATTTCATGAGCGAGAAGAAATTTGAGTCCGTCTTCGGTAGTACTGCTCTCGTTGAACCAGCCAAAGGTGAAAGATCTTGCCAGCGCAGTGCCTCCGCTGCCGACGTTATCATTATGTCGAATAAAGACACGATATGGCTGAGTGCCAGGATCTTTCCAGAATTCAGACGAGTAATTGAAAAATCTATCGATAAATGAGGCCGTCGTTTCGATATCAAATGGCGGATCTTGGAGCCAATACATTCCAAAGTTGGGGCTCAGTGGCTTCACGGCGCTTGATGACGAAGTACCCGGATAGGTAGAAACAGGGCCGACCATCCAGAAAGTGTAAATAAAGGTTGAAGTTGTGCCATTGACTCTGACAGTTCCCGGACTTTCTCCCCAAGTCCATACCCCCTTGGACCCAGGGGGCGAGTGTTGAAGGTTCCATTTGAGGGAGAACTGGTACTCGGCAGTGTCATTGGGTGGCAGAGGTACAAGGGCCCATGCGGACCCAAGAAGGCCCTGTCCGTTTTGGCGAATGTCGAAAAGCGGCCCCATCTTGGTGTTCTCCTGAACTTGACGGGGTTTCGCTTCAAACTCGACAACGATCGGGCCCTTGGTACCTCTCTCGGCTACCCAGAACCTACTTGGAGTACCGTCAATTGCGCTACCATCCACCTGGCTAAGCTCCAGGTGGCCATGAGAGTCGAATGCCTTGAGGGATTTCTTGGTGTACTGCGCTGACGGCTGTCCAGCCATGGTCAACGGTAAAGCGACAAGCGTTTCGTTTTTCGCGACATGGCTATCCAAGACGACTTTGCCTCGGATAGTTGCGTTTTTGGTGTTGAGGAAAGGCGTCAGGGTGACGTTGATCGAGGGGAGAAATGACTTGGCTGGCGAGGGCACCTTGGCATCTGCAAGGACGACCAAGATGGCCTGGAAAGAGGCGAGCACTGCAGTCCTCCACAACATCGGGGGCAGTTAGGGTCAAAGATGAACAGTAGAATGGTAATGGGAAGTCCCAGCAGAATCATGGCGGGTCTGTTCGACCTTTTCTATCCTTCAGATATAGGTGATCAAGAGTTGGGAGTCGGTCTATCTCGTCCCGGAAACATTGAGGACATTGAGCCAGGGTTCAACACACAGCCCTGACGATTACGATCTGCAACGACGGCTGTAAGACTCGCACTTAGACCCAGGCAGATACGTAGTCCACAATCATAGTCATGCAAAAGGAAGATGCATGATTGGCAAACCTCGGCTTGCCGAATACTGGTTGTCTTTGCGCGCAGTCGATTACCTTTTACGGCAAGTGGGAACGCCAAGGCAGGACCAAACGGGCCGAAATCAAAGCTGTGAGCCTGAAACATCACATAATGTTGATGGCCGGCGCTGAATATAGCGTGGTATTGATGCAAGATTATCCAAGCGTATGGAACATGGCTTGTTCCGTGACATCGTAACCCAGGAGCATGATCTGGTACTGGTCAGGGTTTGACCGAGACATGGAGAGCTCCTCACTAGCCTGTATACCTGATTCAACATGGAGGACGAGCCTTCCACAAGAGGACTGCTCCCTAACCTTGCAAATGATATCTCTGATTATCCAAAATGGACACAAAGCACACCGGGAATCCACCAGCCGTCCAAGACTTGGCAGCGCGTTTTCTAGGCAGTCAAGGGTTTCAGGATCGGGGCCACGGAGCAAGATGACGTTGAGGACTATCCAAGCTAGTCCGACAGCGATGCCATCTTCTTGTAAAGATTCAGATAACCCTGCCATTGTCTGTAATGTAAGGCATGTCCAACGGTCAGGCTGAACTTTGGGC
Source organism: Fusarium falciforme (assembly GCF_026873545.1). Taxonomy (NCBI): domain Eukaryota; kingdom Fungi; phylum Ascomycota; class Sordariomycetes; order Hypocreales; family Nectriaceae; genus Fusarium; species Fusarium falciforme. The sequence goes on from NC_070554.1 coordinate 258,199, forward strand.
CCAGGCTTACACGAAAGGATGTGTTCAAGCCTCTCAGTGGAAGCCAGAGCTTGAGCTGCCAAATAGCGAAGATAGTTGCTTGCAGATCGGGGAGATTGGAAAACCAGAGGCCCGGACTGTATGGAACGAGGTAGCGATACCTGCGACTGTTGGGGCGCTGATGTAGCCTTTACGGTTGGCATGTCTGAAACTTCTTGATGGCCATGCCACTGATCCAGTCTGGCCCGAACGATAGCGAGACCTACAATTGCGTCCTGTTCAGACATTGCCGCAAACGCTTCTTGCTTGGGCGCCTGATTCCCTATCAACTGAAGCTGACGCGACAAGCTGCAATAGGTCTCTGACGACACGTCTGTGCCAACCAAACGACAAAATATCAGTTGCATGCTGAGCTTGCGTGCGATGCAAAGAAGAGCAAGCAATGTTGCCGATGAGTCTGCAGAGGAACTCAGTGTATCCCACAGGGCATTCCTGACTCTTACTGGAAGCGGATGAGACATATCCTCCCACGGAGCGCACTGCAGAGAGTACCAGCACTTGATAGGAACCCAGGCACGTATCATGCGACAGCCGATTTCCAAAGATCCAAGTTGCTGGATATAGTTTCCCATCATGCTATGAGCTTGCTTGCAGTGAGTGATCCCGCCTAGAAACGACCCAAAGCTCATCTCAAGCATGGATAATAAGGTAAGGATGGCGAGCAGAACAACACCATCCGTGACACTGGCGTTGGACAGGTGGTTGGGCATAAACTCGGCCATGGCTTTCAAGGCGCAGCTGTAAAGCTCGACTGCCTCTTTGGGGTAGTTGAGCTCTCTAGGATGATTGGCATTGTTCACAGCTGCAAAGGCGAGAAGAGCAAGCTTGAGTGCCGGGTGCGAGTAGCCGACGCCCTCCCAAATCTCTCGAAAAACCGGGGGGAGGTTGGCGGGGAAATTCTGGCTAAGCCAAGTGTCACCAACGGTATCTCCGGATCTGCACGACGGTGGGCGAGTTTTGGGTGAAGATGCAAGGGCTGAGGAGTAGGTGTTTGACTCCGCCAGAGATTGGGCATTGTCAATGTCAGAGCGTGGGGGTTTCTCTTGATGCTCGGGTGATGTTTCTCTAGCACAGACCGCTACGCGTCTTTTCCGCTTGCTCTCCGCTGCACTGTACTCGTGTCATCGCGGAAGACAAAGGCGCTTGGATACCCTTCACAAGGTATCCCAAGCCGCCTGCATGTTTGGCAATGTGGCTTCGCCTCATCACACTACACCCTGGTCAGTAGTAGCAGAGCGCATCAGTCGATACGCACCTTGATATGCCGCCTGCGACAGGTTATGCAGCCGGATCGAGAACGAGTGATGCGCGGTTTTGGGTTCCCCATGAGGCATGTCGAGTACGGTGGTAAGTTGAACTGCAGAGTTGCGGTTTAGGGAGAGGAATTGGGCAACTTGGACCTCGCTCTCGGATACTCAAATAGGAAGCTTCTCCGTTAGTTCGGTGCCCCTTGAGAGTCGCGGGTCCTTTGTCCAGGGGCGCTTATATTCCTATCCTTGATGGGGTCTACGGTTCCACCTATACTATCCTCTTTATGGAGATGCAGACCGCGCTCCGCAACCCTGTCTGGGGAAAGCTAAGGGATGCGAAGGATCATGGATATTCTCTAGGTTAGGTACAATGATGGACACTCTCCTCAAAGCAAAGTTCGCTACATAGGTCGATCAGAAGCATTTGGCTGACCTTATAAAAAGTGCCAGTATAGCCGATTAGATATCCATTCACTCATCCTTAAGCGCACCCTACCAATAAGTATAGGATCAGTCCCTTGTATTCTTCCACATTTTATGCACATCATCTTTCAATATCCTCTCTATTCCGGCCTACAATTACTCATCCACGAAGCACTATAGGAGTTAGTCATGATTCTCCTCAAAGTCACTCGTCAATTAGTCTTTTTTATCACTGGAACAGCCCTTCTTCAATCAATATGTCATGCCAGTCCCGCAAAAAGCCCCAGCTCGTGGACCTTGGCAGCGTCTGGGGATCTAATCGGAGATGTGGTTTCCACAACCGACCCTCGCACGCGAGATGTATGGAAGATTACCAAGGCTGCTGATGTGAGCTTCTTCAACATGGAGGGCCAAATCTTTGACGACGGCTCCTTTACTGGTTATCCTGCTTCTGAGAACGGAGGAGACAATAACTATGGGGACATTGGAGGCGGTCCCTACTATCCACCCAACGAAACGGTTGCCCTTGCTTCTTATGGGTTCAACTTGGCCTCTCATGCTAACAACCATGCCTGGGACTTTGGAGAAGCAGGCATGGTCGCAACCCACAAGAACCTCGCAAAGGCCGGCATCTTATTTGCTGGATCTGGGCTCTCACTTGCCGATGCTCGAAGACCTGTTTACCTCGAAAAGGGCGGAAGACGCGTATCACTTGTTGCCGTTGCCGGCACACATACGCCTCAGTCGGTGGCTGGGCCCGGTGATGCTGACGAAAAGTTGCGGCCACGCCCTGGCGTCAGCGCCCTACGTGCGACCCCGGTGACGGTGCTGAACAAGGTCCAGTTCGACGCGATTCGAGATATTGCTCTAGCACAAGGACAACCCTTGACGGGCGAGGAAACTGATATCACCTTGTACACCGGACAGTCACCTATTGAGTGGTCTCACTGGAGGTTGGGTATGGAAGCTGAACCCTCCCTTACCTGGGACATCAACCCTGACGACTATGCCGGCATCGTGCAGTCCATCCGGACTGCCAAGGATCACTCTGATATCACCATCCTCTCACTACACGCCCACGAAGCCGCATCAGGTGCTGATGAATCCTACATCCCACTCCAGCCCGCGTCACGGGTACCGGCTACGTACACGCAGAACATTAGCCATGCCGCCATCGACGCCGGTGCTGACGTGGTGCTAATTCATGGTCCTCATACCTTGCGCGGCATCGAGGTGTATAAATCTCGACCCATCTTTTACGGGCTGGGATCTCTGACGTATAGTCTCGGGTTGAACTTCCGAGGTTACCATCTTCCCGTCGAGTGGGACGACGGAATCATTTCCGAGGTCAAGTTTGAGAACAATCTACCTTTAGAGATTATCCTTCACCCGCTCGTACATAACCAGTTGACAAATGATACGTCTTTACCGGACCGTGCAATGCCAAAAGTTGCACCCAAAGCTCAAGCTCAGCGTATCTTGAAGGACATTCAAACCTTGTCCAAGGCTTTGAACACTACTGTTTTGATAAGAGAGAGCTTGGGTTACATAAGGATTCGAGAATGATGACTCATCACTTAGCTGAGTACTTCAATAGAAATGGACATGGGCCCAAATCCTATCAAGACGAGGCCACCACAGAGGATCATGAACGGAATTCCCCCGATGATGATCGACGTGAGCGTGGGGTAGGCCAAGATTGCGGGGGAGTCGGGGGTCTGGGCTCGCCGGAATTTTACAACCGGCTGATAAGCTTAGACCGGTATCTAGAGATCGACTAAATACTACTCCAACTCGGAAAATTGAGGGTAAAAGAGGGCACGGAGAATTAGATGCTATTACCAACTTCAATGAATGCGCTATATAAAGATGATGCGCTCCTTGTTTCCTGTCACTACCTCCGCCTGAGCAGTATCTCTCCTCCTCTTCAAATGTCGAACCTAAACGAAATCACGACCGGTGATAAGCTGGCAAAGAATGATTTAGAGGGCCTGAACAAGGTGGATTCCCTTGTCAAGATATCGCCAGCCAATACTGTTGCTCACGATGCCGTGTTTGGTACGATTACCGAGGACGGGCCCAACTATCGTAATGTATGCACAATTTCTTCAACTCTCTCATCCAAGAATTGACACGCTTCACCCAGGTTGGATGGATCGGAACCTCGGTCTTGATGATGAAGACCCAGATCGGTCTTGGTGTCCTATCAATTCCGTCCGCCTTCAACGTCCTCGGTCTCATCCCAGGCGTATTGTGCCTACTCGCTATCGCCATTATCACCACCTGGTCTAACTATATGGTTGGTGTCTTCAAGATTAAGCATCCTGAAGTCTATGGAATAGACGATGCGAGTAGGATCATGTTTGGCGTCGTCGGACGAGAGATTCTGTCAGCCGGATTCAGTCTCTGTAGGTGATCAAGGTGGCATCTTCCTTGGCGAGTACTGATCCTTACTCTTGCAGACTTGATCTTCGCCGCTGGATCCGGTATGCTCGGTATCTCGATCGGCTTTAATGCCATCTCAACCCATGGAACTTGTACCGCCGTCTTCGTCGCAGTTGCTGCCGTCGGAGTCATGGGCCTTGCAAGCATTAGAACTCTTGATCGTCTGAGCTGGATTGCATGGGTCGGTTTAATTTCACTTCTAGTTTCCAGTAAGTGCCTCCTTACAATACCCTTACTACATACAGGTTCTTACCAGTAGTAGTATTTATGGTTACCATTGGTGTTGGCGTCCAAGATCACCCCGATGCTGCTCCTCCAGGCCCATGGTCTTCGGACTACAAACTAGTTGGCAACCCCAGCTTTACAGCAGCCGCCTCGGCGATTTCCATGTTCGTTTTATCCTACGCCGGTACTCCCTTCTTCTTTCCGATCGTGTCCGAAATGCGCGACCCTCGACATTACACAAAGGCGTTAGTCCTATGCCAAATCGTTGTGACTATCACATACGTCACAATTGGAATTGTCGTGTACTACTATTGCGGGTCTTATGTAGCATCCCCTGCTCTTGGATCCGCAGGTAAGCTCATAAAGAAGATTGCGTACGGGATCGCGCTCCCAGGGTTGTTTGCTAGCTCAACCCTTGCTATTCATGTGAGTGCTTCCAGAGCCTTGACATCCTTTGGCTAACCATGATACAGCTGGTGAGCAAGCACTTCTTCGTCCGTTTTCTGCGAGGCTCTCAGCACCTTGTTGCCAACACCGTCACTCATTGGGGCACCTGGATTGGCTGCATTTTCGGCTGTGCCACCATCTCTTACTGCATCGCAAGCGGAATTCCTGTGTTTGGTCCCCTCATCGGTTTCATTGGAGCCCTGCTGGGTACACTGCAGTGCTTCCAGCCCATGGGCTGCATGTGGCTATATGATAACTGGGCTACGGGCAAGCAAGAGGGTCGTTCGGTGCGATGGAGCCTGATGGTGTGCTGGAGCCTTTTCGTTATTGTATCCGGCACATTCTTGATGATTGCTGGTACATACGGTTCCGTACTGGAAATTATTGGCGCCCTCAAGGCCGATGGTGCATCCGGCTCTTGGTCTTGCGTTGACAACTCTAATTCTGTTTAAACTGTGGCAGAGTCGATGTTTTCAATTCGCCAAGCGCTACTCCTAAGTAGACTCCTCTTGATAAACATCATACTTGTACTTGCTGCCGACATGGCTGTCATCAAGAGACCTTTTTCCTTTTCCGTGAACCTGTTCCCTTGTGGTCAACTCCTCCGTGCTTGACTCCGGATATAGCCCCCGTCGGCGCAGCTCTGGTACAAGCAGCTCGACCACATCCTCAAAGCTCCCCGGTGTCACCACGGCAACGAGGTTGAAACCGTCCACGTCGGCCTCATTGATCCAACGCTCCATCTCATCGGCAACCGTTTGAGGACTACCGACTGCAAATGGAGCAAGGCCTCCAATCGATGCAAATTCGGCCACTCGTCTAGCTGTCCAGGCTTCCCCGTCGGCAGAGGTAACGAAGGAATCCAGATGAGTCCTGATCACGGCTTGGCCAGCATCGGCAGCACTCAACTCGCGATCTAGAGGGACTTTGGAGAGGTCGATACCAGTGACTCCACTGACTTGGACGAGTCCGCCAATGACGCTTGCGTACTTCTTATGTTCCTTCAGCTTCGCCTGGGCTTCCTCATCCGTCTTACCAAGTATAGGGCAAAAACTGATAAAGACCTTGAAGGCTCGAGGATCTCTCCCTTTTGCAGCCAATGCAGCCCTAAGCTGGGCTACCTTGGGACCCGTCTGTGAAGGAGTTGTGCCTCCAACAAAAGCTGCCTCGGCGTGGGTCGAGGCAAAGTTGACGCCGGCTCCAGAAGTCCCGGCTTGGAAGAGAAATGGAGTACGCTGGGGCGATGGCGGTACTATATGTTTGCTGGTGACCTTGAAGAACCTGCCTTCGTGCTTGATTGTGCGAACGCGATCCGGATTAGCGTATACATCATTTTCAGCATCCTCAACAACGGCGTCATCGGCCCAAGAGCCCTCCCAGAGCCTACAATATGGTTAGCCCTTAGTTCAATCCGTTGGGCTGTCTCTTAAGATCCCATACTTATAGAGTACTCGGAGGTACTCATCAGACCTCTCATAACGCAAGTCATGCTCAAATGCCTCATCAAGGCCAATGGCCTGAAAGGCGGACTTCTTCCACCCAGTGACAATATTCCAACCAAAACGACCGTTCGTGATGTGGTCAAGAGTCGAAAACCGCCTTGCTAGAAGAAAGGGCGGCTCATGAGACGTTGAGCTGGTGATGGCAAAGTTCAACCTTTTGGTAACTGCTGCCATTGCGGCGATTGGCTTCAAAACATCAGTTCCAAGCTCAAGAGCAGAATAACTTCTAGACTTACAATAGAGGGGTCCAACGCTGGATACTGAGTAGCTCGTCTGATTGTCTCATCTATACTTCCACCGTAGGTATCGTATCCGCCTAGAGACGGTAAGCATTTCAAGATCTGATAGGTATCTGGATCACATGGGGTAGCTACCAAGAGTGTCTGCCAAGAAAAGGGCAAAGAATCCTCCCTTCTCTAAGAGTTTGGCGTACTCAACCCAAAACGAAATGTCAAACTTTTGCAGACCCTTATCGGCAGGATTCTAGTTCTGAAATTAGAGCACTGATCAGATGAACCCTTGAACGTTATGTGCGGCTACCTTCCATTGACCTGGGGATAACATCCCCGGCCCGAAAAAGTCGAAAGCATTCAGAAGAATGGTTCTTCCCTCTCCGGTTGGCCGTTTCTGGTCTTCAGTTGTAGACGACATTTTGCAAGGTGCTTAACATTGGCCAATTCTCAGCTCGTTTTAAAGCTTTGATATGCTTTCCCTTGCCTGATATAGATAAGGATATCTTGCACCTCTGGTCAAGTTGATATCAGATGGCGTAATTCAGGATTGGGATCATGAAATCGCCAAGATTAATCCTACCAACAAGGTCCACTTCTATCAGTCATCGAGTAGCAAACCACACCTCAGGCCATGTGTGGGACGTATTTCCACTTGCCGTCTTTTATTGCCGGCGTCGCTGCACCGTTGGTCGAGATCGAAGAATGAGGCAAAGGACGCCACTCTTGTGCAATAGCCCCGGCCCCCAATATTTTGATACCCATTTTAAGCGATGTTTCTACGAAGAGACTATAATGTGGGATAGACAGCTTACAAAGCGTGAGAGCGGTGTCGGAGCTGTTCCGCCCACAACGCGAGGGATTTCATCTGGTTCCGCTGAAGATGGGCCGCTTAGGCACGATGCGATTCGGTAGGGTTCATACTTCCTAAGTCGGATCACTGTATCCTTATCATGCCATGACCGAGATTGCCAAGAAATTCTCCGCAATGCAGGCTACGGTTTGCGTGATCGATAGTGGTTCTCAGAGGACACATTATAAGCCATCAGTATTTCCTGCTTACCACCGGGTCTCAAATCTATTCGGCAGATTTTCGAGTTTATTTTCATACACCGTTGTCTTTCGAGAGCGTCAGCTAATAGCCATGGCTTCCGCCAAAGACACGCCGTCTGAGACGGTTGAGCCTGCGGCTAACACCCCAAGCCAGCATGAGATCGGGAATCTGTCCGACGAGCATGAGAATCTTTGGATCAGGTTCATGACTTTTGTAGGATGGTACTCTCGTGAGATGCCAAGCTCTGAGAAACTGGTCGTCTTGAAACTTGATCTGAGTATTCTTGTCTTTGGCTGCCTGTCCTTCTTTACCAAGTATCTCGACCAGCAATCTCTCACCAACGCGTTTGTCAGGTAAGTCATCCATACGCCTTACAATGGCTCATGCTAACCTTTTTCGCCAGTGGCATGAGGGAGGAGATTGGCCTGTGGGGAAACGAACTCAACTACATCACCGCCACCTTCTGGGCCTCATATTGCGGTGCCATGATTCCAGCTTGCTACCTCATGACCAGATATCCGGCCAACATTGTGCTCCCGTCGCTTGAGTTTGGATGGGGCTTGGCAACCTTTGGACTAGCTTGGGTCAAGAATGTTGAAGCTATATATGCCATGAGATTCTTTGTTGGCCTTTTCGAATGTTGTTCTTTCACTGGTACCATCTACATCATTGGCTCATGGTATAAACCCAATGAAGTTGCTCGGAGAATTGCTCTTTTCTTCATTGCCAGTCCGGGTGGTACCATGTTTGCGGGATATCTTCAAGCAGCTGCCTACAAAAATCTCAACGGAGTCCATGGTCTCTCTGGCTGGAGGTAAGGCTTGGAGCACAGTGCATGCTATGATTTACTAATATTTCCTCTGCACAGATGGCTATTTATCATTGATGGAATTATCACGATTGGAATTGCCTTCATGTGAGTGCTCCCTTCCACTCCCCAACACGGAAGCTAATCCATTATTCAGTGGCTACATTGTCTTCCCAGACGTTCCCTCTCGCAAGAAGCCTTTGGCTCTGTCTCAAGCTGAGCATGCCCTGGCACAGAAACGAATTGAGGGATTGACTGCACCTCCGCAACTTCAACTATCCACAACCATCTTCAGACGCGTTCTGGGTCGTTGGCACTTTTACGCCTTCGTTGTCCTTTGGACCATCCTAGACTTGAATATTCTTCCAGGTGGCCAGCCTTTCTCTCTGTATCTGAGGGCCAACCCAGACCGTTACTCTATCGTTCAGGTCAACACCTTGCCGACAGTTACTGCAGCCATTATGATTGTTAGCGCACTCACGGCTGGAGTTGCTGCAGATAGGCTGGGAAATTTTTGGATTCCAGCTACCATCACGACCGTCCCCGTTCTAATTGGAATGATCCTGTTGAACGTGTGGGACGTCGGCGAGAAGGGTCGGTTGGCTGCCTTCATGCTCCAAGGCTTTATGGCCCGTAAGTGCCATTCCAAGTTGATAAGTGGTCACCTTCTAATTCCATCGACAGCAATGTCCCCAATGTCAATGGGCTGGGCGACAGTCATTATGGCAAACGACGCTGAGGAGAGAGCTGTCGTAACAGCCAGCATGAACGCTATTGGTCAAGGCATCATGGCGGGAGCACAGGTCGGCCTCTTCCCAGCCACAGGCGCACCGAGGTGGATTGTCGGGTTCAAGAGTAGTCTTGGAACGACTGTTGTGCAGTTGGCTGTCATATACACCATCCTTTATCTGAGTCGGCGGGATGCCAACCGACAAGCAGTGACGGCTGATCTAGAGGCGGAGTTTAGTGAGACCCAAGAGGACGGAAGAGAAAAGGTACAGGCTTAGAATTAGTGGGAGAGAGGCATGGATTGTTAGGCTCCATTCAAAGGCAATCTTCTTCCCCGCATGGTTATCTGAACTAGGTCCTTAAGACCGCACTGCATTCAACCAAGGATGTCGCAAGAGATCCATTGCCAAAGGGCGCTTTTCGGGGTCGATCCTCATCATCAGCTCCAAAAACGAGGCAAACTCTGCCTTTCTCTCCAGGCTCAGACCAGGCAGGTAATCCTCCGACTCCAGACCAGGCCCTTCATATGATTTTGCATCCTTGACGCGTCCCTCTTCGTCAAATAGCTCACTAACAATATCTTGATTTCCCTTCTCAAGAAGTGCTTTGGGGAAGGGCCCGAAGAGATCAACAATCTCAGTCAAGTGCTCCTTGAGCTCGTAGTGTCCGTCCGGTGGAACTCTGCCATCGAACATTCGAACAGCGCGAAAGACTTCGATAAGGACAGCGCCCAAGTTCCACCAATCAGTAGAGGCACTCCAGGGAGCCCCGATAAGGACCTCGGGAGACCGAAGGGCCACCGGCTGGATTGTCTCACAGAGATGCTTTGTAGTCCAGCTAGAGACTCCCCAGTCACCCAGTGCAATGTCGAACTGATCTACACGAGGGTTCTCGGGATCAAAGTAGTACCCACGGAGAGGGTGTGAAGGGACTGGACAGTATTGAGTCTCTTCTCGGTCTTGCTCTGGAATGGGGACTTCCTTCAGATAGTCAGATTCGATCAGCGAGTGATCGCAAAACTTGACAAAGATGTTGTCCGGTTTGACATCTATTCGATGGTTAGTATGAGAAAGGCTATAGGCTCAGCACGATGAAGAACATACCTGTATGGATAACACCGTGTTCATGGGCAAAGTCAAGCGCCAACACCAGCTGGATCGCGAATCTGTGCATGATTGAAGGTGGTATCATGTGCTCAGAAAACCAAACACCGAAGCTGCGAAGTGTCTCACCCATGTGCTCAAATACAAGGCAAGTGTGGGTGCCGTTTGGGCCCTGATGCTCAAAATCATCGATAAGGTGACACACGTAGTTGTAGCCCAGCTGGTCGCGATCCCCATCTCGAAGATGGGTGAGAATCTCCTTCTCAAAGGTGTCATATCCTTGGCCGTAGCATACAGCACTCAGCACCTTCAATGCCCGAAAAACGCTTGGTCCATCGCCGCTGGACCTAGATGTTAGCTAAGAATCAGGGCCAAAACTAGAAGCTCACTCACCTAGCTTGTAGGTCCTTGACCAGCCAGACTGTGGAATACTGGCCGTAGCCAATCTTATTGAGGACCTTGTATCTGTCGTTAAAGACGTCGCCGATATACACTGGATGGAAGCCGCCAGGTTGGTATGCGGCCTTTCCCTCTTCAACACCTTCAGAGGCGCCATCATGTTGAACGGCTTGGTCTTCAAGGCCTGCCAAGACAGTATCAGGCTGAGTACCCTGGTCTTCAGCATCTTCAGAGATGGTATCAAGCTGAGGGGCCTGGTCGGATTGCTGGTCAGGAACCCGGTCTGCCTGGTCCGCAGGCAGGGTTAGGGGTGGTAGCAGTTTCGCGAAGAAGTTACCCATCTTCGGCAATGTTGCTTGGTCTGTAGCAACCTTGTGGCAGTAGATAGCTTTTTGTGTTGGGAGGGGGGAGATGAAGTGTTCTTTGTTTATATATTCAGTTGGGTTGACGTACCTGCCTCAGGCATGAGTACCTCAGGCGGCCACAATCATCTTGGCGCCGTTGTGGTTGGAAGCTATGACGAATCTAATCAAGTCACACATAAAGATGCTTAAAAGAGCCTTTGTTCTTCTGCAAAGGGGCACGGGACCAATGTGCTATTTGTGGTAGCTGAGCCGCCCAGATAGAGATTGCCAGCTAGCTAGTCAGAGAATGGCCCCGCTGTGACAAGCCCACTTTGGATTGAAACTTGGCCGCAAGTAAAAATCCAACAAAGAAACCAACAACTGCAACAGAAGCATCCCAACATCATGCAATTCTCTTTATTCCTGAGCGCTCACGTAGACCAAAACTTTAGGATTGCAATTTTCATGACCAGGTCATTAGAATCCACGCCCTGGTTGCTTTCACTTTCAGTTGTCGCTTTGTCGTGAAGCCACATGCCCCGAAAATAGACACTGATGCAAGCGTTTTGAGCCTACCGATTGACGTCTCCAGAAGAATCTATTCGCCATGATAACAAAGAACACAGTTCATGTTTGTGTTAATTCCAATGATTTGGAGCCACCCCAAGACGTCGGACGGTCTTTGGACAAAAATGCTTTGAAGATGAAAGAAGTATTCATCCCTCCAATGGGTGCAGTACGATGATTATAAGAGATGTCAGAGGCATCCCGTCAAAGGAGATGTTCAACCAGATTACTGTCACAATACAGTTGTTTTATAACACGAAGAATACATAAAATCATGGGCATCAATAGCACCGACTACATCGCCTTCACGAACGAAGGAGCCAGAACATCTGAAGCGGAACAAGCCATCGTCACGTATACCCAACAGGATACGAGAAACTTCGGTTCTGCAACGGTTCTCTGCACCCCGGCCAAATAGTAAGTACATATCAGATTCCTTCCCGTCAAGCCTAATTCTAACAAGTTAACAGTGGAAAGAAAAGTTGGCACAAGGGAGGGACCAACCCAAATGCCCGGGAGCACATCACAGTCGCGTTCCAAGGTCCAACCGGAAAACACATCACCACCCTCCACATTGACAGACATGGAAGGAGGGTGTGGTATATCATGAGTGGTTGGCTATTTAACTCCAACCCTTCCCGGAAATTGACTCCCATCAAAGGCCACGAGGGTAGCCCGCACTTTGTTTCCCCTTGGAGTAAGTCGTCTGAATTCGCACGTTTCTCATATAAGTCTTGTTTCTGAAGTCGAGCAATTTCTTTTGTACTGTATAGATCGTTATGTTCATTTTCTGGAGGTTTAGAATTTCATTTTCCCAAAGAAATAAAATATCACCCAAAGCCCGTTGTGGTACAGATTTTAACCCATGCGCTACTGTGACCTCTGATCGATTGCTCGGCCCCGATATCCACGCTACATGAATCTCTCACTCGCCAAAGGCACCCTCAATGAAGGTCCCGTGAGGACCCAGGCTATACACCTGGGGCATATCAGCCCTAGCAATCTCAGTAAACGAGTGTCCATCCAGAACAACTAGAATACTGTGTGTTCCTTCTTTGTTGATCACGATAGTCAAGACAACGCCGTCATCTTCCTCGGTAGCGCCAGGTCTCTCGATGAATATGGGTTCAGATGGACAACTGTCACCGTTAGGAGGTTGCCAGCGCTTGTAAGTTCCAGTCTGCCAGTCAAACTTGGCCAGGCTACCAAAGAAGGCACCCTGGACAACCTTCAAGCCGTTTCCAAGTCGGCCTATGGGGACGGAGGTTCCTGGAGCCGCGCCACCATTCCCAGCTGTGGAGTAGACGTAGCGATATCCTGGCTGCATGGAGACTCTCTTTGAGATCCGTGGCAACTCGGATGCGACACCAGGAATGGCAGCGGCCACAGTGACACGGCCAGGCTTCTCAATGTCCGCCAAGTTGACGGCTTCCAGCTCGTACCTGACAAGAGTGCCATCTTGATAAGGGCGTGCAGGGTCGACAACGTTGCTCAAGCTGTATTCGCGGAAAGGGATGTAGTTTCCCGGGTAGCTGCAAACATCGACATGAATGTTTGTTTCGCCGGATTTCTCATCCACAAAGTCATACGCATTGACAGAGTGAAAGAACATGAAACCGTCCGCGGAATGATAGGTGGCAACACTAAGCCTTCTTGTTAGCCTATAGCCCACTTTGGAGTGCAACCATGAGGACAATCGCTTGGAAAGCAAGCCACGTACTGTTTACCTGTCATCTTTTCGAGGACGAATATTTGTGTGGGCGAGTCGGGCTCGTACTCAAGCATCTCCATCACCGGCTTCTTGACATCACTGACATCCATATGAATGGGCTGTAGTAACATTAGTATTAGGAGCGGCATAGCTGATGTTAGTAGCGGGAATACTTACGTTGCGAATAAAGACGACAAACTTGTCAGTCATAGCCAGTGAATGGATGTAGCAAGGTTCACAAGGAAGAGGCGTCTTCCACAGCAAAGAAGCCGGATTGGATCGATAGTCGAGGGCGAAGATCGACAAAACATTCGTAACTGGGTCAATGATATAGTTGAATGTCATGCCTCTCTTGCGGTCCTTGCAAGGGTGGGCACAAACACCGTAGCCAGCAAGCTCAGTGTCAATTTGGGCGTAGGTGAGCATTCTCTTCGGCTCCAATGTCTTGGCATTGCACACTTGCAGCATATTGAAATCGGTATGAACAAGGATCTATCCATGGTTAATATGCGCAACTTTTGTTTTGGAAATATACGTACTTCCTGCTTCTCAGGGGTCTGAGCCGGTGTTCCTCTGTCATGAGGGTTCTGGCGATCTGGAATATGCATTCCCCTCCTCGGAACAACATTGATGTTGACCTCGTCCGGGAGGAGGTGTCCTTGGGGGAGATACAAGGATTGCTATAAAGGTCAGTAACAGTTATTCCAAATCCTGAGTAAGCTCCAGGTGTACTCACCTGCGCGCCCAGTAGTGCAGAGCACGGATCTTGGGCGTCGATCAAGGGTGTGTTGGCGTTGAGGCCAAACATTGTGGTGGTCAGGAAACCATCCCGAGCTGCCTTTTGCACAACACCTTCAGCAGTGTGACGGCTGCTATAATAGACTTGGCCATTGCTCATCCTAAACTTGTGCAAGATTGCGAGTCCGTCGAAAAAGTGCTGAAGGACAGCATTGGGCTTGGAACCGTCCTCTGAGAGAGGGACTGTGAAACGACCACTTCCCATTCTGTGAGGACAATGTCAGTATATGTGTCAACATTGTTATTAGCAATACTTACCTGATCAGTGTGCCATCCAGCCATTTAGGCCAGTCACCGATAATTGGACATTTGACTTCTTCCGTAGTCTCGGGGGTGTTTCCGAGGTATGGAGGAACATACTTGAGATCTTTCTCAGGTACAAAGTACTTGTTGTAACCAATCTCAGCGGCGGCCATTTTTAATGTTGTGGACAAGAGAGCCAATTGCCAAAGTGACTATGCTGATTTGCTGCTTAGTTTTGTTATATTCCGAGTGGCTTTGATCCTTTAAGTAATAAGTAATACCTTCTTTTCGGTTGGCCCGGAAAGAAGCAATTGGAGATCCTGCTAGCCAGATCATCTTGATCGTGTTTGCGGGGTAATGCAGGAAAGTCGGGGTAGCCCATGCCGGGGGAAATTAGGGAATCCGGGGTAAATCAGGGAGTCTGGGGTAGTTGAGCGAGCTTCGGGGCAAAGGCGGAGGTCGCCCGAGCCGAATAAAGCGTACAAAGCACCGTGATATGCAATAACGAAGAGCCCCTGAAATAGCCATCGAAAGTACACCTCTACCATACCGCAGGATCTCGTTTTCTCATCACAACACCATTGAATCATCACCATGTCCCCATACGTACGTTGCAGCTCCTTCCCGAGTCTCGTCATTCGCGCTCACGACCCATAGAAATGGCCCCTTTGGTGGCGCCTTGTTATCCTTTTCAACGTTAGCTTCTACAACCTTCTCGGCAATGCTTGGTCTGCTGGCCTGTCACCCATTTTCGGGTTGATCATGAGAGAGTTCAACTGCTCCCAGTCGCAGGCTTCGGATCTAACTACTTTTTCCCTCTTGATGTTGGGAATATCGGTGTGTTTGGCCCCCGTCCACGCATGCCAGCTCCTTGTTGAGTTGTCCAGTGGCTGACGCGTTTGTTTAGAACCTGTTCGCCCTCCCCTTAATAGCTCTTTTCGGAAAACGATACACGATCCTCGCGTCATTGATCCTCTTCATCGCCCTCAATATCTGGTCCGGCGAGGCTTCCGACTATGAATCTCTGAAAGTTTCTCGTATCCTTGGCGGTCTCGCAGGGGGTTTGGTTGAAGCTCTTGGCCCAACCATCGTGCACGAAACTTTCAGAGATCATCAGCTAGCTCGAGCCATGGCAGTCTATGTAGGTTTCCTAGCAGCTGGGTCTGCGCTGGGACCTATTTTCGCCGGTATCGTCGCCCAACACCAAGGAAGCTGGAGATGGTATCTGAGGATCCTTTCGATTGCTACCAGTCTCAACCTACTGGCGTCTATTCTCATGCTTCCCGAGACTACCCACAAGCCAGAGCTGATAAACGACACTGGATCGGACTCTGGAACGTCTAATCCGAAGGCGACAAGCTCTATCGTTGAGAACGCCCCAACCACAGCGACCACGCCCGAGCCTTCTGTCTCATCTCGAGCCGAGTGGATATCGCTATCCTTTACAAAGAAACCCATGCCGCTGGAATGGAGCCGAGCACTTCCGTCTTTCTTCGAACCGCTGCAGATGCTGATCGTGCCTCGAGTTCTGGTTACTGTCTATGTCTTTGGACTTACCATCGGCTGGACAGTGATTATCTCGATCCTGTTGGGTATGACATATGCCCAGCCACCGTTGCTATGGGGCTCACAGTCAATTGGCCTCCTCAATGTTGCACCTCTGTTGGGTCTCCTTATTGGGCTTCCATTTGGCGGCTACCTTTCAGACCTTTTGTTTATACGATCTGCGAAGGACGGCAAGGGCCCTAGCCCTGCAAGCCGACTTCCGGTTGCTCTTCTCGGCATGCTCATCAGTCCTTCAGGCTGCTTGGTTATTGGCTACGGTCTCAAACACCCAGACACCTGGATCCAAGTGTGTGTAGGATGGGGTATGCTGGCCTTTGGATTGACAGCCTCAGCAAACGTCCTGCTTGCTTACGCTGTTAATACCATCCCATCACGTGCTGGAGACATCGGAGTGCTTGTCAATTTCATGAAGAACACGGTTGCTTTTGGAGTATCGTATGCTTCACTTCCTTGGATGAATGGAGTCGGTCCCGTCAAGCAGTTTGCTACAATGGCAGCGCTCCTCTGGCTTGGATATCTGATGGTTTTTCCGGTTTGGTTGCATGGCAAGACTCTCTTTAAGAGATCATACACCAGCTCTCTTGCTTGATAGTATAGCTGGTCATCCGCATCATTTAGTTAGCAGATAACTAGAAATCTTAGCAAGTTTCCTTCTAAATAGGGTATTTATTACTACTACATGCAGACTATTCCCTAATATATTACGAAATATGTCTAATAGAACCATGCGCTGCGATTTCTCTTGAAATAGTCTCCCGTGTAATGCAAATATTAACTCATCTCATTCCTTTTCTTAGGTACTTGTAATCCTAAGTTATCACTACTTTTATTTAACCTTAGATGCTTATGACATAGGGCGAAAATGAGGCAGCCGAGAAGCTCAAACCGCTTTTCCGCTTGGACGCCCGGTCTGGTGCCTCCTTGCTGAGCGACCTGGATCGACGGGTCTTGTGCCGCGTACTCAATCAAGTTGGATAGGGGATTTTGTTCATCAAGGCGGTCGACGCCGAAGAGGAGCCGCTGGAAGAGATTCCTCTGCGAGAGGATGACGAGCCCACATACTAGGGCTGGATGAGAATGGAGACGCTGGAGCTGTGGAGTGAGCTAGAGTTTTGCCGAGGTTACGAATGCATGGCCCGGACGCTGCATCAAGCGGACCTTGATGAGCAAGTGTGAGAAGGGAGCGACGCACATTGAGTGCTAGTACTTGGACGACTCGCTCGATAATGACTGTCACTTCTTGTGGCACTAGTCCCGTCTTGCACGACGCTTCGTCAAAGTCCTTTCATACAGAGACTAGGCTGGATCCTCCGGTTTCAAAGTTCGTCATGAGGGCATCTCCACTCAACTACTGGGTCCAGATGTGTTGTCAAATATTGAAATACGTGGAATAATGCAAATGCGACTAGTACTGTCATCACATTCTCTTACCACGTGCACTCATTCACAGGGACGCCAACTTGCCAGGGAGCGGTGTTTGCATGCGGACGGAAGGCATGGGCAAGTCAGAGCACGCATCGTCTTAGAATCTACTTGCAGTTGGAGAAAATGCATGTCTTGGACAATATCCCCCACAAATCCCATTGGCTATCCGGACATTGAATATATAGCTTTTATTACCTTTCTTTGAGCTTCCAACCTCTGAGGCTAATACAAAAATTCTACATATTGGGCCAGATTGTATACGGAACACGCAGTTATGCTGGTTATTCTACTCATGTAAGAGGCCGCATTTGCCAATATCTCGTTGAGCCAATTTACAATAAACTTGTGTTTGACCCTCATGGCCATTATATGGACTGGAAAAGCCGGGGAACCATCGGTGTGGACCACCCGTTCATTAACCGAGTCCCGAAACTCTATTCTCTTACCATCCGGGCTCGCTTCCGCCAATCTCCTTCCCGATCGGGTTTATTGTCCTCCGTCTTGTTGTAAATCCGATCTGGCCTTATGCAGCGTTTTTTGCCAAGTTGTAAATCCGATACAGGGCTATGTGTCAATATTTCCGAGACTCATCCCTCGTGTACTGGTGGTGCTGTTTTCTTATACCAAGTACGTATATCTAGTGAGGCCGTGGAAGCATTGTGCTGGATTCATAGACGAACAAGAACTTGCAGTTGATACCGCCACACTTTTTTCCTTTCTCCTCTCGCCTACTCCTATTATCGGTATCCTCGCTCAAATGCCTTCTGTACTTCCCAAAGACACCGACGGTCGGCCTTTTGTGGCTTGCATCATCGATGGCCAGCCCCTCGCCAAGTCTCACCGACCATACATTCCCATCTTCTCTTCCCAGAAACAGGAGACTGTTCATTTCAGCCAGTCTGTCGATGCCAGCACCGCTGTCTTGGCCGTCGAGTCTTCGTGGAAAGCCTTTCAAACTTACCGGAAGACTCCAATCGATGACAGACGCCGCTTGCTAACCAAGGCTGCAGAGCTCTTTGACAACGGAATCAGCGATGCAATGCACCGCCAGATGACCGAAACCAGTTGCAACGAGGACTGGGCAAAGATAAATGCTGGTAGCATGTCTGTTATTTGTCAAGAGTTGGCCGCTGCCTTGGAGAATCTCTTGGACCCGGCTCACGATGAACGGAGCATTGTGGTGAGAGAACCGATTGGACCGGTTCTGTCCATCATTCCGTATGTCAATCTCAAGGCAACTTTATTTCTATATTCTTGCTGATGTTTTATTCCGCAGGTGGAATGGCGCGCTTTTGCTTGCTGTCCGCGCCGTGGCGACCGCTCTGGCTGCTGGCTGCACTGTGATTCTCAAGGCCTCAGAGATGTGCCCCTGGACGCATCAGTTTGTCGCAGAAACCTTTCTCGAAGCAGGATTTCCGAAAGGCTCTGTCAATCTCATTGTGTCGTCACGTGGAACAGCAGCGGAAATCACTGAGACCATCATCTCGCATCCCCACCTGCGCAAGATTGAGTTCATCGGAAGTCCAGTAGTAGGTAGATCTATTGGGACCATGGCAGCAAAATACCTGAAGCCTACGATCATGGAGCTCGGGGACCAGAGCCCTCTTATCGTCCTTGAAGACGCCGACTTGTCTAAGGCAGCCCAAGCTTGTGCTCAAGGGGCGACGCTGCTTCATGGCCAGGTATGTTTCTCGACGGAACGCGTAATTGTTGTTTCATCGGTCAAGGACAAGTTCTATTCCCTCCTCGCCGAGGCCTTCGATGCGCTGCCCTCGGCTGGTTTTGCAGTTTCCAATACCTTTGCCGATAAAGCGTATGTGGCAGTCCAAGATGCACTGTCACGGGGGGCTAGAGTTGTCGCCGGCAGCTCTCAGCGGCATGGTCCGGCATCAATGGCATCTTCCATCTTGGCAGGTGTGCCACGGGGGTCAATCTTGTCAAGCCAGGAAGGCTTCGCACCTACCGCCTTTGTTGTTGAAGTCGAGAACGATAAAGAAGCCATTGCCGAAGCAAACTCGCGAGAGGGAGGCATGTCGGCGGCGATTTTTACGAGTAACCGAGGACGAGCCATTGCCTTGGCCAAAGAGCTGGAGTTCGGAATGGTCCAGATCAACGACATGACCTTGGCCATCAAGCGTAAGTTCTTCCTATTCCTATTGATGCTTGATTTACTGATGTCATGCTTCCTGCAGCGAGTATCAAGGGGCCCGCAACTTGTACCAAGGGCAGTGGATGGGGTTGTGCTGGTGGGAAATATGGAATCAAAGAGTTTACTCACTACAAAGCTATCACTTTTGGAGATTAGAGTTCCATACAAAAGAGGGAAAGGCCTACACTGGTCGCATTGGTTAGTTAAAGAAAGAGCCTCAATGTGACAACGTCGACTCAGCCAGCCCTGTCAAATGTCTGCCACGTGAAACAAGCAACTTCTGAGTCTGGCGCGAAGAAAATTTGACCAACCACAAGAAACAGTAAGCAATCCACAGTAACATGTCCGAAATTACTGTGGATTCTGCTTCCAATTTTTGTTGATAGCCTGTGAATAGCGTGCCGCACTATTGGCGCCCATTGTGGACTGCCAGAGTCTGGACCTCGTGGCTTGACTGCCAACATCTGCCAACAGTTCGATCAACACCATAATCGTTAAAAAACGCAGCATTCTCCTCGATTGAATGGACTGAAACGGCTTTGTAAGCCGAGCCGAAGGTGAACACATAGACAGGCTCTGGCAGAGGTCGCGATGCAAGAACTGAGATGCTATCTACGAGATGAAGTGTTGACAGAATGCCCCATAGCGCTGATGGCTGGCATAGGTAGACAATAGTTCTAGAAGTGTCAATCAAACCACCGGAGAATCGTACGTTTGGGATAAAGCGCTTCCTAATAGAGCGGTCAGAATGCGAGGCCGTCGTTTAGACATAAGGGGCTCCTCTCGCTCAGGAAAAGCCTCGCTATATGAAGAGAACTAGTCCAGCACCATTGCCTGCAGCTGAAGCCGACAGCCGGCCGTTTGCTTGGTGTGGCGCCAAAGGCGCTCGATAGTCAACGGGGTTGATTATTATGGCTTCGCAGAAGAGTCCGCCTTGCAATAGCGACAAGCTGAATGCCTCAGTCAGGACGCACTACCAAAACCCACGACCTGTATTCGGATTCTTGGGTCCACTATGTTAGGGGATCACCGAAGGCCCGTTGAGTCTAGACAAACCTCACAAAGGGTTTATCACCAGGCTGTTGCCCGCCAAACCGCAACGTCCACAAATTCAACTTGGAACCTCCCATCTTGTCATCCAACCTTTACAATCGTTTTAAAACTTCGACAAGATGCGTTTCGTCGGCACGTTCGCGGCCTTGGCCCTGGCCGGTTCCGTTTCGGCCGGCCCCTGCAGACCTGGCTCTTCCTCGACTCTGAGCGCTACCACTTCAAGCGCGTCTGCCACCTCCACCTCGGGCCATGGATCAGGACCTATCGTCAACGAGATCGAGGGTGGAGACTTCCGAAGGAGGTCCAACTCGCCCAGCGGCATCTCCAACTTTGTTGTTGAAGGCCAGGGCAGCTACGTCGAGGGTGGAGGTTACACTGGCGGCGGAAGCACGGAGCAGAACTGTGCTAGCCTTGAGGCTGCCAGTACCCAGCCTGGCCCAGGGAAGCGAGATGTGGGACAGTATGCGGTTATCTCTCAACAGCTCACCAACCTCCAGGCTGGATCAGCCTACACTGTCCAGTTCTTTTACGCTGTTCAGTCCAGTGCTCAGTCTGGCGCCTGCAGAATTGAGGCTTCCTTTGGGTCCAACGTCTTCACCTCGACCCCTTACTTCCCTAGCTCCAACACACCTTCTTCGTGGGCTTCTTCCACTGTTTCGACCAACATTCAGGTCACCCAGGGACAGATGAGCTTCGCCCTGACCTGTGTCGGTGGTGGCTCTGCTCAGGTCTACATCGACTCCATCTTTGTCTCGAACCTGGTGACTCCTGAGACTATTGGCGACGCCGATCTTGTGTTTGATGCTGCTGGTACCGAAACCAGCCAGCTTCCTTCTGCCACCAGCACTGAGGCCGCCACCGAGACCAACACTGAAGCCACTACTGAGACTACGTCTGAAGCCACGTCTGAAGCTACCACTGAGGCTGCCACTGATGCTACTAGTGTGGCTTCAACCGATGCCGCCAGCTCCGACTCGGCTACCGAAGCGACTACTGAGTCGAGCACTGAGACCACTACTGAGGAGGGAAACACCTCAGAGACTGTCCCGGCCTCTGAATCCACTTCTGAGGAACAGGGCACTTCTGCTACCGAAACTGCAACCGAGACAGACTCTAAAGAGAGTACTTCCGTTGCCAGCACGGCATCGGAGACGACCATTGAAGAGACCACTTCAGTTGCCGCCACATCAACCGAGACCAGTGCCGAGGAGACTGCTTCCACAACCGAGACCGGAGCTAAAGAGACCACAACTACGCAAGAGACTACCTTCTCCACCACTGCTTTAGAGACCAGCACCGAGGCGGAGGAGACCACATCCGAGACCCTGATCCCAACCTCTACCACTCCCACATCTACCCAGCTCATCTGCCCCTCAGGCGTGTCCGCTCCCGGAGGTTGCTACGTCCCCGACGAAGTCCCCGGAACACCAACCTGCTTCCAAGTCGGCTTCGTCTCTGGAGCCGTAGATGTCCAGTACCAGGACATGAAGACTCCCGTCCAAGAGTGGCAAACCTGCGCTTCCGCCTGTGCCGACAAGCCAGGCTGTCTCTCTTTCGGATACGACGACGAGAACCCCAACAGGTATTGCGCTCTATACGCATCTAAGCTGGATTGGTCTTTCGCCCCAATGAGTCGAGGTCTTACCTGGACTGAGATGGACTGCATCAAGTGCATTGAGTGCGAGGATGCCCCTATTCCTACTGAGACTGGTGTCGCTGAAGCCGGAGATCCGCCGGTTCAGCCTGAGACCCAAACATTGGATACGAGTTTTTAGTTAGACATAGCTCATAGACAATTTTTTCGATCAATATTTTATAGAACATGTACATTCTTCTTTTCATCACCTTTCTCTCCTCTTTCCTTGCCATTTGTGAGACTGGTCATCGATCCGGACACCATTTGGGCCAATCAAGACACGTTTCCATGCAATTACCGCCATCCAGTCAGCACTAACAGCCTGAACGCGAAGCTCAATAACCCTTTACCAGCCCGTGCACCAATTTGCCTGTGCTTGTGATAGCGCACTAACTCCTAGCAATGTGAGTCTAAGGCTAAACACAGTAGCCCCTGTTGACTCCTCTTCCTCACTTCTTCCTCTTGCTTTCACGCTCTTCAATCCCTGAAACTGCAATCATCATAGTGACTTCTTCATCATGGCGTCTCCTAAGCCAGCTAGAGACTATGTCTACTTGCTCGTCGTGCTCTTGCACTTGAGTGCGATGCTTGGTGAGTGCCCAACGCCTCAACAAGTTCGTGAAACTGACAACAATGTCCAGGCGTTGATTTTGTCCCATTCTACCCCCAGTCTCTCTGCCAACCCCCAGGCTCACCTCTTCACTTTCTCGTTGCCTATCGCCAGTGGTACATTACCACCATGTCTGACCCGTACTACCATATTGAGACTCCTGGACACTTCTTCGATTTCCTTGTCTATGTCGAGCTGCTGGTGCAGTTCCCCATTGCTTTGTATCTCACTCGAGCACTGCTGTCGAAACAGCGTCTCTCTGGTCCTGGTGAGCTTGCAGCCAGTGTCTACGGTATAGTCACCGGTCTCTGCACAGCCATTGTGTGTCACAACATGTATCACCTAGGTCCTGAGGTCATCAGTCATGAGGCCAAGCAGACTCTATTGTATGCGGCATACCTACCATATGCCGTGCTGCGTTAGTACTCCTAAATTCTCCTCGTTTGACATATTTTAATCCTATTCATAGCTCTTACAATGGCCTTGGACATGCATTGTCGCCTTCTGGCTCGGCTTCGGACTTCATCTCAGCTCAAGCAAGATTAAATTCGAGAGGCTTTTTCGAGGCAGGCGACCAGCAAGAAGGGACTGGTGAATAGTCGAGAACGGATGAGTTCCGTGCGCGTGGGAAACTTCAAGGAGGGGAGTAGAGCGAATCAGAACGTCCGATAGACGGTTTTGGGTGTTCATGGCAGTGCGTTTACCAGCGATTTCAATTAAGAAGTTACTACGAGTTGAAATCCACTCATCCACATGTCAACATTTCACCCTCTCCTTCTGAAAAAAACTGTCCCTCTTCCCTTCCCATTTTTCTCCTTCAAAGCTCTCAGTCACAAGTACAAGAACTGTCTGCGCAAGTAACTAGTCAGGCCATGCTTGATAGGGAGGCGTAACGTACTTGTCAGAACTACGCTGTGCTACATCAGTTGAGACTTCGAACCTGGCACGACCCGTCCGAGGGGGCGCTGGCTTATCATCCTCATCGTCACTGTCGTCCATAGCGCGAGGTAGTGCCAACAGGCCCTCAATTCCAAAGATTCTCTTGACCTGCTTGACACTTGGCAGAGTGATAGTATGGCCGGTGGCGTTGAGCAGCTGCCTTCCATACATGGCGTCGCCCGTCGGCATTTGGACGTCGTTGTCCACTGCCGCCTCATGAGAGTTGAGAATCTTGAAGAAAGCGCCAGGGCTCAGGAAATTTGTCAGGACCTTCCTCTCCTTAAGCGTGTTCAGATCGTTGATGTCATCTTCGCCTTTCCCATAGCTGTCCACCTTCTTGTAAAGCTTGATAGACTTTTCAGTCATACGGTCGATCATGACGACAGAAGATATTTGAAAGAGGGTGCCCCGCCCCTCAATGTTGAGCGTTGCAGGCCTTCCAGAGCTATTGCAGGCATTTCCTCCAATATTCTGGGCTTCCTGGATGGCAGCCAGTTCAGTCGGTTGAATGGCCGTCCCCAGGAGGAAGATGTTTGAGACGGGGAAAGCTTGTGATGGATCCTTCTGGTACAGTTCCTGGAGACGAGTGTACTGCCTCATTACCCTCTTGTAGGTGAAGGCTGTAGAGTTTAAGGAGTTTAGCTGCTGGCTGGCATTGACCATGGCTGATCCGTACAGCTTCTCAAGGCTGTCCACGGTGAGCTCTCGCTGGTGCCAGCCGTGCCCAAAGGCAAGCATCTTCTCCCGGCAGTAGTTGAGAAGCTTAGCGTGTTTTTTGACATCACTCTGATCATCGCTAATGTTTCTGCGCTTATGAATCCAGTCCTGGATCCCCAGCTTGTCCTGGAAAGACTGCGTGCATCGCACCATCCCGAGAGCCTCCTGCCAGCTCTGGGTCTTCCACAAGTTCATTAGGTCCTTAAGATGTCGGCGGTCGATCTCGGAAAGATTCTTGCTCTTCCTGTTCGGGTAGCTCGTGAAGTAAAACGTCATGTCACAGTCCTTGGCCTGCGCCACGATCAACAAGACAGTGGCCACCAACAAGATTGCACATCGAGTCTCGGAAGACAGCGAGTGGCTAGAGTCAATGAAGATATTAAAATGACGGTCGCCCAAGACGTTGAAGGCACCCTTGATTCCATGCTTGGAGAAGTTCTCAGCGTCCAGAATGGTTCGCAGGATGTAGTCGGCCGATGCCTCAGGGTGATAATCAGGCAGCTCTGCATCCTCGACCACTTGTGTAAGCTTAAAGTTGGGTTGATTCTTGGCAGGTTGCTGGTAGCCCTGAGTGTCTTGGACAGTTTGTTGAGGGGAATGCCGATGCAAGATTGCGTTTGCCTGGGGAAGAGGGCCGGTCAACATCACTGGCCGGTTTCCAACCAGATGGTGGCCGGCCTCTTTGCTTTGGACGCAGCCCATCCTGAAGTACCTAAATATGAACGCAATTCATTTGTTTGAGGTGTGCCAGGGTTGTGTGGAACGGGTTGATAGGTGAGCTTGTCTGTAAGCGGAAAAGGGAATGACAGAAAAGACATCAAGAGCAAATCATGGGCACTAGGCAGAGGTTTTTATCTTTGATTTCGTACATTTGACGAAGGCACATGAGCTCTTCTTGTGACGTACCTCGAAAGGGCTGTCTGGGTTAAGGTTATCGCTGTGCATAGCATCGGGCCGTCTCTGAATGCCCGTAAATACAAGCTCTGTGCCCTATCACAATCATGTCGCTCTATGATATAAGCCAATACCATCAATCCCTCAAAAAGATGACGATAAAATGAAACACCTTGGAATACAGTCCTGTATCGGCTCTTGGACACCAAGAACGGGCAAAGATCTCTAAGGGCGTCAGATATTTTGCAACCTCGCAGTTGTGAAGATACTTTCTACTGTCACGTAATGTGGCGGCACAACTGCAGCATTCATGCACCGCGATCAATCTCTCCAACAAGGCAAAAGACCCGAGTACTTGCGCGTGACCTGCTGCATGGTGAACAAAGAAGAAATGTAATTTCTGCCTTATCAATCAGGGCACGTGTCTTCTCGTAGAGTTGGAGAGTCAGATACAAGAGCAAAGACACGGCTCAACGTTCTCTCGTCGTGCCTTGATATCGACTCATTCTATTCACATGATCCCACTCACTGATCATTCACGCTTTCGCCGTCAGCCAACTTCCAGCCTTGATTCTCAGCCCGGTGCAATGCTTTGCCAAGATGCTGTTGGAAAGTGATCGGACAGGTTCGTCCAGAATGACGTGGTCATTGGATCTCTCGCGGCACGGGCGTCTTTCAGCGCAACCACCAATTTGCTAATTTCTAGTTCATGTTATCAAGAAGTGAGGCAAGGGATTGTTCTAAAGCACCTAGTCTTGACCAAGATGCAGGCAGACTGGAGATGGTGCGCGTGTCATTTGTAGCTTTGTTGGCTTCGCGTCACGCGTGCGTCTCGCGTTTACTGTGGAGCCAAGTTCTGGTGGAGGGAGTCGAGCACGTGAACTACCCACATCCTCTCTCCACGTGATCTGGCGATGACTTTTCAAAGTGACAATGACGTCATGACTACCCTAGACTGGAATGGAAATTCATTACGGTTATATGTTGCCAGCTCGGAGAACGTGGCCTCGGGCTACTAGGTGTTTTTCTACTTGTAGACACAGTGAATGAGCTTCGAATTTTCCAAGCGAGCAGTTGCTCATCGCCAATTCCTTCAATCGGTGTAAACGTGTCAGCTATACGAAAGAAATTGCACATGTTGCAATTTCGCAACTCACACGACATGTTCCTTCACCACAACTCGTCGGCTCGCCAATATCCCTTGCGAAAGCTGTTTCAACAATCTATCTCTGAGGTGAGATTTTAGTTCGGATGATTATCCGTGTCCGGCTTATCCGTTGTCAAACCTGTTTTTTTGATTGGCTTGTGAAGCATCGCGGATGACGCCTACCACGTCGTCCTGGAAGAACTAGCCAATCCAAAACTGGGGATTCCGAGCTGCTCAATGAGGGGACGGGCGCGCGCGCTCTTGAGACATCCTACGTAAGCTTCTCGAGGGGCTTTGCTGAGTCCGAGAGCTGATCTTCTGCTGAGAACATAATAAGAGAGTGGTATCGCGCTGGCCTGAACATCCACGATAAATCTCTTTAACCATACCCAAGCTTGCATTTGTACATTTGCACACAAACCCGATTGTGGTAGGAAATAATGGAGAAAACTACAGTGGCTGTCATTGGCGCTGGCAAGTATTTTCAACTAGGTATTAATCAGCCCGCTCATACTATAGCAGGCCCTACAGGAATCTCCATGCTCAAGCAGCTACTTGAGGATGGATTCGATGTTACACTATTTGAGAGACGAGACAAAGTTGGAGGGCTTTGGGCTTATGATGCAGATCATGGATGGACAACGGCTCTGAAAGGTGATAGCCATTTCTCACCATCTGCCGCGAAGTCTGTTGACGGAAATGCGAAATAAGAGACTCGTGCGAATATCAGCAAGTATACTTGTGGATTCACCGACTTTCCGATGCCAGACAGTGCGTTCTTTACTCGAAGTCTCGCTGGCATGCAACTGACTATTCCATAGAATATCCTCCTCACCTCAGTCGAGGACAGTTCCAGGAGTTCATGCAAGACTATGTTGATCACTTCGACCTGGCTCGATACATCGTATTCAACACCAGCGTTAAGCTCGTTCAGCGCAATGAGGATGATACAAAGTGGACCCTTCAGCTTGAGAGAGTAGAAACCGGAGAGACCGAAACACGAGACTTTGACAAGATCGTCTTTTGCCATGGATATCAGACAGAGAAGAAAATGCCACATTTTCCAGGGCAAGAGACGTATGAGGGAGAAATAGTGCATTCACAGCAATATCGAAGGTCAGTGAACTCAAACCTCAGAGACTGGTTCCGGGACCTTATGTTGGGACATCAACGGCTGTGAGCTCAGATACGATGACAGGATCATTGCTAATAGCCAACAGCCCTGAGGCTTACCAAGACAAGTCTGTGGTACTCCTTGGTCTCGCAACCACCACGGGCGAGATTGCCCCTCAACTCATCAGCACTGCTCGAAAGGTGTACGTCTCTCACCGAAGCGGCCAGATTGTCGTGAAGCGGTACCGCAACGGACGACCAACAGATCTCATCATCTCATGGAGACGCCGCAACATCAGCCAATGGATTGCCCGCAACTTGCCAGCTCTTCACAGAAATATGGCAAACTGGGCAGCTTCATTGCTCGCCTCGCGGACTGCTGGCTTCAAGATAGACCCAGAATGGCGTCTAAAGCCATTTCCCAGCATCACTCTGCGGTTGCCTGGTCTGATCGAGGACTGTCTTCCTCACCTACAAGATGGAAGCTTGACGAGTTTGCATGGTATCAAGCGATTTATTGGTGGAAAGTCGATCGAATTTGATGATGGTACAGTGTTGGATGATGTTGACAGCGTTATCTTCACAACAGGCTATCGTGCCGACTTTTCCCTGTCACCATTCATTGAAACCAGCACCCCTAAAGCCCATAATTATGGAGGCCCTCCGATTCACCGGTTATACATGAACGTCTTTCCGCCCAAGTTTGCCGATAACTGCGCAATGCTGTGCTACTCGGCATTTGGGAAGAACAACGGCTTCTCATTCAGCGACGTCATGAGTATGGCCATCTCAAACGTCTGGCGGGGCGTGAGCGACTTGCCTTCATACGAGGAGATGGAACAATGGGTAGACACACATCAAGACTGGGTTGCAAAGAATTGGTCAATTGAGCCCCGATTGGACGTCAGCATGGTGAAACAGTACGAATTTCAGCCCTGGATGCACAAACAAGCCGGAACAGGCATGGAGAATCTGGGCTGGGGCTGGGCGGGATGGAAGTTTTGGTGAAAGGATAGAGAGATGTACAACTTGATGAACCACGGCGTTGAGACAGCGCACATGTTTCGGTATTTTGAGACAGGGAAGAGGAAGACCTGGGAGGGGGCGAGGGATGAGATTATTCATCAGAACAAGATGGTTCAGGAGACGTTTGCAAACTCGAAGAAGATTAGGGAGGACTAGTGCTGGTGTGAGATGCTGGTTATACGTGAGATTGGGACAAATGTTTCATGTAGTGTATGGGAGCTTACCAACTGTTGAAGAGACATCATCGTTTGAGCTGAAGCATGTCTATTCATCTTTCGATCAGGACTCTGGGCTGTCATGCGTACATCAAACTGGGTCCAAGACATCCTGTAGATGCTCAGCTCTTATCTTGCGATGATTTAAAGTTGTTTCACTCCAGTGTAACTTGGGTTAGCATACCGTTGATCATCTTAGCCAGATGTCTCTAGCCAAATCGACAAATCTTGTGCTAGATAGGCTTCGTTGAAAGTGATGTGAGTGACATAACACGGTTGCACCAAGTGACATTTAATCAGGCCAGGACCTCTGAATCTCCATTCGATCCGATGCCATATCGCCGACCTATGGCTCTGAATTGGCTTCTCTCGACTTGAATAATGTTACGTCAATCTTGAATCGTGGCATCAACGACGCGCTGAATGTTGAATAAAGTGCGCCCTTGGTGAACTGATCCGAGTCATAAAGAAGGGAATAATTGATGGATTAAGACCGGTAGCCGCGTTATGCGAATCCCACGAGGGAAGACAGCTTCTGATCCTGAGATGCGATTGGTTTCTCGATAAAGCACTAACGCAGGCGGTGTTGATGCCAGCCGCCACATGTGGTGAAGGTTGTGCCACCCTCGCTCGGACTAACGGAATCAGCACGCACAGTCTCCATGACATGTTTTACGGTTCATCGTGAACTCTGAAGGAAACGTGGAAATAAACTTATCTACTCGCAATCTATCTTGACTTTCTCGCATCTTCTAGTATCATGTGCGCCCCCTTCTCCGCAATGGCATACACAGTAGCTTGAATGTGTGCACTGATCTGTAGCGGCATGACACTCGCGTCGACCACCCTCAATCCCCTGACGCCGTAGACACACAGACGGTCGTCGACGACGCCGCCCTGGATGCCGGCACGTCCACCCATGGCACAAGTGCCTACTGGGTGCCAATCGGTAATTGTATTGTCAGAGATCCACTCCTCGAGGCGTTGATCGTCTCGAAGCGTTGCCAAGGATGGAGAGGCTGGCGCGCGGATGATGCCGGCTAGGGGCTCCGTGTGGACGATGCGGTCTAGAAACCGCGCCGCCTCCTTCATCACGTCCAAGTCTAGCGCCCCGTTTGCGCCACCGTAGTAGCGCGGGTCGATGCTGGGGTGGTCCTCTCCCGAGGTGGAGGAGGGCGGAATGTGGATGGACCCGACGGAGAAGGGATATTGGAGGATCTGGAGCATTGTGCCGTACCTTTTGCCGTCTTGGCCTTGGAAGAAGGGGTTCCAGTTGCCAAGGTCAAAGATGTACTCAATCTGGCCTAGCTTGGACTCGCCGTTGAGTCGCTGCTTCAAGATGGTCTTCTTGTCGGCATCGAACGCCGTCAGCTTATCAGCCTTGGCAGAGAGCTGAGCTAGAGTCTCTTCAGGCACAAAGTGGTTGAGGGGGACGTAGCAGAGAGAGCAGGGTAGGATCGTCAGTGGACCGGCCTTGTCTTGAGAATACTTTTCCCACGCGACAGCGGCGAGCTTCTCATCTGTCAGTAGATCGTCTCGATTAGCGAGAAGAGGGTCGACTTCAAATATCGCCGCCAACACTGTCGATCCCTCACGTTAGCAGACAAGTTTGAGGAAAGATTTGGGTGCTTACTCAAGTGGTCCTGAAGATTCTCTCCCACCGTCGGGCTGTCAACTTTGACCGGCACCTTAGCTTGAGCCAGAACCTTGGGATTGCCGATCCCGGAGAGTTCAAGGATCTGCGGTGACTTGATGGTTCCAGCAGACAGGATAACCTCGCGGGACACCAAGACAGTGTGTTCCTGGCCCTTGCATGAGAAGCGGACGCCCGTGGCCACATATTGGCCCTCGAACTCCTGCAGAACAATCTCATTTACCGTAGCGTTGGTGAGAATGTGCAGATTGTTCCTTGCGGCCGAGCAGTAGCCAGTTGAAAATGAACGAGTGGCTGATCGAGGATCTACGGCGTTGACGCATGTCCAAACGCCGACATTAGAACCACCAACATGGGATGAGTTAGTTTCGACGCCGACGGCATTGAGAGTCGGATGCCAGAGACTGTGCGTGGGGGAGTAATCAGTGGGATACGAGACTTGGATGGGACCCGAGGAACCAAACGTGTCTGCGTCGTGGGAGACATTCTGCAGCTTCTGTACATGGGCACTTGGAGCGTGGAATGTCTCTGATTTCTTGAAAAATGGCCTGCTCAGCTCAAATTTGGTTAACAACCAATGCAAACAAGGAATCCTTGATAAGAGATGGATGCACTCACAGAAGACCTTCCCAACCCCACCCTTCGTTTCCCAGGGCCTCCCATGCATCGTAATCATCCTTGCTGGCGCGGTTCCAGGCCATGTAGTTGAGAGCGCTAGTGCCTCCCAGAACTCTGCCTCTGGGCCAGGGCAGAGTGCGCCCCTTGAGACCCTGCTGCGGCAGCGTTGCGAGGTGCCAATCGTGGCGGCCGCCCAGTGACCTCCCGTACAGGCCTGGAACGTCAATGTCTTCCTCGCCCTGGGCCACGACGCCTCCCGCCTCGATGACACCAACCGTGTAAGAGGCATCAGACTCTGCGAGACGCGAGGCGACAGCCAGGCCAGCGGTGCCTCCACCGACGATCAGGAAGTCAAAGGTGCGGTGGCTGAAGTCGTCAGCGTCCACAGCTGTCCGCAGGGTTGCCATGGTTGGTTGGAGATGGGCAATGCGCTGGAGAGGCTAATCGGGTGCTACGTTAGAGTCTTATACGCGGTAGATTAGGTGGTACGAGCAATGGTGCTGGCGGAGACGATAATGGACGAGAATAAATCGCCCATGGAGAGGAGATTTGCTAGCGCCGTGATGGCTGTGTCTCGGGCTGCACACTTTATTCGTCGAGGGTGCATATCGACAAGGTGGAAATAGAAGGGGCTATAGGTACGAAGTACTGTAACTGGGCACGACGCGAAAGGCCTGTTTGCAGGGCCCCTGCTGCCCCGTCTTGCTTTTGCTTCCTCTTCTCGAGTATACGAAGCACTCGAACCATGGGTTTGCACTAAATGGGTTATTTCATCCAGTAGCACGGCCACTAAGCCTTTCCCATCCCCCGAGCTGAAAGGTACGGAGGATGCACTGGATAAGGATGATCCCTGGAACGAGGGGACGGAAATACCGGAGAATTCCGGCAGTACGAAGGAACAGTCTCAAATCCTCTGTTGGTCGAGGGGATAATGCTGTATTTATGGAACCAACAGGGAGAGAACCACTTTAGATGGAACCTAATCTACGTGTCAATAAATGTTAATTGAGCCTCGTTGAGGCTCTGTAAATCACACATCACCATCATCATCATCGTCATAATCCAAGAAGCTCAAGAATCTCGCAATATTTACATCACCCATCTCCATCGTGTGGCCACGGGGAGCTAAGCTTTTGCCCAGCCGGCGCGGGGAGCCAGGGCCGTCTTCCGACCCGCGGTCTCGAGCACCTTCGATGACACCGTAATTTAGGCCCCAGCGTTTTTAGTCTAGATCTGGTGGCCCTCCGGTCCCTGTCGCATCGCTAGGCTCGAGGTTTATATCCAACCGGTTAAAGAGACAAAGCAAGTTACACGCGCACCAATATCCCGCATGCCAATCGCCCGGGTAGCTCAACACCGAAACGTGTGGTCTGAGAGCGAGACCATGGTCGAGAGCTTGACGCCGGTGTCGAGATGGTTCCCCTGAACGGGGTTTGATTGTAAACGAAGCCGTTCCAATATTAAGCTTTCCTCTAGGGAAAATGTTGCAGGAATTTCTCCGCGAGATTTTTCGTTTTTTTCTCCCTTTTTTACAAGCGACAAGTCTGCTCTTGGCGGGCATGGAACGTTGAACTTGTTTGCCCAACAATGGAATTTCTAGACTCGCTGTTGTTGGAGTCTTGGACTCTTTGGGTTGTTGGCTTGGCAGCTGTTGTCTGTCGACTGTGAGTATTGCTATTACCAAATCTTTCTTGGCAAGAATCCTTTTATTGACAGTTTACTTTGCAGAATAGCTCGACGGATGAAGATTGGAAAATGGAGTCTCTTGGCCATTGAAGATTATCTCATGGTCTTTGCTCTCGTAGGCCACCATCCCATCCTTTCCATTCCTACTCTGCAGATCACTGACATCCTTCATCAATAGCTCAACTTTACCGGTGTTGTCGTCTGCATCAATCAAGTCGCCAAGAATGGCAGCAATTACTTGCCCCCCGATGTTGCCGCCAACCTTACGCCCGAGGGAGAAGCTCAAGCCATCTGGGGCAGCAAGATGACATTTGTGCTCGAGATCTTTACCCTCACGGCGACTTGGACGGTCAAGGCATGCCTGCTATTGATGTACGGTCGGTTGACAGAGGGAACATCGACGCGACAGCGCTGGGGAGTCAGGGTCGTCGCTGCGTATTGCGCCGTGACTTATGTGCTTGTCACGCTCATGTTTGTCTTTTACTGGTGCAGTCCTACCTATGAGTATTGGAGGGTACCAGTCAAGATCAGTAAGCTGTCATCTGTCGCGTTTATTTCAGATGCTAACAGTCTTCAGTGCAATGCGCGACGTATTATAACCACATGATCTTTGCGACGGCTTGCAACATTTCATCCGATTTGATGCTGCTTCTCGTTCCTATTCCTCTCATGATCAAGATTCGATTGCCACGCAAGAGGTGAGTTACCCTTAGAATTACCCAGTCAGCTTTACTGACAGCTACAGGAAAATTGGACTTTGCTGTGTCTTTGGTCTTGGCGTCTTCAACGTAAGAAGAATATATCTCTTGTCGCGCCTCAATCACTGACTGTTTAGATCCTCGCCGCCGTCTTGAACCGATACTACAACTTCAGCAACCCCAACTCGTACGTCTTCCTCTACTGGTACGTCGCCGAGGTCGGCGTGGCCATGTGCGTCGGAAACCTGCCCCTCTGCTGGCCAGTAATCCGCCTCGCCCTCGGCTCCAAGGGCGACTCATCAAATCCTTCGTACCCAAATACATCATATCCCGACAGCTCGGGTCGTCGCATGCCCCAGAGCCGCCACACCTTGACCAGCAAGGCGTCGCTGTGGGCCAAGTTGGATGATGAGGATGGGAGGACGGAGCTCTCTCGCGAGCAAGGTAGCGAGATAGAGCTCGTGGGTCAGAATGTGCCTGATTTGGTGAAACAGCCTTATCAGACTGAAGCTGAGATCACGACTGGGCGTCCTCGACATGGACACAATTCGGGTGATCACATCATGGTGGTGACCAAGGTGGATATCACGACAAAGTAGGCGATGATTGTACATATCTACGGGTGCGATGGGAAGAGTTCCGGCGTTTTTTCCTTATTCCAACAGCTGTACAAGTAGAATATTAGATCTAGAACATCAAAATGAAGTGTAAAATCCTCTGTCTTGGCAGTAGTGGGAATGCCTGTCTGCCCCTCTGGACCCTCCTCCCTAGCTCCGGCAGACGCGCACCCCGCGGACTCGTTCCTTGGCTCCCGCCCAAGATTTCTTGGCTCCCGCTTGAGTCGGCAGTCCGTGCTCAGAGTGGCCCTGTCTAGCCTTGATTCGTGCATGGGTGTCGTGGGTGAGTGGAGAAGAAGGCGTTAGCTCTTCGTGGTGGTTTCACCGCTGCTAATGCACAGTGAAAGCTAAATGTAACCAGGGTTCAGGGCCTCGATGCGTTTGGCCAGCGCAGACTCGCAGCAAAAGACAACGCAAGCCTCCATGCGTTGAATCCTTGGGGGCTGAAAGGACGGGGCCATGCTAGCAGTGAAACCATCGAGGCATCCCGGAGCTTGCCCAAAAGGAAAGCCATTTGACTAACGTAACGTGGGAGTGTGGCTACCGGTTATGCACTCAAGTCATTAAACAAAACTCTAAGCTGCTCCCTTTCCTGCAGGCTCTGAAAAAGAACGCCTTTCTAACCCAGCTCCCCTATTTTCTCCCTCTTCCTGGACGTGGCTTTCTGTTGTACCATGCTGCGCTGCATTCTGTAGCTCCCACACAGCCGTCCATCTGCACGTTCCATTCCTTCTTCTTTTCTTCTTCCTTTGTTCTGTCCTGCTTCTTTCCATCCATCAAGATGACGGCCTCAAACCCTGATCCAGAGCTCGCCAACGAGAAGCGTGGCATGGTGAGCACGACGCCATCTGTCGATGAAAACATTAGCTCTACTGGGCAGCCCGACACATCGATGTCCTCTCTAAAGAAGCTCAACAACCGTATTGAGGGCCTCGCTGGCCTCGAGGCAAGAGGCATTGACCGTGTCTTGCCCAGTGAACGTCAGGCTCCATCCCATGCTGCTGATCTTCAGGTTGCTGTGCTGTGGTTCAGTGCCAACCTGTCGCTCAACAACCTGGCTACCGGTCTCTTTGGTCCCATGGTCTTTGGCCTGGGCTTCTTGGACAGTGCATTGCTTGCCGTATTTGGAACTATTCTTGGCTCTTGTTCGACTGCGTACATGGCAACATGGGGACCACAGAGCGGTAACCGAACCATGGTGAGATGACATCCACCCTTCGGCTCTTGTATTTGGCTGACACGGATGTCACAGGTCGTCTTGCGTTACTTTATGGGATACTGGCCAGCCAAGCTGCCGACTCTTTTAAATGTCGTTCTCATGGTTGGATATACAACGATTGATTGCATCATTGGTGGTCAGGTCCTCTCTGCCGTGAGCGGTGGTAGCATGACCATCCAAGTAGGCATCATCATCGTTGCCATTGTAACATTGATCATCGCCGTCTTTGGCATGCGCATCTTTCACAAATACGAACAGTATGCTTCCCTCTTCCAAGACTTCAACTACAAGCTAATGCCATCTAGATATGCCTGGATCCCTCAGGTCGTTGTCCTCGCTGTTCTCATCGGTTCAGCCGGTCCTTACTTCGACGCGGCTGCTGAGCCCACAGTCACTGGCTCTACCCTCGCTGCCAACCGTCTCTCCTTCTTCACTCTCTGCTTTTACGTCCCCAACTCCTGGGCTGCTGCCGCCTCTGACTTTTACGTCTACTACCCTGAGCGTACTTCTCGTCTCAAGATCTTTCTCCTTACCACCGCTGGTCTCACACTCTCTTTCAACCTTGTGTACCTCATTGCCATTGGTCTCGCTACCGGTCTTACCAACAACAAGGCCTGGACTGATGCCAATGCTGTCAGCACCGGTGCTTTGATCGTCGCTGCTTATGACCCTCTTCATGGCTTTGGACGTTTCTGCTCCGTCATTATCGCGCTTGGTGTCATCGCCAACAGCACCCCATCTATCTACTCTGCTGCTCTCGGATGCCAGGTCCTTGGTCGATATGGAAAGGCCGTTCCTCGCTGGTTCTGGTCTTGCGTCCTTACCCTCATTGCCTTGGTGCTCGCTATGGCTGGCCGTGAGCACCTACTTGTCATCTTCCAGAACTTTGTCGCCTTGATGGGTTACTGGGTCATGCTCATGATCTGCATCGTTGGAATGGAGCACGCTTTCTTCCGCGGCCGAAAGGGCTTCGACTGGGCTGCCTGGGAGGATAAGTCTTACCTCCCAGTTGGATATGCTGCCCTTGCCAGTTTCATCCTTGGCTGGGTTGGAGCTATTCTCGGAATGTCCCAGGTCTGGTACATTGGCCCCGTCTCTGAGGCTGCTTCCCTGGCTGATCTCGGCATGTGGCTTGGATGTGGGTTTGCTCTTGTGACGTTCCCTATCCTGAGATTCATCGAGCTCAAGGTTGTCAAGCGATGAGAATTTTGGACACTGTTGAAGAATGAAAAGTTCCTGTAAATACGATGAACTTGTAGATAAAGAAACTAACTACCGAGAGTACAGCAATATCCTTATAATACACTTCCAAAATAATCCAGATGTTTACTTGCCGATTGTTGTGAATACCATTTCTATGCCCATCCTTGAACAAATAAACAACTTCTCCGCCTTAGATAGGCACCTCGTCGATGTCATACACCATCTGTTCCGTGGCCGAACCCCATCGATTCATGCCAAAAGCCCAGAAGCCACGCATGTACATCCACAAGCCCATCTCCTTCATCCACAAACCCCAAGGTCCTGTCTTCCTTCTGATGGTTCCATTCTGAACAGACCTGCTGGCCATTTCATTCACTCTGGGTCTCCGAATCTCACTGAACTTCTCGAGAATGTCTGGTAGCGACTGAGGCTGATTTTCGAGCAGTCGACCAAGAAGAAAGACATCTTCAAGTGCCATGGACACACCCTGGCCAGCATGAGGAGGCATTGCGTGCGCGGCATCTCCAAGGAGTAGACAGCGCCCCTTGTTCCATGGCCTGTCAAGAGGTAGCTTGTAGGTGGGATAGAACTTGACGACGGATGTGTTGTCGACAAGCTGCCTCATGACATCTCCCCATTCTCCTCCCGCGTTCTTCAAGGTGTCTAGAAGAGATGATTTGAAGCCATCTACTTCTTCCTTCCGTCGGACTTCCCATCCGTCTCTCGCATCGCCCGAGTCAGGCAGGGGAACCTCCTTGGAAAAAGCCCAGAAAAACTCGTCATCCGAGGCTGTGCACGTCATGGCAAGCAGCATACCTTCTTCAGTGAAAGTAATGTTCATCCCTCTGATCGATCTTGCCGCCTCGGAGAGGTTAGACGCTGGCACAAGGGCTCCTAGACCCGCCATCCCAGTGTACTCGGGTGCTTGTTCCGGATCCACGTGGAGTTTTCGTACAGCGGAATGAATACCATCACACCCAAGTAGTAGGTCCCCAGTATCAACAGTTCCGTCTGAGAAAGTAACTTCAACACCATCTAATGTATCCTTAATGGAGGTGATTCGTTTGTCGTAATGGATAGGAATCTTGGCCTTGTCGACAGCGTCAGTCATAACCTTCTGCAGATCCGTCCGCTTGATGCGCAGATAGCCAAATCCAGTAATTTCTCGAGCAGGACCGATTAAATCTTGCTGTCCAAGTAAACTGCCACTGATGGAGTGCATTGAGAAGTTGGAGTGGCTGCTGCCATATTTGTGGAGTTCATCGGATACACCCAAACGGTCCAGTAGGCGGAGGCCGTTGGGTGGGATTCCAATGGCGCCACCTAGAGTCGTCGGCTCTGGTCGAATCTCGTAGACGGTACAGAAGATGTTTGTCTTTTGATGTAGGCGAAGAGCGGTTGCCAGACCAGCAGGTCCAGCTCCGATGATGATGGCCTGGGACATGTTAGTAGCGGTGGTGAAAGGAGAGGGTGCAGCATACCTTTGTTTTTTGCAACATGGCTTCAACTTTGGTGCTAGTAAGAGGAACTTGATGTCTACTTGATTGTTGATTTGAAGTGGCATGAGCAGGAAGCAAAATGAATTATATGTTGGACACCGGAGAAGGGCCCGCGGACGTCCGCGGGCACATACTTCCAAATTGGGTAGTCGGCCCCGAGGTTCAAACTCCGGACTCCGGACACTGCGGGCCTTTCATCCGCGGCCCCAGCGGCTCGATGCACTCGCATAACGCATCGGGGGGACACTCGAAAAAAACACTCCCGTATCCGGCTTACGCGGCACCGAGTTTATGCGGGTAATTCGGCGCCGGATAACAAAAGGCGGCCGCGCCGGGTAAGAGCACAAGACCAGATATATCATATCAGACACAACCCTGGGTAGTGAAAGAGGCAGTGTATTCATTCTAAACGAGCATTATCATCCATTTCCCATGGTCCAACATGTTGGCCTTCATTGTACATTGGCAGTAATTTTACTACTATCTTACTACAATTCATTATCCAAGTCCATGTCCAAATCGTTCAGAAGAGACGTCCATTCAAAGTCCTGCAAATCAGGCACCGCAGCCAGGAAGTCCGACCAAAGTTGGTGCAACTGCTCTTCTCCAGGTGACTCAGCATGGCCCGTTGCTGCATTTCCAAACGGATAAACAGGAGCAACCCCCGGTTCCACGTTTCGTGACTCAGGTATCATCGACGACGAAGGGGTTTCTACTGCCAAGCTTTCGGTTTGTCGTTGTTGAGGCTGGAGAGTGGCCATGATCAACTGCATCTTCTTCTTGATTCCTTTCATCAGTCCATGTGTGTCCTTCTCAGACCCTTCCAATGTCTTGTATATCGCCAAGATCTTTTCCTTCCGTGCCTGGGCATCTGGCGCGTCTGGGTTGAAGGATAGATCTGTCCCTAGAGTGACAGCAGCCATGGTGACATGTTGCAGAATAACCCAAAACCTCTCGGCCCTGAAGCCACCCGAAGCGGTTGGACCATCCATCATGCGTCGAAGTTCCAACACTTGATGGGCCGAGTGTACACTTGCGGAGCGTGAGTAGGCATACTTGGGGTTCCACCAGCCTTCAAGGTGGTAGGACCGGTGAAGTCGGCAAATACGAGCATGCAGGCCGAAATGGAGAACGATTCTTTGCCAGGTGATATAAGGGCGCTCTCTGCAGATGTCCTGGCTCTGTCGAATGCTTTCAGGGTCCAGTCGAAAGAAGATGGGGAGATTTGTGAGTAAATCATTGAGCTTTTTATCCAACCCCAGAATCACTTCATAGTCGGCCTCTAAGAATTCGTCCATCATGGGTGGTATGGTGTCGACAATCTCTCGGCAGAGGTCAGCTAGTTTAATGCGGTGAAGAAAGCAGGTCATTCCAGTTGGCGTCGACAAAGGAAAGTTGGGGATTGGATCAAACGGCTTCATCATTTCGTCATCGACGTTGCTCGGGTAATTGACTCGCATTTGCCTTGGAATAAATGCGTAGACCCCTTCTTGAGGACTTCCTGAGAAGGCACTCAACCTGGATAAACAATGGGTTAGTGTGGTGCTGGAAATAACGTTGGGATGGGTGATTACCAGTCCGAAGCAACCATACTCCACCATACTCGACGCTGAATTTCGACCTCTATCGCATTGGCACCTTCAAGTATGCGCTCCCTAGTACTTGAAGGTGTGTCTAGACGATGCAGAAGCATGGATTTTGCCATCAGATGACAACGAAGACGAAGGGCCAGTGCTTTGGCAGGGAATGGTTCATCCGAGTTGATGACAATATGTGCAAGAGTTGCTGTTGCTGCTAGTGCTGTTGTCGATGGTGTCACAGGCTGACTTGTATCATCCAGTATCGTCGTGGCCAGGTGGGTGTACGTCTCAAAGGCATACTTGGCATTGTGCTTGGTTGCGTTCAACTCTTGGAGAAGCTGCATGGTCCAGGATAGTGTTGCTCCGGCAAAGATGGTAAATAGCAAGAGCAAGTCTTCAATCTTGTTCTCTCCTTGGCGTCTATGTATGATGCGATACGTGCCTTCTAATATGTGCCGGGCTGAGGGGATGTGCAGGATGCCTAAACTTGGTTGAAGAGTTGAGGCGAAATGGTCGAATAGCTTCCTTGCTTGGTCGAGGGGAGGGAGTTGCGCCACTAGTTGTGCAATGTGCTCTGAGCGGGATAAGAAACTGGTTGGTACGGTGTTTGCATTGTGAGAGCTTAAAGAGGTGTAGTCTGGCCACCAGAGATCTCAATTAGCATAAATTGTGGAATAAGCATGGAGGCTCATACTTGGTACAGTGTGACTCGCAGAATCGCCCCCATGCATATTTCCTGGCGTGGGGAAAACAGTTTCTTCTAATCTCTGTAATCGGCCAAGAACATCCGAATAGTCGCTACATAGCCTGTAAATAACCTGTGTGTAAGGACTGGGGAGAATACTCACAAGGCCGAGTGCCCCGAGGGTGCCATGGAAAGGCTGCTAGATGGGGTCGAGTCGGCGGGCGTAGGGCCAGCACCAACTTGTGCCGGGGCGTTCTCCACTGGTCTCGGGACGAATTGATGTCTTTCTTCGTACACACAGGGAATATCCCTCTGCGAGCAGTTTGAGCAGGGCTTGCTCCGATCACAACGCCGCTTCTTTTCTCTACAGGGGCGGCATGAGAGAGCAGGTCTGGCTGGTCGGTGTATGACCATTACCGGATCACCCGGATTAGTGCGCTTCATGGCTTAGAATCGGTGTCTTCGGGGGCTTTTGAGTCCGGTTCAAATTGATGGGAATGGTGAGGAATGCAGAAGACATTGATGTGGAAGAGGGAGAAGCCGCGGGAGTCCGCGGACTTGCCTGCCATTAATGGTTAGTAGACAGTAGACCACGGAGTTAGCTCGTCGTTCCTAACTGTGGTAGATTGGGAAGTGATCTGCACCGTTACCCATAAAACGCTTGGACGTTTTGAATTGTCAAACCGCCTTCGTTGCTGTGGCTAGGTGTGGCCATGGTGGCTGGACTGGAAGCTGTCTTCTAATTGGCTACAGAGGAGTCCGTGTGTGTCGTGAGTAGTCATCATAGTTGCACGGCCAGTGTGCGAGTCACGTTACGTTATTTACACTGTCGGCGGCGCACGTATTGCGTTGGTCCTGCCATCCAACGACCAGCTGGACTCTCTTGAAGTATTCTCGTCATTGCCCTCGTCTATTTCACCCATAAACTACTTTCTTGAGAGCCAGGCCTTACTCGAATACTCGAATACACCGTCGCACCAGGTCCATACATGCTTGTGCACTGTGCCAACACAGACCAGGGATGAGCCAACATCAGCAGTCCAACAGCCAACAGAACAGCTTTATATGAAACCCCCGTGGCGTAGCTAATCTGCCTAAATAAATCCAGCCATGTGGCCACTATCATTATATACCTCTCGAAGCTCATGTCAACCATTTTTGCGACCCCCGAGCCTTGTCTCTGCCCCTTTTGAACGACAATCACCTGTAGCGCAATCGATCATGGAGCCGACGCAAAATCTCCCCGCTCATGTCGGGAGCCTGTGGGAGAATGCTCTCACTCAGATTGGGGATGAGCAGTTGAAGGTCGTGCTGGAAACAACCGCGAGAACGCAAAAGAGAGATATCCTGGTATGTGCTTCCTTGAGATGCTATGCTCTGGTGGCCGGAAAGGCTAACAGCTTATCCTTGTCAAGTCAGCTGTGATGCAAACCGCCCGTGAATCGGAACAAATTTGCATCCAAAAAAGGTTGAAGTTCAGAGATTTTTATGGAAATAAGATCATTACTTGCGACCTGTTCCAGAAGATGGCTTGCTCTATTAAACAGTTCCAGCAAGAAAGCCAGAATGAGGGGCTGTCTGATCCCATCGATGCTTTCTTTCCCTGGACAGCTATTCGATACCTCCTTCGGAAGCTGATCGAGGATGCTCAAGAATATGGCCTTCTGATCAGCGAGTTGGTAAGATATACTTGAGGCCCCTCAAACCAAAACTTCGACTGACTGCGATAGGAACAAATTGCCCGCGTAATAACCAAATGCGCTCAAGTCGAACGCCAGAGCCTTCATCAACAAAGCCCTTCTATGAGAGACAACTTGGTAATGGCATTGACACGCCTGTATACCGAAATTCTCGAGCATCTTGGGAGAATGATCTGCTACTACAAAGCAAACACTCTTGGTAGGTTGGACATGTGCTCCCATGACACTTTTACTCTGTCGTTTTTAATGCTAACCCCTGTACAACAGACACCATGGAAGAAAGTTATTTTCGTTCTAGACAGAACTCGGCTGGCATGGAGGAAATCATGAGGCAAGCAAGAGACATACTAAATCTTGCTCAACTGGACGAGGCTCAAGCATCACGATTCCTAGAACCAACTTTCGTTCGATCTTCCCCCTTGTCTCTGGTATACTGGAAGACTTTGGCTGCGGATAGCCAGGAGAGATTGAACTCGTGGCTTGCCCCTCTACCACTTAGCCAGCCTGTCAGAGATTCATCAGCATTCAACCTAGTGCTGGACGACCCACAGTTCCGGTCCTGGCACCTCTCAAGCTCATCTTGCCTGCTATTCATTCATGCCCCTCCTGGTTGGTGCTCTGCAGCGGTCGACGAGTTGTGGGACGCCGCCCAAGAGACCGTATCTCCTGCCCCGTTTGCCCACATCTGCTGTGCCGAGATGCCATATAGGAATGAGGTTTCCTTGTCAGACGCCATTATGCGTACCATCTTGTCACAATTACTCACTCACAAGAACGACGAAACAAAGATCCGCGAACTTCTATGGGCCGGCTTTGAACGCCGATCGGCTCTAGCAAGAGTGAGAAGGCAACATGTCGCCAGGCTGAACAGCCACGAGTGTGTGCAGCTCATTCTTGAACTAGCAGAGCAAGATCCCTTGACGGTTGTCATTACCGCCATTGACAAGGTCAAGGAGGTTGATCGTCGCAATCTGATGGAAGCCCTGAAGGAAATTGCTGTCAATACAGGCAACGTGGCAAAGGTACTCGTATCTTGCAGTGACGGCATCAGCGTCTTCTCCACGCTGGCTCAAGACCACCTTGAGTCTCAAGGCTTTCTTCCAACTCAAACTGAAGGTGATGTCTCTTTCAATGCGATCTGTTTTACAGGCTGTATAGAGAGAAAGATCGAAGCCGTAACATCCTCGCCAGAAGGAAGCACCTGTGGCATTGAATCTCGAGTCGAAACGGCCAGTGGCCCGCAACAGATCCCTATTCATCTTGCTCAGAGCGAAGCATCATTCAAGACCTTCGCAGATTACGAACTGGCCATCGTGGAGGCGACAGAAGCTGGCTCTGTGACTGGCCTTGGACGACTTGAGCATTCCAACTTCTATCATCAGCTATTATCCGAGGAAAACAAGGAGAAAGTGATTTCAATGACTCGAAAGGCCATACAAGGTGGCCACATTGGAGTTCTCGCCTGGTATCTGAAGACATCGTCCCTCGCTTATCATCCGCTTCCGGCAGATGCAGTAGCTGTGGCTGTTTTATATAGTGACCTAGCGACGGTTAGGTATCTCATAGACAATGGTATGAGTATCGACACTGAAGGTCAATTCGGTTCACCATTGGTAACGGCAAGCTTACTCAATCGTCAAGCCGTCGTCTTGGTACTTATTCAACTCGGGGCAGACGTCAATGCAAAGGGAACTTTTGGAAGTGCCTTGGACATTGCGGCAATGAAAGGACACGCAAGCATTGTCAAACTGCTCCTTGAGTCAGGAGCGAGCGTTTCTCGACGACGACGAGGAGTGCATAGATCCGTTTTGCAGGCTGCTGCATTCAATGGTCACTTGGACACAGTAGAGCTGCTACTTGACGTAGGGGCAGACGATTCTATCGGAGGCTACACAAAGGACGCACTTCATGCCGCAATAGAGGGAGGCCACGCTGATATTGTGTTGCTCTTGCTCGCAAGAGGTTTCCCGTCTCGGCCACGCGATAGGCTGTATGGGAAAGAGCAATGGCCGGCCCGTTCCAGCGAGTCCAGAGACCTTCTACGTGAAGCAT
Source organism: Fusarium falciforme (assembly GCF_026873545.1). NCBI lineage: Eukaryota > Fungi > Ascomycota > Sordariomycetes > Hypocreales > Nectriaceae > Fusarium > Fusarium falciforme. The sequence continues at coordinate 302,217 of NC_070554.1, forward strand.
CTCCGGAGAGGGTTGCTCGAGAAGACGGCAAATATGACGAGAGTGAGGGCAAGGAGGATGATTTGGAAGCGGCAATCCCTCTCACAAACCTCGAGGCCATCTTTGAGGCCGATCAGCATCCGTGGACTCGGAAACAGAGTTCGATGGCGGATCAAAAGAGGGATTCCTTCAAGTACATCAACGCTCTTGATTCAGCTGTCCGGGCAGGGCATGATAGTGTGGTTGATCTGATCCTCAGCCTGGCAGATGCTCTAGATCTTGGCAACAACGCAGTCGAAAAAGCTACTGTAGTCGCAGTGGAACAAGGCCATTTCTCGATTCTCGATCTTCTTCTAAAGCATCTAACTACCAGGATACCCATTACTGAATGCCTCAGGTCTCTTTTTGACGCTGCGCGTCAATCAAAGACTCGGAATTGTTCAGTGGCGGAGCAAGTCTTTGCCCTTGTAGGCCAATACTGCACCCCTGCCGAACTGGACAGGTTCAAGGCAGAGACGCTCACGATGGCTCAAAGATACGAGGCAAGTGATGATTTACCCCCCTGGTCGGTGGCTCAAGATCTGAGGTCCGCCTGTACCCATGGGAAGCTTGATGAACTGTTGACCATCATCGACTCAAGACATATTTGTCAACTCAAGCCAGAACAATTGACAGAAGCACTTAACCTGTGTGCCATGTATGGCCATTCTTCACCTTTCAAATCCCTTTTTGGGTTTCTCCTTGACTCTGACTACATCCACGACATGTCCCAAATCTCAGACAGTTGCCTGGTCGGAGCAGCGGCAAATGGCCACCTCGATATCGTCAAGTTGCTCATCTCGTTGCGAGAGACAGCACCATTCAGCACCATGGTTATTGGCGGCGCATTAATCAATGCCTGCGAAAGAGGACATGCCTGTGTTGCTCAATACTTGGTCCAAGACGTGTCGGCAAATGTCAACGAGCTTGCTTTCGATTCTCTGCTAGGTCTGTTGTCAGAGTTTCCGTTCAAAGTGGATATCTGGCGCCCTTCTCGATCAAGCCCCAAGAATACCGGATCTTCTGTCCCTATGATATCGCCTCTCCAAGCCGCTCTTCGAGGCTTCACAGAAGCAAACTGCGGTTATACGAGGAATGGCTGCATGCAGCGTAACATCAACCCTCAGTCCGACCCTGATCAGATTGTCAAAGTGCTGCTGGACTTGGAGGCCGACCCAAATGAGCTTGGGGATCAACAGATGTATCCTATCCAAGTCGCCGCAGAGTTTTGTCCTCCTTCAGTGGTGAAACAGTTAATCGAAGCTGGTGCCGATGCCAACCTGATTGTGTGGGAAGATTCGGCCATCTTCAAGGCAGCAGGTCGAGAGGTGTCAAGTGGGGAGGCACTGAAAGTGCTCACGGATTCTGGAGCCAAACTTCCTGACGAAGAAACCACCATTCAAAAGCTATTTGGGAAGCCGTTGTACTACTTTGATCCCTATCCCCAAGAGGATGGATGTTCTTCTCCCCAAGAGGAGGGATGTTTTTCTCGTAGCCACGGCTTTCAGGTCAATCAGCCCTTGGAAGAGGTGTTTAAGCAAGGACCTGGAGCAGCCATTTCTACCTTGATGGCGCTCTACCCCCAGTGGAAAGCTTCTGACGAGAGATGCGGACATGTCCTGCAAATGGCAGCCTTTGTAAACCACCACGACTTGGTCGCCACGCTGCTGTCACGAGGCGTCGATGTCAATGCTGCAGGACACTACTACGGAACAGCTCTACAGGCTGCAGCACGTTGTGGACATAATGATATGGTCCTCCGGCTGCTTAGTGCAGGTGCTCAAGTCAACATCCTCCAAGGGCAGTGGGAGACGGCGCTGCGTGCCGCAATTGTCGGCGGTCACGAGGAGGTCGTTCGCACGCTTCTTCGCAACGGCGCAGACTTCAAGCTGGGATCGACATTCGAAACCGAGAACCATGGAGATATAACATCTTCCTGCTTGCAAATGGCCGTCAGGACAAACAAGGTTGGCATAGTCAATGCCCTTCTCGAGGCTGGAGCTGTTCCATCCGACGACGAGTCAGACCGAATGGGTAAGGACGTTGATCAGCCTCCGCTCATCATTACTGTTCTGCGAGGGAACCTAGAGATAGCAAGAAATCTGATCGACTCTGGTGCCGATGTCAACACGGAGGGCAGAAAGAGAGGCAACTGCAGCAGTCTCGATGACAAGCACGCGAGTCCGCTCTGTGCAGCGATCTCCAAGAAACGACTGGGCATTACCAGGCTTCTTCTGGAACGTGGCGCCGACGTGAACGATATAACCAAAGGTTTTAGAAGCCCACTTTCTCTCGCAGTCGACGTAGAGGATCAATATCTGGTGCGCCTCTTGCTCAAACACGGGGCCAAAGTCCGCACAGTCCTCACAGAGGCGGCTGAGCATAACCACCTGGGAATAGTTCAAGACCTGCTAGCGGCTGGGGCAAGAGTCGACATCGTGCAAGGGCCCTGGGAGAACCCTGTCATAGTGGCTCTCAAGAAACCCTATGGTAGGAAGGTGAAGGACGTCCGGATCGTCGAGGCCCTTCTGGAGGTTTTGATGGAGACTCCGGATCCTGAACCCATCATGGAGAAAGCTCTCTCCGAGGCCATCAAGGAAGACAACAGCAGAAGCGTAGGCATTATACTTGAATATCTCCCTATTTCCGCCTTGAGATTACGTCAAGCCTGCTCTGCGGGGGCTGATCAAGCTGTGAAGCGGGTATTGCAGCAAGGCGTGGACCCCAACGAGGCTGACGACAAAGGGGACTATCCCATCCACCTTGCAGCTGCTCATCTACACCCAGCTGTGGTCAATACCTTGATCCAACATGGAGCTGACTTGAACGCAACCACCCGCGAGGGCAAAACACCACTCCAAGCAGCCTTGGAGGCCTGTGCAACACCACGACTCGACCTCTCAAATTCAGGGCCAGCATGGCACAAACCAAGGAGTACGACAGCCCGGAAGCGCCGGCGATTATCCGTGTGGCCTAGAGACATCGGCAGCAATCCTCCTACCATCGCGTTTCCCAGGTTCCATCGATGTGAGCTGATTGCGGCCACGCTACTAGACAACGGTGCAAGCCCTGTCTCCGTGACGAAGAGTGCAGCAGGGTCGCCTCTTCATGTGGCTTGTCTGATTGGAAGCAAACAGACAGTTGTCAGGCTTCTTGAAAAGGGTGCAGACGTCAATGAGATCGGTGGTCCTTTCGAGCACGTCCTATTCATTGCCGTCGGAACCAGCCGACCAGACCTTGTTGCGCTTTTGCTACAGCACGGGGCTGATCCCAACTACCGTCGTGAGAACTACGACACCCCGCTCCATCTTGCCGGCAAGATGAATTCAACATTATCGGTCAAGCATTTACTCGAGCATGGAGCAGATGCGGCCAAGCGTGACGCCGATGGCAATCTCCCGCTGGATGTTGCCCTCAAGAGCGCAGAAACAGAACGGAGAAGCTCAACCCACAGTTGGAACGAGGATACTGTTCAGTCTCTGCTCAAGTCAGCAGGAGGCGATACTCAAGAGACTGGCTTGTCCAAGCCCGCAAGATGATCGGCCAGGTGGGTGCTACCGATAGTCTCCAGATAATGCCAAGTCACGACCCAACTTTTCCTTGGTCGAGGCTCTGATGAGACATAACTGGAAGATAGCGTTTACAGAGAAGAGGTGGGATGCAGTTGACACGAGATACCATAACGAGGGTGACAGGTGGCTGCCCGATGTGATGTAGAGCTTGCGAGAGAAGGATGCAGAGGAATAGAAATAAGTATGTCTTTTGTAATCTTCAATTGCTGTCCGATAACGCCCGCTAAATCGCTAACCTCTATAGGTTCTATTATGTCCCGAAATGCAGACTTTCCCTTCCGTCTATACTTGAATAGACATGGCCTGGTTCTCCCGTGGATAACTCACCACCGAAGCGCAAGACTCCCGTTCTATACCTCGTTTCTGCTGAGTGACTGTTTGCCTCCAGTATATCGCCAATGGGAATGGACGATCAGACTCGGTCCAAAAGCCCTCCCCATTAACTGCCCGACGACGATAGTTGCCCGATTTTGCTCCCTTTATCAAGGTCTCAACGTCTCTATGCTCGCTCGTCCTCTTATCCCACTTGAGTTTCAACGCGTTAAAGTCGTCGCTAACGAGAATCGGAATCTTTGGTGATCCAGATGAAGATTGTGTTGATGTGTGTAATGATTGCGAGAATAGGAGTTTGTATGTAGCGATCGTCAAAAACGGACTGTACACAAGTGTCTCCTCGTTGATCATTTGGCCTGCATCGCCCAAATCTGATGAGGATGGTGTCCTGAGCACAGTGATGCCGAGACCATTCAGGAAAGCTTCATCTATGGCTGTAAAAGTGGGATCTTGGGCGTATAACGTGAGCGGTCCCTTGTCGGCCATTGGTAATGTCAGGTGGGATGCGATAGCCATAAAGATAACGAGTTGCTTGATCCGACGTTGTTGGTCTTTGGAGTCCAAGAGACTGCCAAGACCAAGAGACACGAGTCTCGTGATCCGTGGGCGGTTCTTTACGTTGAGCATGTCCTCAAAAGACGCTGCAAGGGCAGACTGGTTGAAAAGATCCATAGCGTCATCGTAAAGCCGAAAAAGCTGATCCAGCTGCCTAGAAGACCCAGCATGTTTACGCGAAGACGATTTGAGGCTTTTCGTTTGATGAGATCGCGCGCCTAACAACGTCTGTCAGCAAGACCCCGGCACTCGCACCTGGGCAGGCTCACCATTGCCCTCCAAGGGCTGGGGTTTAGTTGTGTGTCGCATTTGGATTAGTGTCGATGTGACGAGGTCAGCACTTGAGCGATGTCTTATCGTATGAATGAAGCTGAAGGCAGAATGTATTGTTTACGATATGGAACTCTGAGATGGGATTTGGGAGTCAAGGCAACGGATTATCTTTATACAGTTATTCTATAAACACCACATTTATCATCCAACTCTTCAACACGAGCTTGTATTGCGTTGCGTGCTCGGTCTTCGGTTTCTTCGGTGTTCCATGTCAGCGGTGCTTGATAAGCCGACAGGGATCGCGTCTGCCGGAAAAATGGCGAGCGCGGTTCGAATTGGGAATGTACATTTCTAAGCTAGATTACGCTGGCCTGATCTGACAAATCACCGATTGAGTCATCTCTCGACGCGATACGGACGGCACAATGTTAACAAGCCCAGCATTCCCATCAGATTTGAGTCGAGATAAATATCTCTTCGAGTCAGACGTGTGTGCGAGTCATCGGACTTTGTGTCATATTTCCACTCAATGAACCTGGCAAGGTTTATTGGTCATGGTTAAACGTCTAGCCGCCCATACCAAAGTTCTTTACTCGCCAACAGCCCTGCCAGGCCCTTGTTTTTAAGCGTACAAACTAACGTTATTCTGGGTGGAAGCATTCAAGACAGTGGACTGGGCGTCATCCAGACCTCCCCAATTTCCAACCTCACGTCAGCCCTTGGCCTCTAGCCACAGCCCAAGAGAGTCAAGTGCGTCAAGCTAGCCACCTAGAATTCAGAGCAGGGCACCTCGGCTGGCAACCAATCGCACTGCAGCGCCAATCAAGAATGTGAATGTGCTCGAGGCCAAGCAAAGAGAGGGACCGTTTTGACATTGCCCCAATCGCTCCAGCCTGCCAATAAACACTGGTGGACCCGATGGCCAGGGTTCACGGTTATGGTACCCGAGCTGATAAGGCATGGAATCACTGTAAGTTGACAGCCAAGTCAACTCTCACGATGGGGAGTAATCGCGGGGATGTTGCACTGTCCAGTCTGCATACCTGTCAAACGATCATTCAGTCGCGATCAATAGCGCCGAGTATATTCATCAGAAACTTGAGAAAAATAATTAATGTCTCGGGTTGAAATACCACTATTCGCAGACCGTATTTACGTGCCCTCGATGCTGTTGTCACTGTGATGATGTTTCCAGTCAATGTGATCTCCAAATAGTCGCGTTGCGGGTCTGGTGCAAACATTTCGATCAAGTAATAAAGTGTAATGTTCTATATGTAAAGAATGAAACATGATAAACCTTATATACAGTCTATAGGTAACTGATTTGAAACAATAATATGTGCAGAATATGTGCAAGAAGGTAAATATGCCATGTACTCGTTCCCTCATCCTACCCGTCATCCCTCATCAATCTACACCATACCATGCATGCCCATCACCCAACCGAACCGTTTTCAAAAGAAAGAGAGAGAAAAAAAAAAAGACCAGAAAATTAGGCAAGAATCTCTTCGAGGGAGCGCTTGGCGTTCCTCTTGATACCGCACTTGTTCAGGCAAGCATCAATGCCGAGAGCAATGTTGGCGGGGATCACGTCGCGGAAGCTCTCAATGTCCTTTCCGTCGATAGTCTGGATTCCACCAAGAGTAGCCTGGACAACATCGCCGTTCAGGCTGAAGAAGTTCTGGGCAATCTGGTTCACACCGGGGTCGACGTCGTTGAAGCCGGCGACGAAGACGGCATCCTCGCAGTCGGGGTTGAACTCTTGGTGGATAGCTCCCTTGGGGAAGACGGACATCTGCCAGGTGTCCATAGTGTTCTGAATGGGTCGGGCACCGTTCTCAATGACAAAGTTGGTCACGAGACGTCCCTTGACAATGATGTTGAGCTCGGTGGCTCGGTTGTGGACGTGAGCAGTGTTCATGCCGCAAGGACCGAGGAAAGCGACAGTCATAGAAGCACCGTTGCCGATAAGAGCGGGCATGGTGAGAGCAGTAGCAGAGGTGGAACGGCCACCCTTTCCCTTGGACTCGCCAGCTCCAGTGGCGGCCTTGAAGTCAAAGACGTAGTCTCCAGGCTGGTCGAGGAGCTTGACGCGCTCGACCTGGGTGGGGGCGGTCAGGAGCTTTGCGATGAGGTCCCTGTCGCCGGAGCGGGTGTTGATGGGGACGATGGGAGGGAGGACGTTGTCGATGCTGTCGTTTCCTCGTTCGGCGACGGTTGCGGGGGCGGCGAGGGCCGTGCCGGCGAGGAGGAGCATGCTCATGAACTGCATTCTGAGTGATTTGGGGGCGTTGATTAAGTTGAGAAGTGGTTAGAAGTTGTCGAGTGTGAGAAGTTTGTTGAGTTGATTAGTGTTGTTGTTGATGGTGTAGAAGAGTGTGGTGGTGAGTGATGATGTCTTGTTAGTCCGTCTTGTTCTTCTTATAAGTACTTTGACCTCGGACTCTGACCTCGCTAGAAGCTGTGATATCCTTAGTTCGGCCGCTCGCAAAAAAGTTCTTGGGCCTCAACCCGTCAGCGCTAACATCACAAGAATCTGACTGCATCGGTACTGCCAGTCCCGCACATGACACTGTTATTCCCAACTACTCCTGGTAGTACCCAGCAGGGCTGAGTTGAATCTCTGTGTGCTGGCAGCCGAGTTCCGGAAGGGTAACCAATCAGAGTAAAGCTTGGCATAGCTGACCGTTTATTTCCAGTACCAAACGGCTTGCTCCGCCTCTTCGGGGCTGGGGGGGGGTTGAAGGATCGGCTGGGGCTGATGACCGCGGAGACATTTGTTGGTCGGCTATTGATCTGTTTCTGCGAGATTAGGGCTAGCCTTGCTTGGGTTTTACTACTAAGCATTAACCTGCAAAGGGAAAGCCACGGACCCCAACTTGGTGATGCAGCTTACGGCCCAAGTGAGGTCCCCGAAATTATCTGCTGACTCTGCAATGTTACAATGACAGCTCTAACCCGCATCTCATCTACATGAGGTCGGTGAAAAAAGAAAAAAAGATCTTTTGTGATGGATTTGCGAGATTGTCGAGTGCATCTGGGGTATGACAGCTTTTGATTCCAAAGTGGCTGGAATCCATCGCGCCTGACTTGAGCCAAGCCACGTAATCTTAATATCACCAAACAATGCCTGACTAAAACACGTCTAAATCGATCAAAGCGACAGGGTTCATGGGAGAGGAGAGTGCTTTTAATAGATTTTGCTGCGGCCCTAGCCACACTCTGCATTCTTGAGGAGTGGCTAGTGAGGGCTGCATGGAGCTGTCCTTGCTCGCGCTGGTATTGGTTGTTTCAAGGCACAAATTGACAGTAAAAATATTTTGGATTATGCTAAAGAAGTATCGCTTTAGTGGCATTAGTGGTGTTTTAGACTTTCTACAGGCGGGTAGTGACACTTCTTGTGAGAGCTTTGTTTGCTGTTTCATAAAGCGCTCGAAACAAGGTGTTTACGCTTCTGGCTGTGCTCCTCCAATTCATGCTTAATGCCATAACATTATGGCTCGCTTATCGGAAATATCAAGAATGCCAACAACCATCACCCAAAAATAATTATCCCTTGATCTGCAGCTTGTCTCCCATTATCCAAGTGTTGAAATACCGGCATCGCCGTTGCTGTAGGGTAGCATTTCCTTCAATGCCGACCGCCCGCTTACTACACCTCGTGAGGACTGTCCTGTCCGGGGTTCGCCTCCTCATAATGCAACCGCTTGACAAGCCGATAATACAGAGCAGCAAGGGTCGCACCGAGAGCCGGTCCTACCCAGTAAATCCAGTGATAGCCGGGGAAGCTTGCGCCTGCGACTGCGCATCCAAAGCTGCGCACTGGGTTTGCAGAGCCACCCGTAACGGAAACACCTATCAGAGAGCGTTAGTACTCGGGCATGTTGCCGTAAGGAGACTAGGGATTACTCACCGGGGATAAGGGCCACAAAGAGTGCAAGTCCGATGCCAACGGGTGCAAGGAACGTGTCACGTGACTTTTCAGCCGCCAACATCAAAACAACGAAGACTAGTTGAGCTGTGAAGAACATTTCGAGGAATACACCGCGGGCGACAGAAGTGTTGGGCCCAAGAAGAGTATTGGCCTGCTCAACTTGTCCAGGGAACATGGCATCAACAAGTCCACCAGCACAAATAGATCCAAGGACCTGTGCAGGAAAAAGGAAAGCTGCGCGCGCCCATGAAAGTTGGCCCCCAACACATAAACCCAAAGACACCTATATAAAGAATATGAGTTTCCGTATATACCAGATCGGGAAAGGGGCGGCCTACAGCTGGGTTGAACAAACCGCCACTGATGCGGTAAAACGCCCATGCATTTACCAAAAGGGCAAACCCGTACGACACGGCGATCCAGATATCAGTACTGCTGGCCAGTCCTCCATTTGGCGCCGTATATGGCGCTTGGAGAACAGCCATGAGATTCCCTGCATAGCCAAAGTAGAGGAAGAAGAATGTCCCCACAAACTCGCCAGATGCTGCGACGAGGTGACGGCCGACTGGACTGAGTTGGTACCGTTGATGTGGGGGACCGTCTAAAACGCCCGCTCCGTCTGATGTTGCCATTTTGTTTGGTGTGAGGAGCTGGATCCTTGCTGTCTGTACCTAGTGTCGAACCTGACAATCCGTTTCAAAAGAAGAAAGATGGTGTTGCTGCGCGCATGAAAGAGAAAAGCAGGGAACTTCAATTTTTGGGATCAAGGAAACCTGGGGGAGCTATCAAGCTACCTAAGGTGGCTTGAGACAAACATCAAATTTGACCCTCCTCTTGGCTGATGTGCTGGGCTTGAAAATGACGCGCACACTGGCTCTTATTTGCGTCGAACGGGCCATGGTGACACCTGTGGTAGGCTACTAGGCGCTCTTCGCTATGACATCAAGTGCACTTTAAGTGAAGTGATATACACGGCTTGCTGCGGTGAGATGATGCTCAACTGTATAGCTAAAGACGGTTCACGTAGCGATAGACATAGATTTGCATAGGCGCATATTGTAGGTGCCGACGGTGAGGGTCTCATACCAGTAATTGCCAGGGAGCTTCAAGAACCGACCAGGTATCTGAACCACGAGCGTTGCATTCCATTCCCATCTCGTAGTTTCTTGTCCTTTGTAGACCCCAAAAGCTAGTCTATATTAAGCCGTGGTGGAGGGTCACCCTGCGCTCCCGTCGACAGCCACAGCCCGTTGGCACGTAACCAAGACCCAATGCGGACCTTTTCCTCCTGCTAGTGCAGCCTGTGCGACGTGTTGGGGTTAGGGTGGACTGGAAAGAGGTGGTGGCATCGCCGATCGTTGGACGTCATAGCTTGTTTTTTTTAAGACATTGGAGATCATCTTGCCGTGTTTGGAGAGGGTTATGATTTTGGTGGCTTAATTATTGATGATACTTGGTTGATCAGAGAGGGGGCCATGATATGATGGTTTCTATGTAGCTCAATCGATAGAGGGTATATGAAGTGGCCGGTAAAAGGTATCCCGTTTCATGCATCTCCGCTTGTGAAAATCGGATCGTTAACAACATGCGCTCGCTTTTCTCCTCCAGAGTAGTATCGAACCGCGATACAAAGGGTCCTGATGATGAGAGGGTGACCTCGAACGTAAGGACCTGTAAAGTAAATGTCGGCGTTGTCGTGTACCCGGGATTGCAGTGTCGCAAGCTGTCCCACATTGTTGAACAAGGCGAATACCAGAGAATGACAAATATCGGCATCCGAGAAGGGAGGTTTGCTTGATGTTTGTGATGCATCGTCTTCGGATGTTGTTCTAGCGAGGTGGTACTGTGATCGATGCTCCTTGCTGAATGCCTTGCAAAATGTCGATGCGACAGCAGTCATCTTCATGCCAATCCGAGTGTAGTCCACACCATATATGTCTCCAATAAGCTTATCGACATTCGAGTTGTCGCCTTTGTCTGCAAGCTCAAGCATCTCGTCAAAGGTGCGTGCTTTTGTGAGAAGCAGAAGAAGTCCGCAGAGGGCAGAACCTCCAAAAGAGGAGCCTGTGATGCGCTCACATCGGCGATTGTCAAAGACTTGAAAGAATGATACTCCAGAGCCAATATTTACGAGCAAATAGGGTCGTGTGACGTCTGTTGGCAGAGTTGAAGGTATAATGTTGTCATCCTTGTACGTGAAAATGTCGCAATCCGGCCCCGGAATAGGTGGACTCAGGTGGTCTGTAAAGCCTGTAAGCGTACGACAGTGAGAGATGCACATTTCAACATACCCGCAGCAGAGGCGTCCAACACATCCTGCATCCCAAATGCCAAGGCCCCCTCAAAAGTGTGAGACTCGAGCGGTGAGCTGCCGTTGGCCGCTCGCTCAATTGAGGCCTTCTGCTGGCTGACCTGGTCACATCCGCCCTGTGCTTCCACAGAAGACGCAGGACCCCGATTGGCCAAGTTTGGCGGCGACAACCCCATCTTTGGTCGAATTGGTTTGTTGGTTTGATGATTGATGGTGGAATAGGGCTCAAGCAAGCGCGCCTCGGGAAAACCCTAGGCAGTTTAGTTTGCGGAGTCGGAGATTATTAAGAAAGGGGCCTCGGGAATAGATTTCTGGGCCGTCGCATCCACATTATCTCCGAGGGTTAATACGACGTTACGAAGTTGGGAAACGGTCTTGACTGATTGAATGATCGAGACGTATTACGATGGCCAATGTAGCACTGTTACTTTCACATACTGCCGACAACAAGGAATGGTGCGTAGGCACCTAGGTTGTCTGTGAGACGGACGACTAGGAAAGTTGGAACAACCCTATTTCGGATTATATAATGTCTCAAATGATGCAAATAGTCATGGCCAATCATCAAACTCGGTCTAGCTCATGGCCATTTCTATTCCGATGCTGGTTCCTGGGTCCTGCAAGTTGATCGCACGAATTCATCTCTATTGTTAAACCCAATGCCGCGGTCAGCCAGTCATGAGCCCAAACGGTGTAAAAACACATTCACCGAAGCCCAAGCAGGATATCACAGACAATTAGCTGGGTCATCAGTGGTATTTTGGCCCGTCTTTGGGGATACTCTCGCCCTTCACGACCAACTGATGCTTTCATAATTCTCCCAACATCTCACTTGAAGAGCAAACACACGCTTAATGGAATAATACAATATTTTATCAGATCATCTTTGCTTTTTGTTGTTTTGTTCTGTCACCAATAGAATTCAGCACTCTATCCTCCGCGGGGCCGGATCGGGGTCACGGGGTCGGATGGTCGGAGGATCGGAGGATCGGAGGATGGCGGACATGACAAAATCCCGCTCAATCCCATCAACACACGGAAAAGAGTCAAATTCAACTTGATACAAACACTCCTTGATTAAAAAGCCATCGTCCGGAAATAATGGACCATCCGTCATCGTCCCCGGACTCGGGTCGACGTCCACCTCCGAACAGGCGGAGAGATAAGCCCCAGCTCTCGTGCAATGCCTGTAGAGTGAGAAAGTAAGCGGCATCCACTGACCCGACCCATCCATACTCCGATTCTTCGCTTTCTTCGTGAGTCTGACATTGAGAAGGGCCAAATGTGACCGGCAATTACCATGCAGCACTTGTGTGAAGCGTGATATTGCTGCAACATGTACCTATCCACCTACGAGACCGCCCAAAAGGGCTGGCGTGTCTCGACCAAGGGCTGAGAGCTCGACTGGGATTCGAAAGAGACTGGATAATCTCGAGCATCAAATCATCTCTCTGATGGAGTCTAGCGCAGCCTCGCATCCAACGTCACTACCCGACAACACAGACCAATTATCCAACATGAGCCTGGATTCGTTATGTGACATCCTCAACAAGACAGGTCCGTCTCAGCAACCCAACTTCAAGGCCGGCAACTTGAACACCTCTACTGGTGCACCGTCCTACGTCAGCAGCACCCACTGGGTCGCCATTCTCGACAGCATCTCTGAGATGAAGAATGAAGTCCAATCAGAGAGCGATAACCCGTCACTACATTCTGATGATAGCCCTGCCAGGGATCCAGTCGAGAAACCTGCACTTCTCTTTGGACATCAAGGGAACATTTCGAGGGAAGATGTCCTTGCTGCCATGCCACCTAGGCCTGTGGTAGACCGTTTGGTATCTGAGTACTTTACTGACCTCGATATGATGCCACGTACGTGTTGAACTTATCCACTGGTTGATTCTTCGGCGTATTGATGGAATGTTACTGCAGATATCGCATGTCTTCATACACCAACCTTTTTCCGACAGGTATGTTACGAAATACAGACGGGCTTGCACACAAGGTGATATGTCCTTCCTAACAGCTATTGCAGTATGACAAATTTTGGTCTAACCCTGACAGCGCTTCCATCATGTGGCTGGGGTTCTTGTACTCCATGATGTGTCTATCAGCACATTTCTGCCCAGCAAACATGCTGGCCGAACTTGATGTAGAAAACATCCAGATGCGCACCGCAAGACCTCTTTACATCGATCAAGTGGTCCAGTGTCTGTCCCTGGCAGATTACAGTCGAGGAGGCCCGCACGTCATCGAGACCCTTCTACATTACTTCACCATCGAACACGTCAGACGGCCAGACACTGAAGTTGACACTTGGCTGGTTCTGGGTGTCATTCTGCGTCTTGCCTTGCGGATGGGATATCACCGGGATCCAGCACAATTCCCCAAACTGAGCCCTATCGAGTGCGAGATTCGGAGACGAGTATGGGCAACTCTATACATCTCAGATATCATGGTGTCGATGCAAATCGGGGTACCTAAAATGGTCCAAGAGGGTCAATGGGATACTTGCGATCCTTTGAACCTCAGTGACGAGGACTTTGACGAGAACACTACCGAACTCCCACCTTCCAGAGGCGACGATCAACAGACCCCTGTTTCTTTCATCATTGCGAGGTACAAGATGGCAAAGGTGATGGGCGTCATGGCCGACATCATAAACGCGACCCAGTACGACCCAGTCAAGGCCGCTGGAGCTGCCGGGTTACTCAAAGCCACCTACGATTCCCTTCCCTCGGTCCTCAAGCTAGGGTCTAGTCGGTCTAACGACCATCCCCGAACTATCATGCACCGCTACGTCTTGGCTATTCAGCTTCATCAAGCGGAAATGCTTGTACATCTTCGCTGCATGGCGACGCCGCCCCAAGAAGACGATTTTACTCGGCCGGATAGTTCTCTGAACATCTTGTTGAATGCAGCTCTCAAACTCCTTGAATATCGAGGTTTGCTCTACCAGGAGGCGCAACCAGGAGGACCGCTTTGGCCAGTGAGATGGAAGCTCTCATCTACTCTTGCCCACGAGTTTCTTCTAGCTACCGTGGTTCTCTCAAAGGCCCTATTCTCGACACTGGGACCTCATCCGCTCGTTCAAGCAGGAACAGACATGGAAGTCCGTATCCTGTCAACACTCAGACAGACTCATGAGCTTTGGCTCCGGTCCAAACATCGATCAAGTGAGGCGAGACAAGCAGCGGACCTGTTGACGTCTCTGTTCCACGCTCTTGATCCAACTCCTAGCATGGAACCAACCAACCCAGATGGGTCCGGTATAGACATGGAGACATACCTCGGCTTGAACTTGGATAGCTTGTTGCCTGGGTGGTTTTTGGATTAATTTATACAGAAAGGATTAAACCACACATGTTTTGTATAAAGCCTGTTGACCAGGACTGACTTCATCTGGCGTTAAGTTACGCGCAGAAACATCTCATTAGGAGCATATATTGTTCATGGGTAATCACTTCACTCCTCACTGAAAATTAGCAACGATGTTTAATGGAATTTTCTTATTGAAGTTATGGACTAAAATGTCCCCATGGCTAGAACCAGGCGTCTTAACTGACAGATGCCTCCCAAACATGAAACTCATGAGAATCAGCTACCCATTTCATCCTCTCCAACCGTTCCCTTTTCCCTACCATCACCCCTTCATGATTCTTTACTGTTTTCTTTTCTAGTTTTTCCTCTTTTTTTTCTTCTTTTCTTCTTCTTCTGTTTTTATTTTATTTTATTTTATTTTACCGTGTATTCTTCAATGACGATGCTTCCTTTCACAGAATGAGGCTCGAGGGGATCAACCAACGGACCAAAGAACACCTTTGTCAACACATAACGGCATCAAACCCAATGTCACAGAACGACGCGATGCATATCCCATCACGTGAGAGCCCTTCAAGTTGGTCGATGGCCCTCAATTGTTTCCCAATGCCGAGTTATGTGGGATAGGGAACTCCCAGCCCTGACGTAGGCCTTCCGCTTCGACGGCTTGCACAAGAGGCAAAAGTACCGGCCAGAGTTATTCATCAGCGACTCCATGCCAATAACCGGAGCCTTGTTCTTTCGCAAAATATCCTCTAGGTAGGTGATGAGACCTGCGGGAAAGGAGGGGTGCCATTTGGTGCCGCGCATAAACTCCTGGCCTGCTGCTTGCCCCTGTGATGCTGGCGTTCGGAGGCGAGAATTATTGGCTGCCTGAGCACTGGTAGGTACCTGGACTCGTTTAATGCCATAGTTGCTCAGATGTTGGTCTGAATCCGATAGATTGGTTGAATCGCGTTTATGAACCTCAGAGGTGGGAGCTGAAGGCTGAGAAAACGTTTGCGGCAAGGAAGTAGCTGCACCTGAGGGTACTGGCGTGGTTGACGATGAAATTGCACTGGAGTTCAAAGGCGTGAACTGAATCGGCTGCGGGCTTGACCGTGGAAGAGGGCGATCGTGAGTGTCAGGTCGGATGTGAATCGAGCCTCGATCACGACCAGCGCTCGGAGTCTCTGTAACGGGCTGCGATTCAGCTCCTGGAGGACGCGGGGTCCTTTCCTTTGGTGACGTGCAAATCGGAGAACCCGCTAAAGGGTCCGAACCGGGGTTCTCGTAATGACGCGCGAGGTCGAAGAGGCCGTGTTTGATTAGAATAGCATGCATATTCCTCACAGTCGTGTCTCTTACGACAATATCTCTCCTCATTGGTGTGCATAGCGGCCAAGCTTCACTCTCACGCCATGCTCCATCTTGTCGCTCTTGATCCGGATCAGCCGCTCCGTCCGACGCTGTCCGCAGCGTCGATCCTGTTGAACGACAGGACTGGGGTGTCTCTTGTGCTTGCTCAGATGCTTTAGACGAATCGAGACTCGCCTTGCCAGGGAGACTCTCGGTTTGGGCCTGGCCCTGGCTCTCGTCATGATGCGGCGGCCGCCCTTCTTCGGCTCTGCCTTCTTCAACAGCATCTGGCTGCTTTGCTGGACATGGAAGACCATCGAGTTCAAGTGTGGCGTTGGTAAACTCTGGCACTGGGGCCTCGCCATCGCCTTCTTCTTCCTCTTCAGGCTCGGTGCTTGCGATTGAGATGATCTCTATGTCGCGCGGGATGTCGATATTGCGTGGGATGTTCAGGTCGGGCTCGACCTTGAATGTACGTCCAGGTGACCCACCGGTCGGGGCCTGCTCTTCAAGTGCCATAACAGCTTCGGGCGCAAGCTGTGCATTGTCCGTCGATGTCTGACCCAGTTCCATTGCTGTGATGGTATCCTGGGGCCTCAGCTCAGATTCCGAAACGCGGGTCGGATCGCGAGTCGAAGGTGTCAGGTCCGCCATGACCAGGCGACAGGGCCGCAGAGGTGTTGAAGCCCGTGGTACTGACTGAGCTTCCGTACACTTGGACTGGTCGTCACCCGTGGGCTGCTCCTTTGGCGCAGCTTCGGGTGTAGTATCAGTCCTCGACTTCTCCCCAGTCACAGATGTGTGCGGTGCTGGCTGGGACTCTGGCCTAGGACCGGATGCAGGCTGTGTACCGTTCGTTGATGTCTCTAGTGGTGCGGCTGTTTCTGGAGCGAGTGAATCTTGGACAGATTGTTCATCCTGATTCAAGACGGCAGAGATTTCTTGCGGGAGCTCGTCTTCCACTAGAATTGGGCTCTGTTAGCAGGATCACAATAACGATCAGCTCATAGGAAACGTACTACATGAAGAAATATCTTTCTCACGACTTGACTCCTCCTCTGTCTCATTGCAAGACGCGCTAGCAGCACGTTCCTTGAGAAACTTGCGAACCATCTGGATCTGCGGAACAAGATGACTGGCGACAGTGGCGACATCAAACCTGCATAGGTCCTTGGCAGCAACCCATCCCACGGGGCTCTTATCCGGAAAGGAGCGTCCCTCAAAGTAGATGGCGGGAAATTCGCGCTCTGTGACAAGAGGCTGGCCCTTCTTGTATGCATCCCGCCACGTGCGCTCTCCTGTGAGAGTGTCTTGGTCGTAGCAAATGGGGAGTATCTCAGCCAGGCCGAGACTGTCGAGAGAGCCTGAGACGCCGACTCGCTCGAGGTCTATCATGGGCAAGATAAGGACCGGAGTCCACTGTTTGGAACTCTCCCAAAAGGCAAGGTACACTTGGCCAGGTTCTGGGTCAGTGATGCCTTGATAGTCTTTTTGGTCGGAATGACTGCCACGAGGATGTCTACGCGGGGTCTTTTCGAGTTTGAGACGCTTTTTCTCAGATGTAAGCAGACTCGACGATGAACCCTTTCGTTTTCGCTAGAAACATGTTAGGTACGTATTGACGTCTTGTATTTAGAATAAGCTTACCGTTGGGCGGGTGGCTGAAGCAGTTGTCGGAGTGCGAGAAGAGCTGGTTGGTTTGGTGGGTGAAGAAAGCGATCGTGTCGATGAGAGGTATAACTTATTTGTTGGTTTTCGAGTGACAGGATCCCCATTCTTCGAGATGGCTGTTGTTGGTGTCTCTTCAGGCCGCTCCACCATGACCTTACTGACGCGATCGCGTAGCCCACTGTAAAGCATCCGCAGCCGAACCTCATAGAGCTCCTTTTGTCTCTCGTGGCCGAGCTTGATTTCCTTCTTACTCCCGGCCAACTCGACAATCTTTTCTTGACATTTGGGTATGTCCTCAGGCCGAGCAGTTGACAGTTGCGCCCATGCTTCCTTGAGACGTGCTTGAATCTCTCCAGACCTCCTCTCAAAGGCGGCGTCTGGGGGAAGTAACCTTTCGAATGCTTTCTCATAGTGGGAAACCAGGCTCTTTAACTCGCGAAACCGTTGGAGTTGAGGTGGTTCTGGGTCTGGGTCGGGCATTGTGGAGGATGAGAACGCATGGGTGGGGCAGAGTCCAAAGTAGGGGAAGGGCTTGAGATGACGTCCAGAGATTATTTAAGAATGATGCCAACTGGATAGTGATGATTATTTGATAGTACACTCAAAGGCAAATCAGTTTGAAAAGATGAAGACGAGACAAAAGTGCAAATGGTGAAGAAAAAATAACAAAGGGCTGGTTACACAGCGAGGGGTAAGTGAGCCAACAAACAGCCACGACGACTGATATTAAGTCACATGATAAATTGCCGTTCAGCTCAATGCTTGGCAGTCTCGTTTCAGAAGTAGAGACCTTAGGCATCAGCAGGCTTGTGTTTGTGCTTGGCACTATTGTGTTTGCTCTGGTACCTGTTTAATATGCAAAGACTATCTAGACTTGCATTTCGCCCGTTTGTTCACTAGGATAATTTATAGAGTTGACTAATCACTCGAATCTGGGGTAATCCCGCGACTTTGTGTCAGTGGCAAGGATGTAGCCTGCATGTAGGGGCGGGGGCAGAGTTACGCCTGCGGCAGTTATTAACGAGGCAAAAATGCTCCTATTCGATGTTATGTCGAGATGAATTAAGTACTATCTCGTCGTTTATGTCAAGCTTGGTTCGACTCTCATGTAAGAGTTCAAGCTCAAGTCATGCGCGCATGTCCTTCCATGCAAAGTTGAGTGAGTCATTACATCAAGTCTTGAATCTACTAAACCTGAATGAGATGATCCTATATAAATATGTACAACAAATCTGCAATGCAAACTCTATGCCAACTAGATTACCAATATGCAAATCTAATCAACTCGCTTCAAGTCCCCTTCGACACCAGCATCTCTCAGAGCAAAGCTCGTCACACTCTCCAGTTTTCCATCAACAAGGTTAAAGACAAACTCATCCCCGGATCCATATTGTCCAATGCTCATCCAAACCTGCGAATTGTCAAATAGGCCTCCCTTGCCGCCCTCGACTGCCGCCCGAGGCGTCAATGGAAGGGGGCTGATAACCGCCGTGTGCTTGACGGAAATCTTGCCCTTGCTCTTGTATAGAGAAGACAGGGACTTTGAGGAAGTGATACCGGCCGGGTAGAGTCGAACTGACATGGGAAAGGGCTCTGGTGATCCGAGAATCTGGGAGCGGATATCGACACCCTCGTAGTATAACGACTCTAAGCCCAGTCCAGGCTTACCCTCATCGAAGGTTATGGTAAGGTTAGTACTCTCTGCACCTTCAGCGACAAACGTGCCCGTGAGGCTCTTCTTTGCGTTCTCCGCCGCGGCTTGCTCGGCAGCTGGGATAAAGGTCTCGCCAAGAACGTCACGCAGGGGCCAGCGAGCTGGAGTAGCCGAGCTGCCAGCGACCAAGAGAGAATAGCCGATGCCATGGTCGGGAGAGAGCGCAATAATGGCAGTATAGTCACCATTTCCGCCAGCCTTGGTGTAGAGGTCCGAGACACGGGTGCGGTTTGAACCCGGCGTAGCAGGGATCATAAGACGCTGGATCTCCCATGGAGCGCCAACCAGCTCAACCAGGGAGCCAGTTCCACTCATAGGCTTCATCCAAGCCTTAGTTGTGGCGGCAGAGAGGATTTCAGAGTTCAAGATGGACAGGCCAGCAAGACGGAAATCTCGGGTGCTGCCGTAAATACCACCAGATCTAAAGCCATGTTAGTTTGAACCATTCAGTATTTGATAGGTGACATACCCAGCGACAAACTCAGGGTTACCACCCCACGAGCTAGAGTTATCAACGGGCCTGCGATCAATAGCATCAATGTCTGAACCGTTGGGCGCTCCTGACGACATTTGGTCCAGTCCGAGAGGATCAAAGAGGATTTCCTTGATGGCGTCACCGTACGGCTTGCCTGTCATGCGGGAGAAAATAATTGTCAGGAGACTATAGCCACCATCGGAGTACAGAGCCGTGTGGTGTGGAGTCATTGTTGGACGCCTAACATCTCGGTAGTGTTTCAAACCCTCTGAGATCAGACCCTCTAAAGTCAAGGATGTTAACTATGGCCAGTAGGGGGGGAACGATAGACCTACCATCGGTCGGCTGGTCTGTAGAGTTGAAATATGAAATGAGGAGGTCTACCAACAAGTCAGCAGAGAAAACAACAAGAAAATACAGAGAAAAACACACCTGAAACTCCTCCAGTGCCAGCTTGATGGGATAGAAGTGTGCCAACAGTGATCTCGTCCCAGTCTATTCTTTCCAAAGGGTTCTCGCTCTTGTTCCCAGCGAGCTCAGGGATATACCTAGTAACGGGGTGACTAAACACCTCCATGCCAGCTTTGGCGATGATGGCGTACGCCGTAAATAGCTTCGAAACACTTCCTGTGCGAGAAATCGTCGTGTCGCTCAGGTTTCCAGCAGTGAGGGCCTTTTCTTGGCTCTTGCCGACGTGCTTGTAGCTATAGATAGAGCTGTTGGTGCTCGCTGAGAAGACGTCAAGGGAAAAGATGAGACCATCTTTGTCGAGCGCCTTAGATTCGAAGAGCTCTTCGATAAGATCGGGAAACTTGGCCTTGGCGTCCTCAATGGCCTTTGACTTGGAAATGTCAAAGTTACTGGCAAAGGCTGGTCCGAGAAGGGGAACATTGTCGGTTGCGACGATGCGTGCTGCTGAGCCAGCTGCCGCAAAGGCCAGCAGACTCAATGGTGCATGGATATGCATTGTTGGCAAAGATACAAAGGTTGTGGTGTGTTTTTTCAACTGTGAAATAGTTGAAGTGAATTGATCTGGTTCAAGCCCATTTTGGCCTCCTAATCTTATGTCTTATATACCATCATTCAACAATTCTCAGCTTTATGAGTATACATTCTCTCGACGTCATGTTGTTTTCCCTCTAAGCTGAGCCACGGCGCCAAACCCCTTCTGGCACCATGTGCCGCTGCGACGTGAGCACAAAAGCTTGGCGTGACGATCACCAACCCCAGCCTCCATGCAAGATCGTCACCATATGATAGGACGTCGCCCAGTTTCATCAGAAGCGGTTAGAGGGAATGTCTCATTGTGGAAAGAGCTTAAATAAGACTCAGCCCTGCGGGTTGCCACGATGGAGGCTGGTTGGGTGAATGCATCTTGTTGTGGACCAACGGCGCTGGGAATGACTAGACGTGTTGTTTGAGAGGTTTCATGGCGTCATTCTGGGCAGTTGAATAGCTGTGCCATGGAATGGCATAGTGGCTGGACAAGAGCTGACTGCGTGGTGTTTCGGTGGCTTGATCTCTGATGTATTCAGCAATAACTATTGGCCACGAGCAGAGAACTTGCCATTGCCTCTTGTATACATCTCCTGTTGATCTCAATATTCTCAACAAAGTTCAAAATGCAGCTTACTGCTTCGCCACGATTATTACACAGGTAGACAGCTCGCATTGGCGCGTCTCATTTCTCTCCATCTGTGGCCTGCGGCTGATGCGTAAATGAGCTGAGGGTATGTCACAGACGAGCCCCTACAGCTTGTATTTTTGCCCCGGGATTGGGTCGCACAGGATGGAGCGAGAGGCAGCTTGGCCTGGAATCGAGTTTGCGACATTCTATTATTATCTTTTACTATATTCAGTAAATGCGCCGATCCATGGGAGGTGATCACGCACCCTGATCTTGATCACTAATTAAAAGTACATGTCGCCGATACCAAGGCATGTAAACATCAGTAGCCCATCCAGCAAGGCGACGAAATCCAACAACAATCTGATAAGTCTTGCGCATACTCTGCGTCTTCGCTTGGGTCAATCGCGACATGGCTCTCTGGCGGACCGTCTGATACGTCGTTAAGCCAGAGACGGATAGCAGGGTCGTCCGACATGTCGTTAAAGAGGTGCTATAATTAATAGTCTTGATATGATTTGGGCGCTAAGTTTGCCCTACATTATTACCGCAAATATAAAGATGAGGTCAGAAATGCCGGTTGCGAGCGGGATTGATTGCTACGACAACAGATATGAGGATCACGTGGCCTGATATTGTAAAGCGAGCAAAAGGAACCCTTAGATGCTACTGCTAAGGAATACACGGGACTCCGTGGTCATTCAATGCGAAGCTCGGTACCTCTTAAACTATCGCGCACAGGGATTTAGCCCAAGCGGTATGTGTAGTACCCAGGTACCTAACTAATATTTATTCTCGGGACTAAAATGTCAACTATTTAGTTTTGATACCTCAATAACATAGGGAGTGTTGCTACTAGTATGGAGGAAACGGATTTCCCATGTACCCTTCATGTTACTATTCCATAACTTCGCCTACATGGTTGTTCCTAGATGTCTACTCCATGAAGCAATATCCACCTGTACAATGGCAAGCACATCCAAAAGGCCTTCGAAACTGCTCTCTGTCATGGCCATCCTCACAAGGAATTTCGTCCGAGGTGGGAAGTCTAGAGCGTCGGAGTCGATCGCGACTATGGGAGTCCACAGGATATAACCGGCTTCGTCGGATCCGCCCAACACCAGCAACTCTCCGCTTGATCTTCATTACCCTCCTCCGTCGGGTTCTCCACCTGTTTCCCCAAACGAGGCAAATTACGAGGCGATGGCGACTGCGCAATTTGTCGGCGTTTGAAAGAGACCTGCCAGTGTCTGGCTGCTGACGCATCCTGTTCAGCCAGTCTACACAAGGGAAACAGCTGTCAAGGTAAACTTGTCTTCTGAATTCCAGGACTTGAGACCCTGGAAGAAAAAAGGTCGAACGAGGCAGTCCAGGAGTTTGAATCTGCCTGTTTGCCATGCTCACCTGCTGATCGAGGAGTTGAACGCACTTGTCGAAGTCGAGATTGTTTTCGGCCTCTTCAAGGTCATCGCGGACAATATGCCATTGGCATTCTTCTTTGACGCTGATCAAGCGGTCTCGTAACCGAAGATACTCATCCTCAGAGCTTTGTGTCACCATCAAGTACTCATCGCAATAGTCGATACCATCCTTCCACCGTCGGTCCTTGGTGGCTTTGTCTAGCATGAGTTCTAGACTCTTGGACCGGACGGCGAGGACATCATCGACATCTAGACGAGCAAATCTGCCTTCTTCTATTGACAAAACAAAATCTTGATGAAGCTGTTTCAGCTCAGCGGGATCAACAGATAAAGACTTGTCGCGCATTTCGACCTGGTACCGTAAAAGGTTAAATCTCTCGGCCGCAAACCGAAAGCCCTCGATGCTCTTGCCGGGAAGCCAAGAGCAGAATTGTGGCCGGAGATAAGCCAAATCGTCAATAAGAGCCAGGTAGTCGTCAAGAATTTGAGTTGAATGGTTCCAGGCCGCAAGCTTCTGGCCAATCAATGACTGCTCAAGAGCCAGTTCGAGACAGTCCCGGATGCTTTGCAGCGGCGACATGGGAGTAGCAAAGTGGGTGAAAACAGTATCATTACAGGCCAGTTCAAGCTCGCTGAGGAGAGAGAGTGCTTTTTCAAAGTTGTTGTGACCACTGAAGATGAAGATTTGGTCCATAAGCCTGGCCTGTTCAAGGTATAGACCAAGGTTGGCACGCACGTGTGTAACCCAAGTCTTGTCCTGACCTTGGCTCTCAAGAAGCCATTCCCACCATTGCCACCACTTGGAGGGCGGATTTCTGTCTGAGAGGTACTCTTGAGAGGGCCAGATAAGAGCCTGCGTCGCCCAAAAGCGTTCGTCGATGGAGCTCAAGTGAAGTGTTTTATCCAACTGTCGGGCGAAGCCATAACTAGAGCCTCGGTCAAAGAATCTCGGAAGGAAGATGGAGGTATGACACAAATATGCCCAGGTTGCTTTGATCATCCGTGCTAGGCAGCCCTCCAAGGTGAGAAGCAGTGATGGTGAAGCGGGTGCCATTTCCGCCACGGCGTAGATGGACTCGAGGTGACTTGTCGCTTCCTCGAATTGATCCCCCATCAGAGCATCCAGAGCCATGGCGAAATGTCTCTCGCACGTATCAATCCACTCTCCTGCATCATAGGCTTCCTCGAGGTCAGCCAACTTTCTCCGTGCATTCGGCTCGACAGGAGGAGGGGGCCTGTCAACACGGTTGAACAGAATCAGTTCCGATACGTGTGCGGGACACTCAATGCCTGGTGGGAAGGCCGAATTGATGGCCTCAACACTCAAGAGATTGGCAAGCTTCTTCTCAAGATCGGACTCTTTGTCCAGGCTTTCCGTCAGCGGCGACTCTCCTTGTTCCCACTTCTTCATGTCGCTCTCGACGCCCGACAGGATAGAGGCTAGTAGAAACTTGTATAACGACGGATCGCCGAAGCCCGGTTTTTTGCGCGGTGGCCCGTTTTGATCCAAGTATGCTTTTTGGATGGCCTCGAGCTCTAGCATGGTGGTGTGGGCAGAAAGGGGTGGCAGTATTGGTAAGCCAAGCTCATGATTCAAGAGCTGCAACAATTTCCAGCTGGCGTGGGCTTGGTCAAATTCTCGAAGCCGATGGGCAGAGACTATAGATGCGGCAAGGAGACATCCCCGGCAGAGGTTCACGGCTTCAGCGTCGTCATCGGGACTCAGCGATGCAACGAGAGGGTGCCCCTTTGCTGAAACCTCCAAGACGCGCTTCCACGTTGCTCTGTCCAGATCCCGCTCGCCAAAACAGAATGAAAGGAGAGTTAGTGCATAGAAGCTTGCGTGTTCAACTTTGTTCTCAATCAGGGGAAACTTGAAAGGGATTTCCTTGAGCAGGGTGAATTGTTTTTCTTGTAGATGGGCTCGCAGGGCTGGGGGCAGCTTGTTGAAGTTGATTCTCATCGACGAGCCAA
Source organism: Fusarium falciforme (assembly GCF_026873545.1). Lineage (NCBI taxonomy): Eukaryota > Fungi > Ascomycota > Sordariomycetes > Hypocreales > Nectriaceae > Fusarium > Fusarium falciforme. The sequence continues at coordinate 326,754 of NC_070554.1, forward strand.
GGACATTCAAGGGCCACTGGGAGGCTGGTACCTCGTGAGTGCACCACTCAAATATAGTCAAAAGGTTGAAAATATTGGCCGGGAACGCTTCGTTCCTATCCAGCCGGTGCAGGGGACACGCCTCCATCGAAGTCCCGATGCTTCTTTGGAGCAATACCCTGTTTGAGAGGTCGATGTGACTGTCGTAGAGATAACCTCTGCCAATAACAGTGAACATGGGATGTACGTGAAGAATCCCGTTCCGGTCTTCTCGAATGTATCCACGGTCATCAATAAAGCCGTAGAATAGTTGATCCCAGAATATTGTTCCACCACCGCGTCCGTGTTGAAAGTCTTCCTTGAGTGGATCATCCGCAATATCGAGGAAAACCCTAATCAGCTGCTCCATCGATACTGCCTCGTGCCAGAAAATGCCGGCAAGGCAGAGAAGGAAAGAGTAGCTCTCGGTAAACAGTGTCGAGTATATCTGCTTACTGGCAGCACACTCCTCAAAGCCATCCTCCTTGATCTCGGCACGTGACATAAAGATGCCCTGATGAAGACGTCTAAAGAATTGCCGCCAAGGTATTCCTCGAGATCGCTGAAGAGGCAAGGTATCAAGCAAGACAGACGGAATACCTTGTACTAGGTGAATCACGCTCTCCAGCCAGTCAGCATCTTCAGATGTCCACTCATCTACAGGCTCGCCGGCTTTCTGTAGGATTGTCTTTGACAGCTCGATGGCGTCGGGGAGTCCAAGACCACTGAGGTCATAACAACATTTACCAAGCTCTTGATCTAGTTCTTCTTCGAGGTAGTGAGGTGATCTTCTCCGGCTAGTAAGAATGACGTAAAGCTGGGTCGATCTGTTTTCATCTTGAGCCAGGCCCAAGAGCCGCTTGACTATAGGAGAAATCTCCTCAATCAATATCTTTCCCATGTCCAACGGAAGGGGGGCTGGCTCAAGGTCCTCCAGAATAATGGCAGTATTGAACCTGGACAGTAGATTCATGACAAGGTTCTCAAGCTTGTTTGTGTCATAAGACAGCAAAGAACGAGATGTCATGGACCACAAACCTGCCCATTGAGTGCCCGGGTTCTGCATGAAGAATTGGCGTAATATTGCCTCCAAAAGATCCTGGTCAGTTTTGATGGCTCCCGTGTCGAAATCTACATATACTGTGAATTGGACAAGATTGGTCGATTTCCAGATAGATGCCGCGTGCTTGACAAGAACTGTCTTTCCGACCCCGGCAAGCCCAGATAAGTAGAGAAGACGCTGTTCGGTGATCATTTTTTCTAGCCGCAGAAGCTCAAAGTCACGCCCTACCAGATCATGCTTGAGAAGCGGCATCTTGCTTCCGACCAGAGCACTGTCTGGACATAGCTCCTGGACATTGCTACCAAACGTGAAAGCATTCTGATGACGTAAATGATAGCAGTTGGCGTCGTATCCAAAACCCAGGCTTCGGAGGTCGCTTTGCAAACTATGCGAAGACAACGACGGGTCACTGCCATCTTCGTAGGCCACAACAACGAAACTGTCGTTCAAATGACGCTCGGAGCCATACCTCGCCGGACGCATCGGGCTCGAGCGAAGGGCTTCTCGGCCAGCAGCCGCAGATGCAGCAAAAGATGCACCTTGTGAAAGGAGAAGCCAGTAAAAGCGATCCAGGAACAGGCCCACGGAGCTACTCGAGATCTTGAAGGACATTCCAATGACCCCTCGAAGACCATTCTTCAAGAACAGCTTGGCGATGTTGGCGTCGTCGCCGTCGGAAGCTCTCGCAGACTCGCAGGCATTCAAGACAGCAAAGGGGATCCCATGCGTCTTCAGAACCTTGCTAACGCGTACCCCTGGCGTTGGGGCAGTTTCAAAAGAGCCGACCTTGGAAAAATAGAGCATAGCGTACTTGGAGCCGCTGCCCTTTCTCAGGCCCACTCTCCCGTGCATGTCAAAGTGAACGATGTGGTAGTAACCCCGTCCTCGAGTTTGCTCAGTCCTCTGTAGGTGATCTTTAAATGCTTCAAACGTTCCAGGTCGGACGACCTCCAGGTTAAGCTTGGTGCGTCTAGGCACTTGATTGAGATGATCTCGAAGCTTGAGGAGGGTGCTCGTGGCGATTGAAGGGCTGACATCATCGTACAACGATGGGTTGCTTGTCAGGTCTCTCGCAACCACCAACAGAATATTGATTGTTGCAGAACCATCACCATCGACCCAAGAATTGATAGTCTCGGGTTGGGGAGCAGGAAGAGCAACTTGGCGCTTCATGCACCGTCGAACAATGACATTCCAAGTAGGGTAGCCCCAGAGCTCTCTGGATTCCAGCGTTTCCCAAAACAGTTGGTGCATGTTGTTTTCCAGTTGGTCTTCACCATCTTTATCTCGTTGATAGATGTCGATCGAGATGAAAATCGGGGTCAGACTGTACACTTCGTCGTTGACATGCGACAGCACGGCCTGTCTCAAGGGCAGCTGGCGCAGAAGCTTGCGAGGATATTCGTCGAGCAAAGCTTCGGCTTTTGCGGCTCTGTCTAGTGAGAAGGGAGAGATCTGTACATACTGCTGCAAGTACCACCGACAAATGGCCTTGCCGTTGGCGTCTAGAGGGTCTGTGATGTGTAGGTTGTGCTGGATGGTCTCTCCATCCTTTAGTAGGTTGACCGTCCAGCCTCCGCCGGCAGACGTCTGGCCGACGACTTGTAACGATATTTCGAGCTCTTGAGGCATGTTTTGCCGCCGAACCCTCGCACACGTACGTGAGGCATTTGTTGACAGGTAAAGATGTTGTTGGTTGTCCTGTTGGTGGCGCCACCCGAAAGGGTTCGACCAACACAGCTGGGTCTGCTGCCTATGAGCCTATGCAAGATGTGGCAGTGCTTCCCCCCAAACAGAGGCCTCCAGCCACTGGTATAAATTCTCTGCAAACCCTCATTGCTTCGTCTTCTCCAAGCACCTATCTTACCTAACGAAGCCAAGCCTTTCATCTCTCCTTTCAAGCTCACTCACCCATAACGTTCCAATGAGGGCACAGGATCAAAGATTCTTTCTTCTTCAAGAGCCTATCTCTGCCACCGAAGTGGACAGTTTCTTGGGTCGGCTGGTCGTCTCGAAGGTATCGCCCTTGGATAAATACGCCCCGTACTCTCCTTCAAGCGACGTACTTCACAAGACAAACGACATCATCCCATGCATTCTTCCGAAACCCGAGATCGTCAAATCTGTCGACCAAACCACGACGGTCGCTAGGGAGCGAGGCTTCTCAATGAAATTGTCGGCACTGCTTAATATCGATCTATCCCGCACAGAGGAAGAGAGCAGAGGGCTACAGAGCGAACTAGTCAAAAATTATATCCTACCGCTACCCGAAGATCACTTTGTACGACTCATGCAAAATGAATTTTATGCACAGGATGCCCTGAGGTTGCTTCGGGGCACTCGGTCAGGGCGTGTCTACCTTGTCACCGGCATCATAACCGCCACTGAGAGTACATGGACTATTGAAACCACGGTTGGTCGAGGAAAGGGGTTTAACGCTACCGTGCCTGTTGGAGAGGCTGTCGGGATCCCGGATCCCGGATTGTTAGATGTGGGATTTGGCGTGAATGGATCAACCAGCAACACGCGATCATCGACGAAGCATGTTGCTGAAGAACAGATCATTGCCGTTGCATACTCTGTCGTCAAGCTATCCAGCAAACTGACGTGGTCCCCCAACCTGATAACCCAGACACCTGTGATGGGTCGCCCAAAAAGGGCTAAAGGCTACCACCTGTCGATGGGTGGTGATGATGAGGATGAGGAAGAAGAATTTGAGTGGGATTCTGATGACGAAGATGGTGTGGTCAGAGAAGCTAGACCCAAGAAAACCGGCAACGACGATGGGTTGGAGATTACTTTGGAGAATGCGATGCAGCTTCTGGAACATGGGGAGAATGTGCCATACATTGACATTATTTAACCCTTAGGAAGGTGGTTGGGAGCCTGTTCCTGATATGAAAAGGCTTGACGATATTAGGAGAAAGCATCATCTTGCCCTCGCCCATGGTTCTCTCGTTTAATAAACCCCGGTTATGTTCAAGTCAATATATATCATTTCGACCATCGTTATTGTTAAGCCACTTAGACCTTGTCAATGTCTAGCCCGCTTGTGTCACAAAACCGTTTGTGTCTGTGAAATGTAACCTTACCGTAGCGTTCCAGGGAATCATGATTTGAAGATTGGTCTGATGGTTTCCGACTACCCACGAACAATGTGCTTCAACAATGCAAGGGCCTATTCCTTGGGTTGATGATTCCAAAGTGCAGGGTAAGCAGTCAGAACCTCAACCCCTCGAGACCTTTAGAGAGGCAGCCGTTCATTGGTAGCCAGTCACACTAGTCGTAGCTTCCCCGCACTTTAAATCCCATCTCGGATCAATGAGAGGCCTCAATTAGTTATCAAAGTTTACTAGTGCTCGTTGGCTCAGATCATTCTGGAACAACTTATCTGCCGGATCACTCCATATCTTGCCAAGTTTATATCAAAGCAACCCCGCTCATTTTGGACAACGTTGCCTCCTGAGAAGGAGACGTGTATCGGGTTGATAGGTGACGACAATCTCGTATTGCTAGTGGAGGGCTTGCTTGGGTGCCAAGGCCCAGGTCAAAGATGTCCTCCACTACGGAGCCGGCTCGGCGACCGGGGAGAAAGAGAATTACCCTGGCATGCAATGGCTGCCGAGTAAAAAGGACCAAGGCAAGCAAATAAACTTGAGGCAGCGGGTGTGATATCATCTCACTGACCTTCGCAGTGCGACGGCGAACAGCCACAATGCGGTGCTTGCAAGTATCGCCAGCAAGAGTGCGAGTATACTCAAGAGGAGAGCAAAAGAAGGTGAAGAAATTTGCCACTCATATTTGTCTCAAATCTCACGCAGTTAGGCGTCCAAGTAACGCGTACATCATGGCCTTGGAAGCGCGCATTCAGACACTTGAGAAGAGCCTAGCCCTTGCAACACAGACGAACCCACTATTTGTTCATGATTCTAACTACCGGCTGCCGAGAGAAGGGGTGAATACAGCTGCATTGGAAACCGCCTTCGACCTGTCGCCATCTGACGACGCCAACCAGACCGAGTCGGTAGATGATCTCGCAGATGCACTCGGATGCTTCACAATAGGCGATGCTGGAGAACTACGATTCTTTGGCACATCGAGCAATTTCGACCTCATGCCTAGCACATCTCTCAAGGTCGCTTCTTCAGTCCAGGCCCGGCACCGAGGTATAGAAGCAGCTCAACAGTTGCCAACCTTCTTCGAGCCCACAGACGAGCTCCGTGATCATCTTCTGGGTTTATTCTGGAAATGGCAGAATTCATGGCAATACATTGTACCCAGAGAGTCATTCATCGTCGATCTCTATGTTGAAAGGTCTGGCCGCTTCTGCACACCTTTGCTGCTGAACGCAATACTTGCGCTGTCGTCGCGCTACTCACCGAGACCAGAGCTCAGAACGGATCCAGAAGACGCAAATACTGCTGGCCATATTTTTGCAGACCAAGCCAAGACCATGCTACACTATGAATCCGAAGCTCCGACTACATCGACCGTTCAAGCGACGGCACTGCTGGGCTTGTTCTGGGCATCTATCGACAACGAGGGTCTTGGATTCATGTACATCGGCATGGCAACACGCATGGCAATGAACCTCGGTTTACAGTCGGACTGCACACAATACGCAGCCAGAGGAATCATCTCCGAAGAGGACGTAGAGGCCCGCAACGTCGCCTTTTGGGGCATATATGTACTTGACAAGTAGGGGATATCCATGAAATGGACATACAGAATTACTGACATAAACATCTCAGATTGTACTGCCTTGGAATGGGTAGACCTGCTAGCATTCAGGAGTATAACATTACGACAGCCAAACCCAAGATTCTTGAAGACCGACCTGCAGCACTTCTCTCTGCAGAACAGAGAAAATTCTCACAGCCCTGGCCGACGTCTCACATCACCGAGAATGCCATCAAGACTTGCGAAATCATGATTATTACTTCCGAGGTTATTGATCAGCTGTAAGATGCGAAGTCGAATGGCAGAAACTATGAGTACTGATCAAAATCAGGTATGCTCAGCGCTCTTCATGGACAGACAGAGAAAGAGAGGACCGGGTCATGGAAACACATTTACGGTCTGCAAGGCTGTTTGACCAGCTTCCAAAGTCACTCAAGATGTCCGAGTCAAGTCTTTACCCTGTGCCGCCATATGTATACCACCTTCAGTGAGTTATAGCACCGCTCAGATACTTTCTCAAGCTAATGGCCCGCGCAGCATTCAATACCATCACTCGATCATCCTTCTTCATCGACCCTTCTTCAAGGTTCTGTCTCGCGGCCGCAACTGCGTTGAATTCGACCCTGAAGGCAAAGATGTCCACTCAAAATCTTGCAAATCATCAGCAATCAAAATCGCAAAGATTGTTCGTATATACAGGAGCAATTATACAAATGTCAGTTGTCAGCTCCCTGGATCATTTAGCAGTAACTAACAACGTCCAGCAATGCCAGCCAATATCTGCGGTCCACCCCATATTCACGGCAGCAATTATACATCTACTAGATCTCAAGATGGGCCCACCCAACGCAAACAACGAGGCAATGCGTTGTCTCAGCATCTGCATCAAAGCCCTATACGAGATGAACACAAATTGGGACTGGGCGAACCGATCCATTCGAGCAATTCGCTCCCTGGCCGACCAATGGGGCGTCACTCTCAGTACCCCGGAGTTATTGGGGGACATTCCAGAAATCAATAAGCGACAGTTTGAACTGTATGAGCGTGGAGCCTTTCCGACTGGCCAAGGCCTGGAGGTGGGCTCTGGTGGAGAGCAGGCGTTGCCTCCAGAGATGTTTGATGAGCTGTTTCAGGCGTGGGCTTTTGACCAAAACATGGGAAACATGGCGTTTGACTTTTCGGATGAGGCTTGAGGATGTTGAATAGCACGATTAGCGCTGATATGAAGCAATCAGGTGGATCTTGTTCGTGTCACTCATAGAGCTAGAAAATGGCAAGACTGAGCCCTCACAAAACAACTACAGGCTCATCCTTGGTCAATTCTATTAGAATAAAGAATGATAATGATAGTGAGAAGTACATCTGTCCACGCGTAATGCCAAAGTGATTATCCTGCAAGATAAGACCCCTGACGACTTCATGCACTCGGCCTATGGTCCCCTCTTAGATGATACTATCCGGACCGAACGGATACACCTTGTCCTCAATGATATGGCCATCAATGTCCGGATATTAATTATCCATTATTGGTATTCCTGATACACGGACCGTACGGGACCCGGGTGTTAATTATCCAGGGTTGATCTGCTTCCCAAGCGGGTATCAATTATCCCGATATGCATGCACCCCGCATGATCAGCCTCACGATTGCCTCAACTAGTGACTTACATAGTTACACAGCATGTAGAATTCATTATATAAGAGGTGTAATGCTTCCCATTTTGATGGAAGATCAAGATACAGCTTGAGCACAACAATAATACAAATCATCCTAAGAACAACTTGTCAACCACCACCTTACAATAATGGCTTCTTCCAAGATCAAGGTTGCCGCCGTTCAAGCCGAACCCGTTTGGAACGATCTCCAAGGCGGCGTTGAAAAGGTCATTTCTCTGATCAAGGAAGCTGGTAGCAACGGAGCCAACGTTGTTGGTTTCCCAGAAGTCTTTATCCCTGGATACCCGTGGTAAGTTTTGTGTCCTTCAGAGTAATGTGCTTAGCCCATTGACCATACAAGGAGCATCTGGCAAAACTCGGTCTTTGACAATGTGCCCTTCATGAACGAGTACTTTGACAACTCGTTGGAGAGGGAGTCTAAGGAGATGGACCGTATTAAGGCAGCTGTCCGCGAAGCTGGGGTGTTTGTTGTTCTTGGATACAGCGAGCGATACCGAGGAACGCTGTACATCGCACAGGTGAGCCTCTATCATGGATTCGAGAATCTGCAGACTGACAGTCATAGTCATTCATTGACCCAACTGGCACCATTGTCCACCACCGTCGCAAGATTAAGCCCACGCATGTGGAGAGGGCCTACTGGGGTGACGGCCAGGCTGAGTCCCTCAAGGGTGTTGTCGACTCGCAGTTCGGCAAGATCGGAGGGCTCAACTGCTGGGAGCACACCCAACCTCTTCTGCGATACTACCAGTATTCCCAGGACGTCGACATCCACGTTGCAAGCTGGCCCCTCATCTGGGAGCCCCCAGAGGGCAAGCCCTGGGCCTACCACATCTCTGGAAGTGCAAGCAACAAGTTTTCTCAGGTTATGGCGATGGAGGGTGCATGCTTTGTCATGACCTGCACCGAAGTTCTGAGTGAAAAGGGCAAGGCCAACACTAAGCTGGCGGAGATGGGCTCAGGATCCTGGGGCAAGACTCCTGGTGGAGGTTTCACCATGATCTACGGTCCTGATGGATCCGAGCTCTCGGAGCCTCTCGATCCTGGTGCGGAGGGTATCGTCTATGCCGAGATTGACCTCGCTGATCGAGCCAAGGCTAAGCAGAACCTTGACGTTGTGGGACACTATTCCCGACCTGATCTCCTGAGCCTCAACGTCACGGGTACTGCCGCTCTCCCTGTTCGTCTTAGCAAGTAGTTTCAGGTTCAATACTATTTTCTGCGTTTGTGTATTGAATCTAGTATTTCAGAAAGCGAGAGGGAGTACTAGGTATTAATATGTTACCATGTCTAATACTCTATTAAATCCTAGGAGTAACGCTCTCCTGACCAGGGAGCCTTCATCCCAAAGAACGACGATCGATGCTCTTTCCTATCAGATCCAGATATCCTTTCTGGTCAGTTAAAGTTCGACTATCGTCATAAGAAGGCCAACTTACTGTTCTGCCACTCCGGCTGGGTTGGGTGGCCACTGAGGCGCTTGCTCAGGAGCCTGAGGTGGCTCTGGCTGCGCCCCTGGCCTGTAGGCGAAATACTGATTCTGTTCAGATCCGGGCTGCTGGGTTACATCACCAGGCGGTTGGTATGGTCTGTACGGGGTGGGCCTCACGCCGGTGATGGGCTTTCTCCTGATGGGAGCAAACCCTGGCTGAGGAGGTTGATAGCTGTTCCTCAGAGCTGCAGCACCGTCTGGTGTCTGGCTTCCCGAGCCTCCTGCTTCATCCGGCACAAGGGTGCTGGTAGAGTCAAAAGATTTCACTTCGGATACAGGTCGGCTCGAGACTTGCTCATTCTCTCCCCCAGCAGCAGCAGAAGCTCCTTCAAGTTCAGCGACCGGCTCAGTAGGGCCCTGAGTCTCCTCCTCTCCCTTCTCCTCTCCCTTCTCCTCTTCATCTTCATCCTCATTCTCATCCTCCTCAGGAATTGGCTCATCATAGTTGAGTTCTTGCTTGCGGTTCTCAACACTTCGAACAACAGCCGTAACCGCAGCATCACCGCCCTCCATGGCAACTCTCAAAGCCTCCATAATCGCAGAAACGTGTTGGGCAACGGCTTTAATGCAATCAATGTCCTCAGTCGCCATAGCCACATCCAACGCGTTGTCGTTGCTGTTATTCCTCAGCAACACATCAGCGCCACGGTCAAGCAAGAACTGCACAGACTTGGCATCCGGCGACCTTGCAGCCAGAATGAGCGGGGTGTCGCCGTCGTCATCGGCAAAGTTGATGTCGGCGCCGGCATCAAGGATAGACCGCAGAGATTCTTGGGGCAGATACATGGCTGCGTAGGTCAGGGGGGTCGAATTATACTCTCCTCCCAAGCGGTTCACGTCAGCCTTGGCGTTGATGAGGCGCTCCAGGATCTCCTTTTCTCCGTTGTTTGCCGCTGCGATGATGGGGCATGTCAGCGAGCCTCCTCCGAGGTTTGGATCAGCGCCATGCTCGAGAAGAAGAGCAACAATATCCCCATTTCTAGCTTCGACGGCTGCTTGCAGAGCAGTTCCTGAGCTCATGTTATCGTTGGTAGTCAGTGCATTGACGTCAGCTCCACGCTTGAGAAGCAGCTCAACAATGTCCATGTGACCCTCAGCGGCAGCAGTCTGCAGAGCCCATCCGTTGGGAGAGTTGATGTCAGCCTTTGCGTCGAGGAGCATGTTGACGATATCTTTGGTGCCGTCATATGCTGCTGCTGTCAAGGCATTTCCGTACCTAAAGGAAAGTCGTGATTAGCAAGAAAAAGCTCTCTGTGGGGATCCAACTTACACTTCGCCGGTGGCATCAGGGCTTGCTCCAAATCTAAGAAGCAGCTGAACCGTCTTTTCGTTTTGAAAATCGGTGGCTTGATACAAAGACTTATCCAACTGCTCGGCAGAAATGGATCCGTTAGTATACTCCCACATAGCCTCCATCGACCGAATCGCTTGATCCCCATCATCGCCCTCGGCCGCGTTCAAGAAGGGCTGATCACAGTTCAGACCAGGGCGCTTCTCGAGCAAGACTGCCAGAATGTCCCACTTGTCATGATATGCCGCCCCTTCAAGTGCCCTCTGGAACGTCTCTTGGGGGTGCTCGTACGAGTCGAAGAGATGGTTGAAGGCTTCGAGACGACCACTCTCTGCAGCCTTGACGAGAGCCTTGTTGAATTCTTTTGGTGGAAGTTTCTCCGAGTAGTTTTTGATGAGGAACTCGAACATTGTCAGGTCTGAGCGGAGAGCTGCCAGGGCCAGTGGAGAGCGAATAAACTCTTCTTCGTCGTCTTCATCGTCTTCATCATCATCGTCTTCGTCTTCATTCTCGTCGTCATCGTCTTCATTGTCGTCATCCTCGTCCTCATTGTCGTCCTCGGCTTCATCTCCTGGCTGCTTGTTCTCCCCCTCAGCCTCACCATCCTCCTCTTCCTCTTCCTCTTCCTCGCTGTCTTCTCCCTCAAGAGAAACATCCTTCTCAACCAAGACCTTCACGGCATCACAGTTTCCAGAGTCAACGGCAGCGTTAATGACTCTGCCAAAAGTATCGCAGCTGGCATTCGGGTCTGCTCCCCTTTGCAGTAGCATGACCATAGCCTTGACATTGCCCTTGGCTGCAGCTTGATGCAGGGGAGTCTGGAGGTCGTCTTCTTTGCCGTCATCGATTGACGCGCCCTTGTTTAGGAGCTCCTCAATGATATCTGTCTGTCCGAATGCGGCGGCAAAGTGAAGCTAGATGGTTATTTCACATTAGCATGTACTCATCATGATTGCAACTTGGTGATTGCCGAGGAGAACTCACAGGCGTATAACACAACGAGTCTCTCATGTTCTTCTCGTCGTCATATCCATTCTTCAACAGAGCTGCAACTAACCCTCTGAACCCAATGGCGGAAGCTACATGAAGACCAGTTAACTCAACACGTTCCCAGTTCTTGAAAGAATCGGTAAGTCGGTGATGCTCTGTAAGCCAACGGCGACGAATGACTGAGTCCTTCTTCCAGAATTCTGCCTCTCGACTCAAGTCATCGGCAATGTCGGTAGTGGCTTGGCTAGCGTGATAAAGCCAATATTTCACGGCGTAAGCATGAGCTTTGTCTTTGATCTCAGGTGCTTCAGGGTCTTCATCTTCTTCTTCTTCTTCGCCATCGTCATCGTCATCGCCATCTTCGTCATCTCCACCATCGGACTCGTGGTCGGAGAATTGGTCATTTTGTCCCGCGTCATCACCCTCATCTGGCTCAATACTGCCGAGATCTTTGAGAGCGTTCATGACATGACCAAATGCTCGAAGGCCAAGCATGCCGTGCTGTAGCTTGATGTCCTCTTCTGATAATCCAAGCATCCTGCGAGCATTCTCCAAGAGGTGCTTCTTGACAACTGCGTCGATGAAGCAAACCGTAGTCTCGGATCTGGTAGTCGGCTTGATGCTTAACAACGGCTTGCACTTGGATACCAGGTCGTGAAGCTCTGCCTGTTCCGCGGGAGAGTCCAAGCCCGCAAGAAGAGCGAGCTCTTGCTCTGTCGGGTCCTCTTGAGTGAGGACCAAGACTCTTAGCATCTCCTTGATCTCAGCAACCCTGGCGCGGTTGACATCAAAAGTCTGCTGCCACGCAAAATTGAGAAGCGCGTCGAGTTCCTGGGGCACAACTTCCAACTGGAGACGGACTTGGAGATCGGTCTTGTGAGGAAGCTCCTGGAGGTGGACGCATGTAATATCGATCCATTGCGTGTTTTGAGCCCGTTTGCCGATCAAGCTGCTGACAAAGTAGGCAAGAGCCTTGCTGTAGTCCTTTTCCTTGACCAAGGCAGAGACCTTCTCAGCGGCATGATTTCTCAACTCCAACTGAACCTGGTCGCTGTACTTTTTATCCTCCAGGTCAATCAGCCTCAGGGACTTGCCTTTGAGGGCCTGTCCGATGCGATATGACTCTCCACTGGTGATCATCCACCTAACTTTCGCATGTCGTCCAACCATGTTCTCGACCTCGGCGTTGAGTAAGCTCAGGAGCGTGCTTGTAGAGCCTGAGTCTGGGAGCGCTTCAAGGTTGTTGATGACAAGATAGATGCTTGTGTCAGACAAGGTCTTATCGGCCAGAATGTCCTGAAGCACTTGCCAAAGATTCTCGACTGTCAACAGCGGCTGGACCTTGGGCTTGACTTTATCGGTCTTGCCTACCAGAAACTCGGCGTGTGAAGCGAGGTACTCATCCCTTCTAATGAGCTGCCACACAAGTGACTTGACGAGTTCCTCAGCTGTGCCGTAATCGGGGGTACTGTCGCACAAGAAGTATGCGAGGAGAATGGGGACTGAGGGCTTGTCTGCCCCTGCCTGGATCATGTGGTCGATACCCTTGAGTGCTGCCAAAGTGGCACTGGTCTTGCCTCTTCCATCTGGGCCACGGATCCAGAGGCATTCGCCTTGTTTAAGAGGTTCGGACCCCTGAGGCTGAGGGATCAGAGTGCCACCATCCTTGGAAAGCCAACCGACGTATTCCGGCTCATCGGGTATCCATGACGAGGGCGTAGTTTTCTTTTCAATCTCGTCCCGCTTTTTCCATACCCGTGCTCCATCAAGAGCATCCATGGCCTTGTTGAAGAGGTCCCAGTCGATGGGTCTTGTAGACTTGCGACGGTTCTTGACCACCAAAGCGGCACCATTGATCAACCTCTTGAGGGGACTTCGGATCAAGGCATAGCGAAGGTCCTTAGAGCTCTCAAACTTGACCAAGTCTCGATGGTTGGCTGCCAAACCCATCGAGTCCATACAATCCAGGATTGCCGAGTCTCTGGTGACAAACTCTGCAAGATTCTTCGGTAGAGGAATCCCGAGACGCTTGATAAACTCCGGCACAGGACCGAGATCGGAGAACTGGGTCTTGTGCTCTTCCCAGAAGCCAAACAGGGCAATCTTGGGGTGCAACTCTCCCACGGCTCTCACAAAGTCGCGCCTCAGCTCATTTAGTCCCTCATCATCAGGTCTCATCAGCTCGAGGAGCTTCGATGGCTCGGCTTTGTCCATCTTCTCGCCGATGTACGAGAGCATGACGGCCATAGAAGCAGCTTGGGCACCTTTGAACGGGGTACCGAAGACGGCACAGCCGGTGATATCCTCAAACAAGTGAGGGTAGACATTTTTACGGGACTCTGCGATACAGATGGCCTGTTACCGGTCAGCTCCAGCCGTGATACACATGTAATAATGATGGGATCAATCAAACCTTGGCGATAACCAGACCTCCCATGCTATGTCCGATAAACACAATCGGGTTTGACTTTTTGGAATCCTGATTGGCTTGGTTAGTGTATGTCGCTTGCGGTATTATGGTGTACCAACATTTCTTATCCCGTCCAACCCATCCAGAAGAGTAGATGCAAGATTGCCAAGAAACTGCTTCACTTTGAATCCACCCATCCAAGCGGACTCGTACATGTAGAGCAAAACGCGTGCATTGGGAAAGTCCTTGATAATCCCCTCTTTGTCAACAGCCCAGTTGAATTTCGTCGTTCCAGACTTCCAGCTGTCTATTGGATGGGCACCAAGACCAGGAACAAAGACGATGCTGAAGACGCGTGAGTCAGGGGCTCATAGGGCTGAAGTGACACATACTCAATGTCTGTCTCCTTGTCGGAGCCTGGTTCGGGGTGGAGTTGCTTGATCCCCTGCTGAACATCCGCAAGCCCCCTCTTTTGCCTTGGGCCAGCAGCATCACTGCTAGCCTGAGCTCTGCGAGTTGCCGACCGACGAAGCGACATGTTGATACTGAGCTCCTCGACGAGATTATCACGAAAAAGCTCTTCCCCCTCCTTGAAAGGGACGCGAATCGTCTTTTGATGTTGGCTCAGAGACCGCCTCGCCTTTGCTTTTTAATCGTTTCAGCCACGCGAACTCGGCTTGGCGGGAAAGCGGGCCTCAAGACACAAAAGGGTAGTCCCGTCATTAGCGGGCGGCGTCCCTCGCAAAAGATTTCCCCCTGTGGTGAGATTAAATGGAGTCGTACGACCCAAGTGTCCAATGGCTGGGTTTTCGCCCCCAATTGTCTTGGATGCCTGGTCAGCTCGTGTCCCGATCCTTGCTCGATCGTTGGACTTGATAATTTCGCACTTTTTCCCTTCTGATGGGGCGGTTTTCTGGGGGGGATTTGTCTTGTGCCCACCTGGCTTTGATCTTGACGTTTCTTTACTCCCACCCACACCTCGATTAAAGTTTAATTCTATCATGGATCTATCATCTCCTCCATTTACAGTGCAAGTTCTTGAGCCAGACTATCATGAGAAGCACAGCAAGCGAAGCGAGACTAGCCTTCTACCGGCCACGAGTCGCGTTAAGGATGACATCGTCATCCCGCAATCCGACACTGAGTTCTTGGAGAGAGAGCTGCTCGTGAAGCGGCTAAACGACATTCATGATCTCCTCTGGATCTGTGGCCGTCCGATGCCGCCTCGGCCACTCCATCATCAACGGCTACTCTCTCGCGACATTGTCATTTGCGAAGACGTCGCGCTTCACATGGTCTGGTGGAGGAACCGCATCTTTTTGAAGCCCCTCCCTCCTTATCTTCTGGACCCAGACTTCTGGAAAGCCCACGTCGGCATCACGGCAGATGCTCAGCACATTGACGCGTATCGCGGAAACCTCGATGCCTGCGCCCGGGGATTTTTATTCTCCTACACGGCCTTGATTGCCTACCGGAGCGACTTTCGGATCGCCAAAGAATGCGGTCTGCTCCCAGACGCCATCAGCTGGGAGGGCTGGAAGGCATTGGCAGCTCAATTCCTAGAGAACCACCGCTACGACCGCGTGAACCCTCGATACTGGTACGGCGAGCTACGTCTCAGCCGACTCAACAAGATCTACAGCTTCCGAAAAGGATTCCTCTTCCGCGGCTACTCCAGGGTGGCATCTCACACCGTTTACGGTGATCTTCTCCGCGACAACTTTTCCGTGCTGGCCGGTATCCTCGGTTACGTCGTGGTTGCGCTGTCAGCCATGCAGGTCGGGCTGAGCGTCGAGAGGTTGGAGGGCAACAAGGCGTTTCAGGATACGAGTTATGGGCTCACGGTGTTTTCTCTGATTGTTCCTTTGATAGCGGCTGCGTTTATCTTTTTGTTTGTTCTTGTCATGTTTATTAGTAACTGGAGGGCAACAAAGGCGTATGAGAAGAGGCGACTGAAGGCAATAGGCGTAGATCATTTCTAGGTAGGAGCAGGAGACATCTAGCAACCTAAACAACACGAAACCTCATTCTCATTGACATGACTATCCTCCATCTTCATCCGATCCCTCCTCCGTGAACCGAAGCACTGATACTCGTTTCGACTCCTCGTGTGTGATCGCGACAGTTGAGCCCGCTGCAGTTGCTTTCCCACGATATTCTAGGGGCAAACAGAGGATGCGAGTGCCGCCTTTGAGGATCCAAGCGCCACCGGGACTCAGACCGTAGCCTAGATAATGGGGGCTGTGGGGAGGCTGACGCCGAGCTTTCTCAATTTGAAAATCAGGACCACGAAGAATGTCGGTCAGATCAATGATACCGAATTCTGTACAGAGTCGAGACTGATCGTGAGGGTCAAGTCGCCACCCCTTTTGCCACTCGCGGTGTGGAAGCTGGATGCTTTGCAGAAGAGTTCTCGTGTTCAGCTTTAGAATTTCAACAGTGTCATGAGCTTGATTGTGATATAACATCAATTCCTTATCTGAGAAAAAGGTGGGTGATGTTACCTGGACGTCTAACTCATGGCGTAACTTCTGAGTGGTTAGATCCCAAACCTGGATGGAATCACCAACACCCACCGCAATCAAGTTGGAATCGTTTGACAGCGCAACGGCGTAAATGGTTCTGGACTCAGTTTCCGAAGACGACTGGCCGACCGCCTCTTTCGGAGACGGCATTGACAAAGAAGCTATACACCGTGATTGAAGAATGTCCCAGACCTCGATACCCTTGTTAGAGGCCAAGACCAGGCGGTTTCCGTTTGCCAGAAATTGACGTCCCCAGAGTTCGACTTTGATCTCCTGGATGCAATTACCAGTTGAGAGATCGTATATCATGATGGTGTCCTCGTCGCATTCCCGTGCCGTCTGTTGACCATCAGGAGAGAGGTGTAACTCCTGGTTACCATCGTACATGCCCAAGCGTTTGCCGTTGGCAGTATCCCAGACATACAATTGAAAAGAAGCTGGTCTTCCGATCAGAAGCTGGTTATTGTCTGAGAAGGTGAGGCTTGCCCTGGTCCCACTCAAAACATATTTACGCGTCAGGCAATAGGTGCCAGCAGAAGTATCCCAAAGCCTGACTTTCCGGTCTCTTGAACTTGAAGCCGGATACTTGCCATCCCATGAAAACGCGAGGCCGTGGGGCTCGCCATCGCTTTCTTGACCATGTTGCTCAGATGCCTTTGGTGCTAGGTCCCATAGTGTGAGTCCTCGCGAAGAAGTCCCGGCCAACAACTGTGGGCCTGGCAAGAATACCAAGTCGTGCATCGCCATTGTCTTGTGTTCAACATTTATGGACTGAAGGCGTCCCCCTCGCTTGTCATAGATCTTGATAATCTTATCATAATCATATTCATATTCATCATCGTGACGATATGAGCGGTATGCAAAACGGCTTCCGTCTTGAAGGGACACAATTGAATGGCGACGGGCCGCCTTTGGGAGTATCTGGGCGCAGGCCTTCTCTGTCAAGTCCCAGATCTTTACTAGGCAATCGTATGAGCCAGAGACCAAAATTTCTCCAGAAACGAATGCGAGAGAACCGATGCGATCATTGTGAGCTTTTATGCCCCAGAGGCAATCACCGCTTGTGACATCCCAAACCCTCATCTCCCCAGAAGGATAACCTGATGCCAATCGCTGATTATCGGAGGAGAAATACATCGAGATTGGGGTTTCGCAATCAACCATTTGAAGCCGCTGTCCTGTGCCTAGATCCCATAGTATTATTACCCTTGACGAGGCTGATGCTAGAAGTTTTCCATTAGGGGAGAAGGCGAGAACAGTGATTATGCTCTCGTGGCCTATTAATTCCCTAATGCGGCGTCCTGTGTTGGTATCCAGGAGCTGAATTACTCCTTTGATGGAACACACTGCGAGATGTTCCCCGTTTGGTGCAAAGCTGGCCTTCCCGGCCGAATCGGTGAACCCGATTGAATGGGTCATGTCGCTCCAGCCAATGTTGTAGATTTCGACAGTATCATCGTCGAGTCGCACAAAACGGTTTCCATTCGGTGAGATGACCACCTTGCAGGTGCGATGCTCCTCATACAAGTCAAGTTTCAAAACGCACGCACCCCAATTTTGTCCCATCCTTGGCTTCATAACTAGCCAACTTGGCTCCTCGTGTGTGAAGAGTTTTCTTATCATGCTTCCAGTGGGACTGAACACGAGCGCTGAAGCATAGAGCTGGAGTGGTGCTTCCAAAATGATCTCCAAGTGCGAGTAGACGAATCGCCAGGCATCGTTGACAAGATCGGTGAGACCTGAAACGTCACTATGACGCTGCTGAAATATTAGATATTATCTCTCGCCATCTTAAATCCTTGCGTACTCACAATCATGCCTCGAAGCCTCTGAATCTTGTCTGGCCCATGGTCCATGAAATTTTGCAGGCTGAATGCTTCAAGCCAGTACAAGTATTTCTCTCTGAGGAACTTGTCAATGGCCTTGTCATCAGAGGTGTCTCTGCCCCCTTGAAGTTGTTCCAGATGGTCGATCCAATAAAGGATAGCATACTTCAGCGGACAAAGGGGGTCGGGATCCGGTCGCGTGATGTCCTTGATGGAAACTCCTGGGGACTTCAATCCATAAATATCTCTTCGAAGGGCTTTCAGAGCTTCCAATGAGCGTCTGAACAGAACGTGATGATGCTCTTGTGTGCCAGAAGGAAATATGGTGTCTTTTCCGTTGCCAACCAGGAAATCTTGGGCCGACTGGTGCACGAAGTAGATGACATCTTCTTGAATGGTAAGAAATGATCCGCATTCTCCGATTAGATCCCTCAAAGCCTCTGAGCTGTAGGCCTCGAGTTCGGGCACAAGAGTCCGCAACTCATCCAGCGACAGGGGCCGATACGCGACACAAGCGATACCAAGGATCTCTCGGCAGAGCTCTGAGTAGTCTGAGTCCACGATCTGCTCGAGCATGCGCTTATACAAGTCGTTGAGTCCGGTGCGTAGATGATCGAGCTTGGACAATGTCTCCCATGGTTTGACAACCGGGCGAGCAAGCTCTTTGCACACCAAGGCCACCCATAGAAACGTGTCGTTTGCACCGAGAAGAAGTCTTTGAAGGACTTCTTCTTTAGTTTGCTCGTCGTACTGCTTGATGCGCGCCAGCTCGTCAGTTTTGTATCGGACAAAGGTCTCCACAGCCCGGGATATGGAATTCTTGTTCAACTCGAGCGAAACCGCGATCTTGTCGGCAGAACGAAGTTGCCCTTCGATGACGGGCCAGTTACGGCTCGAAACGATCCACTTTGCGCTGAATGACTCCGAGAGTTCGATGATCAAGTCAATGAGCTCTTCTCTCTCAACGACACCGTCTCTTTGGTAAGAGCACTCATCCAGGGCGTCGACAACCAAGACCGCAGTTTGCAGGCATGGCTTTTGAAGCATGCTCTCCAAGATGGCTTTGAGGCTGAAAAAGTCCTCGAAGCACTTCTTGCCTTCCATGTCGTATGCTTCTCGAACACAAGGCATCAGCATTGGCTGCTTCTTGCAAAGAAGCCACACGAGACCTCGGAGAACTGAGATAGCACTGCGAAGATGGTCCTGAGTTGCCTGACAGAAAAAGTACGACAAAGACTGTGAGGATTCCTTCTCTAGCTCATCGATTATGCCGCAGAGCAACGTCGTTTTGCCCTTGCCTGGGTCGCCTTTGATCCAGAGCAATCGGCGGTCTGGGTCGCCCCGGAACCCCTGGAAGTCATCGTGGTCGAGAATCCATCGGTATGAATCCTTGAGGAGGCCACCTTTCGTCTTCTCCAGCCTTTTTTTATCCGTTTGCGGGTTCACAATGTGTAGGTCCTTGAGGCACTCGTTGTCCTTTTCGTCGTAGTGCATCTTTAACAAGCCTCGTGTCTGCTCGTTGACAGCTGACTCGACCCCTCCCACAGCCGACGTGACAGCTTGAACATCCAGACGCAAATGTCATAACTTGTCGTCGATACAAGCAAGTCGTGATTTGAGAACTTCAGAGTTCTTTTGCTTGACCTTTTCACGAATGGCCTCCTCGGCCTTCTTGATCGAGTCGACCTTTTCCTGCCAGTCATCGACCTTGACGAGGTCCCTGACGAGAACAGCAGCCCAGTGCTTGTTGTACAGACACACACTCTGCATCTGGTACACAAGTAGTTTCTTGTATAGGCTGGCGATGTGCTTTTCGAGCAATTCTTGCAGTTTGATGGTGGATTCGTCGGCCCCTCCATGAACGTTGTGATGCCCACCCATGCAACCGCAGCAGTTGGCTCAGACTTGACCGCCAACGCCACAAAGTCCCTGATGTTCTTGATGGGTTGCATTCCCTCTTTGATCTTCTCTTTCACCTTGGCCTCTTTCTCGGTCTTTTCCAACCCTTTGTCGACTAGTTGCTTCATCTGGTCTTGCCTAGCACCCGCATCTTGCTTGATCACATTGGTCGAGGCTCCATCGAGTGTAGCAGGGTTATCATCACCAAGCTGAACAGAGAGGATCTTCTCGTAGGCTTCGACTAAGCGTGGCTCATCTTCTTTGACCCTGTCGTAGGCGCTATTCCAAATTCGAGTTCGAATTGGATCATTCGGGGCGGTAACGGACGGAACGACCAGCGACGCCTGAGGTTCTGGGGCGATTGGGGCAGGGGCGGATGATGAGGGTCCGGGCTGAGACGGCGCTAGATGAGACGGCGTATCCTGGCGCGTCCCACCAGATGGAGATGGTGATCTGCTGCTGCGTTTGGGTCGCAACGCTTGGAGCCATTTGGGCGCCATGGTCGGCGCAAGGGTTTCTTTCTTTGCACTAGGAGAGAAGGAATGTCACAGAGGATTTCCAGCTGAAGAAAAGATGCGGGGTTTTCAACCAACAGTCCTCGATACGGTTGTTTGAGAATCAGGCTATGAAGACCATCGCTTCGAGCAGCCACAATCTTGGCTGGCCAATATTGGGAGTAATAGTGGATCTAAACACTGCGTTTGTGGAATATGATTTGAGAGGCGGCCAACCAGCAACCTCAATGTGCAGCCTATCAGGCCTTCAACGTGGCTCTGCCCATCGCCTGCGTGCTTTGAGCGTTAAGAGAGGCCTCAATCTGACTCCATGGGGTTCCGTAGGAGGCCGGATTTGAGCCGAGCCTAATAATTTGACATATCCCATGGGCCGAGGTCTTCCAAGTGATGCTTCGGGAGAACAGTACCAAGATTATACCTAGCTGGACAAGGAAGTTGCTTAGCTATCAATAAGATAAAGTGGGACAGGAAGGAGATCCATTAAGGCTTAAAGCATGTTAAGATTAAGGTTCCCGTGAACACGTGCGCGCCGTTATGCTAAACTCTACTCTCACTGCAAAAAGAACAATCGCTCCTGTCACGATCGCTGTATAGATATTTCGCCATGACTAGCTCACGGATAGCATGGCTGGTTAGAGTTGGAGGATCCATCACGCCCCAGTAAGGCAAAAAAAAGAACTTGATCACGCTGGGGATCGAACCCAGAATCTTCTGATTCGTAGTCAGACGCCTTGCCATTGGGCCACGCGACCGATAGGTCAAGGGTTCAATATTTGCATTCAGGAAGTGTCGCCGGGGAGTCTAGTCGCACTCTCGGAGTGATTCACACAGACAGCAACTGTCAGGACACGAGACTTAGAGGCAGTTCATACCAACAGTATCACGAGTTTAGAGAAATTGCATGATTGAGCTAACTGAATTTGCTTTAACACTGCAGAACTACCGCTGCCCTTCCCTTTTTGGCTGACCTTACCACTCCAATGCTCCCTTGTCCTTACTACAAGCCACCCCAGAGCAGAACCCCATGTCCACCTCAGTCACATCCTTATCCCCACTCAAGACCTGTTGAGCAGGCCGAATCTCCTTCTTGGCCGCTTCCTCAAGTTTGTGGTGCTGATTCAAAAACTTTCTTACCTGGCTTTGGAAGTAAAGAGGGCCCTGCTCCATCTTGGGATGCATCTCTCCGTTGATGAAGACACCGGCGTTGAGATTCTTTTGGGCGTTGTTGCACAGCCACTTATCTTCGTTCAGAATCCTCTTGAACATCTCGTCGATTTTCTTAAAGTCATCATCACTGGCGTTCTTGTGTCGGTAGACTTCGTATTCCATCGAGCAGTGGTTAGCTGATGTTGGAACACATCTC
This sequence comes from Fusarium falciforme, assembly GCF_026873545.1. Taxonomy (NCBI): domain Eukaryota; kingdom Fungi; phylum Ascomycota; class Sordariomycetes; order Hypocreales; family Nectriaceae; genus Fusarium; species Fusarium falciforme. Next base: position 348,503 of record NC_070554.1, read on the forward strand.
ATCATGTAAAAGAAGTGCGGTCTGTGTTGGTTAGCCACATCATCAAAGTAGACATTCAATACTTACGACACAGTCATGCATGCGTTGGGGAAATAGTAGTTGCTGACAATTTTCAGGCCCTCCTCTTCCTGCTTTGTCGTGGTATTGGCAAAATGCTCAATGTTTCCACCCTTGGGCTCAACCTTGTAGGCCGAAAGATCCGCAACCGAACCAGCATCGGGATGAGCCGTCTTGCAATGGTAGCACTCGTTGTAGTTGTCGGCCAAAGTCTTCCAGTTGTAGTCGCCGCTCATCCCCCAGGTATGGTCAAAGTGATAGTCCTCAAAGTTGAAGGACTCATGTCGCCACATCTGGTCAATCTTGTTGAAATCCTGAGACCAGGCCTCGGGCTTCTTAGAGGCGTCCAGGTTCACCCAGATGAAACCTTTCGCATCTTCATGGACATGAATAGGAAAGAGGCCATTATTGGCCTTGTCGAACCCTTTCATGTCGAGATATCCGGGTGCCTTGGCGAGCTGGCCGTTCAGGCCATACGACCACCCGTGGTATTTGCACGAGAGCACACTAGACTGGCCTTGTTCTTTGGTGACAATGGGAAACGCCCTGTGTCGACAAATGTTGTGGAACCCGTTGATATTGCCATCCTTATTCTTGACGAGGAAGAACTGAAAGCCAGCTTCTTCATATCGTATCCACGATCCGCTTTCTGGGAACCGGAGCCTATGTGTCACCAGAATCCATTTCTTGGAGAAGATGGCTCTTCTCTCAAGCTCGTAGATCTCTTGGGAACAATACCAAGAGGCTGGCAGTGCTCGAGTTGTCGTGGTGAAAGAGTTTCGCCCGGCCGCACTCTTCTCGGCCGAGATGGCTTTCTTGAGAAGTTTGACTACCAAGGCCAAGACGGCGGCAAATGCAGCGACAGCCGGAAGGCTGCTGCTGTCGAAAGAAAGAGAAGTGATGGGAGTCATGGTTGAAGGTGGCAGGAATGGGAGGTGGCGATGGCTTGTTCTCGATGGATAGACAGTATATTCACCTGCAACCAAAGCATTGAATGACAGGGGCCTTTTATGTCCCATATCTACTTAGACATGCCGAGGAAGTCGTTTCAATTGTAGCTATGCGAAGCGTCGAGGTATCATGATCCCGGTCATGTGAGCGGAAGCTCAGTCTCAAAGGATACGACACATGTCAGAGGTGGGATTCACACGGAATAGCCGGGCGGAATCCGTGACAGATCCCGGGGGTTAGCCGGAACTTACTGATAGGGGCCAAAGGTTCTCCGCAGTGATAGTAGCAACAGCGAGGTTGTTCAAGAGAACCAACCTCGGTAAACACTACTTAATATCTTGCCAGGGAACAGACTAGGGTGACAGGTCAACAACATCTTCATTATCCCACCCAGTCAGATAGGGCTTGAGAATGCAATTTGAGCTATCTACCGTCTGTTCTGTCGCGCACACCAATTCTCGCAGCTCACAGATTACTCATGTCCCACCAGTCCAAGTCGGTAATAGGGTTCGTGCTCATACGCATCATCTGCTCCCAAGGCCCCCACAATAGATCTAGACTGTTCCTATCAAACCCCATTTCCTCAATAGAACCGGAAGGGACCACATGTCTTTGTTCCTGCAAAGACTCTTTTGTACGGTGCTCCGTACTGAGACCATCCGATCTTGACGGTAGCCATTCAGGAGGTGACGCATAGTGTGCTGTGGACTCCCTCATATCAGTTGGAGAGGAGTGTATCTCAGACTCATTCGTCGCCCTGTACTCATCATCATTGAACCCAGTTTCACAAAGATCTTTGTCGTTTGATGCGTCACCGGGGTAGGCTGGGAAATGTGGAGCGGCGATATCCATGATCATCCACATCAATGACTTTTTCGCTGCAACCGGAGTTGCTTCCGCTTCCTTCCCGTTCGATGCACTAACAAGATCAATGAAGTGCTCCAAGGCGCGTGACTGTTAAAAAGTGTCAGCCAAAAACTCGCTTCGACGCCTGAGCAGAAGGACCAACCATCGTCACGCAAAGCGGCCAATGTGCTGCCATCTGGACAATCAGTCCCTGACAGATCTCCAAGTTGCCTGTAGCCGAGTTCTTCAAGGTATCGTCATTGCTGCGCGTCCAGTACAAGTGTAATGTCCCAGCGATAGCCGCCGCCTGGGCAAAGAACGGGTCTGCCAGATCGAGGCCCTTCTCGTTAGCAACCCTTATCAATCGGGAGATCCACGTGCAATGGCGGAGAGCCTTCTCAAACGATCCTCTCCAGAACGTGTTGGACCCAAGTCTCTGCTTGGAGGACTCGGGCGAGTACAGAAACGGGTGATTCAGAACGCAGTGAATGGCGTGGTAGGTCACCTGCAGCCTGAGCCATGGTAGCCAGTCCGCTCGGTTGTCTTGGACCTCTTGGGGAGAACGTTCCGGGAAGTTTACCATATTATAACTCAGTGAGACTGGAAACGACGTCTCGAATTCCAGAAGATCTGAGCATAGTGTGGAGTAGTCCGAGGTCGGCTGCCAGGGAGCCCTAATTGCGTCTTCAAAGCACCGCGATATATAGAGTCTGACCGCTCCCCATAGACTACTAATTCTCGCAGAATGGGACCAAATGTGTGGGAGAGTCTGCACTCCTTCAGGCCGAGATTGTTGAGGGAAAGGGGAACATGTCACAGAATTTTTCCATGTTTGAATAGTCGAGTAGTTCGGGCATTGCGCGTCCGCAGAAGAAGAGGGGGCGAGAACTGGTAGCCCGTAGCATGCATCTAAAAGGTTGATGCTCCAAAATAGTTTCGAGTGCTCGTCAGTGGTCGAAGAGTTATTCTGACCTTGGTGCCCGAGGTTCAGGTACTGCAAAATATTCTTTGCTAGCGTGGTGTTGAGGCCAGCCAGAGGTATATCGCCAGCTGTTCAGGGTTAGCAGCTACCATTCTTTTGGGGCTTGTTACCTGCAAATGAGATTGAAAAAGGCCAACAGGCACAAAGCTTGGACACTCTGCAAGTCAACAGTCCCTTCAGCGACCTTAAGCATGACCAGTCTTCGGGCGGTGTTCCCATAAAATATTGGACTCCTCAAGCCGGTGTCGGAGAATCCGGCGTCACCATAGGTCACACTCAAGGCCAGGATGACGCAGATAAGCTCCACGCTGGAGTCTGGCGTTGGTGGGGACTCGGTGTCAAACAACCATAGTGGTTGGCGATGTATTCGTGTGAAGTAGATTTCGATTGCCCTTGTGATGGTCTCTCTCGATAGTCTAATCCAAGGACATTAGTTGGTGTCTATCTAATGAACCGGAAGGGAACTCACAGTGATGTGGGGGATGCGTAGACTGACGATGGCGAAGAGGCCAATGTGGTTGACCCTGCACCGAGGGCTGAACAGGGGGTAACATCTTGTGTCCCCAGGGGGCTATAATGCGTCGTTAGAGCATGGCCCATGTATCCACTCCCGTTTTGCCCCATATACTATGCCTGTCTTGACGTACTCTACCCTGCTTATGATCCTATCGAGCTTCTCTTCTAGCTGGGTGAGGCGGTTCGCCTAATACCGTCAATGAGAGAACATTCCACAACGATAAGATCAACTGTACCACTCTCCTCTCAACTCCCGCTGCAGCCTGTCCACTGTACTCTCCATCTGCGTAACAGCAAGCTTGGCCAAGTCGGGTGCAAGCTGAGCATCTTGGCTTCTGGCCCGGACAGCGTATCTTCTTTCGCCTGCAATTGTCGCACGCTTGGGAGACGCGTCTGTAGTTCCGTGCTCTACGTGTGTTCATAGTGTTCTCTGCTTGAACGGGTCAATTCGAAAGTTCAGAGGGTGAAACCATATTCTGGTGGTTGAGGGGATGGACGGAGATTCCGGTCATGTGACCGGGAAGAATCCGTCTCTGTCCCGATCGGGCATGCCAACGCCAGTGGATTGACGCACCGTGAACCACTGACTGACCAGGGAATACGATTGTCAGCCTGTCTCTTTCACCCAGCCGATCAGAGCAAGTTGAGAATACCCTCATTAGGCAGAGTTGCAAACCCATGGCTCAAACTCGTCTGGCAAGGTCTGAACACGACTGAGGCTATCACAACCGGGGATCTTTGGAGGTGTCAAAAGTATGGCCCGAAGAGATCAAGCAAGATGTGTCAAAGAGATAGCCAACTACATCGGGGTCGACCGTAACCACATCGCAGCAGAATGTCACGAATGGCCCGGCGTTGACACGGAATCCCCGCCCGGGCCGAAGTGGGGACGGAGCGGGGACGGAGTGTTCCAGGCCGTAACTCCGTATCGGAGATTAAGTAACAGGCGACGGTGTGCAATTGTCGAGGACCAATCAGGGCTTGAAAGATTGATTCTGCAAGGCCAGTCTCGAACTGAGATGGGATTGTCTAAAAGGGGCATTACGGGCAGTAAAAGAACCGGCCAGATAGGACTCGATTCATCATCAAGAAAACTGGTCAACTGGAGCGACATGCATCAGTGAATGAGACTTCGTCTAGTGCCCAGGGCCCTGGTCGTGACCTCAACGCTCCTTGTTGTCATTGTATCCATACTCATGCTTAATCATGGAATCAATAATTTCATTTCCCTCCTCGATGCTGGCCGGGTCCACTACCAGACGCTTGTCAGCGATGCTTGAGGGGAAAATTGTTCACTGAATTCACTTCCAAGACCACAGCTGTACTGAAAAGTGGGGCGGTCTCCCCAGCCATCCTTGACGACTCTGTATCGGGAGGGGGGTTTCCTGCCGGAGCTGGCTGTGCCTGCGCTCGTGGAGGCGGAGCCGTTGGTGCTTTGGCTATTCGTCGATTGGCTGGTTTTTTGAGAAGGCATGGTGGCGGACGTAGTAGGTTGGTAGCAAAAGAGAATTAGGTACTATCCTCGTGTCACCAAATGTCAAATGGACGTTGAAGGTACACGGTTTTATCAATCAACCGGGATTGAGGGACCAGGAGCAGCGGTGAATCCCGCTGAGCACGTGCTCTGCACTTCGGTGATTGGCTCTCGTCGTTCAACACCACACTTGGGGCGAGCTTGGGCTTAAACTGGGTTGGTGATAGTGGCATGTCATTAGTGCTACAGCGGCGTTCCGTTCAACCCCGGACTCTTCGTTGGACTTGTTGATGTCGCTCTCGGCGAAGAGCGCGGGCTCGTTTTCGGCTTTCTGAACTTGGTCGTCATCACTCTCGACCGTGTTACCGCTCTCGCTGTCATCTTCATCTTCACTGTCCTCGATGACTATCTAATGACACGAGTTAGCTTTTCACAATTACTCATGTCCTTATCATACCGACATACCACCGCTTTGTCGACGATATCGTCTTTGGGCTCAGCAGGAACTTTGAGGCGCACCCATGAACAACAACGAAGAAAAGGCTTCAGACTGAGGGAGTTGGAACTCTAGTTGGAGGGCCACTGCGCCTCGTCGTCTGGAGAGAGACTCAGAGCAAAGTCTTTCTCGAGGTTGGCAGCGCGACGGAAATGCTTCTTGGTGATGAGGTCGGCGAAGGGCTGTGCTGGCTTCGCACAGGCGTACCGCTGGATCTGCCGAGCACGGCAGCGAATGAAGTCAGAAGGCATTCTGTTGGTAGCGGCAAATGGGGAGTTGTGAGCGTCTTGGTAGACACTTGGGCGGTTTTACGGATGAAGTACCAAGAGACGAGGAGGGAGCTACGAGATGGGAACAGGATTGCTGGACTCACAAGTCTATTATGTAGCTCATAGTCATCCTTCATAATGCTAACATCTATGGCAACGCACACATACTTTCTTACCCGTCTTCATTATGCAGTCTCCCTAACTTTCGTTGTCGAGACCCGACGGGAAGCGACATTAGAGCGTGATATAACACGGGAGGGTGAATGAGACACGAAATGGCGCTCACGCTCGAGTAGGCTTTGGCTACTCTGTCAATCCAGGCAACGACCTTTTGGGCGGAAAGCATCATCGTTATAGAAGAGCTTACTGATGCCAAAATGGCTACAGCGAAGCTATTTTTAATTGACGGCCGTATCGCTGAATAACATGCCAACCGTAAACTCCTTTCCCGCCTAGGCATGGTGTACCGCGGCGGCTCGTAGGCAGAGAGATTTAGGACTTTCGAAACATGAGGGAGTTACCAGCCAGGCAAGACTCAAGCGTAATCTCCTCTACTTAGGTCTAACTTGAATTGGCGATTCTTACCGAATGAATGTGAGGGCATGCGTCGCTATGCGTGAGGCTGTGCCCTTTTCTGGTGCCAAGGATGCCGCTGTTACACGGGACAGGGTTGTGTGTTGATGACCTGTCCCACTGACTGTTTAATCAATGGGATTAGCAGGGAAGGAATTGAAATAGATCTCAAGGGAAAATTATATCGCGAGGTTGAAACAGCCATGGAAGACGTGGTTGGTAGTGCAATGTCCAAGTAATCCAACAACACGGTTAACTCGCTTAGTAACGTGTGCAGGCTTCTGACGCTGCGGAATGCCGCAGGCATGAGGGGCTTCTCATTGACCGTTTTATGCCCAATAGTCAAGCAATAGATTTCTGATGAGACTTGCGAATGCCCACCCTTGTGTCGTACCTAGGTATGGAATAAGTGGCGAGAGGTATTGGATGGCTTGGGCTACCCGAGTTGTAGACAGCCAGGTGCCCTAACTATCATTCAGGCGTGATTCATGCTGAAATAAGGGAGTGAGGCCCTGTAGGCTAGTGCCTGGGCGCCCGGCCAACATTACCTATGGATCCATGGATGGCCACCCATCCACCGTGCTCTGTAGCTGTCAGCTAGCGCAAGCATGAGTTTTGGCATACTTATCGATACAAGTTGTGAGTTGCAGTAGGTTAACGAGTCGAAAACAGTGTGGCATGGCCTGATTATAACTGGTTATCTCGCTATCGAGATATGTGACGTGGATGTGTACCCTGACCTGACCATCATGCCGTGGAGGCACAAGACTGAGATTCGGTGGGAAGCTGATGATAATAGCAAAGTGAGTGATGAGCGGGTTAGCGAATTCTCGCCATGGTGCAATACCTGGTTGGCTGTTCCACGCTGGACGCCACCCGAATGTGGATGGCTAGGAACGAGCGACGAGGTAAGCCACAGGCCAATGAGCAACAGGAGAAGATGAGCAGTAGGTGAATGAGCGGTAGGCGAATCCGGCCCTGAATACAGAGTACGTATCTACTCGATAAGCTCACGTTACTGTTCACCCTAGATACTTTGCGGTATTGATTGCTGCTTTTGACAGAGCGAATAAGATAGAGCACATGGATTTCGTCCCCCCCTGGTTTTCACATGCCTGTCGAAAAGTGAATCTCTAATTGGAGAGATCTTTATATCCCACCTCCACTCAGAGGTATTATTCCATAGAGATCCTTGGTTTTGACAGGCATGCGAAAACCAGGGGGGGGGACGATATCCAGGTGCTTTATCTTAACTGTCCATGCTGCGAGGCCCCTTGTTCAGCTCTGGGTTTCGTGATCTGCTGAACCAGATATGCTGCGCATTATTTCAACCCTCTTTGCAGCAGCCACTGGCTGCCTTTCGAGGCAACCGAGCACTGCCCCTCCCTGCTTGTGGCGCTTGGCGAGGGTAGGATATGCAGCCACTTCGAAGTTGCTCTGCGCAATCACAGAGCGATGAGCGAGAGCTTGATGGAACATTTCGCTAATAACATTACGGAGTAGAGGCTAAGACATTCGATAACACATAATTATGCAGTTATGTCGGTTTGTCTTTTCAAAAAGCAGGCTGCGAGAAATTGGCCCAATTTCGAACTTTTCCCCTCACATTCTTACTGTGGCCGTTTATCACCAGAAAGCAATCAGCGCGATGTTTAATGCAAACATCCACTTCCCACAAGCGGTGCTGCTCCTCCTTATACGGGGAGTGGCAGCCGCCGAAGACTCAAGCGAGTTTACATTGAATCTCTTCACTGATATTGCTCCGTAAGTTATCAGGCCTTCCGCCAGACACCCACTGATATCTGGCTGCAGGATCCTTGCACTGTTTGGGGAGCAATTTGCCCAACAGTATCTCAGCCAAAGCTTCACTTGGCGCGATCACTTGATTTTTGCCTGCGTTCCGCTCGGTATCATTGCAGCCCTTTCGGGCGCCATTCGCACCCGAGGCCCCAGACTCGCCCGGTCGTTCATCGGCCGTGCCCGAGAAAGCCTAGCTACCGTCGAAATTGACCTCATGTCATCGGTATCTCATGAGGTGTGTGAGATGTTCAACGGGAGTGGCATTGTCCGGACGATGGGACGATCTACGCTTGCTCAGATCATCATTTTGCCAGATGTGTATGATGCCGTCCAGAGAGGCATCTCCAATGATCCATCATGTGGTATCCATACGCTCCAGACGGCACTCCAGTCTAGGGAGTGGGAAATTCCGCCCATGGAGAGGTCCAATGAGTTAGAGCTGGTCACCTTCAGGGATGCCGTCCGGAGAGGCGACTCCGATCATCCATCATGTGGTATTTATGCGCTCCAGACGGCACACCAGTCTAGGGAGCGGGAAATTCCGCCCATGGAGAGGTCCAGTGAGTTAGCGTTGGTCACCTTCAGGTGTGCCATCAGTGAGCTAACAGACGTCTTTACCAGAGTATCAAAGCAAAACCTACCGACGACTTCAAAGACTGATAAACCCCGAGGACGCAATAGAAAACCAAAGCAATCAGCCGGGAGCGCCACTCGATCCAAAATGCCCACCAAACCTTCAGCTGAACGTCTCAACCGGCCAGTCCTCCCGCGTAAGGAAGGACGCCGAACTTTTTACGGCTTCCACCACTGCGGTTGCTCTCCAGCTCTCATTAGTTGCCATTGCCGCTGTTGTGACATATCATGGCCCTACTAGCAAAGCGGTCGGGGTTGAGAACAACCTCTATGGATTTCCTTGTTACGTTGCTGGGTCTGCCCTTCTCTGCATTGGAATGGCCATCTGCTCTGCTGCTATCGAGAGCAGCACCGACGAGTATGTATGGACGCGCTCGACAGGGGGGAACATTCCAGAAGACGAAAGAGACTCGCAATCAACTCGTGACCCATACATCATGTGGATTCAGCAACCTCAAAGCGTCGGTGAGCAGGCTTTCGAATCTTATGCCATTCTTGGAGGTTCAAAGCCGTATATCATTACATCATCCCGCAGCAACGACCTTTGGACTGCAGAGACTTCTCAAGGGGGGTCCAGCGATGTGAACCAAGGCAGGAGGAGGTGGTGGGAGGGAGTTACTCTCGTCGGGGTTCTCCTTGGATCTGCGGGATTCATTGTTCAATTCATTGGTCTACGAGGACTTCCATGGCCTGTAGCCGTGTCCCAACTGCTGGCTACTGTTTTCATGGCACTCGTCAGGGCTCTGATCCGACGTGGAGTTGGGATAATCCCCTTGGCCTGTCCAGCGCTACCAGGCTACGAGCTTGATTTCCTTGCAGCCGAAATTGTCGTCTACCCCGAATTTCGCGAGTTCAAGGATGGTGAGCCATCAAATGGGGACTTGAGAGACAGGAATCTGAGTGACGTGTGTCGATGGAAAGTGCTGACAGCAAATGAAAAGGCTAGATTGACAGCTCCTTCAAACCTGGACTCAAAAGGATCAGAAGACGACACAGACTCAATTCTTAATCTGGAAAACGACACAAGACCAACACAAGGCTCAGGCGCCGAGCCTCGTCAGAAAAGCTCCAGCCAACAGCTTGTAAAAGTCCGTGAGAGATTGGCGGACCTGTGCAAATGGAAAACCGCCGTGTCTGAAATGGCAGTTGTTTTAGCGCAGTCGGTTGAGCATTTCATGGAAATCTTCTTCGAGGAGAAAACTTCGGAAGATGGCCTCAGGGATGGCCAGTTAGATAAGATCCTATGGGCAACCAAAACCAGCAATCCCGATCCTAACGGTGGCGATGATGCAGAGGAGACAGTGGTTCACATTGAAAGGAAGAATGGCACATGGGTCGCCGAGCTGGGGAAGATTGAGGCGATAATGTCGCTTTGGATGGCTAGCATTGAGGCACAACCGGTTGTGGAACAGAGTAAGGCAACTGACAACCGTTCAGATACAGGAAAGGGGGATTGGAGACGATCTGGCGGCGCCAAGGTCAAGTTTCGGAGGATTGTCGGCGATTGGAGAGGCAAGACCATTGATCATTCATTGAAGCGAGATATCTCGTGGTGGATTAGTAACGACATTGCCTTAGAATGCGAAGATGAGCACGAGGCCTCTCACCAAGGTGTGAACAAGGACTCGAGCCTCTTGATAGGGTTCGATATGCCCTTGCAAGGTCAGGTGCTGTGGTCACGATCAATCAACCCATAGCCACTAATAGGTTGCTCTAGGGAACTCACAACCTCACCACACGAGTGAACGGAGAATGATTCACTCATCGACTGCAGAACTGCCACACATCATGGCGCAACACCTGTTTACAAGTTTCATCTGGGCCGCCACGGAACACATGTCAAAGAACATTTTACACCAGGGAGAACCAAACGTCCCCGAATTCGTCAAGCTCGATCCAGCCACCGAGTTTGACCCGGACAACTTAATTTCCAACTGGTATAAGCCGCGCCTGAGCCATCCTAGACTATCACAGGCGGTAAAGGGGATAGAATCATGGGGGCTTGGGACGGTAAACGACATTCTCTTGTGCATGATCCCAGCCCTCGGCTTTAGGGACTTGCTCCCTAACGAGGTAGTCCTTGGACTCATGCCATCAATCCCCGAGGGGATTCGGCAACACGGATGCCAGGAAATGACACATCTGTACAGAAAACTGCTAGCACGATGCAGTAGCCGAGATGGCGAGTGTTTCGTGACAGCGGTATTGTTGGAAACGATCGAGTTTATACTTATCGCCTCGGAAAGTCTTGCGTTGATCGACACACTTAGAAGCCTTTTAGTTGACATTGCTGAGAAGTTTCCACGCACACTGAAGCATCTAGCATTGGGATTTCATCTGCAGGGTCGCGCACAAAAGCTCCGTCAGGTTTTCAGGCGTTGTGGGTTCCGCCATAGTCTTGCGGAAGCCCTCGTACCATCCAGCAACACCATGGTGAGGCAGCCCTCTTCTGGCTTTCGAGAGGCTTGTGGGTTCCAAGCCTGGCATTTTGAGGCTTTGGACAGAAGTTATACGATCCTGAATGACCCTGGTGGTAAGCTCTACCTGGCTACACATCCCCTCGAGATTGAAAAGTGCCTCCAAGCTAACTATTTTAGTTTCTCACAGGGCATCGCCCGACATATTTGGATGGACTCCGTTACACTATGCTATAACTGCCCCGCCTCAAGAGCATCCTGAAATCGCAAGATATGTCGGTAGGGGAACTCTGACTCCGGGGGTGGAGGCATATTCGTGCCTAGACAAATCTCATCGGAGCCCCTTTCATATTGCGGCTTCTTTCGGTCACCTAGAATTTCTCACCGCATGCTTCGACTGTGTTGAGACAGATGCAGATACCCGAAAGGATGCCCTGAAGGCAGGCGGATTGGACGGCAAGACCCCATTGCATCTCGCAGTTGAGGGACAACACTTGGACTGCGTCGAGCTGTTGCTAAAGCACCTGTCGCCTAGCCAAGCCGACATCTGGGGACGGCATCCTATCCATGTCGCAGCCCTTGGGCGGAGCTATGAGATTGGAAGAAGACTGTTGGCCCATTTTCCTCAAGCTTTTCATGTCGACAACCTCGGCAACACCCCATTGACCTACCTTCTGAGGAATGAGAACGATGAGACAGTGGACCAGGGTCGTACCGACTTTGCCAAAGAACTCATGGCAACATGGACCGCGGCCAAGGCCGACGACGACAGCGGAAACTATCACCTTCACTATGCGGCTGCATTCTCGGATGAGGATGAAATTGAGAATCTCGTAAAAGATTTGGGAAACGTCAACATCCCAAACAGACAAGGCCAGACGCCGCTCCATCTGGCCGCCCTCGAGGGTAGGGCAGCAGCTGCAAGGAAGCTGATCAGTCTGGGGGCCCAGGTCGGAAGCATTGATGACAAAGGCTGGAATGCATTGCATTACGCAGCAGGCTGCCGCGACGCTGAACGTGACCTGGTATCCCTGATCTTGAATGCTGGAAGAGACACGATCAAGGCTACCAATAAGAAGTCGCTCAGAACACCCCTACACATTGCAGCTGCAGCGGGCAATGCATCGGCTGCAATGCTTCTGGTCTCTGAAGGCGTTGAGTCCAGCGTCAGCGACAAGGATGGAGATACAGCACTGCAGCTGGCATTGAAGCACAATCGGCAAGAGACGCTTGACAAATTGCTCTCCTGTGGTGAGGTACTTAACGGCTGGCGGGAGCGTGGTCCGGATGGCTTCCAAGATCTTGATTTGGCTATCAGGCATTGCAACACGAAATGTCTCAGTACCGCCCTTCTTCATGCGGCGACGAATATGCCGATGCGGATCTATGGGTTGAAAGCCATGGTTACTGACCGAAAGTGGGAACTTGAGGATGCTGACTTGTTCAACCGTGTCTTCAAGAGCATTCCAGAGATGGAGCTATCAATCCTGGACCTCGATGTTCTCATTCAAATGTCCCTCACGGTGAGCAGTAGCGACGCTATTCATCAAGCGTGGAGCTCCAGACGCAACGATCTGGGAGCATTGAAACGGGACCCGTGGGCACTACACTTCCTTGCCCAGCATGGCGATACAGCCACTCTTGCACAGCTGCTGGAAGCCGAGGCAGATGCTTTGCGCCTGGACAAGGATGATTGGATCCCATCAGACGTCGCTGATAGTTACGGCCAGACCGCGGCGGGCGACCTTTTGAGGGATCACCTAGCAAAGACCGACATTGGACGACCCGACAAGCCGTCGTATCATGTCCCAGCAACTATTCGTGATATATACCAGGACCCTGACATCACTATCAGAGGTGCCCGTGACGGGTTGGATATCTCGGTCGCTCTGACTAACCCGGGGCTCTCATCTGCTGTTTTCCGCACCCAAGAATGCATACCGCCTAATGCTAAACACTTTTACTTTGAGGCTGGGACGTGGATCAAGAATGAAAGCGGGTGCGTATTTACATCGATGATTCTAAGGATTTAACCAAGTTCTCAACGATCTTGGTGTTTGCATTTACTAACACGGTGTAGTAAACTCTACGTCGGATTCTGCACCGCCGACCTACCACGCGACAAACTACCCGGGCAACACCCTGGTTCCTGGTCCTACGAGATTTCGACTGCGACCTTGACTGCCTGGGCACTCAGGGAGAAGGACGCCAGCAGCCAGACCATCGAGTCTTGGGGACAACGTCTCAACGTGGGATGCGGGCTGAACATGCTCACCGGTGAAGGTTTCGTAACCCTGAATGGGAATCGGCTGAACTCAGGTAAATAACATGTCTGATTATCGATTACCAAGCTAATTTGCTCTTAGAAACCGTCTTCCACAAGCACAAATTCTTCGTGGGCAAAGTTTATCCTTGCGTGGCCTTTTCCACTCACAAGCTGAGAGGTTGCTTGGGGGCTCGTGTTCTTTTCTCACCGTCCCCAACAATCCGATTTCGTTATGTGGGACCGTACTCTTGAAGTTAGGTGATGTTTCGTTGGTTTCATGCGAAGTGGTTCAATTCTCATGTTTGGTATTTCCGTCTAACCGTTATGCCGTGCACTGTGACGGTTTCTAATCCTTATTTCTCACTGTACGATCATGTCTTCTGTGCCTCGGTTCACGTTCATTCTCCAAGTGTCGCTTGTTGAAGTTCTTGTTAACGACTGGGCTATTGTGCTTATTCAACGCCATGTGTTGGCCAATGGGCTGGCAGACTCAGATGGCCGTGAATTATTCTGCCTTGCTGCCTGTAACTAGCGCGCCCCGCCCCATCACGGCTTTGCTGGAACGATTACGTTGCGTGAATAGATCGCCACCTGCTTGACCGTTAGGATAAAGAGAAGAAAGTCCCGTCTCTTGGAAGCGGGCTCCGAGCTTGGCGTCTAAACATGTCAACCATCACTTCTCGCTTGGCCTTTGCCTCTGTTGTCTCCGAAGCCGAAGGTGCAGACATTGAGGACACCTACATCTCTCTCGACAGTCGACAGATCCGGCTTCTAACGCTCGAACCTGGGAAATACGGCGACGAGATTGTAGGCCATCTCGAAATAGTTGACCTCAAGGACGAGCCCATCTTTGAAGCTCTGTCCTATTGTTGGGGTGATAGAACTGATGTTTGCGAGATCACTGTCGATGAGCACAAGGTTTGCGTTACGAGGAACCTGTACGGAGCTCTTCAGAGACTGAGATATGAGACCGTTACCCGTCAAGTCTGGGCCGATGCCATTTGCATCAATCAGGAAGATGACGTCGAAAAGGCACACCAGGTCAACTTGATGAAAGATATCTTTACGAGAGCTTCAGGGACCACGTTATTTATCGGCGACTACCGAGACGACGCAACGTCTTCCACACCATTCAGCACAGAGGTCGAACCAGAAACCCAGGCTGGAGTCGAGAATGCGATTTCCCTCATCCGCAAGCTGGCTGACGATTGCCACATCTTCTATCTCGACTTCAACACCGATGCCAGCTCTCTACCAGACAATTCATTCCAAGCCTGGTACAAAGCCACCGAATCCATACGCTCCCTTGTCACCCAGCCCTGGTGGTCCCGCATGTGGACTGTCCAAGAAGCTGTCCTACCAGCTGACCCAACCGTGCAATACGGGGCCATCAAGCTGAGTTGGATGGTCTTCAGCCAGGCTGTGGATAACATGTTCGGGCACTTTCAAAAAAGGTGCTGCAACATGAAGGTCCGAAACGACTTGGCCGAGGAGCCGCCTATTGTCACCTTTTACAATAAGGTCTCGGCTGTTGATCGACGAAGAGAAGATCCGCTGCCACTGAATATGCTCTTGGGCAGATTCCGTGATCGCAAAGCGACTGATGCCAGAGATATGATCTATGGGGTCCTTGGACTTGCGCACGATGAGGCTACCACGGCAGGAATCGAAGCTAATTATACCATCGAGACGGTGCAGTTGTATGCCCGGATAGCTCGCAAGTTGATACAGCTACACGGCGATCTCCGGCCGTTTATGCAAGTCTATCACTTCCAGGGAGATCGTCTTCATGGACTACCGTCATGGGTTCCGGATTATTCTCTCGGCGGCGATTGGGAATACTACTCCGTCGCTTTACTGTACGTTCAGAACTTTTGGAAGCCCGTCGACTTGACCCCATTCAAGCCTTCCGCCGGGGACAACCCTTTGGAGCTGGACGTTTCTGGTATTCTCTTTGACGACATCATAGCTGTTGGTGATTCAGTGACACCTTGTCCGAGGAAGCAGATTATGGATGTGTTTGACAAGTGGGTTGACCTCGTTCGATCTCTCGGTTACTGGAGCTCCCGATATCCCACTCAAGAGGGAACATACGAAGACAACATGTGGATGATACTCTGCCGTGGTCTGATTTGGCTTAACTCGCACGACTACCGAATGGCAACCCACGAAGACAGACAGCTTGTGGAGGAGGAAATACCTACAATTCCAGACGGAAGGCCGGTCAACATTGACCTACAGCTGCTATACTTTCAGCGGTTCTTCATCACGCGCAATGGCTATATGGGCCTGGCATCTCCGAATATTCAAGTCGGAGACACGGTCCATGTTTTGGTTGGCGGAAATACTCCATTCATTATGAGAAAACCTGGACAGGGCCTCAGCGACCAGAGCAACCATTTCTCTCTCGTTTCTGCGGCCTTTGTCCATGGAATCATGCAGGGCGGTCTGTTGCCCAAAGAGGAAGCGCTGGAGTCATTCACGCTTGTTTAGCGCCTTTATTCATAGACACTCTGTCGAATAGCATTGGAGTACTGAGGCTCGAGTGGTATACAATACACGAGAAATACTGCAGTAAGTCCCTGGAGGCGGGTTGGATATATCCTCGACAGCCAGCTCTGGGGCTACAGAGATCATTGTCAATCTGAAGTCTGGCACATATGGGCAATCTTTTTAAGTAACCTAGTTCCTTTATCTTGCCCTTAGAATTCCCACTGCTTCATGAGAGTGTTCTCTTCAATCTCCTTGGCAAAGTTGACCAGGTGGGTCGAATGACACCAGGGCTTAATCTCCTCCTCCTTCCGAATCGTGCCAGAGAAGAAAGTGCACCACTTCAGTCTGGGATGCGCCTCATTGATCTCGGCTCGAGTAGACTCATGAAGCATCTTGCCAAAATCCTTGACGTGAGGATGATATCCCGTGTTGTCGTATGTTGTCGCGAGCTGGATAAGCTGCCCGAAGTATGTAATAGTTCCGTCGACCCCCATGTCTTCATGGCGGATGATGGCTTCAGAGGTTGCCTCGGCTTGATCTTTGGTAGCTCCAATGTCGTTCAGGATGTGGAGAGCTTTGATGCCGCCATAAATGTCAAACGACATGCGGGTCGCAGTGAGATTCTCCTCGGCGGTGCCGATATCATGCAAGAGGCACGTGAGAGCCCAGCTGGAGGGGTTCACGACAGCATACCGTCCAGGGAACTGCTGCTTCGTGATGGCCATTCCTGTATCTGATATTAGTCATGTAAAGATGAGACTGAGTGTTGGATATGTACCGATGTAGTAAACTCGCATCGAGTGGTTGAACGTCTCGGGATGAAGTCGAGCCTTGACATAGTCGACCGTCTTTGCAACGATCGGATCATCCGATGGAAACTTGATGTCTTTGATTGATAAGGGACCGGGTTCATTGATGTAAGGCTTGTCGCCGAAAATAGCTCCCGCATCAGCAGGGGTGCTGGTCCAGCCGTTGGCACCAACTTCGTCTTGAGACATTGTGAAGAGTAAGATGCGGGATTACGAGTTCTGTTGAGATAAGAAGAGGGAATAAATATGATATGAAGAAGAGTCAAAGTTTTATTTGTAGCAGAAGGAAAGATCAGTCAAATCTCCGCATGGTGGCACACATATCAGCAATTCCTGACGTAATGCACTATCCACGTTCACAACGCAGAGAGCTGATGTAATCCGGAGGAGATCTCAAAATTCCCATAGTGATTGACCATTGTCGAACTCAACCGGCCGCCGGGTATTGGCCGCCGACTTGATGTGTCATTACCAAGTGAAAGAATACCTCTTCTCCAATGGTTGAGAGCGGAGAACCCAGTCTCTTGCCGAGAATACACTCGGTGAAAATTTGTCATCGAGATAACCTTTGACGCGGCATGTTATAGCGCGCCCTTATCCTGCGCCCTAGTGTCAAGAGCATGTAAGTATGCGGGAACAAGGAGGTTCTGTTAGTAGTAACCGAGGATAAAAGATGAGGTTGGGATACACACTAGGGCATGACAAAAAGCGTATGCAATATCGTTCTAATCGATCCGTACTAGTTGCAGGAAGTACAGCTAAGCGGATGGGTTGAAGAGCAGATGTGTGACATGCTGAATTGGCTAGTTGATGAGTATTATCTACCTGAGTGTATAACCAGTAAACTGAGCTAAGAAGAATTCTAAAATACTAGATTTGAGCTCAGGTTTGTAGTATAGCAGTTTCCTCTACTTGAAGATTATTAGAATGTAGGATAGCAAGGTGATTCAAGGAAGCATTTAGTAGTGATATCCCTAGAAGGAGAGCCTTTTAAAACATTAACTAGCGTGAGATTTCCTACTAACAACTAGAACCAGACAAGACTGGGATGATACCAGAGTATTTTGGTGTCGATGCTGTTAAGCAAAACTCCATAACTACTGTAGTAATCGGTGCCGTCGGCCTTTTGCCCTCTCCACCCGTCAAAGGAGCCACGGAAGATTACTTTAGCCGCTTGAAAGAGCCAAGGAGCACTTAGAGCACCAATGAATCCAATGTGAGGAAATGGGTGATCTCGTGGTGTACTCATCGAGATGCTACTCTGCTCGCTGGATGTAACCTTCACGGTGATCCGAGCTTGATCAGGTGGCCAAGCCGGCCGAAAGGAAAAGCAGCTGAATCAAGGACAGTGCCTAACAAAGCTCCGCAAAAATAAAGTTTCTATACCATCTTGAAGAGTATTGGCTAGAAGTGGAAAACTCTACGGAGGTCGATGAGAGTGACCAAAGAAGGAAACTGCCAAGTTCATCATGAGGTGTCTTGGGTGGCAATGGGTAATACGTATGGAATGAGGATGACCCCAGCCTGAATGCTTCCCCCGCACTCGATGAGTTGCATCAGGTTAAAATGGAATCGAACAAGGCACTTTGAACTGCCGGCTCCTCGATGACTCGGCTGTTGGCCACGACTGAATGGATTGACGCGGATGCCACTCTACCCTGCAGGCTGGATGTTTCTATTTAGCCGGGGCTTACTATTGGCCATGGTTTCTTGCTAAAAAAGACGGCGGTCAAACCAATCGAAGAGGCAAGGCATGTGCCTGTGACCACCGCCGTGAAGCCATTCACGGCTCTCTCTGATCCACTTAAAAAGATGCTACCTTACACACATACCAGTCGTTTCCTCAATAACCTCGAGGATGCCAATTGCGTGATAGTAAGATTTTTCAGCGCAAGAAAAGAAATACCTGTCCTTGAAACATCTTAGCTCGCAAACCCGAGATCCTCCGATAGGGGTGTTTCATGACGCGCTCTGGCTCCATCTGATCTTTGGCATGTTTCTCCGACTGCAACTTGAAAATTTCTATTTCAGATATACATACGTGATCAATTCCAGGAACATGTATCAGCTTGATGGATCAGGATTCCAGGGAGGTTATTCCCGCCTTGCTGTTGGTCGCTCATATTTCACCGCCAAACATCCCCAGAGCCTCAAGTTACCCCACGAATGAGCTTCAAACAAGCATTTAAACATGCTACAGCACCCACAAGAAGCTCCTGAAGAATTTCTCCAGTGGATAAATTTACCAATCCCGTTTCACAATGAATGGCTGAGATGCAACCCAGCAAGCGCCCACCGTGTGGAGAAGTCTTGTTTCATACAAATAAAGCCAAGATCTCGCCTCGCGTCATTGAATCTACGGAGAATCGGGTCATGTTCCCGTTTCCTGGGGCCACGGGATCTGTTCGAAACGTGGGCATATGACTTGAGGCTCGGAAGATGCACCCGTAGTCCGCGAAGACATGCATCCCATTGGTTGTAGGGAGTATAGCCTGAAGGTGATCGACCACGCCACCGCTGTACATGAAACCTTCCATTGCCTCGGAATAAGACGTGCTCCTATGGGATGTTCTTGGTAGGTGGCATCAATCAAGCCCTTGTCGAGACCTGGTGGCTCTGTTGGGTAATTCGGATCTTCACTCTCCTTGCCAAGTCCCCAAACTTGGTCCCACGTTAAGAATTTTACGTATACTCCGTTACGAATGCGGTTAGTGGTTTTATAGTCGAGGCCTTGGCTATAGAGGCTCAGTTATGCATATCGAAGTTCCTTGTATAGTAGGGGGCTTCACCTTCTCCAAGCACAGATATAAGAAGGGTTTCTGTCCCTAGCTTTATCATTCCTCAGCTCAAAGCAACCAACAGCAACTCGACTCAGCCCAAGATCCTTCACAATGCATCACACCAGCCTTTCTCTCGGTCTCCTCACTGGCCTCCTCGCCGGAGCTGCCAACGCCCACGGCCACGTCAAGTCCATCATCGTCGCAGGCGGCCAGACCTACACTGGTGGTCTTCCCTGGAACGCTCCTGCCGACGCTGTTGGATGGTCTGCTGGTAACCAGGATAACGGCTTTGTGGAACCCAATGCCTTTGGGACCGCCGATATCATCTGCCACAAGAACGGCAAGCCCGCTTCCAACGCTGCCACTGTCGCCGCTGGAGATACTCTCACATTGGTGTGGGATACCTGGCCAGAATCTCACAAGGGTCCTGTCATTGAGTATCTTGCTCCCGTCTCTGGAGACTTCGCGAGCATCAACAAGGCTAGCCTCTCGTGGACCAAAATCTCTGAGAAGGGCCTCATCTCCGGCTCTAGCCCCGGAACCTGGGCTGCTGACCAGCTTATTTCCAACGGGTTCTCTTGGACCGTCACGATCCCCAAGAACCTGAAGCCCGGCAACTATGTTCTCCGCCACGAGATCATCGCTCTTCACTCCGCCGGTCAGGCCAACGGAGCTCAGGCCTACCCCCAGTGCATCAACCTCAAGGTCACCGGCAGCGGTTCCGGTTCCCTCCAGGGCTCAGGCGCTTTCACCACCTTCTACACCCCTCAGGACCCTGGCATCCTCTTCAACCTCTACCAGTCTTTCAGCAGCTACCCCATCCCCGGCCCCGCTGTCAAGACCCCTTAAGCAGGATCAACTCTGGTGTAGTACGACACCTCTTTTCAAGTTGAATGCGCTGGAATCGTGGACTTGAGGGAGCTGCTTGAGCTCAGCTGGTCTTTTTTCTTCTCTCCTCACTAGTTGAATCATTTCAAAGGCATGGTAATGGCCAAGAGCTGTGCCTGCTGGTAAATACTTTGATGTACCCTCAGAATGTCGATGCGAGCAGGATGGATATGCAATTTGGTTGCAGTCTACGGCATAACGGGCATTGTCGCCTCGCAACGCTATGTATATAAGAATGAACAACGTTGAACCCGTTTAATATATGTGCACCGTGACTTAACTCCAATGTCTAAGATCGAACCATGAAATGCGTAGCGGCAGGGGGAAGCTGTCCCTCTCAGACAAAACCCCGTTTTCGGCAGTTGACGAAAGGACTCCCTGCAAGACCGCATGTCGAACCGAACAGTATCATATACAGCGATCCCACGCCGACTTTGCACTTAAACAAGATTTAAAACGCCACTCATGAGTAGTCAGTTTGGATGTCTAGTTGCACCGTATTAACGTCGAGAACATCCTCGTCGTCTTTTCAATATGTGACACTCGACTGCTCTATGGCGAAGATTCATCGACGATGAAGCAGGTGGGTTTTAGTAGTACTTCATTATTTTAAGGCGCTCTCAGCACTAGTCAGCCTCTTACTAAAATATCCATATTCATTGGAACTCTTCTCGGCAAAGAATGGATGTACGTCGAAGGCTGTTCCCAGGAGAGCCATCGATGCAACTATAAGCACTCGGAGAGGTGCGAGTCGGCCGTGCCTAGAGTCAAGCAGTAACCGCTTCTTACAGGGTATCGAGAAGGGTTGTTATTGTTATCATCGATGAGGGCTCTAAAAGAGGCCATCGCCACAACAGTTCAAGACAAAGGTATCAGTATTTACGTGACGGCATCAAAGCCCAACACAAAACACCATAAATTTTAAAACAACGCAATCTAGAAGCTTATATGGCTATATTTGATAGAGAAACCGGGAAGTTATTTGGGAGAGAAAAGCCAGTCCAAAATCCAGAATTGGGGGCTGACAGTCTCAACATCTCGTCCTATTCTACGGTCCTTAGGAGTCACCCTACACCAAACAACCACCGGCTGCCCTAACTTATATCGTCCGCGAAGAGACCATATCAATAGTTCTACATTTAATGGCGAAGATAATGGCCTGATGCAATGCCGTGCCCTCTTGCCTTTGCACTGCTCCGGTCGTCAAGCACTTGGAACCCTGGGTCACAGAATCCTGACAGCGTTCTCGATAATGCCAGTTCGCTATGCGCATTACCAAAGAAGCGGAAATATTTTGCAGTCGTTGAAACTCATCCTCATTATCATTACATAAACTATCGATTACATGCGTTACCTCCCAAACCTCTTCTTTATCCGTGAAATTGCTGGCGTCAAATACATTCCCTTTAGTCTGTCCCTCAAGTGATGATTAAACCCATACGTCAACGCGTTCGCCAGCCCGATATACTGCGTCGAAATCTGCAGAGCCGCGATAGTCGTCTTGCTGGTTGAGTGTCCCGAAGCCTCCATGAGGCGATTGATAAGTCCCGGCATCCACAAAAGAACGTACATGAAGGGATACGCGTTGAGAAGCATCATCCTCTTGATCTCGACTTCGACTTCGTGAGTGTCTCGTCGTATGGGGAACTCGCTTGCGTTGGTCTGCAACGTGGCACCTTGGCCATGTCTCTCAACTGGAGATGCGTCATCATACCTGACGTGGGCGTTTTCTGGGATTGGCAGTCCCAATTCCTTTCTGGTTGCAGATGGCATGTGACGCGTCGACCTTCTTCTCGGTCTGGTAGAGCTGGACCCCGACCCTTCTGCCGCCTCCAAGTCTAAGTCGGCCAGTTCTTCCTTGTTGCTGCTCCGTATCTTGTCGTCATCAATGTCCCGTTGCGAGTTTGTCGTATTCGATCCATCGCCAAAAGTACTGAGCTCAACTTCTTCATCCTTCATGACCTGGAACCCTCCCTTCCTCCCACATTTCGACCAAAATGAGCCCATCGTTCCTGTAGAAGGTGTGTCGTAAGATGATGACCGTTGGTTAACTGGCTTCGAGCCCAAGTGTCGTCGTAGATATGCCCAGATGTAGATGTAGACGCCAATGGTAGAGAAGATGACCAGGAATCGCCAACCATGACCCATCCCATAGCGAAGATCAGGCCGACCTGCAGAGATCCAACACCAATTGCCGCCGACTGGCACCATCTCACCTAGTAATGTCGGGGTGAGGCTAGTGATGAGTGGAATAGTCCAGACAGAGAGACAGGTCAGGATCCATCCTTTCGTCGAGACGCCTGGCATGTACACGAAGCGTGTTACCGTGAGAAGGGTAACAAGGGCGATGGCGAGGATTGAAAAGTCGGCTGCTTGGACTGAAAACTGACCCACCATGCCGTTCACGACGCATGGTGTACCGGGCTGTAGTTCACCAGTCTTGAGAAAGATGATGCCCGATACAGAGTTGTTCAAGGTGTTGACGAACTCTACATTACCATGTGAGCGATGATCTCAAGTGAGTGTGATGTGATGCGATTGCATCGATGAAAAGCGTACCTGCTACCACCAAGTTCAACACGAGAACATGCCGAAAGCTCCGCAAATGACGACGATATATAGTGAACGAAATCAGAACAAAAGTCGTCGCCAAGCACGAAAGGGCGCTGCCCGCCAAGGTGAGGGAGGAAATCACCCGATCCACGTCCACAGCCATGTTGAACCCATCTGTGTCGTATTTCTGCGGCGGTGACGGTGACAGTGACAGAATCCCAGAAAAGATAAAAAGTCAAGAAGAAGTGTCACCTTTAACGGTGCGTCGGGTCTTCATCACCCGAGACGCGGCCTCAGGGGTCGGACAAGGCAGGGGAGCCTTACCGAGCCCCGGAGGGAATACGGGGTGACCGTTGTCAATTGAAGGGGTCATGGAAGATAGGATGAAGTGTGAACTTGTGGGGGAGTTGCGAGGCTCAAGTTCAAGAGGCTGCTGCAATTGGTTGTTGGTATCGGAAATGGCGGAGAGCTGAGAGCTAATTATTCCGTCTGAAATGACTGATAAATCCATCCTATCAAGCAAGATATCACAATTCCTAAACTTTTCTAGAACCGACGTCGAAAAGACGTAAAATTTAGAGTTTATTCCACCGTTTGAAGTCCCCAACAAGCGAGTTTGAGGAAAGCCACTACCGCAGCCAGGGGCTCCGCATCAAATAACACTTCGGTAATCACAAGCCGGGGTAAGACACGGCACATAACCAATCTCAGATACTCGACCGAAGCTTCTAGCCAGTTTCAGACCCAGTGGCAAGGCTGATCCCGGGGTTAGTGACGAATACGGAGATTCTGTCGTGGCCCTACGACGGCTTCTCCGCCGTGTTGGTTGTAGGGCTTGAAATAAGAGGGCGATGTTGGGAAATCATGTTGTTGAGTGTCAACCAAAGGGCTGGTAGTTTGCGCCTTGTGGGGTCTGCTTACGGGATGTGGGATGGATGTCCCAGGGCTGAAGACCCCTGAGAGGACGGAATAATGATGGATTGGGACTCGATTCGTCAGCTTGGGCGTTGTGAGCAGGGTCTGAGGCTATTTCAGAACTGGCAATAATCTGAGTGGCGAACAGCTACATAACCAACGTCTTGTCGCTTATCCTTTAATTGCGTCCAACAGAATCCTATTGGTCTTCTCGTATATTTCGTTGGCCTCATTCAGAAAGTACCCTGCCGATCATCTGGAGTCGCTGGTTCAGGTCTGGATGATCTCCGTGGGCAGCTTATTCAAAACCCGCGGAGAGTGTAGCACACCATATCGACCACCTAATCTGTCATGCCATAGCTATCAATCATGGATCCAATTTGCCGTTGACACCTCTTATCGCATTTTCTGGGAATTGGAACAACTCCTGGGCCCAGACGTCGTGGATGTCATTCGCCACCAACTTGCACATTGCCGCCGCACTCAGCGTGCTGTCTCTGGAGAAGAGCCCTCGCCCCCGCCTCTACATCGCGAAATCTAGCGTCAAAACTTGGCCAATATTGCATGTATAATGCCCAGTGAGATAGTCAATGTTTGGCGGGCATTGTATGTGAGTGGACGTGCGAAGTTGGCTCGGGGAAAGAGACTTCAGCGTCAGTGTCGATTTCTCGCCTACCGAGACATCGGGCTCCGAACATGTGGGGGGGCATTGCTAAGGCTCGCGACTTTGCGATTGGGTTTTCACATCAAGCGACTCTCAGCCCCTGTTCAACTGGACAGTAGGGCGTTGGTGGCTTGCGTCTTGGCATCGTCGGTACTCCGCAGTGGCACTGCCCTCAGCGTCGTCAGCGCAGCAAAACCTCCTATTCTTGAAGCAGTGAGAGATGAAGAAACTCACCCAGGATTTTGTGAGGCACCGATGTCAACGTTAACTTGCGAATGCCTATGCTTCTCTAGCCACTTGACTTTGTGCCTTCCATGATGCCTCGAGACGTGGACGCCGGCAGAACCAATCGCACGCCTCAGCCAGGCCTGCATATCAGTTTCAACCGCCCAGAAGCATCCAATGGCATATCGAGATGCAGACTGAGCCACCACCACGGCGTACAGCATATGGGCGTGAGGGTCAGCTGACCTGGCGCAGGGAGCTGAACGACAGCCTGATTTTTAGAATCAGGCTCTGGAAATCTCGGATTCTTTCTTCTCCTTCTATCATCATCACCTCGCTAACCATCTCTTGTTTCATCAACGCATATCCCGCAACGTCCACATACGCCATTCGCGATGGAGGTCGCCGCGGCCGCCATTGCCTTTGCGCAGGGCATCGGCATGATTACCACCGGCATCCGAACGCTACATTCAATCCGGCAGGCTCCTGTTGAGTTTATGGACTTGCTGAATCATCTTTCCACACTCAACGGGCGGGCTGAACTTCTCCGACGTTCTCTCGACTCCTTGGCAGGTGTCCATTCGGACGTCCCCGACGTGGACATCGACACGATTCGCAATCTTCAAGTACAGTTTGAGGAGATCTCTAGCCAGTTAAACGACACAGCCACGAATTTTATTGCTAAAAGCAAGGGACTCGACAGCCAGGGACGTCATAGGATCCCCAGAATCATGTGGCAGAGGCAGCAGTCAAATCTGATGGGACTTCGCCAACGAGTGAAGCAGCTGAGCAGCGAGATGACGGATTGTCTAGCTGCTATTAACACTTCTCAGGGGTGGGCTCGAGTCGATATTATATACACTTGGTTGCACTCAAAGGCTGACGCAAAATGACAGGGTGCGGCAGACTGGTCTCGTGCTTGACGTCAGAGCGGTCATGGAACAGTCTTTTACGGATATTGCGTCACAAATTCAGCACGGAAACACCTTGACAGAGCAAGACCACGAGTCGATTAATCACATCGTGCAGCAGAACGAGACCCAAACTGCCCTCCTCCATTCGACTTTAGCAAACCATCAAGAAATCGGTGCAACCATCAGCAGGTACGTCTATTCCCCTTCTCTCTGTAGCACCTTTTGATATCAGCTATGTGTAGAAGACTGGATGTTTTCGAAACGAGAGTCGAGACGCAGCTTTCCCGGGTCATGGAGAACTTGTCCCCGGACCGACATTCGAACCGCGCCTCTCAAGGCTCTCAGACCAGAACCCAGTTTGGCCACACAGTGATATCAGTCAGCACAACTCTCAGGCAGACATGTCCACCAAACTGCAGATGCCAGTGCCATCGGACTTCATATGCTCGCACACCAGAATGGTTGAGCTCAGTCATGGGATCACTCTTTGTGCAGTACAAGAGCCTTCCGATACTGGGCATCAAGAAATGCGACAAGCCGTTGTGTAAATCAGCGTCTCAGTCATCAATTCAGCTTCAGTGGTGTTTCCCCCGCTGGCTGGTAGCCCGGGCACTTGTGGCGTCGATATCGTGGAGCTCTATCAACGATGACGGCGCGGCTCTGTTTCTAAAGATTCCGCGGTCTATCTACGGTTTCGCGTGGTTGGTTACGTCAAGCCATGACGATAGGGCCTTCATCCAGCATTACATGGACGGCACGATTCGTCCAACGGATATCTTGGCCGAATGGGGCGTAAACTTTCTAACAGTAAGACAATGTTCAAACTGGTGGGCTCGAGGGACATTGAATGACGTAATGTGCTCACCTACCTTAGGTATGCATCGATCAAAAATACTGGCAACTTCTGCAAATTCTTCTGGATTTGGGGTTTGACCCAAGGATGAAGGATCTGACGGGCAGGTAAAATTTATCTTGTCAGTAAGAGGACTAACAACTAAGTTGCAGATGTGCCATTCATTGGGCGCGGCAATACGAACTAGATGGAAATTCCAACTGGGCACCCGCAGACGTTCAAGTGACACTGAGGCAGATTGCGGCCATGGAGCTTGAGGATACGTCGCCGCTGACCATGATACATCAAGTAATCCGAGAGGACACGACACATTCGCTGGACGAATGCATTCAAATTGAGCCACAGCACATCAACACGCCAGATGATGTTGGGTTCGCCCCCCTGCACTGGGCTGTGTGGAAAGAAGACATGGCCGCATTTCAGACTCTGGTAAAAGCATCGGCCAATGTCAACCAGCAAACCAGTCACGTACGTGAGACGCCGCTTCACTTCGCATGCATGCATCACAATGTGGACATGGTTCAAACACTTCTCGATTTGGGCGCATCCATCTCGTTGGTTGACCGTAACAAATGGACGCCATTGCATTACGCTACCAACCAAATTCAGGGCCGACAAAAAGAGATGGACGTGGTCCAAATTCTCTTGGATGCTCATGCCGACCCTAATTGTGGGGATGGGGAAGGATCCACCCCCTTGCACCTTCTGTTTGACGATGAAGTTGTCGACCTGGACCACGTCGCGGCCTTGGCAAGAGCTCTCATCGATGCCGGCGCAGACCTCGAGGCCAAAGAAATATATGGAAGAACAGTTCTTCTCTGGACTTGCGCTTTTTCATGCAAAAATATGCCCATCTTGATTGATCTTGGGGCAAATGTCAAAGCGGTAGATGACAACGGACGAAATATGCTCTCAAATTTGGTCAACAACGAAACAGATCTCGAGCCCAGTTTGTTTTACCCAGAACTGCTCGTGGGTGTAAATCCCGACGCTCGCCACGAAGACAATGAGACTACATTGGGTGTCATGGCTACTAGGGTGCGCGACTCCATCAACTGGCGGCCATTATCTCTTCGTGTCGTCGTTGACATGGTCGACCTGATCCTGGGAACCCGCGAGGCAAACTGGGCAGCCGGACTATTTCTAGGTAAGAAACAAGAGTTGGAAAAAGATGGTTCACACGCTCGGATGCATCGATGGGTGATGCACCAGCGTCAGTTGATGCAGCGAGACGAGTCATGAGGTGGCTTTGTTTGTGAGCCAGGCGACCTCCTAGGATGGACAAAAGACGAGTACAACGAAAGCACTACATCTGACACTGATGACGACGAGCTTCATCCCTCAGATGGCAGTGGTTCAGGGGATTGGGAAACGATGAGCGAAGACGACGACGAAGAAGAAGAAGAAGACAACGATGATGATAACAACAATGGTAACGACGAAAGAGAGTGGAGCGACGGCGAGAATAGCATCACTTTTCACGATGCCCGTGAGAGCTTGGAGTAATCTACTTCAGATAACAGGTGCCTCTTCTGCCAAAATTAACGCTACGTCGAACCTATTCACGTCTCTTAAACACCAACTGGCATTCATCCTGTTCATCAAGTCAGCAAACATCTCAGAGGCTTCAAGCAACCAACATACCATGGGAAACAAGGTCGCAAAAACTCGAATCTCCTCCGAACGATCCGTCGCATGATGTTCCCACTCAAGCTCCAAAGCCGCCTTGCCAATCATAGCAGCCATCGTCAACGGCACATACTTCCTCGCCAGACAATCATGCGGTCCGGCCCCAAACACGAGCCAATTCTTGGTCTTTTGCTCAGCATCCCCCGTGATCCACCTATCCGGGTTAAAGGTCTCGGGGTCCGGATACGCCTTTGCGTCGTGGAGGGCGGGGTAGCACGATGGGACGATCATGGAGCCTTTGGGGACGGTGTAGTTGGGTGTTACGGGGAAGGATCTTGTGGCGAGGTAGGGGATGAAGATGACGGGTGGACGCCAGCGGAGGAGTTCCTTGACAACAGCGTTGGTGTATGTCATTGATTCGAACATGGATAGTTCAAAGGGGCGGTTTCTGTCGCCGCCTCGGATGGCGAGGTTTTCTTCTCGGAGACGGTCCAGGACGTCGGGTCGTTGGGCGAGAACCTGGAAAAGCCAAGTAGTAGCGCTGCTCGATGCGTCCTGCGAAGCGAATAAGAACGTAAACATAGTGCTCCCGATCTCCTCATTTGTAAACTCGCGGATCAAATTCGCCGGCTTCTCGATTCCAGTCTCTCCAGCGGCAATCCTCTCGTTGTACCTCTTGGACTCCATCATGTGAAGAACCCATTGATCCACGATGCAAGTCGGTTTACCGCCAGCGGCCATGTTGCCCTTGCACGCAGCTGCGCACTTGGCGAACTCGGCCAGGACGGCTTGTGCAGTGCGTTTGCCCTTCCAGCATTTTGTGAAGGGGACATAGATCGAAAGAGGGACATTGACGAGCTCGAGAGCAGCGGTCACTAGGTAGAAGTCATCGGCGATTCTCTGGACGGCGTCTTGCGAGATGTAGTCGCCAAAAAAGGTTCGGCACGAGAGCGCACAGTTGATCTCTCTGAAAAGACGCATAAACGCCGTAGGTTTGCCTCCATGGGCCTCGCTCTCAGCAACAAATTTGTCGAAGTAGTCGCCGTAGACCTTTTCCTGTACGGGTAGGTAGGAGCCAAGAGCCTTGTTGGAAAAGAGACCGTTGAGACCCCTGCGGTATTCGGTATGCGCCTTGCCCATGAGAAAGACCCAAGCATTGGCTCCCATGATTTCAGTCGCCATCGGAACGAGGCATGGTTTGGCGTACTTCGGGGACTTGAAGACTTTGTGCGCGATGTCTCGGTCGGAGGCTAAGACGACGAACCTGCACGGCGCGGAGTTAGCGCTGGGCAGATACTGGAGAGGATTCGGACAAACTTGTGGAAGACTGATACGCAGCTGAGAGGACCGCTGGCCCATTGAGCGAGGTAGGCGTCAAACTTGGGGTAGAGAGCCTGCACGAAAGGCCCCATGAAGGGGATCTTGAACCTTGGGCCAGCGATTGGGCCTTTTCGGATAAGGTATGCGACTATAAACGTCAGCAGTTTCTTGTCACTGTAGACTGAGGTATCTTACCTTGATCGTAAGTCATCAAGAGGAGCAAGACGGTGATGAAGATCTGCCAGTTGCTGCAATTGGCAAGATAGCCTGTCAAGACGCCATTGCTTGGAACTGGTGTTGCAGGGAGGGTCCCATTGTGCAGCATGCCGCTGTCCTGTATGTCCATAATCATGTTGAAGGTCGCCCTAGGAGTTGAGAGCTTGATTCACCCAGACAACGAGCCGGTAACAAGGCCTTTAAGTACTGAATGCCCGAAGGCCGGCTGACTGACTCAACTCTTTGCTTTATCATCCACGTCGGCCGACCTTTGAAACGAACCGAATCCGAATACAAGACAAATCCCCAACTCTGACTGGCCAGATCTCAAGCCAAGTCGATCCCCCGAGAGAATCTCCGTAACTCTGGTAGATTCACAGTGTCTCCAACAGGGATCTCTATCAACCCTGAAGATCCGACAAGACCTGCGATGGCCATTTGCGTACTAGACTCCGAACCAGAGTGTGGGGAACACATTTTCCATCACGCTATGGCCACGATAAAGAACAAACGGGCAATTCCGGGGAATGAAGAAAAAGGAGATCTGTAAAATCTGCTGATGCCATCGAAATAAGCTGAGGCCAACCTCTCGGTCAGTCACGAAATCCGAGGCTTGGTGTTGGTCCGGTTATAACGGTTATTCTTATTGCCGGTCAACGGTTGCGGAGTCTAGTCCTATTTAGTTCTAGTCTCCGAATCAAGCATGAATCCGAATACGGGCGTCAACTCTGTTTTTGCGTCAACCACGTTTTTTGCGTTTGCGAGAAGAGGGAGAGTGGAATTCTTTGGTATTGCTTCATGTCAACATGGCCTCCCACCGCTGCTGGAATATTACCCCTCGTGGTGTTTCCATCCATAATATCCTCTTAAAGTGTACAAGTACATCCTCCCAAGTCTGGATCTTGAGAGATGTCGCGGCTAGATAAGCCTGTTCCATAAACCATTTGCTGTTGATAGGGTCAATTGAAGACACCATTCCCACAGAAAATATCCAGAGTTTTAGTGACTCATCAACATCGCTTCCCACCAGAATCTCGAGATAACTTCGAAATCGTTGCATGATGGTCATGACCAAGCCGATGTGTGAATAATATGTCGTGCCGTGGATGGCGAGCATGTAGAGCGCCAAGGCGTACCGAAGACTTTCCGAGGCGGCCGACTGTTGCAAATTTTGCGGAGAGAGTGACGGTAACAAGAGCAGCTTGTGCACCACGAAGCAAGTCAGATCGTGCAGCTCAGTCCCTGATAAGCTTGCTGCTTCTTGTGATATGTTGCGAAGGCGGGTCAAGATGTCGATCACAGCAGGGTCGACATCCAGGTCGTCGATGGCCTCACTCGGCAACTCAAAATCCGGCGATGCCAGCAGCCACTGCAACGTCGGACACACCCCATCCCCAATCCCTAGATCATCTTGAATAGGAAATTGAGGTGCGCCTGTGACGAGCATTGATACCCTATCGGCATATTAGCAAGCGTCCGCCTCTGAGATGGGTGTACTTACCAAGCAATCATCCTCGCCGTTAGTGGACTTGATTGCCGGACGTGGCTTATCCCGCCTCTTACTCCGACTATGCGTTTAACCCCGTCAATATGGGTCCTGCTAGCTTCTACATTTCCTTTTCCGTGCTATCCGCAGATGTATAAGTAGGGGGAAGGCCTGCTAGACGCGAGTTCTTACCTCAATTGCAGCCAGGGTGACCACAGAGTTCAACGTGTCATCCTGAAAAGCCAGCGAAGAATTCTCAATCTTCTGTCGTATTAGAGACACGGAATCGACCATGAGAAGTTCCGAGATTGGGAATCCCTTGTGCGCCCTCAATTCCTCGTCTAGACATGCTGTCTGTATTGATACATGAAACAGGGCTGGGTCCGCGAGGGCCAGCGGCCACCATGATACAATGAAGGGATTCGATATCATGCTGAGATCCAGCGGGTAATATTGAAAGGCAATATTAGAGAGAACTAATCAAGTCAGCTTTCAGACGTAAAAAAGTACGTGGCGGCATACAATGGTGTATCAGGCGTTGAACATGTATCCGGGAGAGTCGGGTAGGCGGATACGAATCAAACGGATCAAAAGACGTGTCTACAGAGTTCAATAGCTTCACTGAGCCATCATGAACCTTTCTAGACATCTTGGCATCCCTCTGAGCTATGCAAGTAACCTTGCTCGCCTTGTTGATCATGGTCCTGCCATGCCCCGGACCCTCCGGCGCCTGAAGAGTTAACGGCTCATTAGCGTAAACGCAAGAAACCTTCCTCTTGATGCATCTCGAGCACCTCGGGGTCCGAAGATCGCAGCTGTGCTTTGCCTTTGCGCAGGCGTTGCAGGATCTGCGGAGAGTGGTGCGCATAATTGAGGGTTGTAGGAGAAGACCGTGTGTCTTGTCAGCGGCAGGAATGAGCTGAGATGCTGGGCATGGACATTTATAACGCTGGAACTTCGGGTGGGGCCGTGGATTATCTAACCTGATTCAGTTGGGGAAGTGGGCTACCCTACATTCCTGGTATTTTCAGTGTCGCGTGGACATTGAGAATGCGCGAACTTGAAAGCAAAGACAGTGGAACTAATTAAGACCATAAGGAACAATGAATGGGTTTACTTCCTTTATATGTTGGTTGATGTGTGGTGTGATCTTCTACTCCCACGCGCTTTCTCCGGTTGTTCCCTATCTCATCCGATCCCTCCAGAGCTCATGCTGTCTAGATGGACAAGAATCACATGTATATTTACTACTAACCATCCGTGTTATCTATGTTTGCTCTCACATTGACAAGTCTATTTTTGTGGTATTTATCAAGTATCGAGATGTTTTTGCCATTGAATGCCCACAATCCAGACAACCATTACTTACTCGCGATTGATTACAGTGTGGGGATAATCACAAGGCAGTCAGGAGAGCTGGAAAGGATAGAGCAATAAGCTAAATTGATCGTTAAGATAGGATTAGGTTGAAAAGAATCGTATTGATATTGTGCTTGGCACTTTCTGTCTCCTGAAAAAAGGTGGGTGCCAACGGGAAGGGAGACAGACGACTTAATCTAATAGAAGCGGGAAGATTGAAGAAACCTGACTATATTTCACTTAGAACTGAAGAGGATACGTATCGGGCACTTTAATGGACGGATAGGTATATATGTCTATTGGCGCTGGTGTGTTCAACCGGGTAGCAATGGTTCGAGCGAAGTGTATTATATAACACTGGGTGCTACCACACGAACAAATCGCTATTGGATAGTTTAATAATAACAATTCAATATCTTGATAGTCATGAAATCTTGTTCAGCCTGTAGCATTACTCTCTCTTTGACAATGAAAGACACAAGCGAGGGTCAGAAACCCAATGCTGGAAGCGCAAGTACAACCCAGCAAGTAGGAGAAACAGGATTGTGTTCTACACCAACTTAATTCATCCTATCGTCGCATGCCCACCTAAGAAATGAGATCACTGGCATTACTAACTTGAGTACTTGACGCATTTTCTTTCTAATGAAGCTACTATCTATTCGTTCAGTCATCCCATCAAGGGCTGGGCGTCGACTATGATAAAGAATATACAATCAGTAAGTCATAGCATCATATCTCCATGCTTACTTAGTAGCTTATCTTTTAGTCTTTTCTATTGCATGCAATAAAAGACATGAAGCTACGGAGTATATTCAACATAGCGGTAGAGAACAGTGACTGATATGATATTCCCATGGAACTTTCTGCCACATAGGAGAGTTGAAAATGTTAATGATCATGCAACAATATTGGCCTGGCGCTTTAGGATAAGATAACTAGCGAGGATTAATACACAAGTGATAACATGACGCACTGAATATGCTCAACAATGAGTAGAAAGCCAATAGTAGCACATGGAAACATGGTGCTATTGCTAAACAAGGCGGGTTTGAATTGCTATGTTATAATGTTTAATCTTATAACCTCGGCGAAAGAGATCACCAAGTAGATGGGGCAAGAACGTAATTTCAGTCAAGATATCAGTAGACGAGGTGTGGTAGTGGAAGCGCAGTTTAAGATTCGCATATCCTCTCTATATCCTCAAGGTCCCCCTTCCCTTGAAGAGTCGACTCGTCAAGATCAGGCCTCCTCCGACCAAGATAGTTAAGCCGGCCCAAATCCAAGCGCCGTTATACCCCTTTGCCCTACGCAATGCTCCGGCCACGGGCGGACCGAACAGAAGCGCAAAAGACATGACAGAAAATGCCATGCCAAACCTCGTTCCAATCATCCTGGGATCACTCGCCAACCTCACAAAGATGGTCGGCTGCAAAGCGAAGAATGACCCCGTGAAGAAGCCGTGAACCAGGACGGTGATGAGTAGTCGAGGCAGAGAGGTAGCCGACATGAGGCATAAACTAGTGATGCCTAGGGCTACGGCAGTAGCAATGATCATGTTCATTGGTCCGATTCTTTGAGCGAGGAGGGCGGGAAAGATGCGCCCAAAGATTGAACTGCTGTTGAGAATTGCGAGCAGATACAGAGCCAGCTTCGGCGATACGATATCTTGACCCAGGGCATATGGTTGGATATAGACAAACGGCGTGTACATGCCCAAGAATACTGAAAAACAGCCAGCTACGAAAAGTAGATACGGCCAGTCAGTAAAGGCGGTTCTGTCAACAAGTGAACGTCGCTGACGTTTCTCTTTGGCAGCGCCTCTGGGTCGGAGGACGATATTCGCGAAACCCAGCATGACGAGGAGAAGCAAAGCAACGGCGCGAACTGCCCATGGGAGAGTAGACTTCGCATGTATCTCTCGAACCATGATTGGCAGCAAGACACTAAAACAACATTAATGGCTGCGCAAGGCTCCCGAGGTAATCTACTTACCCGCCCAGGCCGCTTCCACACGCGGCGACTCCATTGGCAAGAGGTAGCTTGGTGGTGAACCAGAGCGAGGTGATGGCCACGCTCAGGATCGAGAGACAACCAGCTCCAATACCAATCATCAAGCCTTGCGTGAGAATGTACTGCCAGTATCGATTGCACAGACTTTGTAGTACCGTGCCAACGACAATGAAGAAGGATCCCACGGCGAGAAGATGACGAAAGTAGCCTGCATCGTAGATTGGTCCCATTACGAAACCTGAAAACACCATGAGAAAGGTCTGGAGAGATCCAATGACCGAAATCTGGAATGGTGTGCGGCTTGAAAGTTCGTCATTTTCGTAAATGGTCTGAAAGGATCCAAAGCTGGCTATGAGACCTGTTCAAGATGGTCAGAAATTGCCCAATGGTCTGGACTTATATGGATACATACCCCAAGTGCAAAAATAAAGACAAAATGAACCTGCAACTTGTAGCCAAGCCAGGAGGCCTCCATCCGGAACGACCGTCGACGTGGACGCATCATTGACCGACGGGGCCTCATCTGACGCCTCTTTAGAAGAAGCCATGGCAAACAAGCAGTGAATGCACAGGCTGAATATTTGAAGCTGTACGACGAGACCAATAAAAGAGGGCTAGCACAGACTAATAATCGAACCTCGAACGATGCAATTAGTGGCGCGGTCAATGCCGAGGCCCCATTTTACCAAGTTTTTCTCCCATCCGTGGATTACATTATCGCGTCCCACAAGGCCGCGCGCGCTTCCTTTGTCATCACGGACATATTTCCGCTCAGGATAAGAGGGTAAAGGGCTTGGCAGGGCGCCTAGTGGAAGGAATGAAACCCAATCTCAGGAGATCGGGGCGAATAGGACGACATGGGATATCCCGGAGAATTAAGAAACGGTCAAGGCACAGGTTCATTGCCGGAACATCACACCACGAGGTTCCACTTGGCTTCAAACATGGGTTTTTGAAGAAACTTGCCCAGTGTCATGGACAAGGACCATGACGTTTTAGCAGCTGAAGCCGACCTTCCTGATATGATCGTGGGCCCTAGCTTCGCCGAATTACCTACAAGTGGCGCTATATCCGGTTGTAACACGCAGGTACTACAGTTGCATTAGTGTTCAGGGAATAGTCAAGCCCTGCGAAGCCGAGTGGGAGAAGAAGCTGAATTCCAGAAGCCGAGCTTGGAAGGTGATTGTAGAAGGGACTTTGATCTTTCACTCAAGACCAGGAACCGCAATGTTTCTACAATGTGACGTCTTATTTTCAACTGACACGTCGTAATCTGTGCCGTGTGACAGCTGAAGCTGGAACTTTGTCACATCAAAGATATCCTGGGCATCACGGCTTACAGCTGCTGAATCTGGCAAGTCAAAAACGTCAACAAACGCAATCAATCTCTCACTCTTGTTTTTGGTCATTCATGCGGCTATTCTAGGAAGGTGGGCGTAAACTCAATTTTTAGATTCGGTACAAGCTACTAATTTACACAAGGACCCCTGATCTGATAAGATGCAGATCCCCCAATACTCAAGACTGGGCCAGGATGTTGTTCACGTATACCCTCCAGCCATCGTCATCGACGCTTTGGCTCACGTAGCCAATGTACATGTCTGGTCTTACAACCACCACCAATGGCTTGCTTGCATCGGCCCAATCCGCTGAGAATACAATCTCCCCTTTAGCCAGCTCATGATGTCCATTGGTGACTCCTTGAGGCAGCACCGTAAAGACAGAAACCTGGTCGTTACCAGGTGCATCCTTGAGATGCTGTCCAATGGACAACACCAAGAACTTGCCATACGAAACACTGGAGTACAGTCTAGTCTCGTCAGAGCCGGTGGCCAAGACCATGTCAGGGCAGCGATCGCCTGGTCTCCAGATCCCCTGCTCTTCCCCACTGATGAGCGGAGTAGGAAACTCGTTATAGCTGACACCCATGCCTGCATCCCCTGTTAGCGGACTCCCCGAAAGTCTAATCGAGCCTTGCACACTGACCTGTGATGAAACCAGCATTCCGTTCAATCGTAGACACATACTTCTTGGCCTCGTGGACCGTGTCTCGAACTAGTTTAGCTGCGACGCCGATGACTTGCTCGGCTGTAGATCTTCGCTCAATGTCGTAGCTCTGAATGACCTTTTCAAGCGCGTTCTCAGCCAAAAGGGAAGGTTGGACAAGGAGTCTGAGACGCCATGCTAGAGCGAATGCATCGGCAGCACCCGTGTTCAAGCCTTGGCCGCCGTTGACAGAATGGACGTGGGCGGCATCGCCAGCAAGGAAGATGCGGCCGTTGCCATCCTTGGAGACAAAGGATCCGGCGATCCTCTCCTTGACTAGAAAGCGTTAGCTGAAGATCGGCACGATGTCACCTAATGCGCTTACTGGTAAAGGTACTGAACCATTCAGTCTTCTTGAAGTCGACTCTGTAAGGAGCCAAATGCTCCTTGATCGAAGCCTCAGCGAGAGGCTGAGTGACTTCGCCCTTGAGAAGAACGTAGAAACGGGACATGCCGCGCTCTCGAGGGATCCAAGCCACTCGAGACTGACCATCCAGCTCAAAGGTGATGATCTCAGGGCAGGTGGGGAAGTCGGTATCGAGGAAAGTGTCGAGAACAGCCCAGACCATCTCGGGCTTTGTGCCAGTGAAGCTAATGCCCAGCGTGTTTCTCACAAAGGACCTCGCGCCATCGGCGCCAACAGCGTACTTGCTCTGGATCTTGCGACCTGAGCTTGTCGTAACTTGAACAAAGTCATCGGTCTCTGTGATGTCGGTGACGTGCTCGTTGTAAGCAACGACGCCTTCAAGTCGCTTGTTCATGACCTGCTCAACCACAGGCTGGCCGATCATGAGGAAGTTCTTGTGGAGGGCATTCTGGATACCTACCCACCATTCGTTCTGGCGGGACTTGAAGTCTCCATCCTTGAAGGTAGAGCTTGCTTTACGAAGGTCAGCAGAGGATTTCGATGTCAGTAGGTGAATACTTACTATTACACTTGAGGCCATCTGGGAGGAGCTCATCGAGGATTCCAGCGACTTCAAAGTACTGCTGAGTGCGAGCGTTCAAGGCATCAGCTCGACCAAGCTCAAGCGTAGATGGCTTTTCATCTGGACATTCGTCAGTATGTCACTAACGGCACAATTCTCTTCTAACTTACCCAGCACTCGGACCGAAACACCCAGAGGCTTCAGGAGAAGGGCAATGAAGAGGCCGGTAGGACCACCTGATGTTGTTAGCGGAGTCCGTAAAAAAGTAAACAAACACACCTCCAACAATGGTGACATCAACTTGTTCCATGACTGCAAGAACACAAAGACGAGAATAACGAGAATAACGGGTAATACAGAATGACTCTACTCTTTGAAAAATCCAGCCAGACTCGTACAACTTGTATCATATCCAAACATCGGAAATACTCGCCCATCCTCGTCACCCAAAACAAGCCCATGAATCCATGCCCCTGACCACGCAAGGGACTTCCTCGGCAGAGTCCCCACCTACCGGCCGGAGCCGGTTCCTCCTGCGGGTCGGGCCTTGTAAGCAGAACCGGCAGTGCCCCCTGGATCTAAGATGGGATGACCGGTGGGATAGCCGAGCGCGCGGCGCCGAGCCACCGCGGTGGGATATACTCCGCCACCGGCTTTTTAGCTTGGGATGATTTGCATCAAAGCGGCCGTGACGACGCAAGCCCTTGTTCCGCATACCTTGTTTCAATAATTCTGCTTGTCTCGCCAAG
This sequence comes from Fusarium falciforme, assembly GCF_026873545.1. NCBI lineage: Eukaryota > Fungi > Ascomycota > Sordariomycetes > Hypocreales > Nectriaceae > Fusarium > Fusarium falciforme. Next base: position 386,624 of record NC_070554.1, read on the forward strand.
GAATCAAGCGCCTCAGGGGATTACGCAACGTCCTTCTAGTTCTGGCCTCACTCCGGCGGTGCATCAGGTTGAATTTCCAATTTGGTAATGCTTATGCAAAAACAAGAGTTGGTCGAAGAATTTTCGGTGACGTTTTGAACATCAGATTAGATCTTTTGATTCTTGAATGTCCAGGGGGTCAAACAGCCTCGGAATCTCGGAGCAATTCCAGACTTGGATACACCTATCGTGTGTGTATTGTTATCCTCGGTCTTTACAGACAGGGGAGGGGATAAAATTTTTGCCTTCAAGACATTTATTGCCATGTATTTCCCGTCGGATTTGAACTCAAATAGTAGTAGCTTCAACAGCGCTTCTTCCCTTCTTCTGTACTCTGTTTCTCCATCACTCTTCAAGTTCTTTTGCAGCTCTCTTCACAATGGCTGTAGCCGATGTCACCTCATATCCCCCCGTTCAGCCAAGCTTCCTCCATGATGTGGCCGTAGACAGCATGAAGCCTCTGGCTTCTGCCGTCGACACCTCGGCTCTCGAGACTTCTTCAAAGATTCTCGACATCATTGGAAGATATCGTCTGAACAAGGGAGAAAACATCTACGCCAGTGCTGATCAGTCTGTCCTCAAGTTCATCGCCCTCATCTACACACATGTCAAGGCTCAGCAGGCCGTGCCGCTGTGCCTCCCTGCTTTTCCCTTCAAGTCACCAAACTCGACGTCCAAGGTCCTTGGAAAGCTGCCTGACAAGGCGGAAGAGTTTGCTTTGAGCCATCTGAATGGAATGTGTCAAGCAATTGCCGACATTTATCCTCCTGGCGCAAAGCTGACCATTATCTCGGATGGTCTTGTGTATAATGGTATGTTATCCCCTTATTTCACTGTCCGTACAAGACACTAACGCTGTTAGACCTTCTTGGTGTCCCCGACAAGGATGTCTGGGGATATGGAGAGACTCTCAGAGCCCTCGCTGCCTCTAAGGGCTTTGCTCACATCTCATTTGCCCGTCTCCGGGACCTCGTCGACATTGATCTACCAAAGGAGCTCGACGAGATGACATATGTCGCCAATGCTTCCAACTTCCGTCGTGCTCTCCTCAACACCTTCAGCAAGCCCGGTTGGACCTGGGATGAGGTCCGCCAGGCTGAGGATGCATGCATGACGTATCGTGGCTACATCAAGTTCCTGCAGACCGACTTGGAGACTGTGTACCCCATTGGAGAGGACCGCACCAAGTCCCGGTATAAGAGGGGAACTGAGTACATTGCCAAGCAGATGATGGCTCGAGGAGATGTAAGTGCCTAAGAATGCCTGTGAGACAAGGAACTAACACAGCCAGGCCTTTGCCAACGCGGTCCGTCAGAAGTATCCTGACCATGTCCGCCTATCCATTCACCCATCAACTGGTGCTGTCAAGCTGTCCATCAGCTTGCTCCCCACTGACAGCATCTACACTACACCATGGCACAGCACCTTGGTCCTCAAGCTGGACGGAACCATCGAGACCGGAATGCGGTCCCAGTTTGAGAACAACGACAATCTGGAGCTGATCTACGAGAACGGTCGCCCAAGCTACTACCGCGAAAAGTCTCCTCTTCTCAACTGGGCTGAAGAAAAGGGCGGCATCGTCGTTGACCCCATCTATCCAGCGGGTCTCACCATTCGCCCTGCCAATGGACCCGGATCCTTGACCATCGACGACATCGACACACAGAAAGTCCGCGCCCTTTCTGAGATCAACTCTCCTGTTATCCTACGCGGATTCGTCAAGAAGCCTGATCGTGAGCGATTCATTAACCTCAGCCACCAGTTTGGAACACCACTGCCATGGAAGTTTGGCTTGTTGCTTGAGGTCAAGGATCGAGGACTGGAGACAAGGGGTCTTAACAATGTCCTTTCGGCGGAGCCTATGCCCATGCATTATGATGGGTTGTTCAAGACAGTGAAGCAGGTTGATGAGAGTGGCAAGGAGGTTTTGGTTTCTACACCGCCACAGTATGTTTCTCTGGCCAACACATTAATTCACTCACTAACAACGGCTCCAGATTCCAGCTCTTTGAGGGTGCGACAGCATCTCCACGAGACACAGGATTCACCATCTTTGCCTCATCAACACTATTCTTCAAGTACCTCCCCAAGTGGCTCAAGGTCGACCACCTATCCAAGCTCACATGGAGCGTGTCAACTTCTTCCTTCGACCAAACCGTCCTGAAGGGCCTACCCCTTGTTGTACCACACCCAACCACAGAGAAGCCCTGCCTGCGCTACCATGAGCCATGGCCCCAGAGCAGGACTCAATTCGACGCCACAGACGTTATCATTGAAGGCCAAGAACCTGGTGAGAGTGCATCAATCTGCTCCGCTATCGATGCAACCCTCTACGATCGTAGAGTAGCGTACTATCACGCCTGGGACAAGGGAGACATTGTCGTCAGTGATAATGTTCTAATGATGCACACGAGGAGCGATTTCTCTGCGGGCATTGATCGAGAGCTTTGGAGAATTCACTTTGATTAGATCACTGGCAGGTAATCTCAGTACCAGGAGAAGAGTCACTGGATCAACAACGATGGAGTTAGTTTCAATTGGCGAATTGTACATTCAAGTTTGTGTTGGAAATATGAAAGGATATATATACACCCCCTGTTCGCCCTATGAGTGCTCTCCACAAGTGTCCTATGCCGCCAAACTGTCCAGTATTTTCGTCAATATGCTCTTTGGCTTGGGCTTTTCCCTCCTTGGCATCGACAGGTACATTCTGAGGGATGTAACAGTGATGCAATTATAGGTTCTGAGGCCCGAAATGTCTCGTTTGTTTGCCCATGCCTCGTAGAGGAACTCTTGATGCTGATATCCAGAATCCCGCTCTGAGATTTCGCTCGCCTCGTCGGGCATTTTGATAATCATTCCGGCCCCAAGAAGGGCGCGTAGTGAGTGATACCACCCGGCTTGTGCGCGTATCACCTCGGCGCCAGACACATAAAGACGGGAATCGCTACGGTAGGCTGTCAGGATGACTTGAATGGGGGCCCTTACCCGGCAGCCTGGATAGAGAACAGCACGTGTCGTGTACTAATAGCTCGAATCAGTTTGATTCCGTATAGACTGTCTTCTTTGAACTTGAGCGCACCTCAAAAATCTCGGCTTGGATGTTCCCCGCCATGACCGGCTCCCTCTCTGCCCTGGGAGTGCTGAGGACACCCATTCGGTACAGTGATTCCCGCACGTGGGGGTCTATCTCATCCAGACTTGTGTCGCATTCGATATGAACCAGTATCTGCCTCCATAGGTATTCTGGAGGGGACGAATAGTCTTTAGACAGTGGCGTATATGTTTCAAGATGACAGATGGATGAGCAGAGAAACGACCATCGCTTGTTGAAGGATGATAAATTTTCTGAAGGGTAGATTGAAAAAGATAGGATGATCCTGATGTGCCGCAGTGGTTCGAAGCCTTCAAGACGAAATGTGATGTCGAGTTTTGCAAATTCTTCAGGAGAACAAGTTATGGTCGAATGCCTACGGTGAGTAAATTCTCGGCTGATACCCCAAGGGCCGTCAGCGAGGTGGAGCTGGTTGAGGAATTCTTCACACACTGGGATCTCGTAGCCAGAAATCCCCTGATGTGCGATGGTTGCATTTTTGTCTGCCTCCTCATCATAGCTCTCGTGCCGTTGAGAAAAATAATCTCCCCCCGGCCCGTGACCCTCATCGACAAGTGTTGGGAAAGACGTGTCGCTGGCGGCCTCTGAGTCCCGGTAAGGATTCTGAATACCAGTGGAGATGCCTGATTCTACGCGTGAGCTTTGCTGGGATGAACTTGACATGGAGTGGTAGGGCCAGGAATTTTGTTGAAGGAGAGCCGCGGGACCTTCCTCTGGGCCCTCGTCAAACGATAGTGCTTTTGAGCTGTTTGCATCGGTGTCACTAAGCGCTGCATCACGGGCCTGCTCAGTGTAAGTTGTCATGTCCTCGAAGAACCTCTGTAGGATGAAGTTGTTTGGCGCAGCGGCGGCAGCATCTTGTGGGAGTCGAGCCTGCAGTCTAGCAATCTCTTCCAGGATCTGAGCCGTATCCTCTCGTATGGCAGCTGTATCCTGGCGAAGTTCTGTCGTATCGTTTTTGATCTCTTTAGCCAGGTGGCTGAGCTGCACTTAACATTCTGAAGCGGTCGGGGGCATTCATACACTTACAGGGCCAGCATATCGAGAGCAATCTCCAGTGCCGTCTTGTGGGCTTCTAAGCTTGAGCGCAGCTTGTTGATGTCACCCTGCCCATTGATAGCCCAGGTCACTCGGCTCCTAAGCCGACCTTGGTCATACTTTGTGATGCAGCTCTGGATCTCAGTCACAACCAAGTTGCAATTGGCTAGAATAGCCTTGACATGCTGGTTCAGCGTAGTCGGAAACGGCTTGCTCTCATCCGACGCGTCTTCTTGAATAAGCTCCAGAATAGTCTTCAAAGACAGCAGCTCACGTGAGACACTATCCAGATCGCCACGAGCTTCGCGGCAAGTCCGCACAAAGGTGTGGATCGACAAGGACAGGCCTCCGATGGCCGTTATCAAGCCGGCGCAGCCGCTCGCGATGGATATAGGGTCCATCGGGGCGTTGGCATTTCGTCGTCGCGTAATTGAAGCGGGGAAGATGATATCAGGCTGCGCATTTTCAGCTCTTTGCGTGAAGGAGACTTTGGCGTTTGTGAGCGAAGCTCATTGGTAGCTTTGATGTGAGGCTGAATGGCGGCGTCCAGTAGTGGAGATTTGTGTCGAGATAGGCTTTGATTGAATAAGAGTCTTATCGATAAGGCCAGACCTCTCGGGGCGGGTTAAAATTGCAGTGAAGAGGGTTTTTTGGGGCCCCCCAAGTGCCCCACAAGGAGGCAGTGTGTGAGATGCCAGCTGCATATGGTGTTCAAGCCTTGTATCTTTGAGCTGCCATGGTAGGAGTACTTCTCTTGCCAGCAGCTGGACGCGAGAAATAGTGCTCTTTGGAACGAAGTCTAGGGTGGATGTCTCAACAGAAAACTCCAAGAAGAAGAAAAAAATCTAGGTCGTTTCAACTCGTGATGGCAATTCTCAGGCCGCACATTTTCGGCCTTAAATCTCTACCCCATCGGGGCAGTGCTTGGCCGGCTGAACAGCTGAGTCGAGACCCGTCCATGCCAAGAGTTGCAACGAGACAGGTCGTCTGGGGTTACAAATGCAGTGAAGGCGTCTGCACAGAAAACTTCTGGGGTCATGCAGCACCCTCCTCAGCGATTGGCTATCGAGAGTAACCTGTTTCTCGGAGCTGTGGGTAAACGCAAGATTGGCGAACTTGACTTCTGATGCCGTCTGGATGCCAAGGCAGATGCTCACTGCCCTGTTATTCCAAACACCTCTTGGGGCAGACAACACAAGAAAAGCGCACAGCATCATAAAGCATAAGGTGGCTATGTTTATACCTAGATGTTAGGACACGTCTCGCATTTCTATCGCTAAAAGCTCGTTGAAAAAACGTTGCCGTTTGAAGTCGCAACGGCAACCCTCAGGCTGTGCCTTTTCTTGACAGAGACGTGAAGGCAGACTGGGGCGATTGGAAGCACATTTCATTGTTCGCTGAATAGTGGGAGAAGTAGAGATCCACGCCGAGGGTAGTTAGTGACCAGATTTCATTAGATAGATGCCTTTGTCGACAAGGCTCGCGAGGAGGGTTAAAAATGCAGTGAGAATCGGAATCTGAGCTGTGCATGCATCTTAACTGACCACGGGTAAGCGCCGGTAGCCTGGTGCCTCCACTGGCTGAGTGAGCTTTGAGCCAGCTGGCATTCTAAATAGAAGTAGTCGCTTGCGAGAGGTTAATATTGCAGTGAAAAAAACTATCCCCTCGCGTCGGGGGGCACCCCCAGGAGCAGGACTGGCTCATCCATTTGAGATGGACACGACCCTAGTTTTTTGCCTCCGTCCCCTCCAGGTGGCGCCGCCCACCCCCTACAATTCGGCTGGAAGCAGCCCAGGGCACTCACTATCATCAAGTATCTCCTTGACTGCACGAAGGCATCCAACGGGTACTTGCCCCACTGCTAGAGCACTATCAAATGCCGCTGATATCGTAGTTAGATCCTGTTTCCACCTTATTGCACTTGTAGTGAGCGAAGTGGGAGACTAGCCGTGATTGGCCAGGATCCCTGCCTAGTACGGGTTGGATGCCTTCGCGCAGTCAAGGAGATAGGTAGGACTGTTAATCTAACCAAACAACAGCCGTTACCAAACGCCCCGTAAAAAAACGCCACCATTTGCAACACGTTGACGGCAATCTTCGGCATCCGTTCCTGTACCTAGCGCTTAAGCTTCCCCCAGCTCCGAGAAACTGCTGACCGGTCCGTCTGCCGAAGGTCCGGGGCGGAGGACGGGGTAATCTACCGGGGGATCCACCCGGGCGGAGAGCTTGCGCGTAGGCTTACCGTGATTGAGGCACCCGAAAACTCACGGCATTTCTCGGCGGTGTGGGAAATTGAGGAGTCGGACGTGCCGAAAGAGATGTTTTCTGATATTTCTAGCAGGGTATTGCTCATAAGACGGACTGGTGGGATTGCTGATCAAAGAGCCAAGACTCTTCGCCGTGAGACATTGTTTGGTGGAAAGTCATGTGACCGGCCTTGGTCATAAAACTCCGTGATTGTCCGTGTCTGCTATCCCGTCATCCCCGATTAGCGGCATCACGTCCACTCCGTGCCAATACCTCCAGGACAAACTGCTCGCTCAAACACGATCAAACAGCACGATTAAGTCTCCTTTTCTGGGATTCATGCCATTTTTGTATGAAATCGCATCAACCATGGTATCTACACGCTTACCACAAATGCATGGCTTACCTCTGGGGCGTGTGGATCCCGGGACTGCATCCGCCATCTCCTCGATGCCGGGCATGCATCCGAGATCTTCTCCACACCCCGAGAATGCACCGAGTTGACCGATGTATACTTGGGGCTGCTATATTAGACGGGTAGCTCTGTCTGCTTGACATCTGCTGTAGTCAGTCTAACCATGATCCATCAGACTTACAACAGGAGTAAGACACCTCGCATCACACCAAGTTCACCACTAACTCCCCAGTGTCTGCAAACCTTGTCCCCCTCACCATCGTCAAGGGCGCTGGCCACGAGTTCATCCCCCTTCCCCAGGGAGAGAACGCCACCACTGCCGACTTTCACTCGATCCGAACCAAGACGACCGACTCTCCCACCCACCTGACCTCGGGCTTCTACAAGATTGTCGCTGGCAAGGCGCGACCTGCTCACTATACCTTTGAGGAGACCAAGTACATCCTCAGCGGTCAGATTGACATTCTGGTATGTCAGAGCTACAGAAGTCGTTCTTGACACTCATACTGACCACGTCAAAGGACGAGGCCACCGGCATCACCCACCACCTTGTCCCTGGTGACTTTGCCTTCTTCCACGTCGGCTCCAAGGTCCAGGTATGTCTTTGTACACACAATATCACTCTATAGATGTGTCACTGACATTTCACGTCTAGTTCTCCACCAAGTCCGAGGGCCTCGCCTTCTACGCCGTGACTCGACCCGTCCGAACTCCCCACCCCAACCTACAGGGTCGTGAGGAGAGCACCAAGTCCCGCCTGTAAAACAACAAAAGCGTGTCTGTCTTCAATAACAATGAGTAAATAGTAATGACCAACAGTGGATGCAATCCACATTATGCCGAGTGACTAGGTCACGGCAAACAACATCAACTTGACTCGTCCAATTCATTGTTTCTGCTTGTGCTTGATGCCAATGACATTCCTATTTTTCTGCTTCCTGTTTTCTTTTAGAAGAATTCGACAACTCGTATTTGACGACAAGGTTCTGCTCCACAACATTTGAATGCTTCATCTCCAAGGCCATTGGGCCCTGACTTAAAGTAATAGAGTGTGCTGCTGACTCGCCAGTCTTAGGACTCCATTGATAGACTCTCGACAGCTTCAGTTCGCCAGACTTGACCCGTTCACTTTCTCCCAGGACTGCACCACTCGGCCATGCAGCTCAGTGGGTGCAAGTCCCATCTCTTGACGGCCCTGTCTCATTCTCGCATTGTACACTGTATCCTCCTTGGGGCGATAGCCCAATGACTGTTCAATCCTTCTGTCAATCAGCCTCAAGGTGAAGGCTAGAAATCCAATGGGCACATTGGCTATGGCAATAGTGAACCTGATAGGTGACAGGAGCAGCGTCATGAAAGTATTTGTCCAGGGATTGATCTCTTTGATTGGCGCCAGAAGCAGCAATGACAGCATCTCGGGATAAGAGTAGGCCCAGAGATTGCTGTCAAACTGTTGGCGATGAATACCGCCGAGTTTGAATGTGAGATATTCCGCAATGTTATAAACTCCGTAAGAGGCTTGGTGTAGAAAACCGACAGGTGCTGGATACTGATTAGCAGAGTCATTCACGATGGATTTGGATTACTTACCTTCAGCAACATGAACCACCCGCTTCAACAATTCCACGGCTCCTTGGGTAGTTCCCAGGCCTCGGAATGCCCCGAAGAGGGACAAAACTCGGCCTCCAAGCAGGGCGATTCCGCTGAAAATTCCCGAGATGGGATCTCCGGGCGCTTTAAGATCTGGCAACTCGACATGTCGTATCAAGCTCAGGTCTGTCTGCTGGATCAGGGAATCGGTAACAAGAATGCTCGCAGCCATCGCTGACAGTTTGACGTCAGATGGCTTGTGTTTCCAGACCGCTACACGGTCAGGCAATAGATCGCAATATCCCTCGGCATACGCCTGTTGAAAGGTGTTCAAAGCAGATCTGGCAAACTTGAATTGACCGGGCTCTTCTTTAGATATCTGGTCTGCCATCAACTTGACATGTTGTCCAATCTCAGGTGAGAGTGCTTCTTGAACTCTCGTGGCGACCAGGTCCGAGTTGATACCTTGGAGAGGAATCGGCTCTGGACTACACCCGGCTTGGAACACCCGGTGAGACCAAAACGGCTGATCTCCAGCAATGGGAATCATGATGATAGGCTTTCCAAACTTGAGCGCCAGTGAAAACGTTCCAGCTCCCATGTGAATGACGACGGCCGCGACTCTAGGGAAGAGCCAATGATGCGGTATCTCCTCAACGATAAAGATGTCATCTCTCTGGAATAGGCTAGAGTCTATGCCACACCACCCCTTTGCAAAGATGATACGACGTCCAGATTTGGCGATGCCATCAAAGACAGCTTGGAGAACTTGTTCCGTGTTTGGAAACGACATGCTCCCAAACCCGACATAGATCGGCTCGTCTCCGCTCTCGAGCCATTTGGTTAACTCAGTGGGCGGAGTGTACGGTTCCGGGTCTGAAAACACAAAGCCAGCGGTTTCAATCTCATCACCCCAGTCGGCAGGGCTTGGGAGAAGATGGGGAGACCAAAGGTTGGTGCAAGGCAATCGAAAGCGAAAGAATTGGCTGGTCCACCATAAGGGGGAGAATGCTTCAAGGCCCATGGTATCAACCCGAAGTCGGTTGAAACCAGAATTCAGCATGAGAAGAAAACTATATGCAAATAGTCAGCGGGGAATGCATTACAGGTTACTTCAGTTTCTTACGCCAAGTCCTTCAACCACCACGAGAGCACATTCCTGACAACCGAATCGCTTGTGGCAGAGCTCTCCGCTTGTGAATGTGGCAGGTACTTTGAGTATATTCGAGGATTGTTCGCCTGAAGATGAATAGGAATACCCATTCTGGCGGCAGCAGAGCTGTGGACAAAGGTCGTCATAGTCGCAATGATGGCATCCGCAACAAACGGCTCTGGTGACGGTTCCTCAGGCATGCCAGCAGGATCATCAATACAAGCCCCCCAGAATCGTTGGCCCATCTCAAAGAACTCATCCTGAATCTGGGGTAAAAGCTTGCGCATTCCTGCAGCGCCAAGGCTTCTTCGGAATATCATCTCCCTCGGGTTGGCTCGTCCGAGGGAGTAGAACTCTATGCCAGCGGCCTGGACGAGAGGTCGATGACGCTCATGTGTGACGTATCTCACACGATGGCCATGATGAACCTGCAACACTTTGGCGATTTCTAGAGTTGGTTCGAGGTCGCCGCGACTGCCAAAGCCCATGATGACAATGTTGAGGTTGGGCATGTTGGTGAGGGCATCCCCACCTGAGGGTTCGGGGGCTGGGCTCTCCATGGGTGGCGTACGCCTTTCCTCTGAGTAGATCCTTCAAGGGGATGAGTAGGCACACTAAGTTGAAGCCCTTTATCAACTGGCGATAATCCAAACTCGGGGCCCGCGGACGAAGTTGAGTCGAAACACGTCTGGGGTTGTTGATGTCTCCGTCAGCACTAGCTGGATTGGGAAGATTCCGCGGACGACGTGTTGCAGTCGCTAAGAGGATCAAGCAACGAACCACTGAGAAGCCAAGGATTGTAAAATAGGAATCCAGAGGGATGGATCGCTTCATTGTTAAAACATGGGTCCTAGAAAATCTGGTCGTACATCGCTGGAATAGGCAAGTTAAGCACATTTTGTTGAAGGACCTACGCATTGCATTTTAAAAGCCTCAATGGAGAACAAGTAACGACGAGAAGTAAGAACAGCATCTCATTGTGAACTCGGCGAGGCCCTCAAAACAAACCATCAGTGATAATAACAAAGAACGCAGTTGTTTCATGATAACCTATCCTATTCTACTCCCATACGCAAGCATTAAAGCCCCCAAGATCAGATAATCGTGATGTCGCCCTTCACGGAATGCGCAAACAACTGAGCCTGTGGTCCTCAAACGTCCAAACACGCAAGCCTCTCATTTCTCCTGGGCTCTGTTTTGGACTCCGCTAACACGAGATATGAAGACCTACGAATGAGTAGTGGGAATTGCCCAGACGCCTCCTCAATCTCATCCCGCAGCGAGAGACCAGAAGATGTGTTTTCGACATCGTCCTTGGCTTTCCGTTCAATCCGCCGTGGTGGACTGACACCCACTATCATGGCTCCGTTGATAGGCATAAAGCTGTCAATTATCAAGGTATGTAAGAACGACAGCAAGTCAAGGCTAATAGTTAGCAGAATCCCATCTTAAACTCTCGCCAAGAATGAAGTCTGCTTACACATAAAGTCAAACTCACCGCTGTCTTCCGTCTCCTCGGTCCCATATAACCCATCCAGAGACTTCCTAAACTCAAATCCCGGTTTATGGTCGTACACGAACCAATGGCCCTGCCTTGCCTCGCACTTGATTCTCCGAGACTCAAGAAACTGCATGAATCGGCCAGAGGGAAAGCGGCCTGTTGGCAAAGGACAAGCCTTGTATGGCCTCGCTACTTCGTCAAGCAGGCAAAAGGGGGGCAGAAGCTTAAAGAAAAAGAGCGGTCACGGTTCTTTATTCGTGCATTTTTTTTGCGGTGGCTCATTCACATGCTCTGCGTGCACTTCTATTACAGCTTGGAACCTGCCTGGCCTTGCCATAACCTCTCGCATCTCTTTCACAGCTTCACGTTTTCAATATGAAAAATGTTGGCATAACTTCAGACGTAAAACTGAGAACTAAACCCTGAAACATTAATAACTTTGTCTGCTGGGAGAACTGATGTCTAGGCGGACTAGTTGCCAGCCAACCAGGCAGCTTGGCGTCACTTGCCGCTGCTTCGCTCATAGTACATAAAAACGGAAGAGAGCCCAATTAGTTCAAATAACCCACTCTAAAACTAGTATGTAAGGTCATTTTCATTGTGCCTAAATTTCATCGCTCAGTGTTATGCAGCGTCGATTTGTTTGCGCCTAAGTCTGGTGGATGGCTTTGATTGTGCACATGGGCGCACGGCCTTGAACAAAGATGTGCAGATCCATATACATTCGTCACTCACTGACTGATTGCACAAATCCCCACGTGCAATCTATGCATAGATCTACATCGCAATATGACCAGTACCTATTGCATAAATCTCAACCCCAAGCACAATCCCTACCACTTCGCAGCACAACTCAAACAAGATGGGAGCCCTACGTAGTCCATGCAATCTGCTCACCCCGTGCAGCAAGGGGAGGCGGCATCGCGATCCCACAGACTCTTCACGCGCCTAGACGCGTCACATCTGAGGGCGGCACAGTGGCTGTGACTTGGGACACTGCTGATGGGACCGCACTTGAGGGTGGGTGGTTAGAGACGCAGACTCCTGTACGGAGTATGGCCCAATGGTGTTCCGCGATTGAAGAGAGGTGCAAAAGTCGAGAGCCTTGTGTGACCCCAGCCCACACTCATTTTGCTTTTGAGGGCATCACTAGCCTTTGGACACCATTTTTGAGTTCTTCTTTGCTAACTCTATTCTTTTTGACCCTTTTCCAAAAGAACACATCTTCAATCATCTGCCCTCAGTCACTCGCCTGAGTGTTTGCTTTACCCTGGCCACTATCATCTCGAGCCCGACGCCATCGCCAAGACACGGCACACTAGCGTCAGGTTGTGCGACTGCCGTTGCCAGGGCGTGCGTACCTAGGTAGCAGGTACACGCAGATACACGCTCATCTCGACACACCAATGGCTTGTAGGGAGTGGCTAACAAACGCTGCAACGGTTGAGGCGTGGGCTCGTGGTAGTGGACCCTCCCGAGCGGCTGGCCAAGTGTCTCCCAGGCACACTCAAGCCAAGCTCTTGCGTCAAATTAATTACTGCTGGTTCACGACCGAGGAGCCGACGGATGGATGAAGGTTTTGTTTCAGATCGATTCGAGACTCGCAATTCTTTCGGCGGGTTCCCGTGTTGTCTCTATCATCGCTTACCATCCTTCTTCCACCAACTTCATCCACACTCCATCTAGACGCCACAGCCGGCTATCAACGTATTGTACCCCCCGTCACTCCCTCAAATTCACATTGACCGCTGTTTGAGTAGTCATACCTGTTTAATGTCATCTGTCACCTCCCCGGGGAGGCATCCGACGTTGCGGGCGACCATTTGATTGAGCCAATAGATGGCTACCTCCGTCAACGGTCGGCAATGGGACACTGCATTTGGGTAAAAAGATTTCTGATATTTCGTCAAACGAATCCGACGTGTTTCTCAGCAGCGCGGAAGACACTGCGTCGCCGCTTACCGTGGCAGTCGTTGCGTTTGATGCCGTTGGCCTGATGGGCCTATTGTTCGGGTGACGGCGTTTGAGGTCAATAAACAAACGCAATAAAATTTGGAATGGCATTGAGTGACTCTTGTCAAACGCAACAATTGTTCCCATTGCCAATTGCACTCGGCGTCTCAGCTTAGCCTCGCTCCATTGTCGTTCAGTCGCAGAGTAGCCCTCGCAATCACTTTCAAGGCTGTGCAAACGTGGGCGAGTCTTTATTCATTCCTCTGATTGTCATCTCGGCCCCATCAAGCGCAGCTTTCAAGTTCAATCTGATCGATTGCCGTGCCCGGGGATCTTGCGTGAACATGAAGCTCTCAGCGCCCTCATCACCAACCTGGTATGGGAAAGCCGACCACCAGAACTCGGACTCTATGGAAGTGGAACCCGGATATCTCAAGGCGCTCAAAGCGATGGAGCAAGATTCGCCCAGTGACCCTTGCGGCTCCATCCCCATCGGAGACCTGATGCGACAGGCATGTGGCGACTCACTTCTGCGTACATGCATTGTTAGCATGTCGCTGTATGCGCCTCTCGTCAAGAACGGTCCGGAAGCCGAGTCGGGTCCGGCCAAGGCCATCGTTACTTCTATCGCAGACACTCTTACTCACTACGCTTGGGGGCGCATCACCGATGCTCTCAATCAAAGAGGTCACAAGATGACAGCCGAACAGCTATCTCGTCGAATCCATGAATGTCCCGATCCAACAGGTCCTGTGCCGATGCTGCAAAGTTATGGTCTTCCGCGCGCCAGGGTGCTGCTTGGACATGATTGTAAGTACCTAGGCCGACCCCGAGTAGGCACGGACTAGCAGATTGCAGGCTACCTTCAAGACATCGAACACACTTGCGCCGACTCCGGTCTCTGTACGTCCGTCTACAGCTACATAGTCGATACCACCAAGAAACCCGGGGCGCAGAACTTCGCCATCGAAAACGTCACGGTTGAGTCGTTCTTTGATCTCGACGATAACAACGATCTGGATAAGACCTACGCAGCCGCAGGCAACATCGACCACTTCCAGCCCAGGGATTGGACTCTGCAGTATCGCCGGGAGATTAGAACTCACATGGAGTCTTCGATCAGAGGACACAACGAAAAGGTTGCGGTGTGGCTTGGGAAGCAGCTTCAGATCCGTCTCAGCCAGGGAGAGGGCGTGGAGGATTTGGCTCCGGGAGAGGACTTTGGTCAGCACTTTGTTGATGTTGATATGGATATTGACAAGTTTCTTATGGGAGCGATGGATCAAACTCGGGAGTTTTTCACGGCACAGATGGGTGGGAGATTTAGCCTATGAGGCAAGGCAATGGGTTATAACTTGGGAGTTTATGGGGGCAAATAGTCGGCGCAAAAGCATCAAGGAGGTCTGATTCGGTTTAGAAAGTGGGATAATCATATGGGATAGTCTCCGATCGGAGGTCTACAAGCCAATAGGGCTCTCACCTTCCAGTGATGCAAGGCGATGAAAGGATGACGATGCTTCCAGATTGTATAGGTGATGCCGATTTCCCGTTCGCAGGTCGGACAAAAGCCGACTATTCCCATATCGAGTTCAAGATGCTGATGTTTGAACCAATCAATGCCCATGCCGATCGTTGCGCCATCCTCTGATGCAACCGCTGGAGGTGTTCGTGATTACGGTGGGGAATGGTGAATACACTGACGAGATATACTCGACATATTTAATAGAATCTATCCGTATTGTACTAAATGGCGCCAAGGAAATACTCCGTTGCAATCTATTGGCCTGTCAAGAAACATGGCGCAACCACAGAAAAGCATCGCTCGAACCTCGTCAAGAGAGGTCCAAGTCGATACACCAAAGTTACCTGATCGCTATGCAGATGAGAGCTACAAGCTATTCTCCCAGGTCAAGGTCGACCCCCCAACACCAGAGGAAGCACAGAGAATCCGGAATAAGTGTATTCGCTGGATTCTACCCTTCTTGTGTGTCGGTTACCACCTTATGTATGTGGACAAGCAGACTGTAAGTGTTGCCACGCTGGTCCACGTCCACAAGCTGACTTTGGTACATAGCTAGGAAGTTCTGCGATTCTGGGCATCCTTGAAGACGGCCATTTAAACGCTACCCAATACAATTGGCTATCATCAATCTTCTACCTTGGATATCTGTTGGCAGAGTGGCCACAGAATCTGGCTATTCAACGCTTCCCTGTCGCGAGATGGCTGGCAATCAACTTGACCGTTTGGTAAGGTAACTCCCCTCCTTCAGCACTGTCTCTGACCGACTTCCAGGGGATGTATCTTGCTGCTTCATATCCCATGCAACAACTTTGCTTCATTCTTCGTCGTCCGCTTCTTCCTCGGTGTGGCAGAGGCAAGCATCGTGCCATCATTCCTCGTCATTCTATCCATGTTCTTCACATACGATGAACAAGCAGTATTGATGCCCATCATGTGGGCTATCGGGAACTCAAGCCCTATCACCTCAGGACTGCTCTCTTATGGCGTCCTCTTTATCGATACTGGCAGCTTCGCGCCGTGGAGATGGTTCATGGGTAAGCTGCCCTCCGGATGTCATCGTGTTGTCTAATAGCGTTTCCAGTCATCACTGGCACCTTGACCGTCATATACGGCATTTCCGTGTGGATCTTCTTCCCCGGAAGTCCCATCACGGCCCATTTTCTCACCCCTGAGGAACGAGCACAAGCTATCCTTCGAATCGAGTCGAATCACTCTGGGATCGAGCAAAAGCACTTCAAAAAGTACCAATTCATCGAAGCCATCAAAGATCCAAAGACATGGCTGTTCTTCCTCCATGCATGGTCTCAAGAAATGGCCAACGGTCTGACCAATCAGTACTCGCTCATCATCAAGTCGTTTGGCTTTACCACTCTTTAGACGACGCTTTTGGGGTGCATCAATGGTGTTACTGCGCTTGTGTCTCTTGGTGCAGCGGCTTGGATCTTGGCAAAGACACATAATTGTCGGGCTTGGGTGTCTGCGGTGGCATACATACCTCCCATTGTATCCTGTATCATGCTGCTAACTCTTCCCTGGGGTAACCGCTGGGGTCTACTGACAGCTATCTGGATACGTGCAACTGGCGGAATCCCCTACGCTGTTGTCATGATTTGGGCCGCCAACTGCTCTGCTGGACACACCAAGAAAACCGCAGTAATTGCCCTGTACCACGTTGGGTACGGTTTGGGCAACATTCTCTCACCCCAGTTATTCCAGCCACAATACGCGCCTCGATACCTCGTGACTTGGGGTGTCATCCTCGGCGTGGCCTGTATTCTCCCAACTTGCATTGTCCTCTACCTAAGATGGTATCTGGCAAGGGAAAACAAGAGACGAGACGAAATCGACCGCCAAGGTCTGATCAGAGAGGTTGGTGTTATTGAGCATGTTGATGAAAGTGGAGAAACGACGGAGGAAGTGGTGAACACCAGGCAGCTGGACCTGACAGATCGAGAGAACCTTGCCTTGTAAGTCACAATCAACGAGAGTCGCTGAACAGTACTAACATGTGAGCAGCCGATATGTCCTGTAAAGCTCAGGTCTGGCGACGTGCTTCAAACTACCTTGGGTGCTTCGGCTATGAATAGATACTGGCTCCTCAGAGCACTCTACAGTCATGATAGACACAACAACTTTGCAGAGAAACGCCTTACACGGTCGCAACTTGTATTACAGCCTGTTCTGACAGACTCTCCCGGCCAAGGCGCACCTAGTCTCACAAAGAACCTTGCGCCGAAACCCTTGCATTGACCATCGACATGAGCCGCTCATACGCGACTTCGTCCCTGATTCTTGTATCACCCTCAGAAACATCCCCTGGACTTTTGACCTGCAAAGCTGGTTTCCAACCTGAATGACCGTGAAACATGTTGATGTTGAGCCTGGCATATTTCAGCCGCTTTTCCTTCTCTGTGCATATCTCGGACGCAAAGCCTTGATGCTTCCTATCATTGTGGCGACGGGACATTACATCCTCTTCTTGAGCAAGTTGATGGATGAGCTTGGAGGTATCCCGACCCTCGGGGCCTTCGCCCATGCAAAACACCCTCAACCCGTTCATGGACTCTGCCCATCGGGAAAGGACATTGTGCCATCGAAGGTGATACTCACGGACCCCAAGGCCAGGCTCAGGCCCAGTGAAAGTCTCAGTGACGGACTCATCATTATCTCCATCGTCAAAGGGACGTCGACGCCAGGCCCTCACAATGATGGGGCATTTGACAAGATATAGCTCTTGTAGTCCGCCATTCTCCTGGCCTACCGAGGCGACCCAGTCAACCTGCCACGCTTGACCAAAGACGTAATTTCCGAGAACGAGGACCTTGAGTCTCGGGAGCGATGATTCACCGAGTTGTCGAAAGTCGACTTTGGGGTATAGGCCCCAGCATTCGCCATAGACGAGCGAAAGTATCTGCAGATTTTCGGCGATGCTGGGGAACATCCACGTCTTGGGCAGCGTCTGGAGCATACCATTTTCTAACAGTGATTGGGCCCTATCACGATCGGGACGACCGCCGGAAGTAATCAAGAGTTTGAGGTTGACGAGACTTGGTAGAGACAACATCTTTTTCAACGCTCCCGAATCCTCGGCGAGATAATCTTTATAAGGTGACAGGTTGGAAATGGTGAGCCCTCGGAGTGGCATGACGTGGCCCAAGGGGATCTCATGGCCATCGGCATACTGGAGGGGGTGTGTGTCGCTGAAATATCGATGGAACCGTGCCGTTTCATCAATCTTGGCTTGTATCTCTGGTGTCCACATGCCCATCACACAGTGGCATATCGTTTCCATGACCCTGTATCGGAAAAGCCCTGAATGTTCAACATCGTAAGCCACCGGGGCGTAGTAGGAAACTCCCAATGATTCGTGAAAGCGGACATGAAGTGTAGTGACGTTGGTGAAGCAGCGCAGATAGGGTAGGGCTTTGGCAAAAGGCCAGGAAATCTGCCAGGGCCCGTTCGGGTCTTGATCGTGACCGTGATTCCCCCAGGTCTTTACCGTGACCTCTCGTACGAGATGGCGAAGCTTGGGATTCTTGGAGATGAGGATGAATCTCTCGGCTGAGTCGGTACGGGCCTCGAGGCGTAGGCTTTTGTACACCCAGGGTAAGCCAATGGCGCTTAGCTTGCTAGACACAAGCCGCAGTCGGAGCAGTGCCGGCTTCGGAAGGTGTCGGCATATCTCACTCCATACCTCTGGAGGCAGGTCGGTCCAGGCGCAGATTTTGGGAGTTGATGACATGTTGAGGGTATCGCGGTGAAGCTAATGATGATATGCAAGGTTGAAATGCCGCTTTTTGTGCTTACGCCCAGACATGGCGCTGCGCCCACTCAGCCACCCCAACGGACGATGACGATTGGCTGCTTAGAATGACTTGAAACGGGTTGAACCTGGAGTCCATCTGCCCATTTCAGGCTTATCGCCCACGATATAGTGGCATGGCAACTGGGCGGACACCAAGACTTGCTGGCATTGATGCTGCACACGATTCAAACGCTTTCAACTTGTAAAGCTGAGCTACTTACCTGAGATATCACTCAACGAACTTGAAGCCATTCGGAACTTGGTCAGGCGTTCCTAGTTCTCGAGGATGCGACGCACTCTTGCAGATCATTGCCATCTATCGAAGAAATCCGCGGCAACGACGAGGGTCTTTGTGAAGAAGGCAAAGACCGCATGCAGCTAAACTGGTCTGACAAAAATAGCTTTAAGGGCAGGGTATCGGTTTGGTCGAACAACCGGACTTTGTGCCGAACGAAGGTTTACGACGAGGTTTGGTTGCTGGCAGGCGGGAGGACTCGGTGTGTTGTGTGCGCAGTGGACGGCTCGTTTACTTTGATTCTCGAGGCTTGTGTTGATGGAATGATGAATGGCGAAGGAGACTCTTGGACCTATCTACATAAGGTTCTAAGAAGTGATTAGCGATATTCATAAACAAGGTTCTCGACATATGACAGCATCAAAACAACTGCAAGGGGTCATTCTTGAGCAATATTGTTCGCGACTGAGCTCGCACACAAATAAATCGATGGTCTTGCCAACCTTTCAAGTGTTGATCAGGGCTGTCCATGTTCAGCTTCTGCAAGCACAGCCCCCTTCAGCTGCACTGCGCCCACCTGACACGTCCTTTGTCGACTCAATCAATGATTATTGGCTGCCTTGGAACTTCCCCTCGGACACCAAGATTTTCCGGTCATTTATTGGAGGCGGCGTTTGGTATTGTTTGTCACACCAAGGTGCGGGAACAAAGAATCATGCTACCGTTTCGCCTCGAGGGACAATTTACATCTTTCATTTTTTTCTGACATCTTTCACCGCAAGTTGGATGATTCTTCCCGGCTGACATGCCGCGACAATACCGTGTTGGGCTCGTTTGCGATCGCACAAGTATATACTGACGACAATGCTGGCCTGATTATTCTTCCTTTGGGCGGGCAAACAAACAAATATCTTAGCGCCGCCACCTGATCTATCTCCGAGACCGCACTTTATCACCAAACTTGGCTGCATCAGCTTGTGCACACGACATGCACCCACCCGTTTGCCACTGAAAATACTCGACTGATGCTGTGCAAACGGAAAAAGGAGAATTTTTCATTGTCGGCTTGATCGACCGAGTTCAAAGTGTCCTCAAGAGTTTTGCGAGCATTGTTGGACATGGCAAACGGAACGACAATCCTTGAGTTACCCCTCGCGCAAACGACCTCACAATCTAGACCATTTCCCCCTTTATGGTACTTTGACCTGCTTGGACGCCCTAAACGAGCTTTGATGCATCTTCCCTTCGGCTCAAAGACTTTAACGGTGCAACATTATCCAACTCTCCTCGAATCTTGCCATCAACACTCCCTTCGTGGACTGATCCAAGTCGCCTCGACATCCCTGACCATCCTCCTCCTCCGCGATCTTCCTCGCGCATACATCGCTCCGCCATCCTCGAGTCTGCCTAGCGCAGCCTCGCTCCAACCATGTGCAAACATTGTGCGAAGAATGGCCCCCTGGTAAGCCCATCCCTTGCCCTTGTGTGACGCCAGACTTGACCAACATCACCTGCAGATGATAGCCGGCGAGAAACTCTCCACCTACCTCGAAGCCGATTCCGCCAAGAAGGCATGGACCCTCAAGTTCTGTGCCGACCTCGAGGCCAAGCTGATGATGATTCTCTCTCGACGCCTCAGAAGTGACGCTATGAAGTTCCTCGATCCCAACTTGATTGCCTCGGAGGTGATGGCCGATCATTTGATCAAGGACATTGGGTTGGACTTTGACTACAAAGACGAACTTCGCTCCGTTGTCATTCGTAAGTGCTCCGTATGTATGACAATGTTGACGACTTACTGACCTCATCCAGGTGGCCTGTTGGCGCAAGCCAAGGGGACTCTTTCGGATGTGATCGCATGGGAGGCCATCTTCAAAGTTGAAAATGGCAAAGATGAGAACCTCTTCCAGTGGAGAGTCGGTTTCATCCTCAACGACATGACGACCATCGAGAACGCCAAGAAGTACATCAAGGACAAGCGCGCCGAGGAGAACGTCGTCTATCAGTATCGGCTGAGGCTGGCGATGTCGGCCAGAGGTCCTCTCCCCATCACTACCAACCTTGCTCAGCCGCAGTACACCACCCAAGCTCCTGTTCCAGCGGCTCCAGCCCAGCCATCGACTGTGTCCCAACCAGCGCCCGCGTTCCAGCCGGCACCCGCGCCCCAGCCATTGACTGTTGACACTCAACGAGCCCAGGGCTTTGTGGAAGGTCTAGATAGCATCTCTGCCTCCCATTCAAGCCTCGACTTCGGGTCTGCCGCCAACCCCATTACCCTGGACACCGATGAAGATGGAGGTCCCTCGCGATACACCCACGCTCACACCCCTCGCGTATCTTCACCTCTGGCTACTGTCTCTCCGTACACTGCTGCTGATCTAGTCGCACAGCAGTCGGCTGTTCCTCGTACGCGACCTGAGACAGGCTTTCATCAGCCGATTGCCAACGCCAACGCACCTGGCAACCGTCAGTCTGCACCGTCTGCAGCCAAGCCGCCCAAGCGTCGATCCTCTGCTACCTCTACTAGAGCCACTCGGCCTCCTTCCCGCCGCCGAGGTCGTCGGGCCAACGCCAGCTCAATCAGCTAGCTGTCTCTGATCAGCCCATCACATTTATGGTTGACATAGCTGGTCACCTGTGAACGAACACAGGAGCAGGCTTTCTATTTTCTTGGCTGGGGTCGGAGGATGGACCAGGTTCTTAACAAGGCAGGAATAGGGTCGTTTACTCAGACATGGTTTACAGGTGGATCTCTTTCCTTTCGTTCTCATGTCACTTAGCTCTCCTCCATCGATCCAAATTATGACACTTTATGACCCTAGTATACCCCGCCTTACCACTGGTTTCTGTCGTCGTGGCACAGGTATCGTGTCTCCTACTCACCTCCCTCGCTCCCCAAGGTAATCTATTGCTTCCTTATTTTAGGTGGCAAGGCTTACTTCTGCTTGAGGACGCTTCCCATAGTAACACAGGCTCAACAAGCGTAAAGTTCATGACGCCATTAACCCGTCTTAAAGCCTGCAAACATTATCCATTTGCTTTAACTTCACCTGGTACCACAGGCTCCAATGGAGGCAAGGTGAACTTGCTAGAGTTTAACAGCTTGAGGGTTAAGGAGATTTGAATGACAGCCACCTTCTTCTTATTATCTACCGTTATGGACTAGGTATCTCAGATTAGGTTTACAAAAGAAATAATTACAGCATTATGTATGTCAAAACGCTATTCCGCTCTCATTTAAACCCCTTGCTCGCAAACTCCTTCTCAGTCCAGTCCCACAACTCTTCAACAGCCTTGTCATCATCCAAAACCGCGTCTTTATACTCCTTGAGCTTATGGTTGTAGAAACCACCGCTCCTGACATTCTGTGACTTGGCCGTGCTTGCCCATAGTTGAGCCTTTGCACCAGCGTGAACATCCGTGAGGAAAATGGACCCAATCACACTGATCAATCCACCGAGCCAAGGCCGTCTCTTCCTGAAATCATCGAAAAGACCCGTGTTGACAACTCCTGGGTGGATCGCGACAAACTTGACAGTAGGGTAGAATCTGCTCAGGGCACGGGTGTGGTAGTAATCCGCGAGCTTGGACTGGCCATAGCGGGCCAAGCTGGAAATGTCGTCAAGGGGGGTTTTACAGCGAGAAAGAAGGATTCCTTCCCTTGGCGCCTGTTTGAAGAGCTCGGAGCTCAAGTTGACAACACGAGCATCTCCTCCGTGTTGTTCAGCCGTCTTGACGATAGTCGGGAGCAATAGCTTGGTGAATAGAGCTGGTCCCATGTAATTGGAACCAAACTGGATTTCATAGCCGTCAGCTGTAAGGCCGGCGGGGGTGGCCATCAAGCCGGCGTTGTTCATCAAGATGTCGAGTCGATCAGACTGTCCGAGGAAGGTGGTGGCGCCTTTCTTGATGGACGCAAAGGAAGAGAGATCCAGCTCTAGAAATTTGATCTGGCCCTTGAAGTTCGGCACGGCATCCTGTATCTCCTTGACGGCGGCATTGCCACGTTTCTCTGTTCTGGCTGTGACGAAGATGGCGGCGGGGTTGTGTTTTGCGAGCTGGAGGGCACTCTCTTTGCCAAGTCCACTACTGCCGCCGGTGACGATGATGACTTTGCCAGTCAGATCTGGAATATCATCTTTGGGGTTGAACGACATGATGGAGATAGTATCGAGATGGTATGAGAGGGAGAGTGTTTAAGACAGAAAAAGATAATCGTGAATGGCTCAGAGGCTAGGATGGGTATCGAGTTACCGCAAGTAGAGAAGAGGAAGGTGTTGGTGGGAATCAGGATGAATTAATAACCATCCTTAAAGACCGCGATCAAGCCAAACCGAGGTTGAAATATTCAGCTCGAAATTGCCTTTTCGAAGTATGCTGGCCAACCAGGAAATACGCTGCGGAGTAGAAAATTATACTTTCCGCAAGTTTAAGATAGCGTGGTCTAGTCCGCCGGCCGAAGGCGCAATTTATTCGCCCGAGTCGTGTTCACTAATCGGAAAATATCCAGGCACAAGGGGCTTTTACGTCAGTGCAGTCAACGCCAGCAGTGATGCCGTTCGCAAGCTTGGCTCATGTCTACTTCTTTGATTCGGATGAAGGTTTTCCATAGTCCGCACATTAATTACGGTACGCGTATACGCATTTAGATGGTCACGTCCCATTTGTCATCAGAAGGCCAGTGTGCTTTGTTAGCATCAATGACGACCTGAGAAGAGGTTATCAGGAAGACCAATGTGCTTGCGATCCTACAAAGCAACGGCTGGATAACTTCAGTGAGGATTGTCCATCTCACTCAGACCTTCACCATAGCCAACCCACCTTCTCCCAAAACATGTATCCCCTTCGTCCCTTGAGTTTGGCCATGGCCATTTCCATGGCCTCTTCTGTCCTTTCGTTAGATCTTCCCAAGTATACGGGTCTGAAAACCGCCCAGAACGACAGTATCCTCACCGTTACGTTCCACAACCCGTCTTCACCTGTCAATCTTTGGAACGGGGACACTCAAAATGACCTTACTGATTTGGTCTCTCGACTCCAAACTGACAATGAAACCAAGGTTGTCATCTTCAATAGTGACGTGCCTCGGTTCTTTGTCGCCCATCTCGACCTCACCCTCCCTGCTCTAGCCAAGCGTAAGATCCCTAACCCATATAACGTCCTATAAGAGAATCAGTTCTAACAGACCGCAGCTGACTTCGTCGAATCATTCGCCACTTTGATGTACAACGTATCGAGGCTGCCGCAGGTCACCATTGGCGCGGTCGAGGGCCGAGCACGAGGCGCTGGAAATGAATTCCTTGTCGCCCTCGACATGCGGTTCGCCACCAAGGTGGACACCGCGTTTGGCCAACCCGAGGTCGGCAGCGGCTTGTTTCCCGGAGGAGGAGGTAGCCAGTTTCTTACGAATCTGATTGGTAGAGGACGGGCGATGGAATACATCCTAAGCTCCAAGGACATCACTGCAGTCGACGCTGCCGAGATTGGTTGGATCAACAAGGCCTTTGACACGTCGCGCGAGCTGTACGACTACGTTGATAAGCTCGCGCAGAGACTGGCCTTGTTCCCCCAGTCAGCTCTCGCTGGTGGCAAGAAGACTGTTCACCGAGCATCGCCGTCGCTTGAACATGTTGTTGCAGATGCGAAGGATTTCTACAAACAGCAAGGCGATCCATTGGTGCAGGAAATCGGAAAGCGCTCTGCTGCGTTGTCTCAGAACGTGTCCGTTGTGGACCTGGAGCTCAATATCCCCGAGGTCCTCCCTCTTCTGTATGCCTAAAGTTGAGGATCTTTCCGGCAGTGGGCGAGAAAACGGGTGACTGCCTTACCTCGACTGCATGGTCTGTATCAAATGTACTTTTATCTTCTTCAGTGGTCTAGTTAAGCCCATAGTTATTAATGTTAGTCAAAATCGAAGCTCTAAGATGAGCACCGCTGCGTTCAAGATGCCAGTATGTGCCGATATTGAGTGGCTACGAAACGTGATAATAACTCCCTAGGTCTTTCTGCGTGCCAGAAAAGGGGGGTTCTTGGCCGACAACATGAGCTAGCACAACTTGGCAGGGCAATCTTGGCCTTGACAGAGTTAGAATTGCATTATTTGACGGAAATTATAGATTAAATATTTATTCAAATGCAAATAGCATAGACTTTTACAAAGGAGTGAATGGTATGAACGAAACTCGGGGTATTCGCTTCAAGCGGGTATCCGCAAACTCAGTAGAACCGCTCTTTGGCATCAACGAAATAGATCGCAAGCCCATCGCGGCGAGACTTCCCACCGATAAGTTGAGTTATGCAGTGGCCCCTGAAAGCGTGAAAGAATAGTCCAAGCCCTTTTGCAAGACGCTCGTCAATTTGAACCCATCATATAAGATGGGATCCGCTGGCGTGTTTGCAACAACCAAGCTAATCTCCTCACCGTCCGAGACTGCAATAGATCCAGATCCGTCTTCCAGAGTCTTGTATCGTACAGATCCTGTACTAGTGTCCCGGACAGCAAACGTTGCGGTAAACTCGGCCTCCTCTGCAAGCTTGATGTCGACCTCGACTGTGGTGGCGCCTGACGTGGTCAGAGGGATGATGTTGCAACCCATGTATTGCGGCTGGCGCTCAGGTAAAGCCTTGTAGGTGTTATCATACTGGAGAGCGACGTTTTTGTAGTTTATGCTATGGCGTTGTTGCTGGAACACCTTCTGAGCGGGCGCGTGTCCAATATCAACATAGGCCATGCGGGCCCAGTATGAGCCGACGATGCTTCCGACCTTGGTACTCGCCACACGTGCGAGAGTATGAAGAGGTGTCTCGTTACTATCCTTCTTGTATTGGACCATCAACTCACGCACCACATGTCTTCCCAATCCAGGGATTTCATCAGGGTTG
Source organism: Fusarium falciforme (assembly GCF_026873545.1). Taxonomy (NCBI): domain Eukaryota; kingdom Fungi; phylum Ascomycota; class Sordariomycetes; order Hypocreales; family Nectriaceae; genus Fusarium; species Fusarium falciforme. Next base: position 412,119 of record NC_070554.1, read on the forward strand.
TTGGTGAGATAGGTGAGGAAAGGCCAGGCTTGATAGTAGTTTCCAGTGCCGGAAGAGCCGTCAACGATGACTTGGAACGAGTCTCCGATGAGCTTCTTGACTTCAATGATACTTGAAGCAGCTGACCTGTTCACCTTTTCCCGAGCCGGTGCGCAGATGTCAGATGTCTGGTAAGTCTCTGCGACCCAGTTCGCAACAGTTTCCCACCAAGCTCCTGTTCTAGATTGATACACCCATGTTCTCTGGTGATAGTGAAGGGCGTGGCCAAACTCATGAGCCGTGACACCGGAATCAAGCCATTTGGTGACAACATCGAGATAAGCAAAGCCATGCTTGGTGTCGAACCGTTGAACACCCGCCGAGCTGCCAAGATCGCTAACAGAATATACGTTGGTCTTGCACCAGGGACCTTTTTCGCCTTCAACGTAGTTGGACAAGCCCGGCGATCGCCATCCCAATGTATTGACGAGGCAATCGTATTCGCCCTCCAGGAGGTCGAGGGTCTTGTTCACATTGTCCGGAATGGTGCCATAGATTCGGAAATGCTCCGATTCCTTGTAAATTTCTCCGCCAGGACCAATATTTGGGTTCGCAGTGAAGACGGCTGGAGGACCTCCTTGAGTAGAGGCAGGTGAAACGGATGGAATCGCACTGGTAGTGGTGATTCCATCAGGTTTTGAAGAAGACAAGGTTGAGACGGTTTGAAGATTTGAAGTGGAAGCGGTTAAGAGCTCTGAAGTCGTGGTTGGGGCCAAGGTATTTTCGGTCAGCGAGATTGAAGTCGATTCGGAGGTAGACTTTTCGGAGGTGGTTTGGGTGACTTTACCAGCAGAAGTTGTCGTCAAAGAGCCGGAAGATGTGACGACAGTAGAATCGGTAGAGATGGTAGGTTCGGTCGAAAGGGACAGAACAGTGGTGGAAGAAGCAAAACCGATAGAATCCGTAGAGATGGCAGATTCAGTCGAAAGAGTAAAAGCAGTCGTCAAAGACGTGAAAATGGTGGAGTTCGTAGGGATGATAGTATCAGTCGAAAGGGACAGAACAGTGACCGAAGAAGTAGAAACGGTAGAATCTGTAGAGATGGAAGATTCAAGCGAAAGGGACGAGGCAGTTGTCTCAGACACCTGCGTCTGGCTTGGAGCATAAGTAGACACGAAAATATTCGACGAGATGGCGGGACGACACCACTGCCCTCCATTACGGTGCCTTGGCTTGGGAAGGGCGTTGGAGGTAGAAAAAAAGAAAAAAGGAAGGACAAGAAGTTGAATAAGATGAACCATGTTGAAAGAGCGGACGGCCTCGGGAAGCCAATGAAAACAATGTTGATTCTGAGCTGCCTACACATTCAATCCCGTATCCCGAACAAGTCATCTCTTATATTGTTATAGAACCTCATCTCCCCATGGATCGAAGCTGGAGGATAACGTTGTGTTTCGAGTTTGCAGTTTTGAATCGTGGAGCAACAGTTGGGCCGGTCGTTTGAAACAACGCCGGATGGAACAGCCGCACGAACCAGACGTTCATGTTTCACCCAGGATCTGGTGTGAACAGGCGCCAAATGTCGATCACCATTACCAGCTGCATTATCATGAAATAAACAACTGGAACTGACCGATAACGATGGCGCCACTTCCACGTCTTTCTCCTTTTAGCTCCCCCAATCTAGCTAGTCCGCTGCTGTCATGAGATTACCAACAGCGCCAGTTGAAATCCGAGGAGTGACATTCCGTCCCGTTCGTGGTATACGTGCATCGTGATACTTGTAACCATGTTGACTTCTTCAGGGCTTGAGGCATTCTCTCTACGAGATATTGCATGTAAGTCATCACTTCTTTGGGTGGCTTATTCTATTGGGGCTGGTACTACACTTCTGATAGGTAGAGGATCGATACAGTTCTGACAGATGTCTGGATAAGCCCTAGCGAGCGGGCCGTGTTTCGCCCTTGAGCCAACAAAAGGCATGGCATGACACCTGGCCCAGAGTTCATAATGTTACAGCGCTGCCGATTTTTGATGTGATCGGATTGTTCGTTAATCATGCGGCAGTCGATTGCACTCGGTTATCGCTTATGACGTTATGATGGCTATGAATTCCGCGATGGCGAACGACCTCGGCGCCGCGGACTTTGGCCAAGGCACCAGCGGTAGTTGCGTCAACCTGAACAACCTCCATCCCATTGGCAATCCTGTTCACCCATCGGGAATATTAACACGTCATGTCCCCCGGCCAGAGTACTTATCATCAGGAGACCCGTAGTGGCAATCAACGGATCCACAGCAATGGATAAGATGGTACCGGATTGATAACTAATCATTGATGGCTCGACCGAGACACGGACGGACCCAAGTTGCGCCGACGCCATTGGCGTTAAATTGCGTTCGGTCTAATGCCATGCCGTCGACGGCTCCGTGACGTGATTGGCACTACCGAGGCAAAATCTTTCACTTATAAGTTTTTCAGGGGCAGCAATTCGCAGCATCAAGGTATTGGCTTGTTACCATTCGTCAACCCTAGAGCTACACCACCTACATCAAGTTACTGACGGAATTTTACACCATGACTTCCCATATAGAGCAACCGATAACGCTGAACAATGGCTTGACGCTGCCAAACCGGTTAGCCAAGGCCGCCATGGCGGAGAACCTAGCAGATGGGGACCTTTTGCCAACCGATCAAGTCTATACTGCCTACAAAACCTGGGCCAATGGCGGCTGGGGACTGCTAATCACAGGTAATCTCGCATCTTGTGTGAGCAATCGATGGAACCATTGGTCACTGACTGCTGCATCAAGGAAACGTCCAGGTTGATCCTCGTCACCTGGGTCAAGCTGGAGATATTGCCAACAATGACACCATCGACAGGAGCCGCATTCTAGACAGCTGGAAGAAGTGGGCATCGGCCTCTAGAAGCGGCGGAACCCCGACTGTGGTCCAGATCAGCCATCCCGGTCGGCAATCTCCAGCCGGAGCCGGCACTCGAGGTTTCTTCGACAAGGCGCTCGCTCCTAGCGCTATCCCTCTACGTCTCGGCAAAGGCGTATTCGCAGGAGTAATCTCCAGGTTACTCTTTGGAACGCCAAGGGCTATGACGATTCCAGAGATTTTGGACGTTCAGGATCGCTTCGTCAAGACGGCAGTCCTTGTCGCTGATGCTGGATTCGACGGCATAGAGCTTCACGGAGCGCACGGATATCTTCTCTCACAATTCTTGAGTCCCAAGACTAACCAGAGAACTGATGCGTATGGAGGATCACCTGGGGCTAGGGCAAAGATTGTGGTGGACATTATCAAGGCCATCCGCAAGGCCGTGCCACCAAGCTTCACAGTTGGCATCAAGTTCAACTCTGTCGATCACCAGTCTTCACAAGCCTTGGAGGAGTGTCTCGAACAACTCCGCTTGATCACAGATGCCGGGATAGATTTTCTCGAAATCAGCGGTGGAAGTTACGAGGAGCCAATCGTATGTTCCTCCTCCCAGTCAGTGGTCCCATTACTCACAAGCTCCACAGGGTATTGTCGACCCTGATAAAGTCCCAGCTGCCAAGAAAGAAAGCACAAAGGCGCGAGAAGCCTTCTTTCTAGACTTTGCGACAGCCATCAGAGATCAATTCCCCGGCCTGACGTTGCTCGTCACGGGCGGTTTCCGCAGCCGCAAGGTGATAGAGAGCGCCTTGGCTAGTGGTTCGCTCGACATGGTCGGTCTAGCTCGGCCAGCAATGCTCGATCCATCTGTCCCGACAAACACCCTCCTAGACAAGAGCAAGAAGGACGATGAGGCGCGGGCCATTGCCATTTCTATTCCAACCCCTTGGCTATTGAAGAAGATTGGCAACTATGTCATCGGAGCTGGCTATGAAACGGTTCGTCCCATGACCCCTAAAACCGACAAGCTATTAACATTCAATCTAGGCCTGGTATGGAAAGAAGATCAAGACCCTGGGCAAAGCGTAATGTGTCGAAAGGAAAAGGGTTTTGCTCGGAGGATGAGTCATATTATTGGTATTATTATTTTTTGCCTAGACAGCGTGCCGGCTACTTGTTTTTTTTTTTTTTTTTTTTTTTTTGAAGCTAGACATATAGATGCCTGTTCGGACCCCAGCCACAGCCTTAAAACCCTCTGCTATTCCACTGTCATTATCGGGAAGTATACCATGTTTTTGGATCCTATCAACGTGTGCACAGGTAATGGGGCTTGGCCTGATCAGTCGGGACCGAATCTTCGGATAAACGAGTGGAACGAGAGCAACGGAAGTCATGGAGCGAAGAAATTTCTCATTGGGGTGGAGATACTTCGAAATACCTAGACGAGGCATTCACATGCCTCTCCTCGACATGAAAAAAGCCATCCATCACATGAGTCTCAATACGCCGTCGCGATGCACCTGAATACGATGTCAGGGTTCCAAGATCTGCAGGGCGGCCGCCGAAGCAGGGAGATGGTGCCAGTCAGTTGCTTAGGCCATGATGACTGAAGCTTCATGGATCTTGTGATGGCGAAACGAACCACGGCAAGGCCCCCGAGTCCTAGCTATATCTACCGGGATATCCCAAGAGCATAGAAAAGATGAAGTAATCCAGAACGTGCCTCGAAATTGCGGCTCTTTCTCTGAGCTGGCACAGCTTAAGGATTGCGACGCTCCGCTCAATCCATGTCAGCATCCCTTGTCCCCGCAGCACCTAATAATAGACCTTGCCTCGCAATAAGACCCCATTGATCGACATGAAAAACACGGCAACGAATAAACCTCCTCGTCCGCTCCCGCATCCGCCCAGAAGTTGCAATCCAACGCTTTTGATGCAGGGCAAAAGGGGTCTCCTAGGCAGTGCAGATCCTCCCCACACTACGCAAGACACATACGTGTATGCTCCAAAGAATTGACAGTTTTAAACGGCCCACTTCAATAGTTACGTACGATCTAACGTGTAAAAATACTTCTTTTTTCTGTAGGTAGCCAGTGACGTCTCTTAAGTGCTACACTGCCATGCACCTAACTGACCGGCTTCAAATACTCGCCACTCGATCACTGCAGGATGAGAGGGATCTCGCAAAATACGATGAATCAGTCGATTCGGCCATGGGATTTTCTGGAATCTTGAGATCTGCGATTTGGTAAGATCGGACCATCGGCGATAATGGGGCCGACGTTCCTCTTGCATGTCCACGAGTCGTCGGTACATGGATGATCTATTCTTGGATCTGCAATTGAGGCCTCGGCGTCTGTTGCAGGTGCATAGTAACGTAGTATAGAAACCTCTCTCTGGGCCGTTATGAGTATTTACAAACTCGATTTGCAGACAGAACGGCCAACGTATGGAACTTCACAAGCAACTTGAAGCGTCCATCGACATAGCCTTTGAGCCTATCGTCGTGAATAGTTCGATTTACTATTCCCAATAGTGCAAAACCCTGTGACCTCCACTGAGGCCCCGGCACTTCTCTGTGAAACATTGGAGAGAGGCTGTGTCCATAAATCCTCCGCCACGAATGATCTGCCTGCACGTACGTCGGTGTGGATCATGCGACCCAGCATAAACAATCGTCATGATCCAACCAGTTGTACAGGCATGAAATACGAAGCCAAAAAAAAATCAGGAGATGCAGCAAACAGTGTCTTTGAATAGACCGGTCGTGCATCGAGATATCCTAGATGGTGATCAGTGGGTTCGACGTGACCCAGTGCTGACACGAGGTCTCGTATCCAGAAGCTGTGTCTCATTGTCCGCCCAGGGAAGTCTTACATTGTGTGAGCTTCGTGCTGGAGTGGACGATGACGTAGGGGCCCGTTGATGGAGATTATATGCATCGAGGTCTACACAGCCATCATCCAAATGATATAAAGGTAGAGAGAATCGCCTTCATCTGGTCAACTCAGCTCGACAATCACTCAGCATCAAACAAGTCTCCAACACAGCTTCACCTTCAACCTCAATCTCTACTCAACCACCCCAACGCCAACATGCACTTCACCACCATCGTCGCTTCCGTCGCTGCCCTCGCCATGGGCGCATCTGCTGCCCCAGCTTCAGGCCCCTATGACCCCTTTGCCCAAGTCCGTCTTTACCCTCAGTCTGACTGCAAGCAGCCCAATGTTGGCTACCTGAGCGTCCGACGATCTGGCATCAACAAGTGTGGTCAGCTTGACGGCACATACACCATCAAGTCCTTGAACATTGAGCAGATCACCGACAATGCCAAGGGATGCACACGTAAGTCGATGACTTGAAAATATCCAGTTCGTTGCTAACGAGTCTTTAGTCTACACCTTCAGCGATGTTTCCTGCAAGGAGGACCGCCAGGAGGTTTCTGTTGGAAGCTGCCACACCGGTGCCAAGCAGTATGGCAGCTACCTTCTCTCTTGCGAGTAGAGCGCATGCAGTCTCTGCTCTGATGATCACGAACCTGTTATATGATTACGACTAGGACTTGTTAATAATGGCCGCGCAAGAGATTCTGCTCGCCGGCGCCGATCCTTGAATGCTGGATAGACGGGATTTAATCTCACGAGCCACTCTCATTAGACTTCGATTCATTTATATACAAACTTATACTATGCAAACATCTCTATAGTAATACTGGCCACTAAGTCCCGAACCCTATCAAAACCTGGCCATCGTCCACCCTGTCCGTACTCCTAGTCGCTTAGGCCGCTCATTCTATTTCGCAGAACTTGTCAGCACAATCAATAATGCGTATTGCACAATATTGAACACCGGAAGTCTTCGATCACCAATGGCCCAAGTCTATCTAAGATTGGCTTCTACCCAGGCTAGCTTCAACCTATCGCATCTGGCAAAGCTAAGATACAACTATGATAAGAAACAACACGACGCTCCGAACTGACTCAGTTCGAGCAAATCAGTCAGGTCAGCCATTTCGTAATTCCATAGTGGCTGAGCCTTCGCGCGTACGCAACCTGAATAATTGATAGGACTGAGAGCTAATCCAGTCAGGGTTGAGGGAGGACTGAAGTTCGCCGCACGAATTGGACGCACTTGTTGACGATTTTCATATGTGACAGCTACTGTTTAAATGCCTCCGGAGACGGTGCTAGTCGTGAGCTTGTTGGCTTTATTTATGTATCTTCTTGACCGTTGCCGGTATCTCTCATCCCATGGGCGGACCGGAGTGAAAAGGACAGGAACCATGTACATCAATAGTTCCACTCGAGAGCTCGATACCGTTTTGTGCAGAGGCCCTCTACTCGTCTCACTGCTCAACAGCCTTATCATTTACCACAGCGCCCTCCTCCACACCAGGTTGCTTGACACCAAGCTGAGCAGTATCCCATCCATGCTCCTGGAGATACTCGCGGAACTTTTGGTCTTCAATGGCAATAGTGTCTTGGCCAACATGCGGGATGCAGAACAAGACGATAGCGGCGGACAAGATACACAAACTCGACGATACCCAGAAGGGGTACTGAGCTGACTCTGTGTCGTTACCACCAGCCTTTTGGATGTATGGAAATACCCAGGTACCAACGAAAGCACCAATCTTTCCAGTAGCAGCAGCGATACCGTAGTATCGACCTCTGACACCCGTCGCCGAGGTCTTGGCAGCCAAGAGACCAATGTTATTTCCGGGTCCCAACTCGCCGAGGGCCTGGAAGATACCAAAGACGACAGCAAACGCAGCGATGTTACCTGAGATCTTAGAGTATACTCCAGCCATGATGAACCCGACGATAGCTTGGAGAGTGACGCCGAGAGCGAGAGTGTATCGAGGGCCGATCCAGTCGCTCACGAAGGCACCGATCAGGGTACCAGGCAAGTAGAACATGTTGACAACTGTGTTCCAGCCAAAGACTGTTGTTAGTGGTGCGTCCTCACCATAGATACCAGAGAGAATCGACGATGAGTAGATGCCAAAGGCGTAGGATGAAAACTAATTTGTCAGTTTGATAAACGTGGCTCAATGGGTCTCAGATACTCACGTTATAGAGGAACCAGACCAGGCTGACACACAACAGTCTGAACCAGTAGTAGCGCAGAACCAGCCAGTAAGGTGTCTGATGTCTCATGGAGTTCTGGGTAAACTCTTCAGGCTCCTTGAGTCCAAGACGCATGACGAAGAGGACGAGAGGAAATACAACACCGATTCCCAAGCTAGTTCGCCAAATCGTGCTGAGGTGACCGTTGTGGCAGGCCGCCGCAACCACGTCTAGAGCATATTAGCGGCATTCGAGCGACAGATGCAACCTACTTACAAGGAACAAAAGCGCCAATAACGAATCCAAAGTCAATCATGGAGTTAGTGAAGAGAATGAACCACCTGTTTCGAGTGCCCTTCTTCATCTGACTACTCGACTCGGCGCATCCGACGCTACCAGCAGGATATTCACCTACAACTGTTAACTAACCGTAGCACAGGGTGAAAAGGATGACATCATACCTCCGATACCGATTCCCACAAAGAATCTCCAGGCAGTAAGCATATTGAACATGCCTACAGGCTCCCCATGCCAGTATGATCCAGCGGCCAGTGCAGTAAAGATGATGAGGATAACGGTAGATACCATCAGAGTATTGGTTCGCGACCAATGATCGGCCAGAAAACCAAAGATCAATTGACCAACGACGGTACCGGCAAAAGCAATGTCGGCAACATATTTGAAGGCGTTTGAGTTGATGTAGACGTCTTTGTACTGGATTTTTAGAGTCGTGTTGACGGATCCGATGACCTGCTGTCGCATTAGAGGGATGAGACATGAGATTGCAGGAGTTTTCCCACGTTGTTGATGTAGCCATCAGAAAAGAGACCAGCTCCACAAGCAAATACAGGGAGGGCCGTCTCTACCCACGGTCTTTGAGGACGTGGCTCGATGTCTGCATTGTCGCTGTTGTGAGGCTCAACAGAGTTCTCCTCGCTCTTCTTTCCGAACCCAAACATCGTGAGGGGCCCACAAAGGCGATAGCAATTACTGTGGTGAGAATGAGCTGAGGTCCTCCAAACGGTGGACAGCAAGAGAAAGTTATAGGCTTGCAGAGGTGGCACGACAGTCTCACGAGGCGACACAAATCACCAAGGAGATTAAATCACAAGTCCCAAGGCCCGAATCCTCGGTGTGAAAAGAAGGAATGGGCTCGAGAAAAGCTTCTGAAGAGGGGAAAGGATTGAGGACAACACAAGGGTCAAATCCGTCAAACCAACGGTGTCTCCACTCGAGGGAGCAGAAGTTCCTCAAGATCGGAGCATGCTGCCAATAGCTGCGTGCGGGAAATACTCGATTTGATTGGCTTTTGGGGGTGATACGTAATCATCATGGATCTCGGGTTTGGTGTTGATTTGCTGCTGTGGCGCACCAAAGGCTTGACTACTCGGCATAAACGTCCCGAGCAGGGGACAATCAATGATTGTCGGTGGACGATTCAGCTCCAGCTGAGATGATCTTCAAGAGATTTTCCTCTTTCTCTTTATCGGCCTCGCCTGTCCTCACCACGGACTCCCCGACGCGACCTTTGTGGCAGGTGGTATCACGCGGGGTGGATTCTGGTGATAATTGGTGGCCGGGTAACACGGCACTAACAGCATCTGTAAGGATTGAGACTGTGGATGTGTTAATTACGAGGTCCACACTAACAAACATGTGAAGAAGCTGTTGATGTCAAAGCTTTTTACCTACCAAAATGCTCATAGCGTAAAGATATAAAGCCGAGGCTACTCGCATTCTCTCAAGTGACTTCTCAACACATGATGGCCGACGTTGAATGAGCACGAGGGCAATTACTCAATTCGTCTTGGGCTCTTGTTCGTTGCCTTGGCACGTCTTGGCGATTGGGTTCAGCTGATTGGACATGGACATGCCGATGCAACGTTACCGGCGCGGTCGATCTACCCTGCACCAACCGCGATAACTGGGATGTTCTCGTAAACTGGTTGGTATTATTCCATGCATTGGGGATTTTCGCTTGGATGATTTACGGTCAACCTAGATAAGGTTTCTAATCTTCATGCGATGATAGCCGATGCCTCTGAGCGAAAATACGGCCACAAACACGGTCCCTCGTGGGCAAGGATTTTCAACGGCCCGACAACCAAGCATGATTTCAAGTGTCAAACAATCAACAGAATTACGTATTCAGACACAGAGCTTAGTGCCCAGATGACACCAGAATTATCCACAGCGCTTCATTGTCGCGCCTTAACAGGCTGATCCCCCCACGGGGTTTATGCATCATCGCCAGCCCCAGGTTTCTGCCCCAGACAAAATACAGAGGAATGGAAAAATGGATCGATGCGCACCTTGGCCACAAGGATCTAAATCTCTTCTCTACTCCAGCCAAGAACGCGGTTAATAACCGCAGGCGTGTACAACTCGATGATCTTCATCTGCTGAATGCTCTGGAATCTACCAATTTCCTCGAGTCTATGGTCCTTGGGCCAGCTCGTCAATTGGGGTCTTGAGCCAAAACCTCACATTTTCTGCCTTCTCCGCGATATTGTCGTCAGATAGGAATTGGGCGTATGTGGCTTGCAGTTAGATGTGCCCATTGGGAGCCAAGTGCCGGTATGTCTAACGAAATAATTCGTCGTCACTGCTGATGCATCCTACCAGCTCGCGGGCGTGGATAGAGTCGAATTGCTTTCTACAAGACCACTCTGACTCGAAATCATCCATTTCAAAGGCACAGCGGATGGGTTAGAGTATTGAGGGCCAAGTGCCTCGGGCCGCAATGCGCCAAGTAGACACATTTGTGCCATTCCTTGTTTATAGGGACCATGTTTCCGCGACAGAGGTATCGATATCTGCTTCCTGTTTCCCTTTTCACCAGAATCCCGCCAACTTCGTCAAAAATCCAACTGGGTTGACCCTGGAACATAGCTGTCAGCCAGGCATTGGTTAAGGCTTGCGAGAGGAACTTACATCATAGCACCCTTGAACGTCTCCTTCAAGACATCACCTGGGGAACCGTGGCGAACAGCATTGACAATGTTCTCAAATTGCTTGACAAATGTATTCGTCACGTGGCTGATGACCTGGTGGCCAATGTCATCCTCAGGTTGTGCTACTGGTACAATCACGTGCCAAAAGTCTGGAATGGCCTCACGGCAACCCCGCTTTTTGCGAAAGTGACTGAACAATCACTCAATCTTCAACCTCCAGATATCAGGCAAAAATGGCACCTGAAGATCGCTCTTTTGGTACTGAAATAAGCAGAAATCGCATTTCTAACCATGAATTTACTCCCGAGCAAAGAGCAGCGATGATGGCCGAGCTACGGGCCGGCAAATCTCAGAGCCAAGTTGCGCGCAATTTTGGCACCTCGCAAGGCACGGTCTCGAAGACCAAGAGACGATGGGAAAACCACCAAGACCTACGATCAAGGCCCCGAAAAGGGCGTCCAAAGAAGCTCTCAGCTTTGCAGATTGTGAGGATCAATTCATATATTAACCGGCATCGCGATCTCACATGGCAAGACGTCTTAATTGAGCTAGACTTAGATGTCTCTATTCGCACCTTAAAGCGCCGTCTTCATAGCCATTGGCGCCGCAAATGGCGGTCAAGAAGACGGATCTTTCTATCAGAAGAAGACGCAAAAGAGAGGCTTGAACACTGCTAATTTTGGGTATATCATCTTGACGATTATATCAAGGTTTAAGGCGTCAAAGATAGAGTCTTTTTCCCTTCTTGATATCCCTCGCAGATCTGCTTCACCGACGAAGTCACGGTTTAAAATGCGCCTAATAACCTTAACGGCTGGGTCTTTTGACGGCCTGATGAGAAGTATAGGAAGGATTTAGTGAATATACAGTCTCATGGAAAGCCTCGTTAGTCGATTATGATGTGGGGAGGCATCGCCGGGGCCAAGAGGATATATATCATCGCTATGACGAGAGATCAACTGGCCAAGAGGAAGGGATATTCATCTTGGAGCTATAGAAAGGCGCTGACAGAAGGTCTCCTTCCTTTCCTCAACGAATTCGAGCTTTTCCAGCAAGACAACGCCCGTATTCATATAGCCAAGGGGTTAATGGACTGGCTGCTTTTGCATGGGATCCGGCCCATCTACTGGCCGGCACACTCGCCGGATTTAAACCCGATTGAACATATCTGGAAGGCATTGAAGGCTAAGCTGCGAAGGTTATACCCTCAATTTGTCAGATTACAAAGTAGCAAGGCCGACAGGAAGTTGCTGATTAAATGGATCCAAGAAGCGTGGGAGGCCTTGCCTAACCATCTGATTTTGAAGCTAACGACTTCGGCCCGCAACAGGCTGCGAGCCTGCATCCGGGCGCACGGATGGTATACTAAATATTAATCTACGGAATCAGGGCTTCAAAATGGTATAGCTTTTATCTCAATCTGATTTCTATTTATTGCGTAAATGCGGTGTGAAGATGAAGGTTGAAAATGAGGTGTGTAAGTGGTGGGTGGGGCCATTCCAGACTTTTGGCCTTTAATTTTACCTTGTACTTTGTCCGGAGTTCTGTCAGGCTCGCGTATGTGTCGTCCTCACGGACCATATCCATGTACTCGTAAGCCTCTACTTGCCCATTGGCCGGTACAAAGTCGAGGCGGAATGTCAGGTCAAATAAGTTGTAGGCGACTTGCTCACTGCCTCCGGGGGCGCTCGGCTCGCGTAGCTTGAGCTTTGTCAAGATGGGATCTTTGGTTGCAGCTGAGCTCAGAACAAGTGACATTCCTTGCGGATCATCTAGGGCCTCGAAACGAGGAAAGGGAGCCTTGAGGTATAGAGCACCCTCATTTTTACCAAGCTCCGCTGGATGGTCGAACCGACGACGTCCATAATAGTCGTCGACATAATCTCGCCAACCACTTGTCTGGTCTGAAAATCGCCAGCACAGTCGGATTGGATCGCCATACTTGAGTTGGTTTGCGTCTTTGCCACCGGTTTTAGCATTGACTTTGAGGACTCGCCAGTATACTGGATCCGGCTGGTTTGTGATGGCAGGCATAAAGACACCTTGGGAGTTGCGATACACGCTCAAGGTCAGAGAAGTGCCAGGAGTGGACGAAGCTTGGGACTTGATGGTAACGAGGGACTCGTGAGTGAGCTGTCGATGGGTCAGTATTGCTCATAGAACTCAATGTTGGAGCGCTCACGCTGTATCCTTCTGGGACTTCTATTGCCCAGACTGTCCTACCGTCAATGGTTGCAGGTGAGGGCTTTCCTTTGGAGTCTGCTTTTGGAGGCAGAGGCTTCAAGGCTCGAGGATTGATGAGAACTGGAGCTTGGGTACTAAGCGTCCGTTAGCAAATTCCAACAACAAGTCATCGAAACTTGCCTTGGTGGTTGGAAGATGGCATGAGTCGTCGTCTTTGTCGTCTGATAAATCTCGGCCGTTGCATCCACCTTCATCCTACCTCCCTCCCACCGGGGAGGTGATGGTACGATCATCGGTTTCTCGTCGTACTTTTTCACAAAAGTTCGCACGTAGATGGGAGGTTTCTCAGGCTGATGGGCCAAGTAAGTCTGAATGGCACCGGAATCGCTGCCTTTGGAGATGCCGACGTCCTCGTTCTTGCTCTCCTGCCCATCTTTTCCAACCTTTAAGCCTGCGAGAGCTCTTGAAAGGCCTTCTAGAGTGAACATGACTTTGAACCGAGCGTTGACGGTTCTGTTCTGAGGAATGATGACATAGTCTGTTAGCTTGGGAACAGCTTGAAGGAACCACTTGTTGACTTCTTCATAATGGGGAATGGCCGAGACCACATCCATGACGGCTGTGAGTTGAGATTGCTGAATAACTCTCCAGCTATTCACGACGGACCCAACGCTTGTCAACCAGGCTGGAGGATCTGCTGCCAGGATGGTGTTGCCGCCGGTAGCGTTGAACGATAGATGTTCTACCTGTTTCGTATCCTTGTTACCCTGCTCTTGATGGCTCTGATTCTCATGGGAGGCCTTCACCGACCCGCTCGCAATCTGACGGAAGCCCACAGCCAAGCCTACACTGGCCTTGAATTCGGATCGGGCCATCGACTCTTTTTCTTGTTCTTTTGCGTCGAGAGTCTTTGAGGTCTGAAGACAGCCTCCAAGGACAATTTCGCTGCAAAAGACCTGACCAAACATTTGATGAAGTTTGCGAAGATCATACAAGTTGCGTGTTTTGCGGATCTTTTCAACCGCGGCAGCAAACTCGTCTGTGACTTCTAGGTCTTCGGCGGGTAGATACACCGTCACGCGAGGTATCTAGATTGTGTTAGTCGATTGATGGCAACACTCTTGAAGGTGAAGCTGACCTTGTAGGTAGCAACCAAAGACGTCTCGGCTCCCTTGGTGCCTCTGCTTGGCCTAATCCATGCTGCGCCGCTACGCCACCTTGTGCTCCAGCGGTGATGCCGCGGAAGCCTCCAGACCTATGCAAGGTTAGATGCGAGAAACAGTTACGGGATATTTGCTCACGCTTCAAAATCGAAAGTCGTTTTATCGAAGTGATTCTCAGCCATTGACTGCGAAAACGCGTGTCGCACGGCAGCAACCTCGATGCTGGAGTCATCGTTGACCATAAAGTTGGGGATTCCATGGGCCTTTCTCGGCATGTATTCCTTCATTTCATCTGTAGTTGGAGCCGCTGAGTCTTCTTTCGCTTTGGACTTGGGGTCCTTGTCGTCTGAGCCACTCTCCGAATGCTCTTGGTCTTGCTTCTTGTCGGTGGCAGAGGGCGTTGGAGTTGACACTTTTTCGACCTTAACATTTACCTTTTCGAGGTTGAGACCCTTTCGAAGTCTAAACGCTATGATCGAGTTAGAAATCAACCTTTAAATAGAGATGTGAGAGATAGGTACCAGCATGAGGAGCCCGGCGAATCTTGTTGCCATCAAAGTCTATGATCCATCCACAAAAGGCATTCCCATTCTTCAAGATCATATCCCACTCTGTTTCACTTAGCTTGTGGATATTCCTGCCGGATACATTTAGTACATTTCCCTTTTCGGAATAATGAAAACTTACGGCAGAGCCCCAGCTGCCCCTGCATGGTCCTTCTCGTGGAGCATCTCAGTGGCCTGGAGGTCAGTCTTGTCACGATGTAGTTCCTGAGCTGATCTGTCCTGTTGAATGTATTAGCGCTAGATTGACTTGGCATTTAGATAGCATACCGTGAATGACATGTCAAGACTCCCTAGCTTGGAAATAACCGATTGGTCTATACCCGTGGCCCATTGGCCAGGGGCACCGCTATTGGGATCGCCATAGGGGCGCCCTGAGCCTGGAATGAACCCCGGGCTACCACTCGTCACGCCCTGGGTTGATTGAATGGCCAAGAGCCCTGTTTTCTTCAGAAACACTGGAACTGAAGGGATCTTCTCGGCTCCGCTGATGGTTGGATTCACCATGACGAGATACTGCAGAAGGGAAACATTGTCCTGGACTGGTGTCCCGTCAGGTAAACAGAAAATGTCTTGTCTGGAGTCGACGCTCATGGACTTGACAACTCCGCGCAAGGTATGTAGCGTAGTATCGGCGGCATTCTTCCCCTTGAAGGCCCCAGAGTCGAGAGATGTCTCGATGTTGCTCCTTTGAGAGTCTATTACTCGCAAGAATTTCAGCAGGAAAGGCTTCTTCAGGAGAGCGGCAAAGTAGGTGCTCGCTTGAGTCGCAGGAGGTCCGCTAGAGGTGACATATACGTTGAAGGTTGTATCCTTTTACCGTCAGTTTGTGACAGCTTATTTCACTTTTGGCAGCCTACCTGGAGGGTTGGCTGTCTCTTGAGCAGTGCAAAGTAAGCATTCAGGCTCAAGTCATCTTGAGTTGCTGCGCCCTCTTCATTACAAAAAGTGAATGGTGTCGCACTATAGTAATAGCTGTTGGCAGTTGTTCGAGGGCTGAGGCGAAAGACTCACGATGGAAAAGACTGCATGAGGCGATTTCTGACAAAACGTAACGTCACATAGCTTCTGAAAACGCCTAGATTTGGCCTAGTAAAGAGTCAGTTAACTACTTCGTCTCAAAGTAAACTTCGACACCTACGCATGCAACGGTAGGGTCGTGAGCAAAACCGCCTTGATGGGAGGCCCTTGAGGCTTTTCCTGAGCATCGTTCTCTCCAAGTTTGCCCTTATCTAAGGGCACTGTAGCCGGGGTTTCAGAAGTAGCAATGCTGATGATCTTCAAGGAGAAGGTGTTGTTGTGGGAGCCCGGGTTAACTTTGCCCTGGGCCGGAGCTGTGACAAAGGGCGTGTTCCCGGTCATTTTGACTCAACAATTGCTTAGAAAGGGCTGTAGAACGATTCGCAACAGCAATTATGTTGATAGCCCAAATACCAAGTGAGGCGAGGAAACAAGAGCTGCACGCAAGCAAGAATGCGCCTCCCCCTCTGGACTTACGAGCTTCCCACGGACAGCGGCTCTCATTAACTCGATAAGCGAATAATCTCACATGCTTATAGTCCGTAGACAGACAAGGAATCACAGACCTCGTCACGCGGTGGTAAACTGAGACAATCTCTTTCTCCTGCAGCAGTAAATAGATCTGGACTGTTGCCAGCGCTATCACAGTTCATTCATTGGTCCCGACTTTGCCAGACAGCAACTCCATTGCCGTAGAATCACCAATTGGAGGTTATTCCCGGCAGACTAGCAAGGATACGAAAGGTCTGGGTTGCGAATGCTACAGTACCCCACCACCAGCTGAAGCACTGAACCAATGGGATAAGCGGAGTCGATGAGTTCCGTGGTCTAGCCCGTCGATAGTTCGACTTGGCTCGGGGCTGAAAGGTCGTTTCTGGCAATGTGGATAGTCTCGTGTACGCGTCATGTCTTGAATCTATTGACAGAGACATCCTTGCCTGCATACGGCTGGCTGGGATGCCCCCATTGTAAGAGTCTAGATGCTAGACCCTGCAAGTGACACGAGATCAAGTCATCTTTCAAATGCTGCTTCTTCATCGTGGTTGTCTCTCAACATTGTCGTTATCGTCACCCACTCCAGCAGCATTGTCGTCACCACGATGGGAATTATCCTCGCCCCGTACGATGACTCTATGCGCCTTGGCCAGGGTTACAACTCGTTCCTCCATGCACCATGTGTATACGATGCGGTCAGGATTAACCAAGATCGTATTGGCCAAAAGCCCGCCAGCAGCGATGGATCTGTCTCGCAGAATGTCAACTACTCATCGAGGTTTGTTGACAAGATGTCGGACGTTGTCAAGAGTCTCAATGTGAGCGCTGGTTCTTCCTTCAAGAATGGAGGCATCATCGGTTCGCGCAATTCTGTCACTGTGGACGAGACCAAGTTTGCAGCAAGCGACCTCAACGCCATTGTCTCGGTCAAGGTGGTCAACCAGAAGACAGAGTTACTCGAAACGGCAGAGTTCAAGGCTGAGGAGGGCCTCAACTTGAACAGCGAGTCGTTTCTCAAGATCTACGGGAACTGCTTCATCTCTGGTATGCAAAGCCCTTGAATTCTCTCGATGCAAGACTGATGGGCCAAGGCTTTGTCGAGGGCGGGGAACTCACTGGTGTCGTGTCGGCCAAGGTGCTGGATGTAGAAAACAAGACTGCTGTCGAAGAAGCGTGAGTAGATTATCTGGAAATTCACACAGGCCGCTAACACGTACCAGCATCAAAGGTCAAGTCAACAGCTGCTGCACTTCGTCAGGTCACAAGATGGACTTTACACTGAGTGATACTGATTCCTTCTCTGAACACGAGTCGGCGATGAGACAGACCGAGACAACCATTATGGTCAGTTGGTCTGGAGGAGGCCAGATCAAGCCAGGTGCGTGCATACTTTCTCTCTGACATTTTATCTCTAATGTCATGATAGAAGAGGAAGAATGGACTCTCGAGTCTCTGTACGCGGCGGCGGCAGCGTTTCCATCAAGGGTGGCGCAGTGCCCCCAGCGAACATGGGCCATCCTAACTCCCTACAACCACACAAAGAACTTTGTCGTGTGGGCCAATGACCAAGGCATCCGGTTACCTCAGTTTGAGACGGCACAGGTCTATGCCGATGATTTGCTAGACATGTACATGGAGTACAAGAGCTGCGTCAAGCAAATCCAAACTATTCTGGAGAATCCCGATGCCTACCTTGTTAGAGCAGTTGAAAATGCCGTTGGTACTGGCATAGGAGAACTTATCAAGGCGCGAACCTCCTTGAAAGCCCAGATGAAGGCAATCAGCCAGACCATAGACAAACTGTGAGCTGTGATCACGTTGAATATCAGCTTTTGCTAACATGTTTTCAGTGCTCTTCGTCCTGAAGACATTGACGAGATCGAGAAGCAGCATCCCATCGAGGCACCAGAACTTTGGGCCGCTCGGCTCCCAATTCGAAAAGACCAAGCCAATGAGACTCCGGGCCAGGCTGCAGGAGCTCTCTCGCTGTTCTCTTTTGAGTCATCTGACGCAGAACCAGCCTTTGTTAGCCCCGACGTAGAAGCTTACATGTCTACCGAGGAGAAAGCCGAAGTCTGGTCGCCCTACAACCGAAAGACCTTCAGCCACATGTTCTTTGACAAACCCATAGGGAAGCATACCAACGGTTTCTTCTGTGATGCTCTGGAAATAGACGAAGGGAAGCTGTCCTCGCCGTGGCCTGACAAGTTCTGCTTCTACTCCATGTTGGCCACAGACGTCAAAAGTAATGTCACTGCGAAGTCGCTCGCTCATTTCTCGACGGATTACGGCGCAAGATCCTTTGGTCATGGCCGCTCGATGCAATACTCGTATGAATTCCAAGAGACGGCAATTTTTGAGATGCGGAACCCCGACGAATACGTGACACGTCTCGTCATGTACCCTCCAATAGCCTCCGAGTTGGCCTCAAGTATCACCTACATGGTATTTGAAACTAATAAGGGAAACACTTTTGAATGGGGCATCAAGAGAGAAGGGTGGCACCTCGACTTGTCAGCTCCCCCGAACTGCGGCTTGGTGGGCTTTTACGGCGCATCTGATAGCAGGTCAGTCTATCGACTGGGACCTATATGGCGAAAGAGCCGTGCCTTTCGCTGAAGGAGATTGGGACGGGACTAGATGAGATCTTGTTGATTTGTTCCTTGGGATATGTAGTTACATGGAATTCTTTCAGGCGATTAATGACTCGGCATCGTCCACTATCCCCTTAACTCAGCTGGAGGCGAAGATGAGTGACGACGATGCTCGAAACAAACCCAGTCATTTTTCTTCGAGTTGAGACTTAGGAGTTCATGGCTAAATTCGTAGTAGAGCATGCGGCATGTCTTATCGTGGCCCTCAACGTGAATACTTGCAGCGGAACTTATTCCGATACACCGTCATATGGTCAGAATCTGGACCTGCGTCTGGGTCGTTCAGCTCAGGTCGAACATTGCGACTATTGATAACTGCATGAAACTAGAGTGGTCCCGACCGGTCCCAGAAGTGACAGGGATTGATTGGTATGGGGCTGTCCCTAGGGTTTAATAGCATTGATAGATTACGAGGAAATGAAGATGTCGAAAGAGGGGCTATCAATATTCACGATGTATGAAATCACTACGACACTCAGGGCTGTCGTTTACATCGCAGGAGCTTCTTCCAATACCTCTAAATCTACCAGTTAAGATGAACGGAACAGGAGGCTCAAATAACCCTTTTGGTGGCATATTCTCGTCACTTCCCGTTAACCTTATTGCACCGTTTGTATTTCCACCGTCGTTGGTAGACATAATTAACTTGCCTTCAGATTTCACCCAGTCCAAAGAGGACTCAATCAGCCTTTCAGCATCCCTGGACCTACTAGAACTCAGGCTCAACAGAAGCCTGACCCCATTGGCGCCATCGAAGTAGATACTTACCAGATCGCTGTTCCAAATGGAGACTGCTCAGTCCACCTGCTGGTTGAGAGGACGGGCAGGCTTCATGGGAAAATCCTCAAGAGCATCATCATGGACGGCGGCAACGACGGCTCTGCGTCTGCTGAACAAGCAGCTGAGATTATCGAGACATCACTCAAGGCCATCAGAAACAGATACGACCAAGCAGAACCGCAGAAGATTAAGTTTGACGCTTGGATTGTCACACGCTGGGACAATGATCACTGGGCAGGCAGTCTACTGATGTTTCAAAAAAAGTATTGACCGCTACGGTCGGTCGAATCGCATGAAATACGACGGCAGCGAACCACTTACACATCTGTACTGTCCAAACTGGGCTGGCCTTCCGAAGTATGCCGCCGTACCGAAGGATCCAAAAGGAGATCTTATCAAGAAGAGACCGAACGATCTCTTCATCGAAGACGACAACAGGCCAGGATTTAAAGAGGAGGTTGGAACTGGTCAAGTCTATTTCAGAAACCATTTTAGAGACGGCTATCCCCTCTGCATCGCGAAATGGGGTCACCGAAAACTTCTGGGGATAGATTTCTTCACAGGAGACTCTCCTTGGCACTATCTCGAGGGGCAGCAGAGGGAGCTGACGGCAGACCATGCTCGGCAGGACATCTTGTCCACGGTAGACAAGATGAAGGAAGTGGTGCAAATGGCCAATATTCGAGACACGAAGCACCCACGATTCGTGTGTATAGGTGTTGGTGGCTTTGTCTGTGGGGCAAGACTGGACGAAAAGGCTCTCCGAGCTGCTCTCGCAGTAGAGAAAATGACGCCAGCTGATACCTGGGCGAACATGTCGTCCATCATGTCTGTGCTCTACTTTCCGGAACAGAATCACCTTTCGCTGTACTGGGGAGGAGACTCTATTACTCCTATTGAGCAGCCCCTCGCTAAATCTAACTTCTTCAACGGGTACAAGTGCTCTGTTGCCAAGTGGTCTCACCATGGAGGCAGGCACAGCAGCCCCGAAGAACTCTGGGCAAAATTAAAGCCAAAGAGCTGTGTTGTGTCGCCTAACAGAACTGGAAGGTATCTTCATCCTCGTGAGTAAAGCTCCAGGCTCAGTGAGATGATCATTGCTGACAAGTCAGATTTTGAAACGATCCAGCGGTTTCGAAAATACGCCCTCACGCAAACGACAAACCCGATGATATATTCTACATTCTACCCTGGTTGGATCCTTCATCCCACAGAGTTTGGCCTGAAGAAGATGGGCGGATTCAAGGGCTTGAAGCAGCTGCGACTGGACTGGCACGCCGTGTCTCCCCTTCAACCAGATTCCCTCGCCTGTCCAACATATGTTTTGAGATCGGCAACTCAAACTTACGACTATCAACCTGATGGATACACGCCGCCCCCAAAACCAGGGAGGCCTTCGACTAAACGATCGACTTGGCAGATTCAGTTTATTCACATCTTGTCTTCTGCTGACGCAAACCAGGACGGAACAGTCCGTCCGTTTGCATTTGCTTACAAGTCGGCAAAGACAACGTCTACATCTGTTGCTCCCATGAAGAATACTACCTCAATATTCAACCCACTGAACATGACCACTGCCCAGATAGTGGATGTCGACAATGACCCAGTTACTGACCTTTACGATGCGCTCATCAACTATCAACTTGAAGACAAACAATGGGCGCATGACTCGGAAGAAGGTACCATGGCTGTCGAGGAGGGCACTGGGCCGTCTGACATTGACGAAGAATTTATTGTTGCGGACGTTACGGGCAGCAATCAAAGCTATATACCGTTCGCATGGACTGAAGAACAGCTTGGCCAGCAGCATGAGTTTTAGCAGTTCCAAGAACAGCAGCAGGGGCAACAGATGCGAGCTTATCCTCACCCTCAAGGAGGGTATTGGCAGTCACAGTATCAGTCGCAGCCAACCTCCAACCAGAACTTTAACCAGATCTTCAACCAGCAGCCGAATTACAATCAACAACCGAACTACAACCAAAACTTTAACCGGGGCTTTTACCAAAGCTTCGGCCACAATTTCAACCAAAACTTCAGTCAGAACTACAGCTATCAGCCAATCAATACCTACCAACCAAACTTCAACCAGCAGCAGCCAAATTACAATCAACAACAGAACTACAACCGCCCCCAAATTGGGGTTATCCGCCATGTCAGAACTTCTAGACCGGATATGGCAAAGGATCCGGTGATTTTCAACACGTGTTTGGACTAGACAGTTGACGAAAGCACTGAACTAGATCCTCGATAAATGTAAATAGATATCAGTGACAAGCGTCTGTCTTACCATCAAGTGGTGCTGAGTGACGGTGTGTTGGTAGCCAACTTGTGGAATGTTAACGTCCATGACTCGAGGAGCGTGTTCAGCGGTTGTGTGTCTTGCCTCAAACCGACTTGACCATCTTGATCCAACTTCGTATCGGATCAAGGAAATAAAGTGCTGCCTGTAAATTCTCTTGGGGGCCAATTTCAATCGCTATAACTACCGAGTCTATCACCCACAGTGGTTTGTTAGATGCCTCTCTTCTCAAGGGCAAACATAGACGCAGTTTGGCAAAATCGGAAGGGATAGAACTCATGACTCGCTCGACCATCAATGTGAATCTAGCTCTTCACCGACGATTTCACCATATCGATAGTGGCGCCGACGCCATTCTTGTGGATAACGACCAAGGCAGCCAGGTGAACCGTGTTTTCGGCCCTTTTTCGCATCGAGCGGGATTTACGAGAAATGGCTTCACCAACGGGCCCACAAGCGATGTGGATAGAGGAGGTCTCGAGCGTCGGAGATGCTCCACAACGGCAGCTAATGCTTGACCGGGAAGCCAAGCCCATGGGGTAGATGTGGGTAGGATCTTGGCTTTGGGCATCGAGATGGGGTTCGTTGAGGTGGGCGTTTCACAAAACCTTGTTGCGGATCCGTTCATGTCTGAGGGGGTTGGAGATGTTGAAATGGTCACAGGCAGAGTCAGACACAGTAGATTAGGTGAGCTCTTGTATATCTTCAAACGCTGTCATAATATAAGAATGATGCATTATCGCTCCTAATCATCGCTACTTCATAATGGGTAAAACGCTCAAGCCATATCATCCTCCTTTCGCTTCTCGTGCTCCTCAACAATAGCGCCGCTCTTCTCCTTGTCAATAATCTCCTCAAGAGTGGGCTCCGCCTTGGGGGCCATGATGCCCATGCCATTGCGGACCCAGTGAACAGTGACGTAGCCAAGGACGTAGACAAAGCCAACCATGGGGACCAGGTAGCTAATGCGAGTTCCCTTGGCGTCGGCAATGGCACCCTGGATGGGAGGGAAGATGGCACCACCTGAAACACCCATAACGAGAACACCTGCAGCTCGTCGAGTGTGGCGACCAAGGTTCTTGGTACCCATGGCGAAGATGGTAGGGTACATGGGAGCCTCGAAGAAGAAGATGGCGATCAGGACTCCAACGCTAGCAGCACCCTTGCCGGCGCTGACGTAGGCAGTGAGAGCAATAGCGAAGAGAGAGTAGATGACCATGATAAAGTCGGAGCGGAAGAAGACAGCCAGACCCGTGGCAACGAATCGACCAACAGTAAAGGTGATGAGAGCGTAGCTAAGCATGGTGCTTGCCTTGCTGGTGGTGAAGCCACCGTTCTCGTGGGCGTAGTTGATGAAGAATGTGGCAATGGTGACCTGGGCACCGACGTAGCACATCTGAGCACCAAAGGCGAACCACATGTTGTACTGCTTCCAGAAAGATCCCTGGTTAGTCTGTCCATGAGCCTCATCCTCAATGACAGCCTCAGAGACTTCGGGGAGCTTAGCAAACAGGAAGAGCACGGCGACAGCAGCGCCAGCGCAGGCCACAGCGAGGTAGACGAACTGCACATTCTTGAGACTGTTCTGGTTCTCGCCCTGGAAGAAGTACTTGGAGGCGATGAGGGGACCGATGAAAGAGGCAACTCCGTTCCAGGACTGGCAGAATTGGAGTCGAGCTGAAGCAGATTCGGGCTTGCCAATGACGACGGCGTACGAGTTGGCAGCTGTCTCTAGCGTGGCGAGACCGCAGGCGATGACCAGGGTGCAGGCGCAGAAGCCGCCAAACACGGCACGGCCGTTGCTGTTGGAGTCGGCAGATTTGGCGACGGGCCAGAAGAGAATGGCACCAAGAGAGTACAGAGTCAATCCCATAAGAATAGTCTGCTTATAACCTCTTCGCTTGAGGACTTCGGCGGCGACAGGAGAGAAGAGGAGGTAACCACCGCCAAAGTACATGACCTGAAGGCCAGTGGACTCGAGACGTGTGATCTTGAGGACCTCTTGGAAATGCTTGTTGAGGACATCGAGGAGACCGTAGGAGAAACCCCACAGGAAGAAGAGGGAGATGATGAGCGACAGGGGAAAGATGAGGGCTCGACCCGTGAGGTAGCCGCCTGCCAGCTGAGGGGCAGCAGTAGGAATAGCACCGGCCATTGTAGATGATTGAGATGAAGGAGGATGATGAGATGATTCAAGCAAGAATTGACCTTGATCATTGCCATCTTTATATCTCTCTCTTGTCGTGGCGGGTCCTGTCGCCCCGATAACCTAACCTCCACTTCCCCAACAAGACCCCATCCCCAGACTCATCCCTTGATGTGGAGGAGGAGACTCTCCTCCGCTTGGTCCCCTCCTCCGCTTCCCCAAGGTGAATGCGAAAAAAAAATCTCGGTCTCACCGTCCCCCACTTGGTAAATCGAGACCGTCCTAGAAGACATCCGGGGAAGAACCATAAAACAAGCTACAACGGGCCGTTGCCCAGTAGGAGTCGTTCCCCGCCACACCAACCTGGTATCGCCGAATAAACCTTGCCTCAAACGGACAAGCAGGGGAGCGCCGTTGTGGGGAGTTGGAGACAAGTCGGTCCGACACGACGCCCGTCGGTTTTTGATAGTAGGCGGCATTTAAGGGCGATCCCGCGTGGAGGATAGCACTGTTGGCTATTGTATGTGCCGGGGCTTGAGGTATTCGGCCCGTTATGTGTGGGTTCCGGCGCCGTGTACCGGTGTCGGAGTGGGCGTGATGATGGAATAGGAGTCGAGGGAAGCTTAGCGACGGCTGGAAGCTTGGTTTGTTGGAGTATTCGTACGGAGAAATGATCCGGTCACCGGCCCATTCACCTCTTTTGTTGACTTTCATCCTGCCAGCCTGGTTGGGGTAGCTTTTGTTCCAGATCTGGGTAGCATACGATTGGTTGGTTTAGATCCTTGTGGTGTTTTACCTCCCCACAGGCCACGCATTCGAGAGGAGGAACGTGTGAATAAGGCCGAGTATATGACTCGACATTCCTGTGCCATGTGCTTGTCTCGGGTTAGCTGTGTTTGCGGCTCCGTATTTTAAGGCCAGGGTAGATCATCACGTTGCTCTTCAGCCTCGAGACGCATTGAAATGACATCTCGACCACGTGGTGTGACTCGTGCGAACATGCGAATGTAGAGGGGTTGTCTGAGTTGGAGGTGTTGCGAGCGAACCAAGACTGCCCGCCCAATGACATGCTACGGCGGGAACACTGTCGATCTCTGAAGGATGATCAGTCCTTTCTTTTGATCACATCTCAACCCTTCACATGCTGAACCCATGTCAATTATGTAATTTAAGCATATTTCCCCTCACGCGGGTTTTAAAGCATCCGTTACAACATCTTGGCGTGCATGAAACATTGGTCGCTAATGTATGCGTCTGACAAGTGTTCTGTTGGTGAGCAGAGATGAAGATCTCTCAACTCAGGGTCAAGTCACGTAGCCAAATATTTTTAGACTGACCAAACTCTCATGAGATTCGGTTCCACTCATCTTCTTCCATCAGCCTGAGTGAGTGTGTGTGAGTGTGTGCGTTATCAGCCTGATAAATCCTTTGATAGTATGTTGTATAGGGTGAGTGATGTGTCAAAGAGACATCTTGGGGTTACCACGTGATACACAAGGTCACGTGAAGGCACACAGCCCGAAAACACCACATATTTACTTTCACCATCGACATCGCATCCTCATTGGCCTACCGCCCTAGTCTCTGGACCAAGTACCCACTCGTGAGCGTGGTGACGGCCTCACAAAAAGAAGCTATCAGCCACAACCAAAGAACACAGTTACAAGTATCCACCATCATGTCAAAAATAAGATATCGCACAAAAAAGAATGTTCAAGCTAAATACAATTACAATACAAATCACTGGTTCCACCTAATAGTGTTGAAAAAATCACAACTCCGACTTCCACCCTCCCGTCCTGCCCAGCCATTCTTCAAGCCGTTCCTGTCAACTATCGCCAACGCCTGGCAGTTACGGATGTTTACTGCGACTGGCTGCTCTGAAACTCGCCAATCATCTCTGCCGACTTGGCCACCCTCTCAGCCATCTCACCAGAGAGTTCCAAAGCCTCCCTTTCATCCAACATCTCGAGAAGGCGTTTCTTCCAAAATGCCAACCTCGCCAAGCTCAGAGGTGCGATACCCGAGCAAAGGGATCCTCCCTGCAAGGCTCTAGCTCTATTTTCATCGAGTTTCTCCTCAGACGCCTGGTGCTCGAAGATAAACTCTCCGTAGAATAGAATCCACTCTGTCGCAATCCACAATCTGCTGTTAAGGATTGGGCCCTTGTCAAGCTTCTCTTCCAGGGCGTCGCTCAGCTGCCAGATTGGGAATGTGACCCAACGTTCAAATGTATTGGTCTTGAACCGGGCAAAGAAGGAGTTGAGATTCTCCCAGCCGGACACCTCTTCGGGTGTCCAGTCGTCGAGAGTAGTGGGATCTGTGAATGTAAGCCTCATAACACTTGTAAGTATGAAGACCGAAAACGTACCAAACCAGAAGTCCCGCATGAACATGCCCATCTCGGGTAAGTATTTCCAATCAAGGAATTCGACCTTGAGATGTGTTAGTGTGGCATGATAATAAACTGAACAGTATACCAACCTCGTCAAGTTGCTCATCATCTCCGTCAGACGCATAACCTTCGTCAGACTCTTGCTCATAATCTCCGTTAGACTCATAATCTTCGTCAGACTGATAATCTTCGTCAGATTCATAATCTCCGTCAGTTTGTTGCACATTCTGCATTGTCTGAACAAAAGTGTCCTGCCACGGGTGACCCGGAGGAAGAAGAAAGGCAACACACACCACTACCCCACAGAGCTCTTCGATGAACTCTGAGGCCTCACCTATGTCCCTTCGCGCAGCGCCCAGTGTTCGAATGTCATCAGCTAGCGCGGCAGCCTTTGTTGATACGTCACATGGCCTGCCAAGACCGGCTTGGATGACGTCTAAGAGGTTCTGCGTAGATTCAGGCTCAGTTAGATCGATGGGGCGCTTAAGGTTGATGTGATCGCTCATTTTTGATGTGCAGAAAACGAGGTGCAGAATTTATGTTGACGGTAAAAATGGTGTATTCTTGGAAGAGTCAGGGGCTGAGATGAAAAAAGCAAGTTCAAAGCCCTGGCTTTATAGCGTGGGCCGACCTCTCGCTAGGCTGACAGTTTCCTTAGTCAAGACAAAGCATTCAAACCAGTTGAGCCTTGAAATAGGGCCACGGACCAAAAACAGACAGTAAGGGAGGGTTTCACCACAGCCTAGTTGGTTCAGGCTGAGCGCGTGACGCAGCCTCTTGATGCGCCACTATGACAACACAAAGAGTCAACTGTCAGGTCTGGGGGACCCCTGTTTCTTGAGTTGTGAGTTGAACAAAGCACCCCGTTGTGGCTTGTGGTCGCCGTGTGTCAGCCCAGTAATGTGTTCTTTGTTATGGTTGAAGCCCGGCCGCCGATGGGATAACTGAGCCAGAAGACCGTGTATCAGCCCAGCATGTGAAACGCCCTCACAAATATGCGAAAGTGATATTTGAGCAAACGATATGTGCTGGTATCTCTGGTCGGCCAAGATGATGGGAAGTACGGGGACATAAGAAGACCAGCCATTGAAGCTGCTCTCCTGAAGCCCATCTTTCCATTCACGTTCTGTCCGCTTTCTTTGAATAGAAATGAACTCCAACACGCCACAATGTTCTGCTTGTTCTGGTGCAGGAGCCATCTCTTGCTTGATCCCTTGTTCTCAGTGTTCGGGGACTGGAACGGCATCGACCCCGGTGGCTTGTGCTAGCTGCGCCGGGTCCGGAACACACAACGGCAGGGCCTGTGGAAGCTGCCGCAGCTCGGGAAGACGCCCTATCCCGCCTGCTTGCTCGACCTGCAGTGGCACCGGAAGCTACACGAGCACAGTTCCGTGTTCAACCTGTCCTCAGGGAGCGCTTAGGCGTCGTCCGACCGATTCATCCTACGTATGTACGTCCTCACAGTTGGTATTCAAGTCACTCACACCGCCCGCCCATAGTTCACGTTCGACGGAAGGCAAAATATCTCCCGCAGGAGAAGTAATCGTTTCGGGAGATATATCGCCCGCTGGCGAGACAAATCATGGATTTACGCTCGACATGTGAGAGCCCAGGTAGCCAACGCTCCAACGCCCGGCCGGACGTACTACCCCAGATATTTTGGCAACAAAGACAGACTTCCAGTGCAGGCGTCCGCGTCTCTTGAGCATATTCCTATTTTTCCCGGCCAGACGACGACCCACACCGCACAAAGGAGACCGGGGAAATATCGAGCATTCTACAACGACAACAACCGTGGGGTTTTTGATGTGGCCTATCACGATCCTAACGCGAAAAGAACATCCAAACGGAATCGTGCATTTACCCTAGGCCACTACCATTCCGCAAAGGTGACGGGTGTAGATGAACAGAACATGGAAGATGACAGTTCCAAGGTGGGAGATAGCAGCGAGAATCCAAACCGCACAGAGGATGTGCCCATGTCGTACTTTTGAGTCGAGAATCAGCATCGATTCTTATACATGGGTAGGAAACAAGGCTCTGGAGTTGGGTGTTTGAGGCCTGCAGGTTAGACGTGCGGTTTTTGCGGGAATAGATTAAAGACAAAGTTGACATTTGACTGGGAGTTGTTGGTTGTTGGATAGACGGTTCTGAAGATCACTCATTAGCATAGACATAGGTTTCACAATTAGATGAGCCAACCCATTACAATACATCAAGGCATACTTTTCTATTTCATTCAACCAATGGAACCCGTAAGAAGGCAAGAATTCCTTCCAACCTTTCAGATCAGTCATCATCAATCTCGCCCAACTCATCCAAGACCTCGCCCAAATCCGGCATATAAGTAAAACGGGTACCCAGTCCCTCAATATCCTCAAACAACTCTGCCGCCCAGTTCCACCGCGTTGCTGGGGGATACTCATCGTCTACGGTATCAAAGGTATCCATGTGCCCCCTCCAGCTCTCATCCGACAAGCTCACGCCGCTACCAAGGTCCTTCCACGACGTGAACACTATGGCATTGGCTCGTGGGTGGTCTGGCGGCCTGCGAACAACACTGATCTTGAAGTTTGTGGAGCATTTACCACACGTCCAGAGTTCATCTGAATGCCACTCGGCCCACTGGCTTATGACATCGACAGTCCAACATGTAATGTCGCCATGCCAGACACAACTGCAGATATCCCAGCCGTCGAGAACCGGAAGAGTCGTGGTATCTTTGCTCAAAACGCGGTTGTAAATGTCCACGTCAGGCTCTTCCTCTGGGTTGAAGATGTAAGGCCAGATCATATCCCAGCTGACGTGTCCGCATACTCCGGTCAACCACCAATTCTCATAGAGAAGCTGATTGAGCCTTTCCACGTTTCGCGAGAGATCGGGGCCAGGCTGGAGAAGCAGAACATTCTCTGTCTTGAGAATGAGTCGACCCTCGCAGATGCGTGCCGACGTCCTGCTCGAGATCTTGACCCCTTCAGTCTTGTACACTTGTCGATCGGCAAGACAATTGACAATGTAATGGCCCGTTTTGAGCCTGAATGACCGGCAAACAGCAGCGACAATGTCGAAAAAGACATGGTAGGGGAGAAAAGGGGAGTCGAGGTATCCCAGCTGGATGACTTCTGAGTTGCCATCGCGGATACATGCCCTTCTGCCTTCAACCTCGTTCCACATACTATTGGTTCTTGGAGGGTGAAACATGGTGCACTCGTGGCAGAGAATGTCGAAAGGCAAGAATCCCTCCCGGTCGAGGCGAGTGAGAAACTCCAGCTTGGCTGTTGAAGAGGTGAACTTCAACGCTCTGCCGAAGCAGAAGTATGCCCGCCGGTCAGTGTAAGCGAAGCAGGCTCTATCGGCAGGGTTGAGAAAATCGGCAATATCCATCAAGAGCTCGTTTGGGAGGACGTTGAGGGGGTTGCTGGGCCTGGGAACAATGGGCAGCTCTTTCTTGGCAACCACCAAAGCATGACTTTCAGCAGATTTGGCTGGTCTCGTGCCCCAAAACAGAAGGCGTACAAGGAGCACTGACAGAAGAATGATATCAAGCATGGTGAAAAAATGGTTGATGATGGGCACTTGTGCTCGAGTGGTAGTTGATAAGGTGCAAGTAAATCCTTAGTTGATCGTCTTGAGTATAGTAAGCTTAGACGAAGTGAAGTAGGAAGCATGAAATAGATCGAAAGACATATTCAGGTGTTTACTAGTGGCTCAAAACATAGTTGGGGTTAATGCATCGGACAACTGTAACTGGGTGAGTTTAACAGAGTTTTACCGTGCAGTTGAACTGTCTGGTCGCACATGGGATTTCCTATTCGCTTTAAGTTAGGGAGAAATGTTAGACTTTGAATAAGAATGCCTTCTATCACGCGTTACTCGCTTTACATCGTTCAATTGACTCTACTACTCACTAGGTTGCTGAATAGCTTGTGGTTTACACGGATCGATAGGTATTCGGGCAATCACAGAACACCCAATCACTTCATCAAGAACACAGTCCTACCCATCAATGACCCACATTAACTTAAATTCGGGTAAAGTTGTTAGTTGCTGCTCATGTCTAAGTTTTGATGCCTAAATCTAGCTCTGATGCGAAGTACCACTTCTGCCTGCCCCAACAACTATTCTCTAACCACGACATGACTCAAACCAAAGATTGAACAGTAAATATTGTAGGGTTCAGCCATACATGGGTTGAAGAAGAGTTGAATCAGAGCTTGGATATGAGCATCACACAATCGAGGTTTCGCAAAGTCAACATGTCCATTCCGATTCGATGGCAGCCTACAACTGTAAAGTCAAGATTCACGCATCTTCCCGAGCCTTCTTTATCGCCCTCACCGCCATGGCAGTGACGACACCCCGACTTCCAAGCTTAACAGCCTCCTTGCCATACTTCCACAGCCACTGCTTCTCCCAGCCTCCATCAATTAGTTGCGTCTCAAGCAAAATCTTGATATCTTTCTTGCTCACGATCCCAAGAGCCTGTGCAGCCAGGGATCGTAGCGCCGCACCAAAAATATTCCTATCGCAACCGATGCGATCTTGAATCTGCAAAGTGAGCAGACGTCGCATCTCACTCAGTGCCTCGTCATTCGGGCGCTTCCCACAGACATCACTAAGGAGGAATAAGAACCAATCTGGGTTCTCATAATAGCGTGTTCCCAGAAGGTATGCCTCAGTGTTCAGCAGACGGCAAAGGTACTGGTAGACCTTGGGCAACTTTTCGATCTGTCCGCTGAGATAAAAGTAACGAAAGACGTTGGCGCATATGATGTGACAGAAGCGAGGGCGAGATGTCTGCAGCCAGCACTGCATCTCGTTAGAAATGAGTGACTTGATTCGTCAGGGTTTACTCACGTACGGTAGGCCGTCCGGGTTGAGATGGGATGTGATCTCTTTTACCGCAAATGCCTCCTCCTCTGCCGAAACGTCACCAAGGACATGCATGGCTAACGATGTCGTATCTGCATCATTTGGATAAACGGTATTAAAGAACACGGGTTCTCCAATAAAGTAGTTCCAAGTTGGGCCAGTCTTTTCCAGTGTTACTAGATCTCTATAACATGTCAGTCATTGTCTTGGATGTGATCTGTCAAAGCTCACCTATCTCCAGTATGTTAGAGTATGAGCAGCTGAGAATAATTGTCAGGCTGTGTCTCCCCCGCATTTGTCTCACAAAAGAGATTCTTGGCGTTGCGTTTGAGAAACTCCAACCCACGAGCGACAGGGTCGCCAAGAAGGTTATTCAGAGTAGCCACCACAGAACTCGTGTCAGTCATATGAACACCTCGGAAGCCCAGAGACTGTGCTGTCACGACATTCTCGATTCGATCGTCCACAAAGATACACGCCTTTGGGGGTATCTTGCAATGCTCCAAGAATCTTTCGTAGCAGGCTGTATCAGGTTTGCGGAAACCTGTCAAGCCAGAAGCGTAAAAGTCGTCAAAAATGTCCCATTCGTCAATCAAGGGCTTGAGATCTTGAAAGTCCTCCATGGGGATGTTGGAAAGTCCAAAGACTTGCAGCTGAGGGTTGTTCGACTTCAGCCGTTTAATCTCATTAATGACTTCCTTGTTTGGCTGCAGTGACTCCCTCATTGTATCCAGCGCTTCAGCCCAGGTGTTTGGATCGAAGCCAAATTCTCTACAGATGTCATCATAGCAAGACTGCTTCGAGAGTTTTCCTCGCTCATAATCGTGCCAGATGGGAGAGTCCAGTGCATTGCTGATTTGACGGGGGGTAAGTGTCTTGACGTTGTTGGCTGAGTAGAGCAGCAACACACCGCCCAGATCCAGAACCAGGGAAGAAAAGTTCCCGAGAGACATGGTTACTGTGTTTGTATTTGAGAAAGAATAAGAGAAGATACAGGGGCAGATGGTGACCGACGATTGTGGTGGGTTAAATACTCGGGGTTCGCCATAGTGGATACTCATCTCCATCGACTACAGTAACTGGCGAAATTCCAGCACTTGATAGCGCACGGATCCCCGCTAAGAAAAAGAAACATGGCGCAGTAGCTAGACCTCTAGTCCATTCACCGTTGCCATCCAGCCCTCCAGACGATAGTAATGCCTTGGCAGACCCGCGACAGTGGCTTGCTACTGTCCCGTGTCTCAATTGAAGGCAAGCCAAGACTAATCCCGCAACTCGATAGGGTCAGGTGATAATACACTAGCTGTTTTCTCGCGGATACCTCGCCTCTACTCACTGGCTCAGAGTACGAGGGTTGCACAAATGGTCATGAATGTGTCGTCACATGGTGAGCTGCCACACAGCCAGGCCTTGATTTGCTACATGTTACTTCGGTCTAACCTTTTGCTCTCCGCATATTCTTCTCATTTATTTTTGCTGCCCTCCGCGGCCTGATTTAACAAGGCATCGATGACGGAGGGAGGCGATGAGCTTTTCTTGTCGTCTTGAGAGGAGAGAATGGGAGAGGAGCGATAAAATACTGTTCGCCTCTGGTGCACATCATAAATCGTATCAGCTCATTCAGGCTATGTGATTGTTTAGCATTGTGTTGTAACCCACTCCTCTGCTCTCCCTCCTTGCGCATTGTTCCTCATGAGAGAGCCGCATGCACGATGACGGTTTCTGGCTCTCCCTCAACTACCTGCTTTTCAACGGCTGTATTCTATCGCATCCGTGCCATCATGCCTGTAGACGTCCACATCCAATAGGGAGAGTCTAGAGTCTTTTCTGAGGGTGCTGCCTGCAGGGATCAAAACTTATTTCCGCTTCAACACCTTGTCGCCCAAAACCTTTTTCCGATCTCGAGTGACAACATGATGCTTCACCGAAAACTATGTTCCGCAAAGTTTTCAACTGTTCGGAATGAGGTAATCGCCGGCTTGACTGCATGCCCATAAAAAGCCTTGCGTCCCTTTTGGCTGCCTTATCGACAATAATTCAGCCATCCTTTCCCTCCGCCAGCTGAACCAATTCACCGTTCGTCAAAGGCAAGATGGATATCCTACCTATTCTCAACGAGGTTTTTGCCATCAACCCAAATGTGGAGGATAACAAGGCCTTTTTCAACCATGGAATCAACTGGCTCTGGGCTGTGACAGCCATCCA
The DNA here is from genome assembly GCF_026873545.1 of Fusarium falciforme. Taxonomy (NCBI): domain Eukaryota; kingdom Fungi; phylum Ascomycota; class Sordariomycetes; order Hypocreales; family Nectriaceae; genus Fusarium; species Fusarium falciforme. The sequence goes on from NC_070554.1 coordinate 445,781, forward strand.
CATCGTCACCTTTGTACGTTCGCGACGAGACTCCGTCCAAGTTTCTCCGCTAACAGTTTCTTTCAGTTGACCATCCTATCCATCTGCTTCGTCGTGCCCGAGAACAAGCGAGTCTTCCACTACCTCTTCACCGTCGCTGTCCTCGTCGGTGCCGTCAGCTACTACGGCCAAGCCGCGACCACCACCCTCTTCTTTGCCAGATACGCCAACTGGCTCGTCGCCTTTCCTTCTCTCGCCCTCGGACTCGGCTTGGCCAGTGGTGTCTCATGGACTACCATTGCTTGCAACATGGCCATCACCTGGCTCTGGATCCTCCCATACTTTACCGCCGCATTGACCTTGACCTCTTACAAATGGGGTTTCTTCGCCTTCGGCACCGTGTCATACCTTATCCTCGCCATGAGCACCCTCAATGAAAGCTACAAGGAGGCAAAGCGTCGAGGCATCGGCCGAGACTACCTCATCTTGGCCGGATGGGTCAACTTCCTGTGGTTCCTCTACCCCATCGCCTTTGGCATCAGCGACGGTGGCCACAAGGTCAGCACGACAGTAGGATCCATCATCTTTGGCGTCTTGGACGTTTTGCTCTTGCCCATCTTTGCGTTTATCTTCACCGGCTTTGCGAATAAATGGGACTGGCGCAAGCTGGAACTCGACTTTAGTGCTTACCGTGGAAGTCGTCAGCCGGATATGGAGGCTGCTCTAGTTTAAGGAGATCCCGGGGCAGGTCCTTAGTCTCTAGCAGCTCACTCTGGATGAACTAATGGGTCTTTTGCTGGATTTCTCCACGTGTTAGCCATCAAGGGGATGTTGTCCCTGGGGCGATGTGTTTTTACAGTCCGTGGTGGGATTTTTGCTTGATTCTTGTCGACTATAGCACTGCTGTACCTTCCACTGGTGCGCTTTCGTTTTCTTTGTAACTCAAGTCTAGATTTTCCTTAGTAACTAGATAGGAATCACACTGTTGTTTGCCTTAGACGGTAATTTGTCTCTTAAGTTGCATCTTCATCGAGAAGCTGTCGGCCATAGATTAAATGCCTCCTCGCACGAACGGGCCAGCCAATAGCTACTTGCAACCCAACACTCCGTCCGGATCATATAGAACCAGCATTCTGATACCTATACTCCGGCGCTCCAGCCCATTGAGAGTAAGAGTTGCTGCCCGTGAAGTGCTTTCCTTTGCCAAGCCATCCTTCAACTGAAGTCCTCTTACATCCGACCACCTTCTTTCCCGTGAACCTCTCTTCAAGCCAGTTCATCCACAACAGCCTAGCCGCCGTAATAATCGGAGTATGACCAAGCTCATCCACAACCATATACTCAAGAGCATTGTCTGGGTACAGCTTGCACGTTTCGGTCACAGTCTTATTCGTGATTGCCTCTACAGCGAAAACGTCCTCGGGACCCTGCACCACCAGCATGGGCCCTGCAAACGGCTTCTTCCCAACGTTGCCAATTTTCTCAAACGCTTGAGCATGGTACGACGAGTTATACCAGCCTGGCTTGGCAAGAGCATCTCCCGGCTCAGTGAGGAAGAGTTGCTGAAACACAGAGGCTCCTCCTTGGATTTGAGCAAACAGCTTGATTCTAGCAATGGCCAGGGGCCGAAGCCATTGATCGAGAGTAAAATCCGGAAAGATGCTTGACACGCGCATCCCGACAGTGCTAGCGAAATTCGGACTTGGCAACGTTTCAGTGATGGGAGCAAACGAGATGGTTCCGACATATCCCTTGATGAGATGCTTGAAAGCGTTTTTCTTGCCAGAAGCAAGCAGTTCAGCCGCACTCCATGCTACACCGCCGCCTTGACTATGTCCAGCGACAGCAAACTTGCCGCTCAGTCGCTTTCCAAATGCTTCAAGTGCGGCTTCCATGGCATATAGGGTGTCTTGACCAGCTGCGGGCATGGCAAAGTACTGGTGCGGAATTGTGCTTCCATCCCAAGACTTTTCCAGTCCGAGTCCAGCATAGTCTGGTGCAACGACGGCGTAACCTGCCTGCACGAGATGGTTGGGCATTTTGTCGTCGTATTGCAGAGTGCGGAATGCGGATGGTCCTGCGTCGGCAAAGAATCCCGATGTACCGTGGGCCCAGAGCACGACAGGGGCCTTGCCTTTGGGTTCACCGTCGAATTGACGTGGGATAAAGGGCCACAGGATGTAAGCACTAGCAGGAATGACGGTGCCGTTGATGTCCCGGGTGGTGTACAAAATCCTGCTAAGAGATGACCCGGAGGCGATGTTGAAAGGCTCCGGGTCCGTGACTTCCTGAACCTTGAGGACCTGGCCAGGTCGCAGATTGGCTCTCTTTGGGGGAAGAGTGTAAAAGTCATCTTGTCTGGGTCCGCCGTTTGCGAGGTTGGATCGATCAAAGTTGACGATGGCATTGATGCTGGATGCAATCGTTTCAGACAGCCCTGCAGCTTTGATCTGAGCAGGAGTCAAGGCAAAGGAAGAGTTGAAGTCTGTTGAGAAAGGAACAGCTGGAGGGATCTGCTGCGCTTGGGAAGCTGAGCCCCAGAGAGCCTGAGCGAAAAGTAGATTTGTCGAAAGTTTCATGTTCTGCTGCTTGATCTTGCTTTGGTATGTGGCTGTGATGAATCTTCTGCGGGAATGATTTGATGCTCATATTTATACAACTTCTAGTTCTTGTCCTTCGTCGTATCTCATCCTATCAACGTTCGACTATACAAAGCTGAGAATAACGTTGAGTCCCAGTCTCCGCAGAGAGGCATGGGAGTTGCTGCTGCCTCGGCGGACAATAAGCGGGAAAGCGATAACGTTATGAGACAGACTGGTAGAATGCACGCCAGGTTCCCGCCGTGTTCGGAAGGATTTATAGCCGCAGTCGAGTGATTGGTTGTCAGCCGGGGGGTTCCATGGAGCTGAGCGGAGTTGCGGAGATTTTGTTTAGAAAGCAGAATCCTTCCGGAAATAACCCATTATTCAGAGGATTATTGATAGTGAGATGAGCTTGTGTGATTATTGAAGCTCATATTACGAGACTGGACTGTTAGAAATCGCGTTATTGCCGAAATGTGAGAGTGAGCGGGTTGTTTTACGGACTGAAACCAGCCACTTTCCGAGACGAGGTATTGTATGACCTCCTGAGCCAATAGAGTGAAAGGAGAAGATGATACAAACTTGAAAGAATATATAAAAATAAATCAAGGACTTGCATATATCACTATAGTGATACTACGTTGATATGGATTGCTGTGTTCTGAATGACAATGTGCTTGAACTAGCGAGATGTCGCTAACCAATGCGCTCAAACATGCACGCAAAGGGCACCTGAGATGAAAAAACTTGAAAAACAGGGCTGATTCCAAATTATATCTAGCCTCCTCACTATTGACGCGCCAAAAGAGAGGGTTATTCCAGTTTCATGTCGCTGACATTTGCGCTGTGAAAGCTGCCATTCAGGATCAAGACGGATGGATAGATACCTTGGGTGATTGGCTAAAGTACGGGCGCAGAATCAGCTACCAATATAAGCGCTAAACCTAACCCCCTCCTCCAACCAATCACAAGACAACGTGGCCGAGTGGTTAAGGCGATGCCCTGCTATCCTGCATATCTAGGCATTGTGTTCGCACGCGTAGGTTCGAATCCTGCCGTTGTCGCTTGTTTTTTGTTGTTTCTGAACACTTTTCAATGATTCTTTTGCTCTTGTGATTCACGCTACACCTTCTTTGGTGTTTTGTTGTTGATTTCCTTTTTTGGATCATCTCGATCGGTTTCGGGCCGTGTGGGGCGAGATCGTGCCGTCTTCCACGTGCTCCCCTAAGTCTTAGACCATGGAACCACATGTCACGACTCTTTCCTCCTGGAGGTATTTATGCAGGGATGTCCCTGAAATCCAAGAGAGGCACTGTACGAGCGAATTCTCTTCTTTCTCTTCCTCGACAGTTCTTTTCCCGTCTCCAACTATCCTGATTCTCATCGCTGTTGTATTGTGGTATTGTTCGGACATCAATTCTTTGCACGGGTTGTGGTGGTTGGTGTTGTGGCGGGTCCGCATTTGCCAGCCCCCCTCTGCCAACTCGTGTCATCGACGTTGGAACTCTCGGACAACCTCATCTGCGCCTACATGTCCCAGAGAGAGGTGAAAGAGACGAGTACACGTGCCTCAGCTGTTGTTGGGGAAGAGGTGTCCCCGAGTTCAAGACTACGACCGCCACGGTGGATGATTTGCGGAAGCACATGCCCTTCGCAGCATTGCCAAAAACAATACAGGAAGTTATTGTATTCACTAGACAACTAAAAGTTCGACACTTGTGGGTTGATGCACTCTGCATAATTCAGGATGACGCGTCAAGCCCCAGTGATTGGCAACTTGAGCCGGTCGGTTTGGTGGTTACTATCAGAACGCTCTCTGCACCTTGGCTGCCACTGGATCCCGCGACTTAAGAGGGTCTCTTTCGCCAGAACCACGATCTCTTATACCCCGCCTATTTTTGCACACGGGCGCATCGGGGATCCAGGGGACCACTCTGCTTCACTTGGGTCGCATCTGTTCTTGATTCAACGGCCGGCATTTACCAGTCACCCCTGCAATGAACGGCCTGAATCAAGTTACACATAAAAATACAGCAGAATGCAAGCATAATGAGCGAGGTGGCAACGAGGGGCCCTAAAATAGAAAAGACCGTGAAGCCATACGACGCCGCCTGGAACGCGTCGCTACGGGCGGGGGACTCGGTCGCGAGCCCGGCCTGCATCGCGGTCAAGACAATGACGATGTGGAGCGTTACGCTGGCCAGCCAGGCAAAATTGTCGTGAAAAAAGGTGCCGTAATGATTCCAATAACCCTGCAATATTCTGATTTGGGTACTGAATGAGTCCCTGATCTTATGATCTAAGAGTTCCTTGTTAGTCCCTCAGCATAGAGACTTGTGAAACTCCACGATAACCTCTTGTGAGGGACCTTGTATCAACGGCAGCCATACCTCCTTTTCAATTCTCTTAATCTCCTCAAAACCAAGCTTCTGTACGACACGAACGCTCCGCGCATTTTTCAAGTGCACATATGCATACAAGTCGACGTGGATATCCTTCTCTGTAGCGGCCAACTCGGCCTGATACAACTCCAACAATTTCTCCAAGCTCTCTGTCGCAAACCCGCGGCCCCATGTGTACGGAAGAAATAAATAGCCGATGTCGATAGGTCTCCGATTTTTTTGTGGTTCCGATGTAGCCGTGTCTTCAGAGCCGCCATGAGTGGGTGCTAAGAAGGTGATTACGCCAGCAATCTCCCAGCCCTCATCGGCTTCTATCTTCCCAGGTTCGCTTGACCTCTGACAAAAGACTGCATAGCCGATTCTTGTCCCATTGTCTTGGGTAGATTGGGGGATGATACCCGCCATCCAATCACGGCTCTCTTCCTTGGTCTTGCAGGGGCCGCGAGGACTAGAATGTGAGATTTAGTCATGCCCAAGATCCTCGCCTTCAATCTTCACAATAGGTTAAGTGGTGAATTACCTCCATTGTGTAGCTTGGTCATCGCTCCAAACCGTGTGATACCATTCAAGATCTTGTGACCCTTCACGGTTAGATCTCAGTCTTCGCAGTAATAAGCGTGATGTACGAATTTCGTCTAAAGAATTCATTCCGGAAACATATAAATTGAAATTTCCAACGGTGTCTATGAAATGAGAAACAATTCTTTTGGGTAAGCTTTTTATATATAATGCCTCAAATCGAGGGGTGATAAACACACGTGATGCGGGGTAATCGACCTTTATCGCATATCAGAGGCATGCCGGATACTTCCTGAGTAGCATTTGGCTCAAAGACGCCGGACTAGTCCTTGAGCTGCTCGGCGAAATGAGCGTAGAAGACTAGGAACTTCGTAGTGTCATGCTAACTTTGTGTGCGCGAGCGACTCCTAGTACACTCAAGGCATATGTTGCGAGCAAAGATCTCTGTTCCTGGGGTGTCTTGATGAGCTGGCCTGAGGCGTATGTCTGAATTTGCGCTATGGCAGGCGGGCGCTTTCTCGTGCGACGGTGACCTAAGCTGTAGATAGGTAACCTACTCGTCGGGTGAGGCGGGTCCATCCACATACCCGACTTCTGGGGAGTCGGTCACAAAAACCTTCAACTGGACAATATCTAAACTACTAGTAACTACTAGACTGATTAATTTCTCATCAGCCATAACTTACAAGACTTTGAAAATTCAATCAGAGTATTCTTACACCTTATTCTACTATGTAACTACTTCTCGTGACGATCTGGCCGTAATTACGCGAAAGGCCGCGAAGTATTGGCTTTCGCGAAGTTCACGTATCACGTGATCGGGAAAAAAAGAGCCTACGCAGGCGGAAGTTGCAGCAAAGTATGGCATCATCCTCGGCACTTTGGAGACGTATATTACACGTCTGCACACATCTCCTAGTGGCCAGGATGCTCTGGATAAGCACATACCTATAACAGGACGTCCTCCCACTCTTACTGAGCCGGCCCGTTCATGGCCAGCAGTCCCAGCGCTCCCAGCACGGCAATGCCCTCCCTATCAGTGCGACTAAGTCGGTCGATTTGATAACCCGCCGGATGCTGACAAGACAACGCTACATTGGAATATAACTTCAGCGCTCTGTGGCTGGATGGCAGACAGGATGCAGCAGCTGTTTGAGCTGGACGAGAAAAGTCTGGTGTTATATAGAGCGCCTGTGGTCACCTTAAAGCATAAAAAGTAATAATTAAAAGAGCCTTATTCTTCTAAAAATAAGGGTATTACCTAATATAATAGTATAATAATAGATAGCCCTTATAATAAGGCTATTTTAATTAATTAAAAGATATTATTATTTAATATATCTCTTATTTAAGTATATATTATTAATAATATTTAAATACTTTTATAAATAACTATAATAATAAAAAATAATTTAAAATAAGTAATTTATTAAATAAATAAAATATTTATTAAATATACTTTTAAATATATATTAAAAAATTTAATATTTTAGGTTTATTTTTTATTTATATAAATTATTTTATTAAATAGTATAAATTAAAGTCCTTAAAAATAAACAAGCCTTTATAAATATAACTTTTTTTAATATTATTATTTTAAAATAATGTTTTTACCTTATAAAAGTTTTTTTTAAGTACTATATTAATTTATTAATAATTATTTTATATTTAAAAATTTATTATTATTATATCTTAATACTTTAATTATATAAATTAATTATTTTATATATATTATTTTTATTAATTTTATAATATAATTTTAATATATTATTTTATTTATAAATAATATATATATATATTTTTAATTATTTTATATTTATATTCTTATTATTATTATTATAATTATTCTTATAGCTATTAATATCTTTTTTATTATATTAAGCTTTTAGCCTAAGCCTTTTAAACTATTTTATTTATCTTCTATCTAGGTTATAATATCTAATAAGACCTTTAACTTTTCTTAAAACCTTTTTTACTTCTTTTTATATTTATTATTATATAGATTATTATAATAATTTATAAGGATATAGGGCAGCTATTAAAGCCGCTAACTAATTAGAATAACCCTAGCTAGATATTATATAAATAGGGACCTCCTAAATATTATATAGCTAAGCTACTATAAAAGGCTTAATAAATTAAAGCCTTATATATATTAGAAACCTATCTTTAATTTATAATTTTACCTTAATTTAGCTATTAAGGCCTATTATCTTATAATTCTTTAATTTCTTAATAAATAATTAGAGCAAAATTAAAATAAAAGGGTTAAGAGAATTATATTATTTTCTAGGATAGTTATCTACTCTGCGGGTTATTATAAAAAGTTATAACGATTATGTGTTTCCCAAGGGATAAACCGGTTATGCTAGGTTTATATTAGCAGAGAGTGCTAGGCGTAGTCTAAGTAATGGAGTATAAGTTACGTCTAGTAATATACTTAAAGGTATTAAGTATAACTAAGTTATATTAATAGCTAAGGCAATTTCTATATAAGAAAGTATAATAAGTGCGTTTTATATACTTAAGCTTCCTTAAGTAAAGCTAATTATAAGTAAGTATAATATTATTTTAAGATTAATATAGTCTAAGAATAATATTAGTCCTTAGTATATTAGTCTTATTATAATTAGTAGTTTAGAACTTAGGATTTATAGGGAATATATAATATAACCACGAGGGTTATAATATAATATTTCCCCTCTATTAAGTCTTATCCTTAAGACCTATATACCCTTATCTTCTTAGTTTTATTCTTAGTATATCTTAACTTAGACCTTTTATTATTATATCGCGTAATATCTAATTATATTTCTAAATAGTCTTCCTATAAGGATAGGGAAATTAATATACTTACCCTCTCTATTAAGTTTATTAATAAAGAGGCTAATATACCTTATATTTATTGCTTTTATTTAGGCAAAAAGTACCTAATATTTATAGATTTTGCTAACTATAGCGAGTATATCTATAATAAAAAGTCTTATAATAATACTTATATTATGTTATCTTATAAGTCTAACCTTTTGCGTTTTTTTATAATCCCTATTTTTAATATTATCTTATAGTTACTAGCCTAATAAAATAAGAGAGGAAGTTAGAGATAAATAAAGGTAAGGCTAGTAATAATTTATTAAAGCTTTATAAGGAGATGGCTGCGCTATAGTCTTATTTAGCGGCTACTATAGGCTATTTATTGCGTATTTATAAGATCTAGGCCTAGGTAAAGGAGAAGTATTTAGAGGCTACCTATTAGGGTCTCTAAGAGGTAGAGTAATAAGATAGTATCTTATTTATATTAGATACTTATAAAGATATTATTATTTATAATCTCTAGGTAGATTATATCCCTAATAATATTAATTAGGTATCCCTTAGTCTAGGCGATAACTTCTTTAATGCTTTATTTTTATTTAATCTTAGTATTATTAATAGAAGTTCCTTAGAAGGCATTATATATTAGTAAGGTATTTTAATAGTTTTTATATATTTTTAAAGTCTAGGTAGTTTTTTTATTTAATAAAATATATTATTTTATTATTAATTTTATCTATATTAAGGATAGCTTTTATAATATATTCCTCTAGTCTATTAATTTTTATTTCTAGTTTATTACTAGTTTTAATAATAATAATATCTATAGATTTAAATAATAAAATATAAAAGATTAAATAGAGCTTAACCTTAGGGGGTATATCTAGTTTATAGTTATATTTTAAGATTTTTTACTTAATTTTATAGGGTCTAATATATTTATAGTTAAGTTTTTTATTTTATTATTTTATTTTAATATTTTTTATTATAAGTAAGACTATATCTCCTTCTAAGAAGATTAGTCCCTTGATTTTTTTTTTATTAATATAATTTATTATCTTATTTTTAATAAATTTAAGTTTTATTTTTATTTCTTTATATAAGTTCTTTAGTTAATTACTAGTAAGGATTACTTTAGGATTAATAATAATATCTTATATTTATTAGTATATATCTAGTATAAATCTAAAGTTAGTATATACTAATATAATATTTATACTTTTATTTATAGCTATATTATAGGCTAGCTATATAGCTAGTAGCTTCTTAACTTAGTTAGTTTATTTATAATTAATATAATATTAAAGGTATTATTTTAGTATTTAGTTTATATATTTAATTTATTTATTTATCTCTTTATAATATATAATAGAGAGTTTATAATTAATTCTTAAGTATTTTATAAGGTTTTATTAGAATTTTAAAGCAAATAATAGTCCTTAATCTATAATAATCTTAAGTAATATATTATATATCTTAGTAATATAAAAAGAAAAAAAGAAAATAAATTCTTTAGCTATTATTAATTCTCTATAAGGTATAAAATAAGAAAATTTTATAAGTCTATTTATAATAATAAGAATATTATTATAGAAATTTCTAGTAACTAATTCTTTTAATAGTAATAATTTAATAATAAAGTCTATAATAATTAAGTCCTATAGTTATTTTATAACTAGGAGTAGTTATAGTTTCTTATAAGGTTTATAGCATTATATCTTAGTTTTTATATAAAAATTATATTAATTAATAATTATTAAAATAATTTTTTTTATTCTAAGGAATATAAATATTATCTTAATTTATTCTAGGGTTTTATTAATTCCTTAGTATTTATATAATAAGTAATTATATATTTTATATATAAGTTTATAATATAATTTATTTAAGACTTATTATTTATTAGTTTTCTTATTATCTAAGAGTTATGCATTATATTCTTAAATTTACTATAAGAGTAGATTACCTTATTTTACTATATAGATACTTCTAATAATAATATAAGATATCCCTATAACTTAGTTATATTTATATAGTTTTTATAAGTCCTTATTTCTTAGTTATATATTATTATAATATATTTTATAGTTAAGGTAGCTTTTAGGTCTTATATTAAGGTTTTCTTAATAAAAATATTAATATATTATTTCCTAGAAATCTCTATTATTAAGTTTTTTATTATATTTTATTATCTAATAGTAATATTTAATAAAGTCCTTTATATATTTCTAAGGTATAAAGATATATTTTTAATATATAATTATTTCTTATTAACTTCTTACTTAGTCTATTTATCTAATTATAAGTCTCCTAAGTTCTCTAGGGGTATTATTAATAATAATCTTATTTTTTTATTTATTTATTAAGTAATATAATAGTATTTATTACTTAGTATAAGTAATAGTTTATTACTTTAAGTATCCTTCCTATATAAACTATAGGAGCTATTTCTTTACTTTAATCTTTCTAATATCTAAGTTAGGTTATTAGCTAATAATATTTACCTTATTATTCTTTATTCTTTTAATATAAATAATAATATAATTGAATTCTAAAAGATATTTAGCATATTATAATTATTATTTACTAAGTTCTTAGGTTTTTATAAAATAAGTAATATTTTTATAGTTTATATATACCTTAATTTAATATTTACTTCTAAGGAGATAATATTAAAATTCCTTAAAGGTATTAATTATTATAAGGAATTCTTTATTATAAATAGGGTAATTAAGTTTTATTTTATATAACTTATAAGAGTAGAATATAATAAGGTATAGAAATCCTTTATTATCTTATTATTTAATCTAGGCGCTTAATATAAAATCTAAGGTATTTATTTTAAGTTTAATTTATTAAGATAAGTTAAATATTTTAAGTATTAGTTTACTTAGGATAAGTTCCTTAATTATATTAAAGGCTTTTTTTATTTTATCCCTAAATATAAATATTTTATTTTTTTTTATAAGATTAATTAATAATATAGCGATCTTTTTAAATTATTAGAGAAATCTTTAGTAGTAATTAGTGAAGCTGAGAAAGGCTTATATTTCCTTAATACTTATTAATTCTTTTTAATCCTTAACTACTAAGACCTTCTTAGGGTTTATATATATCTTATTATATAAGATAATATATCTAAGGAATTTTACTTCTAAGGCATAGAATTTACTTTTCTTAGGTTTTATTAATAACTTAGCGTCTTATAGTATTTATAATATTTTATAGATATATTTTATATATTTTTTTTTTATTTTAGAGAAGATAAGGATATTATTTAGGTAATATATAATAAATATATTTAGATATTCTTATAGTATATTATTAATTATTTATTAGAATATAGCGGGTATATTAATAAGTCTAAAAGGTATAATAAGGTACTTAAATAATCTATATTTAGTATAAAAAGTAGTTTTTTATTTATATCTTTCTTTAATTTAAATAAGGTTATAAGCTCTTTTAAGGTTAAGTATTATAAAATACTTTATTCTAAAAGATTAATCCTTTAGCTTACTAATAAGGGGTAATAATATATAATCTTTAATTATAATAGCATTAAGTATTTAGAAATTAATATAGAATTAAAGCTTTTTGTTTTTCTTTAGAATAAATATAACTAGGTATTTAATAAATAACTTATTTTCCTTAATATATCCTTTCTATAATATATCTTTAATATATTTCTTTAATATTAGTAGTTATATTTTATTAAGGGGGTAAAGTTTACTAAAGCTAGGTTACTTTTTATTAATAAACTTAATTTTAAGGTTATAATATATATATTTTAATAGATTTATTTTAAGTTCTTTTATAAAGAGTTTCTTATAAATATAATATTATAATAAAATATTTTTAAGTTATTCTTTTTTTAGTATTTTTTTAACTTACTTAAGGTTTTTTTTTAGTCTATAAAATTATTATATAATATATATAATTATTTACTAATTTTATTATTTTTATTTATTATAGTATTTATATTATGTTCCTTTAGGTAGAGAGGTATCTTATATTTGCCTTTTCTTAGCTTCTTTAGTATCTTTAGTAAAAGTTAGAGATCTTATATTATATTCTAAGTTATTATCTATTATAGAGGGTACCTTATTATTAAAAGAGAGTATTTAGCTAGTTCTCTAGTTAAAATATAGGTTAAATTAGCGTAATTATAGGTACCTAAGTATAAGGTTATATTACTTATTTAATATAATATTAAATAATATCCCTTAGTTCTTTTTTTTAATAAAAACTTTAAGGTAATTAATTTTATTATTAATAATATTATTATTATAATTAAAAGGGGTTCTTTCTAGGTTAATAACTAAATAAGGCATTTATTTATATCTCTATAATAATTTAAGCCTATTTATTATTATTAGGTTAAAGTAGTTTTACTTAGCTTTATTATTTATTAAAGTATTTAATTATTCTCCCTTAATTTATATTTTTAATTCTAGGTAGTATTACCTATATGCTCTATTTATAGAGTATAGGGCCTTCTAGGGTAATATATTTCTATATTTATCTATTTATTACCTTATATTAAATAGGCTATTTAGTTTTTTAATATTATATAGCTAAAATAATTAAACTTATATTTACTATTTATATAGGCTTTATAGTTATATATATTATCTTAGTTATATAATTAATCCTAGTATTATTATTTTTATTTAGCTCTTAAGTCTTTTTTATCTCCCTAGCTAATTATCCTTTACTAGTCTTTAATCTTATAGGTAATTTATTTTTTTTCTTAAATATTATAATAGAGCTTTAAGAAATATTATATATTTATAATATTAATAGATTTATATTAATATATTACCTTATATCCCTTTATTTTATATTATAGGTAGGGTTTATTATTTAGCTAATATAGTAATAAGATAAAGAAATAATCTTATTTTTATTTTTTCTCTTAGTAGGTCTTATACTAATAGTATTAATATAATATCTAAGAGATACTAATATACTCTTAGTATATTAGGTATATTTTTATATTATCTTATAGATTAAAAGATACTTCTAGGTATTAAGGGTTTTTAGCTAGTTTTTTATAATAGGCTTAGATATAGATTTCCTACTTATTTGCTATTTCTATATATTCCTATATAGTCTAGATATACCTTTCCCTTAGGCTATTTTAATACTTATTATTATTTTTATTATATAGTTAAAGGTAGTTTTCTTTTTTTTATAATTCTTTATTACTCTTTTAGGGCTTCTTAGAGCGCTTTTAGTATAATTCTTTTTATAGCTTCTAAGTATTATACTTAAACTTAGTTTAATTAATATTATTATTATTTATCTTAATAACCTAATTATTATATAGTAATTTATTATATTAGTCTACTTTCTATTATTCGTAGATTTTATTATATTTCTAGGATACTTTAACTTAATATTAAGAGCATAGGGTATAGTTATATTATGCGGGGTTATCTTATTAGTAGCCTCTACGGTGGACTATGGTAGGTATATAGGTTTATTTATTGTATCTTATAATCTATTTCTTATAATTAAAACCTTCTGCGGTAGCTTCTTAGAAGTTAGCTTATTTATTTGCTAATAATAGTAGTTACTAAGCTAAAGCTAATGCCATAGGTTCTTTTATTTAGAGCTCTATGCGTTTAGTCATAGCAATAGTTTATTATTATAGGAAGCTATCTAGATTTCCCTTTCTATTATCTAGTTTTAGTAAAGGGTTCTATATATCTAGGTTAGTAAGGTATAACTAGTTAGTCTTTTAGGGCTTAATTAATTTATAAAGCTATTCCTTTATGATATTATTAATTATATAATTACTAATAGCTTTCTCTTTTATTAAATAAATAGCTTAGTAGGGCATAGTAATTTTTCCTTATTATGCGCTAGTATAGTTATATCCCGTTTATACTATTCTAAGTATCCTAGTAGTATAGATAGCTATCTAAGGCTTAGTATTTACTTAGATAAATCTTACTTACTTCTTACCTTTTAAGAGGGGCTATTATGGCTTTAATTAATAATATCCTTTTTTTATATCTTATTATTTCTTTTAATATTTATTAGCCTTATAGCCCTTCTTATAATAATAATAATATTTAATATCTTTATTATCTTTTTAGGCTACTCTAAGTTCTATAGGTCCCATATAGGTCCTATAAGAGGTATTACCTTTAGCTTATTCTCGCTTTTAGAACTAATTAGTATTATTCTTATTACCCTAAATTTATCCCTTATTAGATTTCTCTATATATTATTTAAATTATTAGTTATTAATCTTAATAGCTATATTAATATAGTCTTAGAAGTTATTAGGTTTTTCTATCTTATAGAGTTTATCCTTAACCTTATCTTTAAGTCCTTTATAAAATATAATCTAGAGGGCGCTTATTTCTTAGTTAAAGAATAAGGTAATCTATATAAACTTAGCTATATAGGTTAAAGTAGCCTTTATTTATTATAGGTTTTTAAGTTTCTATATAACTTATTATTTTTTATTAATGATTCTAAAATTATACTTAATTATATCCTTAAAGTTCTTATATTTAGTAAAAAGGAGTTATATTTCTTTAATAGGTTTATTTCTAAGAAAGTTATATAGCTTAGGCTTAAACTAAGTAAATATACTACCTATAAGATATCTATTAATATATAAGACCTTATTTTTAATATTAGCTATCTTAATAAGAAAATACTATTAGTATGCCCTAAGGGATATAAGGAATATCTTAATATAAATAGCTTATTTATTAAATAGCTCTAAGTCCTTAGGCTTAATAATCTCGCTAATATCTTTATAGGTAATATTAATAATATTATATTTAAATATTAGGTTCCTAAGATTATAGACTTATTACTATGCTAGGTTATTTTATTAGGCTTAAAGTATAATAAGTTAATTAATCTAGTTTTATTATTTATTAATAGTTTACTAGTATTATTACTATTATTATTTTATAGCTTAATAGAAATATTCTTATATATTATTTATAAATACCTCTATACTTACTAATTATTCCTAAGTAATCTTAGTATTATTATATATATTATCTAAGAGGTTATTATACTAGGTACTTAGGTAATTATACTTATTTCTAAGTTTATAGACCTTATCCTTATATAAGGCTAGAATAATATATTCCTTATTATTATTATTTATATCTATTAAGATATTAGGTTCCTCTAGCTTAATCGCGGGCTATCTCTATTAAGGGGTAATAGGTAGCTTACTACGAGGGGTAAAAAGAGATCTAGTATTAGGTGCTATAATAATAATATTACTTAGAATATATAATATATTATTAAATAAGAGCTATTAATATATAATAATTATATATTTCTTAAGGGATAAATTAGTTATACTAGGTTTATATTAATAAAAAGTACTAGGCATAATCTAAGTAATAGGGTATAAGTTATATCTAGTAATATACTTAAAGGTATTAAGTATAACTAAGTTATATTAATAGCTAAGGTAGTTTTTATATAAGAAAGTATAATAAATATATTTTATATACTTAAGCTTTCTTAAGTAAAGCTAATTATAAGTAGGCGCAATATTATTTTAGGACTAACGCGGTCTAGGAATAATATTAGTCCTTAGTGTGTTAGTTTTATTATAATTAGTGGTTTAGAACTTGGGATTTATGGGAAATATGTAATGTAACCGCGAGGGTCGTAATAAAAGTAACTTAAGAAATACCTTATTAAACCTTTTTAACTTAAAAGGCCTTAAAGGGCTAATCTAAGAGATTAAAAGATATTATAATTTATTATTACCTATAAGCTAACCTTATAGTAATTTATCCTTAATAAATAAAGTAAATATTATAAACCTCCTTAATATAAATTAATAATAACTATTAGAATTATTAGAATTAATAAGATTTTATATTAAGAGAGATATTTTATTAATAAAAAAATAAAAATTAATCTTAATAATCTCTTTTTTATTTTTATTATTAGCCTTAATCTTATTAAATAAATTAAAAAGGAGTTATAAGTATAAGAAATAAAGATAAAAGAAATAAATAAAGAAAAAAAAAATAAAAAAACCTTTTATTAAAGATCTTAGAGTATATTATAGACTAATTAGCTAGCACTTAGCCTAAGGAATATAAAAAGCTACTTAGATATAATTATAAGTTATTAATTAGAGAGGCTATTATTATTAATATAAATAATTAGCTTTAGGTAATTAATATAAGTAATTAGCTTTATATAGAAATAATATTAAAGTAATAAATTAAATAAATAATAAATAAATATATTTATTTATTTATTATAAACTAATTAATATAATTATATCTTAGGCTTAATAAAAGAACTTATATAAAAAGATTTTAAGGTATTTATATAAAAATAATATATTAACCTAGAGCTTTAAGAAAAATAAGAAATTAATTTATAACTATAAGCTAAAAGCCTAATAAGATACTAATATACTACTTTACTTATTAATATATACTCTATAAGAGCTTACTAGAGGAATAAGAAGATAAGAAGGCTATAGCTTATTATTTCTTTTATAACTTATATAATAAGATAAAAAAAAAGCTTAAGAGGTAAAAGTACCCCCTATAAAAGGCTTATTATATTATATAAGAAGCTAAATACCTTTAGATTTAGATTATTAATTAAAATAATTATTCTAAGAAAAAGTAATTCTAAGATAATACTAAGTAATTAAGTAAAAGGTATTATTTCTTTAATAGCTTAAGCTATAAAAGAAGTTTTAGAGGAAATTCTTTTAGTAAATATCTCTTATGCCTTATATTAAAATAAAGCTATTATAATATAAGTAATTTAAGTATACCTATATTAGTGCTATATTAAGGAAAAAGAAAAAATAAGCCACTACTAAAGTACGCTAAATATAGCTATTTAGGCTATAAGACTTAAGTATATTATGCTAAGATATATACTAATAATAATAACCTTATAAATTAAATCCCCCTTAGAAATAAAAATAAATAATTAATAAAGGTTAATAAAGTTAAAGCCTAAGAGCTTAATTTATTAGAAAATTAAAAAAAATAAAGATTAAACCTAAACTTTTATTCTTATTTATGTAGAAATAAATATTAATTAAAAAGATAATTATAGCCTTTATATTAATTCTCTAAGGTATAGCTAAGAAAGAGATTAAGGTTTTTATAGATATTAATATAGAGATTAATATTATTAATATAAAGCTTATATAAAAGCTTAGCCTTAAGCTAATAAGAGATTATATAGCTCCTAGGCTTAAGTCCTTTAAAGAAGAGAAAATATACCTAAGAAATACCTATTAGTTAGCCTTTTTTCTTATTAATTTATATAATAAACTGCAAAAAGTATAATAAATATTAATTAAATTAGAATTTAAGAATAATTTATATAATATTCTTTTATTATAATTATTAATAAAATAAAAAAAATATAATAAATAATTATATTATTAATAAATAATATTATATTATAATTATTATTATTAATTTATATTCTTTACCTAAGAGATTATTAAGAATAAAAAAAAAGGTATATATATTATATATTATAGTATTTCTTATATTAAAGGAGGTTATTTAATAAATACTTAAGGATAAAATAAGTATACTTATAGAAATACCTAAGAAGCTCCCCTTAGAACTTAAAGAATTAAAAGGGTTTTTTAATAAATAAGTAATAAAAAATATATTAATACTTATAGAAGCTATATATAAGATTAACCTAATTAAGGGCAAAGAGCCCCTATATAATCTATTATACCTTATAGATAAGGTATAATATTAAGCCCTCTAAGAATATATAATAGAGAACCTAGAGAATAAATATATATAATACTCTATAAGTAAAGCTAGAGCCCTAATATTCTTTATCTCTAAGAAGGATAAAGGGCTAAGGCTTTATATAAATTATAGAGAGTTAAATAAAATAATAATTAAGAATTATTATACTTTCCCTTTTATTAATAACTTACTAAATAAGCTCTATAGAGCTAAATATATATCTAAGATTAATATTTATAATACTTATTATAAGATTAAGGTTAATAAAAAAGAGTATTAAAAGATTAATTTTTATATAAAATATAATTACTTTAAGTATTTTATTATATTATTTAAATTAATAAATATAGTAATTAACTTTTAAGTATATATTTATTAATTATTTACTAATTTACTTAATATATATTATATCTTATATATAAATAATATCCTTATATACTCTTAAATTTAAGAAAAATATATTTATTACTTATAAGAAGTTTTATAATAGCTTACTAAAATATAACTCTATAAAAACCTATTTAAATATAATTTCTATTAATAAAATATTAAGTTCCTTAGATATATTATTATATAAAAAAATATTTAAATAAAACCCTTATATATTAACTTAATTAAGAAATAATTAATATTAACCTCTTTTAAGGATATATAAGTCTTCTTAGGATTTTATAACTTTTACTAGAAGTTTATTATATATTACTTAGTAATAATAAGCTTTTTAATAAAATAATTAAAAAATAATTAAAATAATAAAAAGACTAAAAACTTTAGTTAGCCTATAGAGGCTAATAATGCCTTAAAAAGCCTAAAGTATACTTTTTATTTTATAATTATTCTTTATTACTAGGACTTATTAAGGCTAATTAAGGTTAAAATAAATATATTAATTAAAGTAATCTTAGGTATTTTTACTTAATTAATAAACTCTTAATAATAACTTATTATTTATTAATTATAAAAGCTTTAAGATATAAAATAATATTAGGCTATAAGATAATAAGAGTTACTAATTATTATTAATAGCTTTAAATACTAAAGTTATTATTTATAAGGCCTCTTAGAGAAATTCTTAATCTTTATTAATTATTAAGCCCTTATAAGTATTATAAAAGTATTACTAAAAAAGTTAAGAAATAAATTAATAAGATAAGTTTATAAACTCTCTATATTTAATTTTAATATCTAATATTAGCCTAAGAATAAAAACCTTATTAATAGCTTATTAAGATAACTAGATTATATAAAGAGAGAAATAATATATAAAGATATATTCCTTATATTAATTAAAAAGCTAGCCCTTATATATATATTATTATTAGAGCTTTAGTATATTATTATTAGCTTTAAGGGTAAAACCTTAGTTATAATTATATATATATATATTATTAGAGCTATATTAAGGGGCCTTATTCCTTTTAATAAATATATATTAAAAAGTAATACTTATTATATTATATCTATAGTTATTATTAGGTACTAAAAGGCTAAGTAAAAAGAAATTATTATATAATAGATTACTTAGGAAATAAAGAGCTTTAATTAAGTCTCTAGGGAATTACTTATAATTAAGGTTATTATTCTAAAGTAATATATCTTATATCTTATTATAAAATAACTTATAAAAAATAAAATAATATTTTTCTTATTATTTTTTAAGAAGCTTAAAATATTTTTTAAAGAATTATAAAGCTAAGATTAATAATATAAAGAGCTAAAAAATAAAGTATATAAGACTATTAGTAAATATAAGGGCTATATTATTAATAGACCTAGATTATTATAATATAAAGATTAATTAATTATCTTAGAGTAAAAAGCCCTAAGATTAGAGATATTTTATTAATATTATAATAATCTAAGAGTAAGATATATAAGTACTTAAAAGACCTTAGATTTAATAAAGAGGAAATTCTATTAGCTAAGTATAATAAATAATATCTATAAATATATTAAGAGCTACTTAATATATTAAGGTATTTATATATTAAGGCATAAGTTATATAATAAACTCTAATTATTATTACTCTTATTATATTTATTTTAAAAAATTAGCCTTAATTTTATAATTAGCTTATTAAAAATATATATATAACATATATATATAGCAAGCGACGTAATTAAGCAAGCAATATACTTTTCCCTCTTATATATAACTTTTTATTTAATTAATTAATTCTTAACTATAAAATATATTATAGTTAAATATTAAGGCTAAAACCCTTTTTGCCCTTTAGGCCCTCTAAAATAATCTAAATCTAAGTATCTAAAAGGCTATAAAGACCTATTAGGTCTCTAAGCTAAGGCTATATTAGCGACGAAATAATATCTAACCTCGACGTAATACTATCTAGAAATTATATTAGCTATCTAATCTAGAAGAATAAATCCTTAAGTATTATATTCTTAACCTAGATTTATAAGAATTTCCCTCTTAGCTTTATAATATAAAAGAAATAATTAATTAATTACTTATTAATTGCGATATATTACTTATTAATTATAATATATTACTTATTAGTATATATTAGGCTTTAAACTTTATTAAATAATACCTAGACCTTAAGATATATTTTTTTTTAGAAATATAACTATTAGAGAGCTAAGTATAAAGATCTAATTATTATTTATAATTAATTTTAGCTTATAGTAAGTATAATTATAAAATATAATATCTAATTAAATAATATTTATAACTTTAATAAGATTAGCTTTCTTATAGGTATAATTATAAGTAGAATAATTATTATAGGCTTAAAAAGGTATTTAAAGCTAAAATTAATATAACCTAGAAACTAAGAATAAATTATAATAATCTAAGTAATTAATATAAAAGGCTAATTAATCTTATTATTTATTATTAGTATAGGTTAATATTACCTTGCTAATAAATACTAAGGAAATAACCTCTTAGGTAATTAAGTTATTATAATAACCTAAAATAGCTAGATTAATAATAAGATAAGTCTTAAATAACTTAAGTATTTTAATTAATATATAATTAATTAATTAATTAATTTTTATTATTTTTTAATCCTTAATAATTATAAAAATTATTATTTCATTAAATTTAAGAAATATTATAAAGAAAAAACAATTATCTAGCTTTATATATTACCTTATTTATCTTATTTACTCTAGCCCCTTAATATTAGATACTTTAATATATTAAAATAAGCTTATAATTAAGAAATAAAATATCTAATTAAATACTTTATAATATATATTTTAAAGACTAAGTTCTTTTTAGCTTTTTATATAATATATAAGGCTATTATAATAAAAAAAATATTAAGGTATTATTTAAAAGAGCTAGACTTATTCTTCTTAATCTAGAAAATATAATCTTAAAGCTTAATATATAGCTATAGACTTTAATACCTATTAAGGAAGGGGCTAAACCCTTTACTTCTTAGGTCTTAAGGACCTTAAAGACTATACTTAAGGCTAGATCTTAGTTTAAATACCTTAAAAGATAAATTAAAAGGTATTAAAATAGCTCCCTAGAGTTAATCCTTAAAGCTTTATAGTCTTTTATAAAAGGATTAAAGGCTATTATATATAAAGTTACTTTATTAATAACTAAGGTAAAAGACCTTTAGGAGGTAAATAAGATACTTAGCCAGCGCTAAAGGGCAAAAAGGACTTAGCTATAGAAAAAAGGAGTAATAATAATAAAGGAAGGAAAATAAGTAATTAATTAAATAGATATTAATATATAGGTAGTGGCTAAATTATCACGGAGTAGTAATTAAGGGAGGTTAGTATAACTAGGTATTTAGTATTATAATATCTATAGTAAGCCTAGTTATAATATAAGGACTTATTAGGTAGTAATTAAGATATCTAGGGAAGAATATAATAAGTAGTTTTAATTAAATAAATAGTTTATAGTATTTTTATTATAATTTTTAATCTTAAGGTAAAGAAAAGTATATTACTTATTTAATTATATTGCTTGCTATATATATATATTAAAGGTTAATAATATTAGAGTTAAAAGGACTAATATTAAAATTATTATTATTAATAAGCCTAGGGTTTACTAGACCTTTACCCTTAGCCTTAGCCTTATTATATATAAAAGTCTAAATAATATAAGCTCTCTTAGGAATAAAGAGAATAAATAGTAAATTACTACTAGAGCTATTATTATTATTATTATTATTATTATTATTATTATTATTATTATTATTATTATTATTATTATTATTATTATTAATAATAATAATAATAAGGCGCTTTATACTATAAGAAATAAAAAGAATACTAATATATATTATAATATAAATAATAATAAAAATATTAATTAAAGTATTAGCAAGGGTATATATAATAAGTAGCTAAGGTAGATTATAATAAAAAAAATAAGCCTTCTCCTTATTAGGGATAACTATAGTCTTAGTAGACTAAAAGTAAATTAGTATATAATAGAGGGAATAAGGCTTAATATTATTATAGGCATAGGCGGGCTAAGTAATATTAATAAGACTATAGATCTTAGTTTTATTAATATAGACTTAGGCTTATATACTAAGTTAGCGGGGAATATAAGGCAAAGAGAAAAAGGATTTATACTTATAAGGATATAAATAAATTAAGGCTTATAAGTAAAAGTAAACTTAGTGAGCTAATAGCTAGCTATTATTTAATTATTAATATTCTTAGTTAGATTAATATATTAGTCCTTAATATTATTCTAGGTAATATTATAATTATTAAGGGTAATAATATAGCGCTAAATAATAATATAAGAGGTTATTAGGCTAATATTTATTAGAGGGTTAGTATTATTTAGGTAATACTTTTAAAAAGTAATATAAAAGTTCTAATATTACTAAGTAATACTAAAGAGCTTATTAAGAATCTAGGCTAAAAATTAATAATATAAAGCTAATAAATTAGCTAAAAGAACTTATAATATTATATCTCTAGGTATAATAATTATAATAAATATAAATAATATTATTAATATTAATAATATATATAAGATAAATATTATTATAAATATAAATGAAGTAATTAAAATATAAATAATTATTAGCCTATTAATTAATAAAGCTAATATTATTATTAAATATATAATAAGGCCTAAAGATATAAGTAATAATATTAAAAATAAATATTATAAAAAAGAAATTAATATATTATTAAGAGATAATAAAATATATAAAAGAACCTTAATAAAAAAATAAGATATTATTATAATAAAAAAAATTAAAATAAAATATATTAAGTAATAAATATTCTTTATTTAATAAGTATTAATAAGCTAAAATAAAAATAATATTTTATTAAAGCTAATAATATTAAAAGACTAATAAAGTATTTTAATTATTTAGATTATAATAAAACAGAAATAAAGATTAATTTTAAATATTTAAGATAATATAATAAAAAGCTTTTATTAAGGCTTTATTTATAAACTAAAGAACTTAAAGGAATTATTTAAAGCTTTTTTATTTACTTAAAGATCTTAGGGACTAAGATCTCTAAAGGGGAGGTAATTATAAGGATATAAGGTAGCTATTAAAGCCGCTAACTAATTAGGATAACCCTGGCTAGATATTATATATATAGGGACCTCTTAAATATTATATAGCTAAGCTATTATAAAAGGCTTAGTAAATTAAAGTCTTATATATATTAGAGACCTATTTTTAATCTATAATTTTACCTTAATCTAGCTATTAAGGCCTATTATCTTATATAATATAGCTATAATAAAAGCATAAAGATTATATTAGCTTATATTAACTTTAGATTTATTTTAAATACTTATTAATAAATAAGAGATATAACTATTAACCTTAAAATAATCTTTATTAATAATTAATTATAAAACTTATATAAAGAAATAAAAATAAAGCTTAAATATATTAAAATTAAAATAATAAATTATATTAATAAATGTAAAAGTCCTTATTATAAAGGTCTTTTATAAATATAATTCTAGAAAAATAGGCTTATAAGATATAAGCCTAGCATTCTATTACCCTATAGTATAGCTTTTGCGCTATCTTACAGCTTGCTTACCTAAGCTTTATATGCTTAGATAAGCAAGATATTAAGGAGTTACAATAATGCCCCTTTTAGGCAATATTACCCTTTTAGGAAGGGTCACGTGACTTCGGACTTAGGGCTCTTATAGAGCCCGATAAAGCCGGTAAAACCGTGCTTTTCTATAGGGTATTTCCTATCTGGTTTTAAATCTCTTAGTTTAAAACCTTTAAGGGTTTCAGCTTCTTCTAACTATAGCTCGGCTTCTAGTTATCCGTTTCTAGCAAAACTAATAGGGTTTTAAAGCCCGGAATTAGAGCTATCCGACGGTATAACTTTTATCCGAATCGGGCTAATAGATTCCGATCAATTAGCTATATAAGCTATAAACCCTCTCTTAGAAATAGCTTCTTTAATCTTCAACCAATTCAACCAATGAGACTACCTATAAGAAGCTGGCCTTCTCCTTTATAACCTTATCTATTATTTTCCCCACTCTTATTACTCTATGATACCTTATCTAGCCAATCAGCTATTTATAAGGACTGATTCCACTGCCTATTCTCCTCCTATTTTAGTTACCTACCCTATACTATTTTCAGACTTTATAGTCTCTATTTTTCAGTCTTTTACAGGTTATGAGCCCGGTTGCTCACCTTGTATTATAGACTATAATACTCCTTTAGATATTAAAGAAGCTTCTTCTTTAACTATTTATCTTCCTACTATTCAAGGAAAATCTAGGGTTTCTATTACCCTATACCCTTTTATTTCTCTATTTAATAGAGATATTCTTTTTATGACTTTATATAATTTCTTATATAAAGAAAAGCTCCTCTTAGAAGAATACCCTTCTATTAGAGACTTTCTTAATAAGGATTATATATTAGCTATAACTAGCTAAATAACTAGTTCATAGTAACTAGCTAGCTAATATTAGCTATATAAAGAAAAAGCTACTTTTAAGCTCTTCTTTATTAAGTCTTAAAAAGAGACTTAAAATAAGTTTTAAAAGTATTTTGTTTAAAAATACTATATATTATAAGCTATTTTAAATTTATAAAAATGGCTAATAATAAGTATAATATTTCCTCTCTTAAAGGGAGTGAAAATTATATAACTTGGGCTTTAAGGCTAGAAGCTCTTCTTACTAAAGAAAAGCTATATACTTCTATTTCTATAGAAAATAGCCCTATAGCTAAAAGTGAAGAAGCTTTAGCAGTTATACGTCTTCACTTAGAAGATGGCCCGCTTTTACAAATTAAGCATATAACTAATGCTTATAAAGCCTGGGAAGCTTTAAAAAACCTATATAATTCCTCTGGATTTACTTCTGAATTTCTACTTATAAAGGAATTCTTTAATATCTCTTTATCTAATTTCTCTACTATAGAGGATTATTTAAATAAGATAAAAGAAGTAACTGATGAATTAGAAGCTAGGGAAATAGCTATACCTAAAAAGGTAATTATAGCCTGGATTTTAAATAATCTGGATGAAAGCTATAATAGCTATATAACTAATATTTCTCAATCCTTAAGAAATAACCCTAATGCTTATAATTTAGAATCCCTTTCTTCTAGCCTTATAGATGAATCTAAAAGGCTAGATAATAAGGAAAACTCGGTTTATTTAGCTACTAAAAAACCATGGAAAAAGAAGAAAATAGCTAATAAATGCTCTTATTGCAAAATGCAAGGACATTTAGATAAAGACTGTTATTTTCTCCACCCTAATAAGGCTCCTAAGAACTTTAAAATTAAGGATAAAAATAAGATTAATAAACCTTATAAAAATCCTAATAATAGCTCTAAGGCTAAGCCAAAAAGGGAAGAAAGAGATGAAAAACAGGAAAAGCTATTTATAGCTAAAACTGAATTTTCTCCTACCCTAGAGGAGGCTACTAGCTCTGATGAATTAGACCTAGATATAGAAAGCCTCTCTGATATAGAAAAATCCCCTTTTGAGGTATATAACCCTCCTTTATATTTATCTATATCTTCTTTAAAAGAAAAGAAGGCTAATAATATACTAGGACCTATAAATAACTATATACCAGCTTTAAAAATCTTATTAAAAAGATTAAAAGAGGTAAAAACTTATAACTTTAACTATAATAAGAATATAACTAACTTTATCTATAATACTGGAGCTACTAGGCATATAGTATCTAATAAAGACTTTCTTATTAATTATAAGCTAGTTAACCATAGGGTAACCTGGGGAAAAGCTAGCTATATAAGAGTTAAAGGAATAGGTGATTTAGTTATAAGGTTCTTAGATAATAATAAGAATTATATTCTTAGAAATTGCTATTTTATACCTGAATTAGGAGTAAATTTATTAAGTCAATCTTCTTTAAAAAATACTACTTCTCTTATAAATAATAGGGATTTATTCTTATTTAATAATAAAGGAGAAGTTATAAGTATTGGAAAAGAAGATAATAACTTATATATTCTTCCAATTTATATTAAAAATAGTAATATAACTAAGAAAAGCCCTATTTATAATACTATTAAAAATAGTAATAAAAAGAATATAGATATATATTCTTTACATTTAAAACTAGGGCATCTTAATTCTAAAAGCCTCTTAAAAATCCTATTTAGAAATAGGGATAGATATTCTTATAATAAAGAAGATCTTATAAAGATAAATACCTGTGAAAATTGCATAAAATCTAGGTTAACTAGTAAAGTAAATAAGCTATCTAATATTAGAAAATATAATTTTCTAGATAAGATAGTTAGTGATATATGGGGCCCTTCAAAGGTTCCTACTTATAATAAATTTACTTACTTCATTACCTTTATGGATAAAGCTACTAGATTTCTTAAAGCCTATTTAATTAGGAATAAATCAGAGATTCTAGATAAGTTTAAGCAATTTAAAGCAGAAATAGAGAATAATTCTAATAATATAAGAATTAAGGAATTTTTCTCTGATAATGCAAAGGAATATATATATAAAATAAAGCCATATTGCCTTAAAAGGGGTATAAAATATAATACTAGTCCACCCTATACTAAAGAGCCTAATGGGGCTATAGAAAGGATAAATAGGACTATATTGGCTAAAATAAGAGCTTTATTATTTACTTCTAATTTACCTAATTATTTATGGGGAGAGGCTTTAGAAGCAGCTATCTATATATATAATAGAAGCCCGCATTCTGCCTTAGGCTTTAAAGCCCCTATAGAAATTAAAGATAATATAAGTTTAAAATTAGAAGATTTAAATAATATAAAGACCTTTGGGTCTATTATATATTATAAAAATAATAATCCTCTAGATAAGTTAGATACTAAGGCTTATAAGGGCGTTATTATAGGTTATTTACCTAATAGCTATAAAATATGGGATTTAAATAAACGCCAAGTTATAATTTCTAGAGATATTATTATTATAGAAAATAGCTTTCTTAGTAATAATATTCGAGATAATAATTCTATAACCTTTAAGGATTTACCTTTTATAGAAAAATCTCTAATAAATAATAATAATAAAAAGCCTAGCCTTATATATAATAAGCCTAAAATATCAATTGAAATTCCTAAAAAGCCAACTGATTTCTATAAGGATTTTAAAGAATACCCGGATATAATAGCCTTAGTAAATAAAGAAAATCCTATAGAACCTAATAACTATAAAGAGGCTATAAGCTGTAAATTAGCTTATAAGTGGCTTGATTCTATGAAAGCTGAAATAGAAGAATTAATTAGGCAAAAAACCTGGAGTATAACTTTTCTTCCTAAAGAAAGAAAGCCTTTAAAAGGCCGTTGGGTTTATAAAATAAAAACTGATAATAATAATAATATAATTAAATATAAATCCCGCTATGTGGTTTAGGGTTTTAACCAAATTTATGGTATAGATTATAATGAAACCTATGCTTCCATAGCTAGACCTGAGACTATAAGGCTTTTATTAATAATAGCTATAGCTAATAACTTCCTTATAATGCAATATGATGTAAAAAACGCTTTTGCAAATGCTAATATAGATGAAGAAATCTATATAACTATTCCTATAGGCTTTAAAGACCTTATTTTAAAGGAATTTATAACGGATTTTAATAAAAAATACCCTAATAAGGAATTTAATATAGAAAGTATAGCTTTAAAGCTTAATAAAGCCTTATATGGCCTTAAACAAAGTCCTAGACTTTGGTATTTATTACTCTCTAAATTATTTAATAATCTAGGCTTCTACCCTATACCTTTTGATACCGGGGTTTTTATAAATAATAAGCTAAAAATAGCTATTATATGCCATGTAGATGACCTAATCTTCTTAGGGCCCTTTAAAGAAGATATAAATAATATAGTTAAAAGTCTCTCTAAAGATATAGCTATCCAGGCTTTAGGGGAAATTAAAGACTTTTTAGGAATGCATATAACTATAAATAGAGAGAATAAAGGCTTATATTTATCTCAAAATAAATATATATATAATAAAATAAGGGAATTTAATAAGGAAAATATAGGAACTTCTAAAGTACCTATACGAAATACAGAGAGGCTTTTAAAAGCTAATATAACCCCTTCTAAAGAAGATATATTGCAATTCCAAAAAGAAATAGGTTCCTTATTATGTGACGATCGTGTATATTCCCAAGGGATAAACCGGTCATGCTGGGTTTATATTAGCAGATAGACTAGTCGCGCTATGCTTAAACAAGGGGGGTATTACGTCTAGTAATATGCTCAAAGGTATTAAGTATAACCAAGTTGTATTAATAGCTGAGGTAGCTACTATATAAGGAAGTGCAAATAAGTATGTTCTATATACTCATTATAGTTTATCTAGACCGATCATTCTGATGTTCGGTCTAGGGTAGGACCATCGTCTTTATCTTTTAGTCCTAGGACCAATAGGAACGAAGTTCAGTCCCTATGGTCCCTTGCTTAGTCAGGGTATTCTGCCAGGCTTCACCGCCTGGCCCATATCATAGCCGTGACATAAGGTCTCCCCTCCGTTGGTCTTATCCTCAAGACTAGTTTCAGCGACTAGGTATTATCAGTAAGTAACTTTAACTTATAAAAATCTTTGTCTCCTACTAACGCGATGTTAGGCCGAGTTTTTAAATATACTTCTCTTTATAAACTTTCTGAAGCGTAGGGCCTTTCTTCCTATATCGAGGCTTTTAGTTCTAAAATTATGCCTTATACTTGCTATTTCCATCGGGGTCTAACCTACAGGGTAGTTTCTAGCTATTCCAACTATTATTCTAATTATATCGACGCAAAGGTTATATGCAACGGGGCTAGAGTAGCTTCTTTCTATAGGTATACATTGGTTTCTTATAGTGGCCTTATTAATCCTAGTAGTAGCTAAAAATATCTAGGAGCGTAAGCATCTAGAGGACGAGGAGGCCAAGGCAGAGGCTACTCTTAAGGAGGCGATAGCTAAACTCGCTTGTATCTAGAAGCAAAAAAGACTACTCAAAGCGCGAGGTAACAAGGCTTTTAAGCATAGTTTATGCGCTTTAGAGGATTTAGGCGAGCTCTAAGAGGAGTCATCCGCGGTTATAGAGGCGTATTCTCTCGGGGCTATTAATTTAATTAACTAGAATGCTATTAGTCTCGATGAGCCTATGCTCGGCGTTATTAATAGAAGTTCTTTAGAAGGTATTATATACTAGTAAGGTATTCTAGGGGTTCCTAGGTATTTTCTAAGTCTAGGTAGTCTTTCTATTTAACGAAATATATTATTTTACCGTTGATTTTGTTTATATTAAGGATAGCTTCTATGATATATTCTTCTAGTCTATTGACTTCGGTTTCTAGTTCGTTTCCAGTTTTAACTTAGATAGTATTTTCTATTAATTTAAGTAATAAAATATAAACGATTAGATAGAGCTTAACTTTTAATAGTAAGTCCAATTTATAATTATTTTTTAAGATTCTTTATTTAATTTTATATAATCTGATGTATTTATAGTTAAGTTTTTTATTTTATCGTTTTATTTTAATATTTTTTATTACAAAGTAGACCATATTTCCCTCTAAGAAGATCAATCCCTCAATTCTTTTCTTATTAACATAGTTTATTATCCTATTTCTAACAAATTCGAGTTCTATTTTCATTTCTTCATACAGGTTTTTTAGTTAATCACTAGTAAGGATTACTTTAGGGTTAATAATCATATCTCTTATTTATCAGTAGGCATCTAAGATAAATCCAAAATTAGCATAAGCTAGTATAATCTTTATGCTTTCATTTATTGCCATATTATAAGCTAGCTATATAGCTAATAGCTTCTCAACCTAGTTAGTTTATTCATAATTAATATAGCATCAGAGATATTATTCTAGTATTTAGTTCATATATTTTATTTGCCCATCTATCTCCTTATAGTATATAGTAGAGAGTTTATGGTTAATTCCTAAATATCCTATGAGGCTTTGCTAGAATTTTAAAGTAAATAATAGTCCTCGATCTATAATGATTTCAAGTAATATGCTATATATCTTAGCGACGTAAAAGTAGAAAAGGTAGGCGAATTCTTCGGCCATTATCGATTCTCTATAGGGTATAAAATAGGAAAATTTCGTAAGTCTATCCATAATAACAAGAATGCTATTATAGAAGTTTCCAGTGGCTAGTTCTTCTAATAGGGGTAGTTTAGTAATGAAATCCATAGTAATAGAGTCCCATAGTTGTTATGCAACTAGGAGTAGTTATAGCTTCCCGTAAGGTTTATGGCGTCATGCCTTAGTTTTCGCGCAAAGGTCATATTATTCGATAACTACTGCGACTATTTTCTTTATATTAAAAAAGGTAAATATTATCTTAACTCATTCTAGGGTTTTATTAATTCCTTAGTATCTATACAGCAGGTAGCTATATATTTCGCATACAAGTTCATAGCATAGTTTATCTAGGACTTATTACTTATTGGTCCTTTTATCGTCTAAGAGTTATTTATTATACTACTAGATCTATTCTAAGAGTAGATTGCCTTATTCCACTATATAGGTAGCTACGTTAATCTAATAGGATATCCCTATGATTCTACTCTGTTCATAAGTTAGTATTTTTCCTCGTTTCCAGATATATTCGCAGATAATATAGTTCTAGGCTTATCTATAGCATTCTTCCAAGAAGTCTCCTTAGAAGTACTTATTAATATATTTTACTAATCTTTCCGGGTATCTATAGTTTATATCATAGAATTATTTAATAATTCATTCCTTATATTCTTTTTCCGAGAGGTAGGTCCATTTCTAGCTTACTTATTTAACTACCTCGTAACATTTTTCGCATTAGAATATTCTTCTTTATACTTCGGCCTAGAGCTCATAGTCATCATAGTATTATTACATAGCCCGGGTTATTTCTTCCAGGTTCCCATAACGTATGACTTAGTAATAGTAGTAATCAAAGATAGTCTAAAATGCTTTATCGGGGATAGAGAGTTTTCCTTTATAGGTCCACAATCCATCTTTTCTTCATCGGTATCCCCGCGCATAGTCAATAAAGTCCATAACCCATCGTCCATATTTCTTAATAAGTATAAGGTGCTCTAGTAAGAGTGCTAGCTTTCGTGTTCGCCTAACGAACTTCTATTTAAGGTATCCCTCTAATATAAAGTATAGAAGTTATTCTTTAGCTTTAATCTTTCTAGTATCCAGATCAGGTCATTGGCTAATAGCATCTACTCTGCTGTTCTCTGTTCCTTTAACGTAGATAATAATATAGTTAAATTCCGAAAGGTATTTAGCATATTATAGTTATTATCCGCTAAGTTCTTATATTTTCGCGAAATAGGTAATATTCTTATAATCTATATATACCTTAATCTAGTATTTATTTCTAAGAAAATAGTATCGGAATTCCTTAAAAACATTAATAATTACGAGGAATTCTTTATTATAGATAGGGTAATTAAGTTCTACTCCGTATAGCTTATAGGAGTAGAATGCGATTAAGTGCAAGAGTCCTTCGTCGTCTTATTATCTAATCTAAGCTCTTAGCGCGAAGTCTAAGGCATCTATTTCGAGTTCTATCAGTCTAGATAGGTCAAACATCTTAAGTACTAGTTCGCTTAGGATAAGTTCCTTAATTACGTAGAAGGCTTCTCATGCCTTATTCCTAAATACAAATATCTTATCCTTCTTCGTAAGGTCGGTTAGTAATACTATGATCTTCCTAAATCATTTAAGGAATCTACGGTAGTAATTAGCAAAACCAAGGAAGGCTTATATTTCCTTGACGTTAGTTAGTTCCTTCCAGTCCTTAACTACTGAGACCTTCTTAGGGTCTATGTATATCTCGTTATAAGAGATAATATGTCCGAGAAATTCCACCTCCGAGGCATAAAACTTATTCTTCTTAGGCTCCACTAGCAACTTAGCGTCTTATAGTATTTATAGTACCTTATGGATATATTCTATGTATTCTTCTTTTGTTTTAAAGAAGATAAGAATATCATCTAGGTAATATATAATAAATATATCTAGATATTCTTATAATATATTATTAATCATTTATTAAAATACAGCAGGTATATTTATAAGTCCAAAAGGCATAATAAGGTACTTAAATAGTCTATACTTAGTATAAAAAGCGGTTTTCTATTTATATCCTTCTTTAATCTAAATAAGGTTATAGGCTCCTTTGAGGTCAAATGCGATAAAATACTTTATACTAAAAAATCAATCCTTTAATTCGTTAATAAGGGGCAATAGTATACAATCTTTAACTATAATAGTATTAAGCATTCTAAAATCAATGCAAAGTTAGAGCTTTCCGTTCTTCTTCAGGACAAACATAACAGGGTATCCAATAGATAACTTACTTTCCCTAATATATCCTTTCCATAGCATATCTTCGATATATTCCTTCAACACTAGCAATTATACTTCATTAAGTAGGTAAAGTTTACTAAAGCTAGGTTACTTCCCATTAATAAACTCGATTTCTAGGTCATAGTGCATATACTCCGGTAAACCTATCTCGAGTTCTTCCGCAAAGAGTTTTTCATAAATGCAATACTATAATAGAATATTCTTAAGTCATTCTTCCTCTAGTATCTTCTTAACATACTTAAGGTCTTCTTCTAACCTATAGAATTATTATATAACACATGCGATTATTTACTAATTCTATCATTTCTATCCATTATGGTATTTATATTATATCCCTTTAGGTAGAGAGGTATCTCGTGTTTACCTCTGCCTAACTTCTCTGGCGTCTTTAGTAGAAGTTCGAGATCTCATATCGTTCTCTAAGTCATCATTTATTATAGAGGGTGCTTCCTCATTAAAGGAGAGCACTTAGCCAGTCCTCCAGTCAAAATATAGGTTAAATCAGCATAACTATAGGTACCTAAGTACTAGGTCATAGCCTTCTATAGGTATAACATCAAATAAGATTCCTTAGTTCTTTCCCTCAACGAAAACTTTAAGATAATCAATCTCGCTATTAATAACTCCGTTATTATAATTAAACTATTTTCCTTTAAGGTTAATTATTATATAGGGCTTCGCCTTATACCTCTATAATAGCTTAAGCCTATTCGCCGTCCTCGGGTTAAATAGATTCTACTTAGCTCCGCTATCTACTAAAGCGCATAGCTATTCTCCCTTAACTCATACCAGTATTTTAAAATATCTTAGGTTTATACCTCCCTTTATAGTGCATAAGGCCCTTCGTGGCATTATTAGCTGTTCTTCCGCCTATGGCCCTTTTATAAGTAGGTTTCCTAGTTTTTTAATAATGCATAGCCGCTATGGTCGTACTCATAGTCATCATTATCGCACGCTTCATAGTCATGCGTATCATCCTAGCTATATAGCCAGTCCTAGTATCGGCGTTCCTATTCCCATCCTGGGTCCTCTTCGCCTTCTAACTAGGTCATTAGTTGCTAGTCTTCTAGTTCTTCTTATTCCTCCTAGCTAACTTATTTCTACTAGTCTTCGACCTTATAAATAGTCTACTTACGCTTCTAGATAGCTCTATATAGTTCTTCCTTATACCTAGCGCATGCGACGCTGATAGCGTCGTACCAATAGAATACCTAATAGCCTTCCGTTTTATACTATATATAGGGGTTATTATTAGGTTAAGCTAGTAGGGCGACGGGGAAACAGTCTTACTCCTATTTCTCCTCTCGGTGTTCTTTGCACTAGTAGTATTAATAAGATATCCATGAGATACTAGGGTATTCCTTATGCATAGGGTATATCTGCATATTATCTTAGGGATTAAACAGTGCCTCTCGGTATCGCGGGTTTTTAGCTAGTTCCTTATAGTAGGCTCTAATATAGATTTCTTATTTATATGCTATATCCATATATTCTCATGCGGTCTAGATATACCTTTCTCATAGGTCGTTCCAGTGCCTGTTGTCGTTCTTATCATAGAGCCGTAGGTAATTCTTTTCTTCCCATAGTTCTTCATCGCTCTTCTAGCGCCTTTGCCGTTAGGAGCATTCCTTACGTAGTTCCTTTTACAGTTTCTAGGCATCCCGTTCAAACTTAGTTCAATTCGCACCGCTACTACTCGCTTTAGTGGTCTAGTCGCTACGTAGTAGCCTACCGCGTCGGTCTACTTTCTGCTTTTCGCAAATCTCATTATATTCCCATAATGCCTTAACCTAGTATTAAGGGCGCAGGGTATAGTTACATTATATAGGATCATCTTATCTATAGTCCCTTTGGTAGACTATGGCAGGTACTAAAACTTATTCCTTTCTTTTATATCCCACGACCTATTTCTTATAGGGGAAGCCTTCTATAGCGGCTTCCTAGAAGTTGGCTTATTCGCTTATCGTCAGGGGTGCTTATTGCTTCCGCCCTATTAGCGCTATTTCTTCCTTTTATTTAAGTTTCCTAGTAACCGCGATGGTAACTCTTCTGCTATTTATTATATCTAGTAGGGGGTTTCCTTGCTTTATTAGTTCTAGGAGTAGTTACTATTATATATCTTAGGTATTCTTTAGCTATTCCCTTGTTCGTCCTACCTAACTATAGGCCACTCCGGTGTCCGGTTTTTATTTATACTTATCTTTATCCCTTCTTACTAGCATATTATATCCGCTTCGCGATATCACAACGAGCTTGGTTATTTATTTCGCAGTTTAGGGTTCCTTATCTTCCCATTAGACTTATCGTGCTATGTTTATATGCTTCTTACCTTCCGGGAGGGATCGTCATTGGTTTAGCTAATAGCGTCCCTCCTTAATATCTCGCTATTTCTTATAATAAACCTTCTTAATGTGGTTCATTTTATAGCAGTATTAGCATTCTAGGCCATAGTAATCCCATTTGCCCTTTTATGCGGCTCCGAGTACCATAGGGCTAGCTTCGGTGCCATAGGAGGTATTACTACTCCTCTTCTTCCCTTAATTAGCATCGAACCGGGGGTTATTGGCCTTATTATTGCCAAACTTGGGGTTCTATAGTTTCTTCCATAAGAACTACTAGTCATCAATCCTAACTGCCCTGCCGATATAGTCAACGAGGTTATTAGGTTGATTTTCCTTATAGAGTTCCGCTTAGACTTCTTTTTTAAGTCTATTAAAGAAAAATAATATCAGAGGTTCCTAATCCTAGTTGAGCTTTAAGGCGAGTTAGAAATACTTCGTTCTATATTCCGAGGCTAAGCGGGTTTATCTAAATGCCTTAATTTCTCTTTCGGCTTATGCCTTTTCGTCGACCATCCTAAATGCTTACTAGAGCGCGGCCTTAAAGGTCTCAAAGCTAGAGTAGAGATTAGCAGTCCTAGGTAAGAGTTCAACGAACGGGGTAATAAGATATTCTTTTATGACAGGTTTAAACTAGGCCGCAGCATGCTTAGTAAGTCGCCCGGCGGCATACTAGACCTTACTAGACGCCAGGTTAAACTACGTTAGATAGTAGATCATGAAGGCGCGTAGCTACGTAAGGAATATAGGCAGCTTATACGCGGTTCCATCGAACTTCTCCAGGGGATCTAGCTTTAGGATTTCTCCCACGTCCTTGCCCCTCATGGCGGCGGTTACCATATTGTTGACTTCCTAGACGTTATTCATGTATTAGGCGTTCTATATTCGCTGTGTTTCGCCCATTCTCTCGATTAGGTCGCGCATGCCGTCCATTTCGGCGCTCATAGCGGTGATCTGAGCCCGAAGTTGTTTGACTTCGTCGTCGTCGGAGCTATCCGCGTCGTCCATATCTTCGTCCTGGTTAGCCGGGGCCGGTGCGGCAGGTGGGTGGTTGGCAGGTGGGACCTACTAGTGATTGTTTGCGGGAATTGCCTGGGTAGCCATTGCGTTCGATATTATCCAAGGTAACGCGAGTAATCCACTGAACAAGAGCTATCAACGTCAAGGAAATACAAGCCTTCCTTGGTTTCGCCAACTACTACCGCAGATTCCTCAAACGATTTGGGAAGATTACACTCAATACCTTTGAGCACATTACCAGACGTGACACCCCCCTTGTTCAAGCACAGCGCGACTAGTCTATCTGCCAACATAAACCCAGCACGACCGGTTTATCCCTTGGGAATATACACGATCGTCACACGTTGATAGCTGAGGTAGCTACTACATAAGGAAGTGCAAATGAGTGTGTTCTATATACTCGTTGTAGTTTGTCTGGACCGATCATTCTGATGTTCGGTCTAGGGTAGGACCGTCGTCTTTATCTTTCGGTCCTGGGACCGACAGGAACGAAGTTCGGTCCCTACGGTCCCTTGCTTAGTCAGGGTGTTCTGCCAGGCTTCACCGCCTGGCCCATGTCATGGCCGTGACATATTATTTCCAGCTATAAAGACTAGGCCTGATATAGCCTTTGCAGTAAATATCTGCTCTAGATATTCTTCTAAACCTAATAAAAGCCACTATAATGCCTTAAACCTAATTTGGAAATATTTAAATAATTATCCTAATTTAGGCTTATATTATAATTGCAATATAGACTTAAATAGTCTAAATAGCGTTATAAGAGGCTATAGTGATGCTGATTGGGGTAGTAGCTTAGAAGATAGAAAATCTAACAGCGGCTATTGTTTTTATTTATATAATAACCTTATAAGCTGGAAAATAAATAAACAAACTTGCGTTGCTACTAGCAGCTGCGAAGCAGAATATATAGCCCTAAGGGAGGCTACTAAAGAAGCTAAGTCTCTTAATTATATATATAAATATATAAATATAGAGCTTTCTTTAAGTTATAATAGGTCTATACCTCCTATTTTAACTGATAACTTAGCTGCTAAGCAATTGGCTGAAAATGCCGGAAATTATAAGCGTTCTAAGCATATAGATCTAGCTTATCATTTTACTAGAGATGAGCTAGAAAAAGGAAATATTAAAATTTTCTTTATAAAAGGTAAGGATAATATAGCTGACTTTTTTACTAAAAGCCTAGAACCTAATAATTTCCTAAGATTAAGAGATTTCTTATCTTTAGAATAAATCCCTATATCTCTTATTATTACTATAAGAAGGTTTTTTAGCCTTAAAAGGCTTTTCCTTTATAACCTTAATTTTCTTATATTTATATATAAGTTTTTATTAAGATAATAAAAAGGGTTTTTATAAAATTTTCCCTTATATAATTCAAGAGTTATTTTTCTCTTAATTAACCTATTTATTA
This sequence comes from Fusarium falciforme, assembly GCF_026873545.1. Taxonomy (NCBI): domain Eukaryota; kingdom Fungi; phylum Ascomycota; class Sordariomycetes; order Hypocreales; family Nectriaceae; genus Fusarium; species Fusarium falciforme. The sequence continues at coordinate 483,421 of NC_070554.1, forward strand.
AAGATATATTAATTATATCTTTAAGGGAGGCTGTAAAAGTCCTTATTATAAAGGTCTTTTATAAATATAATTCTAGAAAAATAGGCTTATAAGATATAAGCCTAGCATTCTATTACCCTATAGTATAGCTTTTGCGCTATCTTACAGCTTGCTTACCTAAGCTTTATATGCTTAGATAAGCAAGATATTAAGGAGTTACAATAATGCCCCTTTTAGGCAATATTACCCTTTTAGGAAGGGTCACGTGACTTCGGACTTAGGGCTCTTATAGAGCCCGATAAAGCCGGTAAAACCGTGCTTTTCTATAGGGTATTTCCTATCTGGTTTTAAATCTCTTAGTTTAAAACCTTTAAGGGTTTCAGCTTCTTCTAACTATAGCTCGGCTTCTAGTTATCCGTTTCTAGCAAAACTAATAGGGTTTTAAAGCCCGGAATTAGAGCTATCCGACGGTATAACTTTTATCCGAATCGGGCTAATAGATTCCGATCAATTAGCTATATAAGCTATAAACCCTCTCTTAGAAATAGCTTCTTTAATCTTCAACCAATTCAACCAATGAGACTACCTATAAGAAGCTGGCCTTCTCCTTTATAACCTTATCTATTATTTTCCCCACTCTTATTACTCTATGATACCTTATCTAGCCAATCAGCTATTTATAAGGACTGATTCCACTGCCTATTCTCCTCCTATTTTAGTTACCTACCCTATACTATTTTCAGACTTTATAGTCTCTATTTTTCAGTCTTTTACAATAAAAAAAGAATTAAGGGATTAATTTTCTTAGAAATTTATTTATTTATAATAAAAAATATTAAAATAAAATAATAAACTAAAAAACTTAATTATAAATATATTAAATTTTATAAAATTAAATAAAAAATCTTAAAAACTAATTATAAATTAAACTTATTATTAAAAATTAAGCTTTATTTAATTATTAATATTTTATTATTTAAATTAAAAAAAACTATTATTTAAATTAAAACTAAAAACAAACTAGAAATTAAAGTTAATAAATTAAGAAAATATATTATAAAAGCTATCTTTAATATAAATAAAATTAATAATAAAATAATATATTTTATTAAATAATAGAATTATATTAACTTTAAAAATATATAAAACCCTTTAAAATACCTTATTAATATATAATACCTTTTAAAAAACTTTAATTATTAATACTAAATATAGGTTTATTAAGACTAATAATATTCTAATTAATTAAATTCATAGCCCTAAGGAAATATATATTTATAACTATAAATAATTCCTTATTGTAAAATACCTTATTTCTAAGAAGGTTGTTTATAAATAAAATTCTAGAAAAATAAGCTTATATAATATAAGCCTAGGACTTTACTACCCTATACCTAAGCTTATGCGCTTCCCTATAGACTGCTTACATAAGCAATATACGCTTAGATAAGCAAGATATAAGGGAGTGTCAATACTGCCCTTTCTGGGCTTATTTCCCTTTTAGGAAGGTCACGTAATCTCGGACTTAGGGTTTTATTATAAGCCCGATAACGCTATTAAACCCGTCTCTTTCTATAGGGTATTTCCTATCCGGTTTTAAATATCCTAGTTTAAAACCCTATAGGTTTTAATATCTATTATGCTATAACTCGGCTTCTAGTTATCCGTTATTAGCAAAACTAATAGGGTTTTAAAGCACGGAATTAATGCTATCCGACGGTATAACTCTTATCCGAATCGGGCTAATAGATTCCGAGCAATTTGCTATATAAGCTATATACCTTCTCTTAGAAATAGCTCCAGAGATCTTTAACCAATTCAGAGAATAAGAACACCAATCAGAAGCTGGTCTTCTCTATTTTAACCCTATTATCCATTTGCCCCACTTTTATTACTCTATGATTCCTTACCTAGCCAATCAGCTTTATATAAGGACTAATTCCTCTGCCTATTTACCTCCTATCTCTATTACCTACCCTATAGTCTTTGAAGACTATATTTCCTCTATTTTTCAGTCTTTTACACTTATAAAGCTTACTTAATTCCTCTAAAGTATATAAGCTATACTTAAAGGCCTTATTACCTCGCGCCTTAAATAACCTTTTTTATTTCTAGATATAAGTAAGCTTAGCTATTACCTCCTTAAGAATAGCCTCTACTTTAGCCTTTTTATTTTTTAGATATTTATATTCTTAAATATTTTTAGCTATTATAAGGTTAGCTATTAATTATAAAAGAAGTATAAGTATATACTAATAAAAAGAAGCTATTTTAGCCTTATTCTATATAACTTTTATATTAATATAATTAATATAATAATTAAAATAATTAGAAATTACTATATAAGATAAACCTTAATAGAAATAATAAATATAAGGTATAATTTTAAAATTAAAAGCCTTAATATAAATAAAAAGATTTTATATTTTAAAAAGCTTATAAAGAGAAATATACTTAGAAACTTAGCTTAATATTCTATTAATAAGAAATAAGATTTTTATAAACTAAAATTACTTATTAATAATATTAAGTTATTAAAATTAGTCTTAAGTATTATGACCCTCGCGGCTATGTTACGTAGTCTCTACAAATCCCGAGTCCTAAACTACCAATTATAGCAAGACTGATATATTAAGGACTAATATTATTCCTAGACTGCGTCGGTCTTAGAACGATATCGCGCCTACTTGCGATTAGCTTTACTTAAGGAAGCCGAAGTATATAGAATATACTTATTATACTTTCTTATATAGTAGCTACCTTAGCTATTAATATAACTTAGTTATACTTAATACCTTTAAGTATATTACTAGATATAACTTATACTTATTATTGCTTAGACTATGCCTAGCACTCTCTGCTAATATAAACCTAGTATAACTAGTTTATCCCTTAGGAAATATATGATTATTATATATTAATAGCTCTTATTTAGTAGTGTATTATATACTCTGAGCAATACTATTACCATAGTACCTAATATTGGATCTCTTTTTATCTCTCGCAGTAAGCTGCCTATTACCCCCTAATAGGGATAGCCTGCGACTAAGCTAAAGGAACCCTATGTCCTGATAGATATAGACGATAACGATAAAGAATATATTATCTTAGCCTCGCACGAGAATAAAGTCTATAAACTTAGGAATAAGTATAACTACCTAACTACTTAGTATAATAACCTCCTAGATAGTATATATAATAACGCTAAGATTACTTAGGAATAACTAATAAGCATAGAGGTATCTATAAATAATATATAGGAATATTTCTACTAAGCTATAGAATAGTAATAATAATAATACTAATAAATAATTAATAAATAATAGAACTAAATTAATTAACTTACTATGCTCTAAACCTAGTAAAATAACCTAGCGTAATAGTAGGTTTATGATCTTAATAACCTAATATTTAAATATAATGCCGCTAATATTACCTATAAAGATATTAGCGAGATTATTAAGCCTAAGGACCTAGAGCTATTTAATAGATAAGCTATCTATATTAAGATATTCCTTATATCCCTTAGGGCATATTAATAGTATTTTCCTACTAGGATAATTAATATAGAAAGTAAGGTCTTATATACTAATAGATGCCTTATGGGTAGTATATTTACTTAGTTTAAGCCTAAGCTATATGACTTTTTCGGAAATGAATCTACTAAAAAAATATAACTTCTTTTTGCTAAATATAAGAACTTTAAGGATATGATTAGGCGTAACTTCGGAATTATCAATAAAGAACAATAGGCTATGTAGAAACTTAAGAACCTATGATAAATAAAGGCCGCTTTGACCTATATAGCCGAGTTTATATAGATTACCTTATTTCTTAACTAGGGAATAAGCGCCTTTTAGATTATATTTTATAAAGGACTTAAGGATAAGGTTAAGGATAAACTTTATAAAATAGAAAAACCTAATAACCTTTAGGATTATATTAATATAGTTATTAAGATTAATAACTAATAGTTTAAATAATATATAGAGAAATCTAATAAGGGATAAATCTAAGGCAATAAGAATAATACTAATTAGTCCTAAAAAAGGGAATAAACTAAGGGTAATATATCTTATAGGACTTATATAGGACCTATAGAACTTAGAGTAGCCTAAAAAGATAATAAAGATATTAAATATTATTATTACTATAAAAAGGGCTATAAGGCTAATAAATATTAAAAGAAATAATAGGATATTAAAGAAGGATATTACTAACCAAAGCTATGATAGAACCTCCCGGAAGGTAAGAAGTACCTAAATACGACTAACTAAGATAATAATCCCTAGATAGCTATTTATACCGCTAAAATACTAGGAATAGCATAGAAAGGATATAATAAAATAAGACTTTAACCTAGAGAAGTTACTATGCCCTACTAAGCTGCCTACTTAATAGAGAAATAAGCTATTAGTAACTATGTAGTTAATAATATTATAAAGGAATAACTCTATGAACTAATTAAGCCCCCGAAGGTCTACTAGTTATACCTTATTAACCTAGATATATAGAACCCTCTACTAGAACTAGCCAATAGAAAGGAAAACCTTACTAATAAATAATAAATAATTGCCACTACTTAGCTAAATAGATATTATAAACCTATTAACCGTAGTTAGTATTCCGCGGGAGTATAAATGTAGCGAGAATAGGGCGATATATAAATCTATAGATAATAGCGCGGCTAATATATAGCGCTCTAGGAAGACAATTATAAGGTATTAATCTGCGAAGGGACTAATAAACGCTACTAGCTTAGCATAGCTACCTGATATATCTAACTAGCTAGAGAATAATAAGATATAAATAATGCAGAGGATATCTATATATAGGCATACTATAAGGAAGTAGCACTAAACCTAAGATAGCCTAAACCCCGTTATAACCCACGGGATAACCTATATATAATATCTATATACTTATAATATAAAGAAATCTCTTAGGTATTATATAAAAACTATTACTATAGTATATATATTATAGATAAATAATAAAATAATTATTTTCTAGTCTAACTGCCCTAACTTAATATTAAACCTTACTTAGCCTATAAAACCTTTTAATATAAGGTAAAGGAATAATATAAAGGACTTAGTATTACTATACTATGCTTTTACCCCTTGAAGGAAGGAGCTATTAGCCTAAAGCGATAAATTACTATTATTATATAATAAATTATAATAGAGTAAGGGGAAGCACTAAATAAGAGCTATCCTAATATAAAAGTAACTCTCTACTGCGAAGAAACATACCTATAATATAGATAATAGGTACTAGCTATATATGACTAGCTAGAATATATAGCAAAGAAAAGATTTAACTTCTTAACCTACTAAGGAAACGCTATTAATAAGGAATAATATAAAGGCATTTAACTATACCTTAGAAAAGACTATAGACCTATAGATAAGGTCTTATAAGAATATGCTAAATATATCTAGTATAGAGACCTCGATAAGGTTTACCTAAAAACCTAATAGCTAGATTATAACTATGATAATAATAAGGCTATAAAATAAAGTTATTAGGAATAGATTAATAGCTAAGTAGATAACTATAATTATAAAGCCTATATAAATAGTAAATGCGAGTTTAATTATTTCGGCTATATAATATTAAAAAACTAGATAGCCCGTCTAATATAGGGCAATAAATAGATAAATAAGGATAGGAATTACCCTAGAAGGCCCTTTATTCTATAAATAGAGCATATAGGCGATATTACCTAGAACTAAAAGTATAAGTTAAGGGAGAATAATTAAATGCTTTAGTAGATAGTAGAGCTAAGTAGAATTACTTTAATCTAATAATAGTAAATAAGCTTAAGCTATTATAGAGGTATAAATAAATGCCTTACTTAGTTATTAACTTAAAAGGAACCCCTTTTAATTATAATAATAGCATTATTAATAGCGAGATTAATTACCTTAAAGTTTTTATTAAAAGAAAGAACTAAGGGATATTATTTAATATTATACTAAATAAGCAATATAACCTTATACTTAGGTACCTATAGTTATACTAATTTAACCTATGTTTTAACTAGAGAACTAGCTAGGTGCTCTCTTTTAATAATAAGATGCCCTTTATATTAGATAATAACTTAGATATAAGATCTTAGACTTTTACTAGAGATGCTAGAGAAATTAAGTAGAGGCAAATATAAGATACCTCTCTACCTAAAGGAACATAATATAAATACTATAATAAATAGAAATAATAAAACTAATAAATAATCGCATATATTATATAATAATTCTATAGATTAGAAGAAAACCTTAAGTAAGCTAAGAAGATATTAGAAGAAGAATAACTTAAGAATATTTTATTATAGTATTATACCTATAAGAAACTCCTTATAGAAGAACTTAAAATAGGTCTATTTAAATATATATATTATAACCTTAAAATTAAGTTTATTAATAAGAAGTAACCTAGCTTTAGTAAACTTTACTTACTTAATAAAGCATAATTATTAATATTAAAAGAATATATTAAAGATATACTATAGAAAGGATATATTAGGGAAAGTAAGTTATCTATTAGATACCTTATTATATTTATTTTAAAAAAGAATAAAAAGCTTTAACTCTATATTAACTTTAGAATGCTTAATGCTATTATAGTTAGAGATTATATACCGCTGCCTCTTATTAGCGAGTTAAAAGATTAACTTTTTAGGATAAAGTACTTTATAGCACTTAACCTCAAAGGAGCCTATAATCTTATCTAGATTAAAGAAGGATATAAATAAAAAACTACTTTTTATACTAAGTATAGACTATTTGAATACCTAGTTATGCCTTTTAGACTTATTAATATACCCGCTATATTTTAATAAATAATTAATAATATACTATAAGAATATCTAGATATATTTATTATATATTACTTAGATAATATCCTTATTTTCTTTAAAATAAAAGAAGAATATATAAAATATATCTATAAGGTACTATAAATACTATAAGATACTAAGTTACTAGTAGAACCTAAGAAGAGCAAATTCTATGCCTTAGAAGTAGAATTCCTTAGATATATTATCTTATATAATAAGATATATATAAACCCTAAGAAGGTCTTAGTAGTTAGGGATTAAAAGGAACTAATAAATATTAAGGAAGTATAAGCCTTCCTTGGCTTTATTAATTATTATTATAGATTTCTCTAATGATTTAAGAAGATTATTATATTATTAATTAATCTTATAAAGAAAGATAAAATATTTATATTTAGGGATAAGGTAAGAAAAGCCTTTAGTATAATTAAAGAACTTATCCTAAGCGAACTAGTGCTTAAGATGTTTAACCTATCTTAATAAATCAAACTTAAAATAAATACCTTAGATTTTATATTAGGCGCCTAAATTAGATAATAAGATAATAAAGGACTCTTATACCCTATTATATTTTACTCTTATAAGTTATATAGAGTAGAACTTAATTACTTTATTTATAATAAAGAATTCCTTATAATAATTAATGCCTTTAAGGAATTTTAATATTATCTCCTTAGAAGCAAATATTAGATTAAGGTATATATAGATTATAAGAATATTACTTACTTTATAAAAACCTAAGAACTTAGTAGATAATAATTATAATATGCTAAATATCTTTTAGAATTTAATTATATTATTATCTATATAAAAGAAATAGAAAATAGTAGGGTAGATATTATTAGCTAATAGCCTAACCTAGATATTAGAAAGATTAAAGTAAAAGAATAGCTCTTATAATTTATATAAAAAGGATACTTAAAGCAGTAAATTATCGCTTATATTAAGTAATAAATACTATTATATTACTTAATAGGTAAATAAAAAAATAAGATTATTATTAATATTACCCCTAGAGAACTTAGGAGACTTATAATTAGATAAGTAGACTAGGTAAGAAGCTAGTAAGGAATAATTATATACTAGAAATATATCTTTATACCCTAGAAATATATAAAAGAATTTATTAAATATTACTATTAGATAATAAAATATAATAAAAAACTTAATAATAGAGATTTCTAGGAAATAATATATTAATATTTTTATTAGGAAAACCTTAATATAAGACCTAAAAGCTACCTTAATTATAAAATATACTATAATAATATATAGCTAGGAGATAAGGACCTATTAAAATTATATAAATATAACCGAGTTATAGGGACGTCTTATATTATTATTAGAAGCACCTATATAGTAGAATAGGGAAATTAATTCCTAAAATAGATCTAAGAATATAATATATAACTCCTAGATAATAAGAAAACTAATAGATAATAAGTCCCGGACAAACTATGCTATAAACTTATATGCGAAATATATAATTACTTACTATATGGATACTAAGGAATTAATAAAACCCTAGAGTAAATTAAAATAATATTTATATTCCCTAAAATAAAAAAGATTATTGCGATAGTTATTAACTAATATAATCTTTGCGTAAAAACTAAGGCATAATACTATAAACCTTATGGGAAACTATAATTACTCCTAGTTATAAAATAACTATGGGACTTAATTACTATAGACTTTATTACTAAACTACCCCTATTAGAAGAACTAGCTACTAGAAATTTTTATTATAATATTCTTATTATTATAGATAGACTTATAAAATTTTCTTATTTTATACCCTATAGAGAATTAATAATAGCTAAAGAATTTGCCTATTTTTTCTATTTCTATATCGCTAAGATATATAATATATTACTTAAGATTATTATAGACTAAGGACTATTATTTACTTTAAAATTCTAGTAGAGCCTTATAAGATACTTAGGGATTAACTATAAGCTCTTTATTATATATTATAAAGAGATAGATAGATAGACTAAATGCATAAATTAGATACTAGAATAATACCTTTAATGCTATATTAACTATAAATAAACTAATTAAGTTAAAAAGCTACTAGCTGCATAGCTAGCCTATAATATAGCTATAAATAAAAGCATAAAGATCATACTAGCTTATACTAACTTTAGATTTATATTAAATATATACTAATAAATATAGGATACTATTATTAACCCTAAAGTAATCCTTATTAGTAATTAATTAAAAAACCTATATAAAGAAATAAAAATAAAACTAGAATTTATTAGAAATAAGATAATAAACTATACTAATAAGAAAAGAATTAAGGGATTAATCTTCTTAAAAGGAGATATAATTTACTTTATAATAAAAAATATTAAAATAAAATAATAAAATAAAAAACTTAATTATAAATATATTAAATTATATAAAATTAGATAAAAAATCTTAGAAAATAATTATAAATTAGACTTATTATTAAAAATTAAGCTCTATTTAATTATTTATATTTTATTACTTAAATTAATAGAAAATATTATCTAAGTTAAAATTAGAAATAAATTAGAAATAAAAGTTAATAAACTAGAGGAATATATTATAAAAAGTATTTTTAATATAGATAAAATTAATAATAAAATAATATACTTTATTAAATAGAAAAACTACCTAGACTTAGAAAATATATAGGAACCCCTAGAGTACCTTACCGGTATATAATACCTTCTAAAGAACTTTTATTAATAATGCTGGGATTAAATAAAGGCAAAGCATCAAAAAAGTTATTACCTAAGCTAAGGGATGCCTAGTTAATATTATTAGGGATATAATTAACCTAGAGATCGTAAATAATAGTACCTTCGTGAGCATCTAGTATAGATAGAATGCCGTCTTATTGCTCTACCTCTTAGAGACCTTGATGGGTAGCCTCTAAATGCTTTTTCTTTACTTAGGCCTGAATCTTATGAATATATGATAAATGGCCTGCGGTAGCTGCTAGGCGAGACTATAGCGTAGCTATCTCCTCGTAAAGCCTTAGTAAATCATCGCTAGCCTTACCCTTATCTATCTCTAATTTCCTTTCTTATTTTATTAGATTAGTAACTATGAGATAATATTAGAAATAGGGATTATAGTAGGAAGACATAGAAAAGAGGTCAGACTTATAAGACAATGCTATATAAGTATTATCGCAAGATTTTTTATTATAGATATACTTACTATAGCGAGCAAAGTCTATAGATATTAGGCACTTTTTGCCTAAATAGAAGCAGCGAGTATAGGGCATATTGGCCTCTTTGTTAGTAAACTTAATAGAGAGGGTAAGTATATTAATTTCTTTATCTTTGCGGGAAGATTATTTAGAGATATGGTTAGATATCGCGTAATATAATAATAAAAGGTCTAAGTTAGTATATACTAAGAATAGAACTGGGAAGATAAGGGTATATAGGTCTTAAGGATAAGACCTAATGGAGGGGAGATATTATGTTATGACCCTCGCGGCTATATTACGTGGTCTCTATAAATCCTAAGTCTTAAACTACTAATTATAGCAGGACTAATATACTAAGGACTAATATTGTTCCTAGACTGCGTTAGTCTTAGAATGATATTACGCCTACTCGCGATCGGCTTTACTTAAGGAAGCCGAAGTATATAGAATATACTTATTGTATTTTCTTATATAGTAGCTACCTTAGCTATTAATATAACTTAGTTATACTTAATACCTTTGAGTATATTACTAGATGTAACTTATATTTATTATTGCTTAGACTATGCCTGGCACTCTCTGCTAATATAAACCTAGTATGACTGGTTTATCCCTTAGGAAACATATAATCGTTATATTAAGAATAAAATTAATAAAAAAGAGACTTTATATTATAGCTATAATATAAACTAAGTAGTAAAGCCTAATAAAATAATCTAATTAAGCTAGGGACTAAAGGGATTAAATTTTATTTTTAATAGTCCTAAGACTAAATAATAGAAATATTAGTTATACCTTAGATTAAACCTTAGAATAATTAGTCTAGATAACCTATTATAGGTATATAAAATATACTTATTATACTTTTTCATATAGTAATTACCTTAGTTATTAATATAACTTAGTTATATTTAATACCTTTTAAGTATATTACTAGACATAATAGCCCCCCTTATTTAAGCATAACACGATTAATCTCTTTACTAATATAAACCTAATATAACTAGTTTATCCCTTAGGAATATATATAATTATTATATTAATAGGCTCGCCCTTAAATAAATACCTAAGGTTTATTAATATAAATATGCTATAACTAACCCTATTATTCTACCTTGCGTATATCTATTTTAATTAATTTTAGTATCGCATATTAGCCTATCGCATACATAGCATAGCCCACTAGATTATTTCTGGAATTCTACTCGGAATTTCTATTCCACACGGATTTCCGTCTTCTATATAAGATAGCAATATCATTCTCTTTTGTATAGTACAATTACTCCTCAGATAATTCTTTTTCATTAACTGGTGCCATCAATGATCCCTGTGGAGCTAATTGTCTGACAATGCGTAACTAGGCGCACGGGACACCACCACAGGGACTTGTTGATACGCGTCGACGCGTCGACGCGGATGCTAGCATTCTTTCTTCCTCTTCAACGTAGTATTCTCGCAATACAGTGGCATTACCTCTTGAGTTGATCTCATCTGGCCCGTGACAATTCTCATCAATTTACTGATGCCATCTCTGACCCCTGTGGAGCCAACTGTCTGATACTCTGGATACACAGCAATTCAGCGACCTGCATTGATGCAACTGCATCTCGACAACCTCGAGATGAGCCTCCAGCGGAGTTTAATATGACGTAACGCCAAATATCAGTCTGGTCAAAGGCTTCCAAAAGAGCCAGATTGAGACGGAGAGCCCCGTGAGGGGGATGGAAATTGCCCAAAATACCCAAAATTTGGCCGAGATTGCCCAAACGTCAGTACGGGCATCGAAATCAAAGAATGAGGTGCTGAACACGGCCGATACGAAAGTCGCGGGGAGAAAAATGAGTGTTACTAGGGCGATTGTGCGCATAGTCGCGCTATCTGACCGAGTGGCATCTGCAATCCGGGCTGATGTCCGAGAATCATATTGTGCAACAGTGTTGAAAGCCAAACTGATCTCGCTTCCTAGCCGAGCTCTACTGGAGTCGGAACGGTGACGTAGACTACCGAGCAAATGGAGGTAGAACGATAGGCGGCTTGCGATATTTTTTGATATGCCATGTGTCGTTTTTAGTTCAGCGCGGAGGCGCTCATGGTAAAGTTGTATGCTTTGAACCGTGGTGCAGGCAACAGAAAGGGTCTCGGAGACATGTATGGCATGCCTCATAACCTCGTGGAGCCTCTGGTAATCAGGATCGGGTGCTGTAGGGCTGTTCCGGCCCACTCTGTTTATTTCTATTTCTCTCACGAGATTGCGGATTCTCGTAACGGCCTCGTCCTGAAGTAAAACAATCTCTTCAACCAGTCGAGGGTAGATCCAGAAAGGGTCGTGCAACTCTTGTGGATCTATATTGTTGTGTAAACAACTAGCAAACTTCTGGCGTAGGTGCGGTTTCGGGTCAAACACAATGACAACCGTATGGTTTGTCGAGTGATACCATCGCGAGAACATGTTCAGCTTTGGCCAATAGTATTCAACATTCTGGTCATTGGTTAGCCAGGCGTGCTTCATTTTGAAGCGACACCACGTGACTGGCAATAAGTGTGAGTATGAGCCTGGGATAAAAACAATCTCAGATTGTAGGCGAATACTCACTAATTCCACTTTGCTTCCCAGTGGCATCTAAGACATCCTCATAGCCAAAGTAGCCTTTGGCGTTTCGACAACAGCTTGACCACCATATATCTGGCACGGAAAATATGGCAGAGAAGTTCGAACGGCATTTTGGACAATCTCGTATGTAATCCGCGTTTGCAAACCTTGGCGCGGTGTGAATGGCAGTCCTAATTCCAAAGGTCTACGCGACTCACATTACTGAAACGCCACCCCTATCAGCGAAGGAAGGGGGAGTAAAGCCAGCGTTAACTATGGGAATAATATCTGTGGCGTGTGGGTGTGATACTGCTTGGCCGTGATTGCCTTGTTCTCATCAGCGCACTTCCTGAGCGACAAAGATGCTAAAATACCAATATGCAATGTTCTAATCTCTGAAACTGGACAGCCATGTTGTTCACAGAGATTGGGCATATTGTCTTTGATGAGATAAAAGACGAGCGGTTGATTGCTAGCGGCGACTTGTTGGATTACGTCGCGATGCTCACGACCTTCGGTTCGGTTGTGGTTGTCAAAGCATCTCTAAAGAAGCCTGCATTGGTAATACTTATAAATGGTGTCACAACTATTACAGTCTCATTGCCTACACGTTTGATGGTCTGCCTGCGCTGAGACGATCATGTGTGGCGATGCGTAAGCGCTAAGCACATTAGGTTAGTGGCTTGGCCAATCAAATGTTTTGAGGTGGAGCGCTCCATACAGAAAGCGCTGCGCTTTGGTGTATCAGCGACTAACCTCCCCAGTGGTGGTGATAAGGCTCCAGCTAGTCAATCGACCCCAGTATTAAGTTACTAACAGATGTGGCGGCAACGCGCCGTAAATTAGCCACTTTCTGTGTTGCGATCTTAGTGCAGAAACTTGCCACTTAGGCCGCTAACAGTGATGAATTCGGACTGATCCTCTCTGATTAGATTGAATCCCTGTGAGTGACCACACTGGAGCCTCATCACCACTGGGGAGATACGTAGTATTAGCAGCCGACTCTGCGAGAAATACCACTCCCGGTTTTGCAGGTTAACTAGACTTAACGTGTGCGACGTTGTCTCTTCGAGAGTTTCTGGAGGAATGTGTCTAAAAATAGAAATCTATGCATTTGCCTTTCGGAACGAAAGGTTCTTTCTTCCGTGCCCTCCTTCCGTTCCGCATCCCAAACTAAGCCTCCATGCCTTTGCCTTTGAGCAACGAAACGGTTCTTTCTTCCGCGTCCTCCTTCCTAAGCACGGCCCACTAAACGATCAGTGCTAGACGCCTGCACCACTAACACCCGTCCCACCAAACTCGCGCCAAATCCCTATCACCACAGACACTGCGCCACAACTGCCACAACACCGGTTGAGCCAAGGACGGATCACGTGCAATTAGTTTGCGAAATTGTTACCTCAGCGAGCTCAGACCATTGTGCTCGTGCCAAGGCACCGGACTGGACTATTCCTAATCGGTAAAATCATGTGACGTCCTCGAGCAAATGGTCTGAGGATTCTGTCAATGATTTTGGGCCTGAGTCAAGATCGATAGAACACGCGCCTGACGACAGGATAGACAGTGATGCCTTAATTGGAGGAATCTTTATACAATGCTCAATTGTATTTTACTAATTTTGGATAGAATTAACAATTGTACATGCTAACATGTCTTAGCACCATCTTGAAAATTTCGCCACGCGCGGTCGACGCGTCCGACGCGTTGGGTCACGGAGTTCTGGACTGGGTTCTCTGCAGCGGCCTCCAAACTCGGGAAGACGCTGCTTGACGCACGTTGAGTCTTGGGCGCACTAATAGTGAGACTGTTAGCCTGCGTCCCTCGCACTGAACTACTGGTCAGTCTGGTTGAGTTACACTGGACTATCAGTGTAGTCCGAGAGACGTCACACTGAACCAATAGTGCATGGACTATTAGTCTGGACTACAGTGTGCACTAATAGTGCTCTTAATGGTCCGCACTATTAGGAGCCCTGGTCACCCGTCGGCAAGCGCTGGGCTTCCAACTTCGTCAAGCGACACAAAGAGCTTAAGACGCGTTTTTTTTCGTAAATACGACTATCATAGAGCTAAATCTGAAGATCCGACCATTATTCGCGACTAGTTTAGGCTCGTGGAGAATATAATTGCGAATTATGGCATCCAATTAGATGATACCTACAACTTTGACGAGACTGGCTTTATGATGGGCATAATTGCAAGCGGAATGGCCGTCACAGGTGCAGAAAGGCGTAGAAGACCGAAATCAGTCCAGCCTGGAAACCGGGAAGGGATTACCGTTATTCAGGCGATCAATGCGGAAGGCCGAGCGATCCAGCCGTTTATCATAGGTGCAGGCCAATATCACCTCGCCAACTAGTACCGAGAAAGCAACCTCCCGGGCGATTGGGCTATTACAACGTCTCAAAATGGCTGGACCAATAATGAGATAGGTCTTGAGTGGCTAAAGCACTTTAACCGGTATACAACCAACCGATCAACTGGTCCCTGTCGTCTTCGTACGTACCAAATTCTGCCGCATTGTTGCCAGCTGGTGACCAAAGTTTCGGCCTGTCGTCAATTCCTGTCGCGTCGCGTCACGGGCTGTCGACCGTCGCGATCCGTTATTAATTGAGCCACAGGTCGTTGCAGAGATGGGACAAAATCCGCGGAAATGCAGAAGGGCCAGGGTATTGTAGTTAAACTGTAACGTAGTAGAAGATAATGAGTTGAAATGCTTGTCACGGGTGGATTTGGGATAGCATCCCCAGGCTAAGTCGCGACGCCCGAAAAGCAAATCCTAATGTGAGCCCTGAGGTTCACAGGACACGCGCACCAATGGAGGCCCGTTCCAGGATATTATCATAGCATTGAGAGAGCTTATATAAAGCGCCTTCCTGAAGGAGACTCTAGATGTGTATCCCTACTGTCAGGGTGGTCATCACTTCAATTCAATCGCCCCTTCGGTGGACAAAAGATCACTATGTGTACCGTGCGAGCGTGCTCGTGCCATAAAACAGACCGTCCCCCACCCTGTTTCAACTCAATCGACGCCCCAGATTGAATTGATGACCACCCTGCCTACTGTCCACGGCTGTAATCCCTAGGCCATTTGCATCCATTCCAGTGATGACCCAGCTAAGGAAACACCTCTGTGATAGGGTGATCTCGATAGTGTTAAGGCGTGGTGGAGCAGACTAGGTTCACCGTCTTGTGCCGGGTGCCCTGACGGGCGGACAAGTTTCTGGGCCAATGGAAGGCTGTATAAGGTGCGGCACCCCTATCAATTGCCATTCACAAATGTGTCGTGGAGTGCCGTGGATTTGAACCCTGGGCTCAACATGGAGCGCCTCTTTTCAACCTAGCACCGATACACAAATGCAGACATTGAACAAAAGATCAGTGTAGATTGAGGACCCACTTTTTTATCTAAGGAAGGTCTAAAGGTTAGTCTTTTGCGGATTTCTGAACACGATCCCTCCTTGAGAATCCTCCGAATGTGGTTCTCGTCTGCACCTCCTTTTGGCAGAGTGGTTGACCAGATAGTGACGCCGAGATTGATAGCGAAGACAAGAAGACAGCTACTCGCGCCAAATAGAAGGCCTGACTTCCACCCTGACGAAAATATGGATCGGCGGGAAGCTCTTCTCGGTTCGTCACCTGGGTCGGTAGAGTCTAACAAAATTCGACTTGACGGCGGTTTCGTCAGCCTTCGAAGCTCTATCGCCATCGCGAGTCACCCAAGGCGAGCGATTTCGACGGAGGATCTCGATTTCAGGTCCTTGACGGTCGGGGTTTGGAGATTTCGCGCTCGAGGTTGTCGAGGTCAGCAACGAGACCTAAGATGACAATCAGGTTCTCTCAACGCGTGATGTCTTGTTTCTCTGGTGTGTTCACCCCCCTGGCGCGCGACATGCAACGTTCGGTTGGCTGAGCGGAGTGATCCTTTCACCCGCTTTTCTAAAATTTATTCAGTTCGCGTACGAAGGTTGGCGTCAAAAGTTTGTATCAGGCTCGGCCGTCGCCCTGACGACATCTATACCGGACTGTCAGCTCATCTTATGCACAGCCCTTATCGCTGCGATAGGTAGGAGGGCACCATAACTTAGAAAGGGCTGGCGCTAAGCCGCAGTACACCTAGGGCTTCTGGTACAGTGTGCTATACCTAGTGAGTCAGTCTGCATCTCGTTGGTTGGCTAAGCAACCGACGCATACCGTGCCACACGATACTAGAGCTAATAATAGACTAAGAGCTCTGTAAACTTGTGGCGCCAACCTTCTCACAGCTAACTTGATTAAGGCAACAATTACCGACGATCAGGTGCTTTCCTACGGCTGATATTCCGGGGGTTGAGTATTGCAATACTGTTAACGACTCCTGTTGGCCGCTCAGGAAAGCTTTATTCTTTGCTTCATTTTTTTTTTTTTTAGAAAAAAACAAAAGGGGTGAGCCATGTGTGCGTACATACGAGGTTATTTATTCGTTTCCTTGGCGTACACATGAATTGATTGGCCTTTTGCTCTAATTATGACTCTCCTTTTGTTCGTTTTCATTTCATCAATTAAATTATCCCCGTTTCTATTTGCTGCAGTATTCCTATTGGGGACCAATCGGACGCTGCAGCCACGTTTTCTTTGACCTTCCTGTCCCTCACTCTGTCAGTCCCCATTCTCTCCTCTTGTCCGGTGGGTGTGGTGGCTGTGCCTCATCCACCATCACAGCCTATCGCCGAAAATAGCCGCATATGTGGCTCTGTAATCTGGGGGAAGCCAAAGAAAATTCTTCTATCTCGATTTGGTTCCTTACCGGCGACTATCAGCAAATTACGGAGCCTCAAAAGCTTCCTTGCTGGCCAATCCGATGATCCTCACGGACTCTCACCTACCCAAGACCAAATATCATGATGAATCAACCGGAATCAATCAATGGGCACCTACATTAAATTGTATTGCATTGACTTTTGTAATCTGGAATTCAGGATTGAATTGATTCAATAATATTGCATCAATATTGAAAGCCGTTGATTGATTAGCAAGCCTGTCTGTAAGTGATGCCAGGTTGCCAATTGTCAAACGATATTCCGCCCCAGCCGAGGAGGCGTCCCGACCCACATGGGCATCGTTCTTGTGTATATAACTGGGACCTTCGTCCCCTTGACTTGAGCAGTGGTGAAGGCCAATAAGACTCCGTTTCGTGTGTTTACATTTGACACCAATTAGCTAAGTTACAGGGGATGCATTGGGAAGTTTGCATGTCCTCGCAGGAGGGCTGGAGTTGACTTTCTCGTGTCGGCCATCTCTTGGATTTTCCGCACGTGAAATCTGCCGAGACAGGGCCATGTATCAGCGCAAACATCTATATTCTGTGCACATAGGGGACCGGATATCACATGCCTGCAACCAGCCGTAGCGAGGGATCATCGCAACAGCAGAGGATGGACCTGCTGCACCCACTCATGATTCCGTAAGCCCAGCCATGCTTCCGGGGAAAGCCAGTCCTCTCGTCCACTTCTTGCCATCGTCCAAATGTGCCCTTGGTCCTGGTATAAAACACCCTCCCTGTCGAGCGGGGCTGCAGTGCATCCTAGATCAATACAATCATCAGGATTCTGAACCACACTTCAAATAAATGATAGTCTTGCGATTCAATCACCCCAGCCGTATCCAACAGAAACCCCAAAAGAGGCTTTATTATCCATTCTTCATAAGTCATAGGTAGAGCAATTTTTAAGAATTTTTATTTGAAGCTGATAGTTTTTTCAAAGGGCCAAGAACGGCGTTTTGTATGGGATTTGAGGTGTGGCACTCGCTTATCATGCACGTTGCGTTACAGGGAATTTCTACAATGTTTAAGGACTCTGGGTGTTTCTTAATGCGAGCCCGGATTGACAAGTGTTAAAGGAAATAAACCCAACGAGCGTGCAGGGAAGAAAAAGGCGTAATTTCATAACGATAAGAGAGACAGGGGTCACCGCATGGACGAAAAATGTGTATGTTATTAAAATACGAGCAATGCTTAGTACAGTAGAAATTTTCAACAGTGTCAAGACCCCGTCGGAAGTTAAGTGTGGTGGTGAGAGCCCGAGTGGTGGTGAGAGCCCGAGTGGTGGTGAGAGCCCGAGTGGTGGTCAGAGTCCGAATGGTGGTCAGAGTCCGAATGGTGGTGAGCATGGTGGTGAGAGTGAGGGTCGGAGTGAGAGTTAGGGTCAGAGTGAGAGTTAGGGTCAGAGTGAGAGTGAGAGTCGTCTGCAAGCATCGCAGTAGTAAACGCCTCGTGCTCATACTTCTGCCAGATGCATAAACAAGTCATCACTGCCATAAGTGCCCAGACTTGGCCAAACTGGCCCGTAGCGCCAGCACCTCGAAACTCGAACTCGCCAACCTTGTAAAAGTTCATCTTGGCGTCCGTCCACATGGCGACGATGTCCTCACCGTCCCTCGTGAACTCATCTTCTCTATCTCGGTCATTTGCCTCGATCTTCTCAGGATCATTCCCCACAGCCTTCTCGGGGCCTTCCTGTATGACCTTGTTTGGGTTCTCATTCGTATTGCGCACTCTCACGAGTTTCCATCCCAACCATCCCCCAAAACCCCTAGTTTTCCATTCAAACCTCTCCATACGTCGATCTGTTCCGTCTCCCGCCTCCATGCCGAACCGGAACTTATCTCGTAAAAGCGTCCATTTAAGCTGCAGTACCTCCTCTCGCCCGCCACCATCGGGTGATGGTAGAGTAATAGTATAGTGTTGGTGCCATTTTCTTGGTTTAGCGTTAGCAAGAGGAGCATCGTCTTTTGTTGGGCCGCTGTGTAGGACCATATCTCCGAATCGGCCCCGGGCCATACTGATGATGAAGGAAGGGTCTGAGTAGGGTTTGCTGAGGAGGAGGGAGGGGGAGCCTGTCCATGATTCCCTGTAAGATACGATGAATCTTTGAGGGAAGCCAAGTTTTTTTATTTCTGGTGAGAGAGTAGGAGTGATGCTCGCGGGTCTTGATTCGGTTTGGCCCATGTTGGATCTGATGTCAGAGGAGTGGGTGGGCGTTAATTAATTCGTGATCTATGTTGACAGAAAAGGTCCGTTGGTGAATTTTTTTGGACGGGATAAAAGGTTGGGGATTTGCAAAAGTCGATGAGGCTTGGATCTGGGGTGTTAGGGAAATGGCTCTAAGAATTGGGGTCGTCACTGAAGGTTTAAATAATCAATTTGAGTCAGCCTTGATTCCTTCAAGCGCGATCGCTCGAGATTGCTCAGCATCGCCATTGTGTCACCAGCCGCACTCTAATTGGTCTGTAAGGATGTCTTCACCCCAAGTCTTCTGACATAGCCCACCACCCAAGGTGCAATCGTTTCAACGCCATGGCTTGCACAGCCCGCAGGGATTGGCGTGATGGTCTGGCTCCCTTGCGCTGAGTCGTCCGCATCCGTCTGCTTGCGGAGGGACTGACCTGCCAGTCTGGATGTATTTTTGCGGCTGCTCCGTCCTGGAGAGGCAGATCCAACGCATCGCCACAAAACTCGGGACTGACCTACACCAGATCGCACAGGCATCCCGAGTCAGAACCGGGTGAGCCATCCACGCCGCCGACCTAACAACCCGCCACCTCCCGGTACAGAGACAAGCCGAATGGGCCACGGACATAGGAGCTACCGCAGTCGATATTAGCAAAAAATGGTTTACAGATGTCCCAGAATGCCCGTAGACTCACCGACACTCTGTGTACTCCCAGAAGCAGGGTGAAGGGTCAGATGAGGTGCTCACGGAAGGAGCTCCGTGACAGTTCTGCCACCATGAAGATTGTGGAGGACTTGTCAGGTCCTGCGGGATATTCCTGGGATGCTTCGGTTTGTCAGACATCCCTGAAGTACCATCATTACTCACGCCATCCGCGATGCGCAGGCGAACGCAGTGTACAGGCCTTAAACTAAAATACTTCGAACAACCGTTAAGTTGCCAAGGCAAGAGACTTAACGGCTGAATATCCAGCCCGAAGGGTAAATATCATATAACGTTACCTGCAATTCAACTGTCCTGGGAAGAACCCCCCTTTCTCTTGCGGCGGGTAACCAGCTGTTAAGTCGCTTCAAACCTGTAGTGTGTAGGCAAGCGAGAATGACCTCGTCGTTGAGCCACCTCGTCCCACCAAGCCTGAGTAGCGAGTCCACGCCGAACCTAAATTCGGTGCCCTTGACGAGGAGCATGTCGCCAGTGATGGAGTCCCGTACCTGCTCATACAAGCCGTCAAGCTCGACACATTCGGTGGACGAACATGGGTCTGAGAACGGCAAGCCTTCGCTCTTCAGGTCATAGCGGAACTTGTCTGGGTTCGTCCTGCCAGTCTCCATGAGCAGTGTCATCTGATCCGCCAGGAGTCTCAAAACAGTCGCCTTCTCCGGGCTGCCTGGTAGCTCTTTGACCAGCGTGCCCAATGCCGGTTCTGGGGACTTGGAGAGCTGCCTGCCACAGGTTAGTCAATCCTCTTCTCCCTCAACCCAAAGACGAGCATACCACGCATCCTTGAGCAAGATGCCGGAGCCGAGTTCCTCCACTAACCGCGACCATTTCCGCCCACGGGTCAGGTGCGTGCCGAGCCTCTTGCGGCGTCGTTTCCATCCCTTCCTGTTGTTCTCGTCACCGTCGGGCTTGGGACCGAGGATTCTCGCCGATACTTCTTGCGCGGCCTTCTGAGCCGTTGTTGCACCGTCGACCAACTGCACTTGAGACGTGTGCCACCTAGCGAAGGTGATGGCCGTCAGCGCATAGCAAATTGTCCCCTTATGTCGCTCGCCATATCCTGCTTCTAGGAGGAAAACCCACTCGGAGCCGTCCGACCACCGCGTCCTTTCCTCTCCCACCTCGTTTGTCTCGTTTCCGAGCGAGTCGAAGAGAACCTTGTACGTTTCTCTCGAGTTCCCCGGCGAAGTGAACTGCCGGATCTGCTCGTGACTGTCCTGGACGAAGTCGTCGACGGCTTGGTCGAGAAGATCGAGACAACCCCGCTCGCAATCGTCCGGCTGCCTCGGGGGAGTGGCTCCTCCGAGGCTGATTGGAGAGGGAGTTCTCTCGTCATGGGCTCGATGCTAGGCATCACGTTGGGTGAACTGGCCACAAGGGTGGTTCCGGTCACACTGGCTGATGCACCCGAGACCATCGCACTCATACCGTCGCCGATTCCCGTCTTGGGCCTGAAGGTCGCGGTACAGAAAGCGTCCAAGGTCGGTGTCAACCCACATAACAAGCCCAACTGAATAGATCCGTTCTCACCTCGGCAACAAGTCACCTCCTCAACGCCAGGTTAATAACGTATTGGTACGTAGTTAACACATGCCTCTACCTATAGTTAAGACACATATCAGGTAGTCTATGGACGGTATATTCTGGAGGAGGCGGTCCCGCTGCTGGAGATTACTCTATGCACTGCCACCCCACAGGCGATAGGATGGCGCAAAAGAAGCTTCTTTTCATCGCTCCAGGGAATGTAACAAAGCCGGAATTGCAAACCCCCCACCCCAAGAAGCCCAATTGTGTTCTCTTACCCGCAATTGTCGAGTCAGTAAACCTGCCAAATATTCCTGGTCATAACCTCGATGACATGTCCTTCCCAGTCCTTAACATAGACGCTGCTCCCCCCGCGCTCCCATTCCATGCGCCCAATGATCTCCACTCCTTTCACTTTGAAATGCTCCTCCCATTCCTTAAGCTCCTCCTTACCATTACATGCGAATGCGATGTGCTGGCCCAGTCCCGTAGGACAGCCGTGTTTGGGGATCGTGCCGCCAGGCGGGTGTCTGTCCTCCGTGATGGCACTCCTATCAAAGAGTAGCAGGATGGAGTCATTGGGCAGGCTGAAGCCTGCCAAAGCCTCATTGGATTCGAAGGGAGTGATGGAGAAGACATCCTTGTACCATGCCACGAGCGAGGGAACGGACGAGGTGTAGAGGATCGTCTCCACTATTTGACCTAGTTGAGGGGGCATGTTGAAGGTTGGAGTTGTTGAGGCGTTGAAACTTAATGGATAGCTTTGTAGGATGATTCGGACTCTGGATTCAGACTCTGGAAACGAAGCCCAGGTCAAGGGATTGTGGCCCTTCTTATGCCTTCTTATGCAGGCGTTTTTGTTAACGAAAGTCTCACGAGTCGGGGTTCGGCTCGAAGCCGGGAGTAGGCGAGGGACGCGGGTCGATCTTTAGCCGAAGCCGAACAAATGCGACATCGTTGTTGGTCAATTTATAATCCAGTCAGTACCGATTATTGCTCGACCCGACCGGATTGTCCAATTGTGTTCGAGCCGATACCGAAGCCCAAGCCTTCCAAGCCGAGTTTTGAGCCGAGTGTGACTACAGTCATAATCAGCTTTCACGGCGTACTCTTCGAACCAACAGCCTACCCCCCGTATTGAGCACTTATGTGCGCCAGTGCCGCCATGCCATCGCCTCACGCAGCTGACCGAGCAAGCCGGCCCTCGCTTCGCCGCCCAAATGGACGCCCCCAGGCTTGCGAGCCATGCCGGAAGCGCAAGGTGGCTTGCGACAATGGTCAGCCCATCTGCCACAGGTGCCAGAAGGCTTCTCGAAGTAGGCAATGCCAGTACATCGTGGACCCGCGGATGTCCATCCTAAGTCCGTCCACACCTGGCCGGTCTCTATCTTCGCCTACATCCAGCCACTCGTCCTCCCAACCTCCTACCGGGTCAACGCGGGCGCCGTCTACGGGAGATATTAGAACTTTTGCAGACCCCTTGCCCTGTAACCCCTCCAACTCTCTCGGCTATCTGGGTCCGACGAGCTTTTGCAACATCTATGAAGAAGCGGAAGAAAACCTTTATATCGCCCGTCGGACTGACTGCGGCTGCACCCCACAGCAAGCTGAGCCTGTCCCTTCTATAGAATTGCCGGACTTGTCCCCTCGGATGCTGGAATTATGTCTTTCCGTCCTTCGAAAAGTTCCTCACCGGGAAGAGGGCGAGAAACTATGTAGGGCATACGCCAACCCCAATGAGCTGTGGCTCCGCCTTGTCGGCCATCGAACGCTCGACTCGTTCTATGACACATTTGGATATTTTCTGGGCCACGATAGAACAGACGCTGGCCTTGGGGAAATTGCAAAGAGAATGTGCTATAACACCTCCCAGCCTTTGTCGGAAGATGAAGAGGAACCGGAGCGATGGTGGCAACAATTCTCTGGGATGACCTTCAGATGGGAGGCCCTGGGCATCATATTTACCTATTGGGCGTTTGGAACGAATGTCTCGACGCCCCTCCGCGCTGAGCTTCTGAGGGATCCTCGGTATAAGTCCCATATGACGGATTGTCTCGAGGCCGTCGACGTCTGCGTCGACGTCTGCAGGAGTCTGACCAACGGAAACTCGTTTCTGCTGTTTGTCCTTCTGCGGCGAGGCATTCTTGAGTCTATGAGATCCGGAGACGCCAGTGAGTCCACCATTGAAGGCAAATACCCTCCTCGCTAACGTTAAGGAGGTCCTTTGGTGTGGAGGTTCCACAGTGATACAGTTTCCCTCCTCACATTTCTGGGCTTACACGCACAAACCAGCCACCCGAACTATCAGCCGACGATCTGTTCGGAGTGGAAGCGGAGAGTTGTCGCCGATATCTTCAACATCGACAAGGTCCTGGCATCTTTCACGGGCAGGCCGCCAGCCTTCGGTCGCCGGTACATGCTGACTGCCTTACCCCTCGATCTAGCAGACCACGAGTTGCTGGGGAACAAGGAGTCTCTGGCCCAGGCCATGAAACAGCTCGATACTGACGGCTGGAAGAAGAGCGGACTAGTCACCCCCTCCACAATCTGCCGTGCTCGGTCCATGATCGCTTTTTTCAGGGACGAGCTGTTTGAGATCGCCTTGGGCCACAGGCTTGAAACGACAGTCGATACGCTCTTGTGAGTTTTCATCTTCGGCAACCACCTGTCTTGTGCTAACAGCACAGGGATATTCTCCGACGAGAGGTTGCTACGGTGGCGACCTTCCCGGCCGGTCTCCAGTACAAACATGAGGACCTGCTCGATCCTCGCATTGATCAGAACATGTTCTACAGTCGGCTCCAGGTCCATCTAGAGCATCTCCAAAACCACTTCTTCATCTACAGACTACTAATCCAGCAGGGGCATGATAGCCAGGCCGACCTAGTTGCTGTGAGCTTCGAAATGGTCTCCCTTGCCCTCCTATTTTGGACGCACCTCGACCGGTTGCCCTGGATCGTGAGAGACTTGGAGTGGTTGGTAATTGGTGCTTAAGTTTCTTTTGGTGATTCAGCTAACCCACTGGTCAGGTTATGGCATATGCCGCCCCGGCCGGGGGTATCCTTTCCCAGGAGCTCCTCAAACGAACCGCAGCCCCCGCCATGGTATCAGCCGACGGGAAACAGGGCCCGTCACGTTTCGCCATCATGGAGAAGTTATTCCTCTTGATGAGCTTCCTTGACTGGGTGTCACCGAATGCACCGAACGGCGAGCTGTGCAGATCGTGCAAGCGGATAATCCGTCACGTTTTGGAAAAGGTGACACAGGACGCACCTCCGGCCGGCGGAGTCTCACAAGCGGTGCCTGCGTTCGAGCCGTGGAATTGGGACCTTGGAGACACATCAATGGAGTTTGAGTTTGGTCTTCTCGACACATTCGAATGGTTGAGGCCAGAGTCGATGTCGAGTCAGGGGAGTGGTCAGGGGAATCTACCAACTTGAGCGGCTTCGCAGTGGACCAATTATGATTAGCCTGATGCTTGTTGGGAGATTTATCACCCATAAAGAAGGGGGCCTTATCACCACTTTATGTATGAAAAAGTAAGTAAGGATGGTGAGAGCCGTCCTTCGTTCTGATGTCCAAATACGAAGCCGGCGCAATGAGACGTGATATTGGACCCGGGTCTTTGTACGATATGGTAACTCCGAATTACGGACTAAAAAGACCGACGCGGGCCTTCCACATGGACACCGAATATTGGTGACAAATAAAATTCTGTCGCTGTAAGGGAAACCACCATTCGCAGTGCCGCGGCGGACGGCCTCCGTGATCCACAACCAGCCACGGAGACACCCTAGCTGCTGCCCTTGAAATCGAGGGGGTTGATACTTTGGTTCGAGTGGTTTTAAGCATGCCTGTAGCGCTACCGAAATCAAAGCAGACTGCTAGACTGAACCGAAACATGGGATGGGAATTCCTGCAGGGCAGAGTTACTCCCAGGAGACATTAAGAGATTCAGGGTCATGCCATGTCATATCCATGCAGTCGGTTCGCCCAGTCGAGCTTGAGGAGGATTGCGCGCGCGTACTCGGCCACTGCCTGATTCGTCTCGCTTCTTGTTGAGTGCGAAGCGACCACTTAGAGGAGGGCTGAGGTTACATTGAACCAGAAAAGCGTAGCTCTAATTGATGTTTGATTGGACGGATTACAAATGCGTTACAGACCTTCTCTCCTTGAGACTGACTTCTGACCACCATTCAGGCAACTCGACAAGGCGTGCCATTGCATGGGTGTTGATTCAGAGGTCGTGGGAGGAGATCGTGCTGTCAATGGACGGTTAATACAGGATATAGTAGGGACAAGTGCGGTACTCCAGAAAATTTGAAGTGGAAGTGATATAAGTGTTAGAGGAGATGATTATCGTCCTCAAATTGTTTATCGGATTTAAAAAGACATCTCCTGGTTCACGTCTTTGATCATGGTGGCATCAACTTGAGACCACAGGGCATCAAATCCACACTGCTCTCGATAATTACACGGATAAACTGTTAGAAATACTTGTTATAAACATGTTCTTTGCAAAATGACTATCTCTTGAACAACCCAAAAGCATTCGGATTGAGCCTCTTCCTCGCCCACATAATCGGCTTGGCCCATCCTGGCACCGAATCAGTCGTATTGCAGAACCCATCAATTCTATCCCCAGGACGAACAAGCTCTCCAGTTGCAAAATCTTTTGTCCATTTCCTTGCCATTTCATCAAACTTTTCTGCATCGTTCCCCAGCGCGGCAACAAGACCATCTGGCATGGGATCCCACCAGTCTGGGGTGTCGAGCAAGGATGCCGCAGAGGCCAATAGCACTTCTAAAGTGAGTGATGGGGACCAGTCGAGGTCCATGCAGATTGTACCTCGGGTATCGACGTTGGGATGGAGAATCTTGGTCAAAAACCACATTTCTGGGGGTGTAAATGGGTACCCTTCCTTGAGGCTGAAGCGGACGTGAAAGATGCCACCTTCATATGGTGTGTCCTTGGGACCGATAAATGTTCCGAGATATGCATCCAATCGGTCCTCGACAATTGGTCTCAGTGTATACCATCGTTCTGTCTCGTTTCCCCATGACTTGATAGCCTCAAGCTCTATGAGCATACGGCGTTGATCACTGCGGCTTACACTAGGCGCCGTCGAGTCCAAAGTGGGTGCCAGAGCAGTGCACGCCTTGATGTTGTGAGCCACTAAGTCGTCAAAGTCGAAGTCGTCAGGCGTCTTGGCGCTGCGAGAGTCTGATGAGTCCGATGACGAGTCTGATGACGATATACTCATCGCGGCGATGCCGCCTTTTCCCACTTCCCCAAGCATGGAGATACCCTCTGGACTTGGCATGTCCATGATGATTTCTGTTGACAGAGTCACTGAATGTTGAAGAATGATGGCATGGCTTGACGTAGGTATGCAGGGTCAAACGTAAGGCTGACTGACCCCTCTCGTCGGGCCGGAAAATCAATCAAGCTGACAGTGTGGGGGAAGCTTCCCAAATGGCTGCCTGGAATGTGTTCTCGTAGCCAATAGAGTTTTGTTTGAATCTCAACTGTTTCTTTTGCATAGGAGTTTCAGTGGGTATCTGATCACTACCTACATTATAGTATGTATTCTTGAGGAGAGCTGCTTCGACTCAATCGTGTATGAGTAGCTATCATCAACTTGATCAAAGCTGTTTGCTGTGGATCAAGTATGCACATAATGTTGCATTATTTTATCCCAGTCCTGTTATGCTCATCATTACCACTTACAAGCAACAACGGCAGAACCAACAGCTCATTCTATGCCCGATCCCTGCAAACCATCAGGCGAGACAAGAGACAACAATGCAAGTTGAGCGGTTAGCGATTGGCCATTTGGCCTTGTTCATAAGCAAGCAGCGATATTTGAGTGCCTTTTAATCCCTCAGCGAGACCAACTTCAATCCCCTCATGTGGTGGTGACACAATAAACTCTCGAAGAACAGCGACAATGGCCACTGTCGACGCGGATCCCGTAATTGCTGCTGATGAAAATGTAATCTTATTGTCATGATATAATAGCTCGAGCTGACATGAACTAGTTCGATGACGGCGATTCGTCGCTTGGCGGTGTACAGACACTTACTCCCGAAGTGGCACATGAGACTGATGCGAAATAGGATGCCGCAACTTCAACGGAGAGCCTGAGAAGCTCTATTCTTGATTATCGTCACGAAAACGGTAGAACGTACCATCGATACAAGGATGGCAGTAAGTCACAACCAATGCATCAACGGCCAGGTCTGATGTACATACGCAGAATACAACCTTCCGAACGACAACGAGGAAAACGAGCGACTGGGTAGGTGTCGATGTCTTGGTGGCTACTCCAAGAAGTGTGCTTATGCCCTGCAGACCTTCAACACCATCTTTGCCTTCTCACCTTTGACAACAAGCTTGGCCTTTGCCCGCCCAACTTGCCTGACTCGAATGTTCAGCGCGTGCTCGATCTTGGAACAGGCACCGGTATCTGGGCTATTGACTTTGGCGACGAACATCCCGAGGCTGAGGTTAGTGGCATAGTCACGTCCTGGATCGGAGCTGACAGTGTACAGGTCGTAGGGGTTGACCTCTCGCCCAGCCAGCCCAACATGTATGCACAATGGTTCTTCCCGGCACCCGGTTTCTAATATCGACCTAGGGTCCCTCCGAATGTTCAATTCCTCATCGATGATATCGACGAGGACTGGACCTACAGCAAGCCATTTGACTATATCCACAGCAGGATGATGAACTTTAGCGTTCAAGACTGGCCGGTTTATCTGCAAAAGATCTACGAGTGAGTTTTCCTTGCCTGATTCAACCATTCTTACTGATACAGGTAGCAACCTAACTCCTGGAGGCTGGGTTGAGCTTCAGGAGGTGGATGTCATCATGGGTTGTGACGACGGTACTCTTTCCGAAGACGACACTCTCGCCAAATGGTGCAAGCTTCTCGAAGAAGCAGCTGCGAAGCTAGAACGAAAATTCGCGAAGACTTCCTCGTTCAAGGACTACCTTTCTGACGCGGGGTTCACCGAAATTGTCGAGACGCGCTTTAAATGGCCCACCAACCGATGGCCCAAGGATCCCAAGTATAAGGAGCTCGGGGCATGGAATAATGAGAACTCGAATATCCTGCTTGAAGGTCTCACTCTAGCACCTTTTACACGAGGTCTCGGTTGGAGTGTTGAGGAGGTGAAGTTGTTCCTCGTCAAGCTTCGGAAGGATTTCAACGACCCAAAGATTCATGCTTACTGGCCTATGTAAGCCGCTCGTGTTTCCTCTGATACTCTGATACTGACACCCGTACAGCTGTTCCGTTTATGCAAGAAAGCCTGAGACTACCTTGTGAGGGGTTTACGAGAACGTTTGACGGTCGATGGTGTTGCCCAAAAGATGGTGTACCGGCCATCAATATGGTCAGCTGGATGCCTAATAAAATTAGTCTTGGTCTCGGCCAGATACGTATGCACTTTAACTAGATGGCAAGTAGACAATCTCACAAGAACGGGAGGCATTTGAGATCATTGATGATAGAATGCTTTTGAAGCTATGTGACAGAAACAAGACTATGAAACAGACGCTTGGCAAGCAGACAACGCGAGCTATCAAAGCTCCGCTCAATATGTACACGAAAGCAAAAGGCTACTCATCGCAGAAAAATTCCACCGCTTCAAGCAACAGTAGCTCCAGTAAGGGTGAAAGAGTAGTCAAGCCCCTTCTTAGCCTCAGCAGACAGGTTGAAAGGGTCGTAAAGGATAAGACTAGGTGTGTTGGCAACAACAAGGCTCACCTCCTCACCAGAGGCGACAGTGACAGAGGCAGAGCCGTCGACCTTGACGTAACGAGTAGCGCCGTTGCGGAAGAGGGCAAGAGTCGCAGTGTAAGCGCCGTTGGCAGTGATTTGGACCTTGACGGTGGTGCTCGAGGTCTTGAGAGGGATGATGTTGGCACCCATGTACTGAGGTCGACGGGCTGACTTGACGGTGTATTTACCGTTGCCGTTGGAGTCGACGTTGGCGTAGTTCAGAGAGCGACGCTGATCGAGGAAGGTCTGGTGGGCAGAGGCGTGACCAATGTCAACGTAGGCCATTCGAGCCCAGTAACTTCCCACGATCTGGGCAACGGTGGTGCTGCCGGCCACACGCTGCAGGGTGTGGAGAGGTGTCTCGTTGCTGTTGGCCTTGTACTGGACCATCATTTGGTGAAGGGTATCAGTACCCAGCTTGGCGTACTTGTCAGGGTTGTTGGTCAGGTATGTGAAGAAGGGCCAAGCCTGGTAATAGTTTCCAGTGTCGACTGAACCGTCAACAATGGGCTGGAAAGAGTCGCCGATGGTCTTGTGCAGCTCAATCTCGGTGTTCTCGGTAGCCTGTCCATGGGCCCGACGAGCAGAGGCACATAGATCAGAAGTGCGATATGTGTCAGCGACCCAGTTGGCAAAAGTCTCCCACCAAGCTCCAGTCCGGCCCTGGTCTACCCAAGTCTTCTGATGGTAGTGCAAAACGTGGCCGTACTCGTGGACTGTCACGCCGGACGCGGTAAGGAACGAGTTCTGGACCTCGAGCAGCCCATACCGGTTGAGAAATCAGAGTGCATGACGCCAGCTGCTCCAGGCAGGCTGGCAACCGAGTAGACATTGGTCTTGGTCTTCTTTCCATTGTTGGAAGCATCGTTGAACGAGAGACCGGAGGTTCGGAAGCCCAGGGTGCCGACGAAGCAGTCATATGCGGCCTCGAGCATGGAAAGGGCCTTGTCAGCCTGGCCGCTGTTGCCATAGACGCGGAAGTGGTTCGAGTCTTTGAACTGGCTTCCACCGGGTCCGATGTTGGGGTTTGCCTCGTAGCTTGATCCAGATTGTCGCTCCACGAGCATGCCCTCGGGAGCTGCCCAGCCGGTGATGGCCTGAAGAGAAAGGGCGAGAAGAAGTTGTTTAGAAATAGCCATTTTGTTTAAAAAGTAAGCCAAAGAATGTAAAGAGCTGATCTGCAATGCTGGAATTCGTCTTGTCAGTCCAAACAACTCGACTTATATGCCCTACCGGCAGTTTTTAAGCTTCTTCCTCGGGGTCCATCGACCCATGGAACCCGCATCATCCATCCCATTCCCGCGGGCTCCCTTCATCCTGATTGGCGTAATGATTCACGCCGTGAAAGCCGTCAAACGTCCATCTAAATGAGGATCAACGGAACCGACGCTCCGGGTCTCAGAGGCTAGTCGCTTGGCCCAGATAGGAAGGTAGCCCCCGTCGTATTGGACAGTAGGGCCCCTTAATAGACGGAAGTTTAAAATGGACATGACACCTTCTTTCGACAGCCCTGTCGAAGGAGGATGGAATACCACGGTAGTTGCAGGAGGTGGAGATAGGCGGGCCAATGGGATATATAGGGGTTCTTTGTTCCCCATGCGGTTTACAAAAGTCTTGAGTTTGGGGTCGTATTTGATGTCATTTGGGGAGATACGGTGCAAGTGAGGCGATGACCCGGACGACAACGGTCCCCAACCATCACTAGATAAGATGGTAGGATCAATAAATTCGGGTTTAAGGACAAATGCACTTGCCGAAGAATAATACGGAGTCTTTATTTAAGAATCCCATCACGCGGTCAATATTAAAACCTTTGCTGACAGGCAAGAACCCGGCCCAGACCATCTTGGCAGCCGTTCGGTGTTTCATGTAGATACACCTTGTGGTTTTACGTATTTGACAAGGACCAAAACGTGTCCTCGGGAATACGAGAAATTAACTTGACAAGGCTTCCATGTTTAATGCATAAAGACGTCAGAGTTTAAAAGACTTTTCCGTGGAGGCCGTGGGAGATGGTTTGTCACGGGAGCACGCACAGCCACCATTTTTCACGGTTTGTCATGGCATTGAGTGTTTTGTGTGAAAATTGGCAACTTTAACTCTCGCTCCAGCAATCTTTTTAACTCTCTGACAATGATATTTATTTCTCATATTTCCCACTTAAGGAAACGTCGCCAAGATGGGGCTGAAGGGAGGCATTTATGCTGAACCCAGAACACATCCTGCATGATGAGAACCTAAACACGTCCAGGCAGCATCAAGCTATTCAGAATTCTCTTCTGTGTTAGTTTTACATCCTAACCACCCCCAAACCTTCAACAGAGCCCGTATGATAAAATTGACACGCTTTCTTTTTGTCTCCTTCATCATCTTTATGACACCAATGACACCAAGCACCAACAGCGCCACACCGCCAAAGACCTACACAATGTATCATGAAATCTTGGAACTCCTTGCCTATGGAGCTCCGCTTCATGGTTTTCGAATATGTTGCAGCCTATGGTACAGGGCACTTGTCCGCTTGTGCCGCAGTCTGCAGAGAATGGCAGGACTTGATCGAGAAGCGAAATTTCCGCCGACTGAAGCTCCGATCAACTTGCATCGAAGGCTTAAGAACCATGGTTACCGACCGAACTCGACCACTTGTGCAACATATTTGGCTTCATGTCGAAATCCCCCGATACACCTGTTTGATCTGCCATCGTCGAGAATCGCAATCATCCTGGATACGCAACAACCGCATGATCAAGGTCGCAGTATTGAAGCTTTTTGCTGTACTGAGTACCTGGGACTCGACCGACGGTATCACTCTAGAGCTCAGCACTAATTCACCAAGTGACCCCCAACACTGGTTCAAGAACTATTGCTTCGGAGATGGGAGCCAAGGGGTAAGGAACTGGGGAAGTTCGGATCATGGATGGTCTAATGGTACTCGAATAAGTTCTCCTAACTCTCGAACATTAGGACGCTTATTCGAAACCATAGATCTGACTTCGAGGCGACGGCTGCTCAGGGTGAACGTGGTCACAAGGCTTGTGATACGTCGACATCTCCGTCGACGGCTCACAGCTTCCAGTTTGCGGATGTTGCTGGACAAGCTTCCGCGGCTGGAGTGCCTACTCTTTGAACCATGGCGTCAGTGGGATCCATTAATACAACGGCTACGTGACCAAGGTAAGGAAGGGTATCTGCTGGTCACATGATGCCTTCATGGCTGACAAGAGCACAGATTACAACATGATGCTTGAAACCGGGCTACCGATGACACTCAAGAGGCTATCGATATTCGAAGATTTCGATGAGATCCATATGGGGCCGATACGAAGAAGCATATGGCCCCAACCACGTCCCGGACTAGCTAGAATCGGATCCCCCGAGCTTGCTAAAACAATAGCAGGCCGGAGTCTACAGCTCACGCACCTCTCGGTATCATTTTTAATCGAGGCATTCCACTTCTTCCGACCGGAACAACAACTCTGGACGTGGCACCATCTGGAATTCCTCTCATTGACGTCGGAGCTTCTACGACCAAGGAGAGGATATATCATGTTATGGAGCTTTTTGTATCTCGCTGCTCTTGTTGCATCGAGGATGCCCAAGCTGCAAGAGATGATTCTCTGGAACGGCGGAAAGGGACACGCATGCGCGTTCAGATACAGCCGGCAGAAAGCAGCAATTACAGCACAAAGTACCTGGGGTTTTAGACTTCATCATACTGTTGAAGCTATTTGGCAACAGGTTCTCATGTTGCACACGGGATGCCGGCTTCACGTGGATGTTCGAACCATCAATAGCGCTGAGATACTCTGTCATGGCGATGCTATCCGCGAGCTGGGGTTACCTTCTGGAGTGATTGATGCTGGTTCATTATCACAGATGTGTCAAGAGGCAAGGATGGTGTAGAGGCGTTCTTCTGGCTCAGTTATCCCATCCAGGGCCTGGCTTCAACCATGATGGTGTAAAGGCATGGGTGAGCATGCTGGGAAGAACACCCTGGTTGAACCAGGCCGGACCCTTGGGTCCATCTTAATCTAATTTCTAATCTTGCTTGGTACTTAATGCGCTTCCACCATTTATCTCACAATTTTGAGTTTACACCTGCATTTCGCCGTTATCTTGACACCTGTTCCTTTCCACCGTCGCTGAGACTCTCTCTTGCGTTTCACTTGCACTGTTCACTACTGCTCGGCAGATTCTTCATACCACCTATCCCTATTATTACAGTCATCTTATAAGACGAGCCTTCCTAAACACAAGCAAAGTCCGACGCTATCAATCTACTACTTGAGCAATGTCCCTATTGAATCTTGACTAGCCCTTTTCCTTTCTTATCCGGGAAAAACTCGTCAATGCAAACGCCAACGATCTTGTACGGATCGAAGCCATGTTTCCTAGACAGGAGCAAATTCCCAGACCCCCCAGTATTCACGTACCCATAATCCTTCATCATGTCGGTAACGTCGTGGGTAAACTCCTCTCTCACGAGAGCCCTGCCACTCGGCAAAGGCACTCCATAATCAATAGGCTCGTTCTCCTTCTTCTTTCTGCAGCTGGCAGCATACAACCTGTGGGCTTGTATATCACCTGAGAAAGCTATCAGGTCGAAGGCCTTGCCGACGTCCCCGACCTGCACCAACCCCAGTCCATCTTGCAAGACTATCCTACCATCACCGTCCGATCTCACAGCCGTTTTACCGAGGGAGCTTTGCTCCACAGCAGTTATAGCTTCGAAGATGAGGGCGAATGGGGCAACTATGGTGCATCCGCAGTTGACACTGACGTGGCATTTGATGCTTGCCGTGCTTCCATTTGCAAGGCGCGAACCGCATTTCGTTATCGAGACCATCCTGTAGTTCATCGATAGATTATGCGCCCGGAAGCCGATGATGTTTGGATTCTCCCAGAACGTGCCGCTGACAGACCGGTCTTCCCACCCGACGGGTTTCGCCATGGGATCCGTGGTCTCCCACATTGGCTGCAGCTTTTTGAGCAACCTCCTCCGATACTCGACTAAATTGCCTCGCCCCGGGTCCATGATGGCTCCCAGGATGGTGGCGCATTGCACCAAGGTCCGGCCTGTCTCGTCCTTGACCACGTCTCTGGGCTGGTCGTAAGTGGGTATGCGCTCACTTGAAAAGCGGCCAGTCTTGAGCTTCTTCCCACAGTTGCAGCCTTTGAAGATGAACTGAAAATCTCCATTTCCCTGGCTTAGTCGGATCTTGATGAACTTCCGCGGAGTTCCGATAAGACCTGTTATAGCCGGTGCTTTGGCCCGCCCTTCCTTCTTGAGCCTGCCCAAGTTGAGGACCCCGGCGAAGCAGTCGGTCGTCATGATCTGGTTGTCGCTTTCCACTACTGGAATCCAATTCCATCCGCCCTCTCTTGCCTTGCTAGTTACCCCAAGTCTAGTCCATGCCAGTCCGGTCTCAGTAGACAGTCTCTTGAAGAAGTTGAACGAGATGACTTTGATGTCGCTTCCTGACAGTTGCGTATTCACCTCATCTTTGGTGAACAGCCCACTGAAGATGCCCAGCAGGCCCCTGAAGATGTCGGCAGTGTGTCCACACTTTCGTGGCTTGATGGATATGGCGGAGAAGATGTTGCTTATCCCCTTGTAGTTCTCTCGCCACCAGTAGGAACCACCATTGATGATGTCGGTCCTTGCGCTGTTGATCCCCCTGACTTGGGTCTGCAGGCTGACGAGAGATTGAATATCCTCCCCAATGACCCTCAGTATGGCGCTGACGGCTGCCGTCTTGAGAAACCGACCGTTCTCTATCCAATCATGCAACTTGGACGCCTTGTCGGTGCAGTCAATAGCCAGGTCCATCCAGGTATGGAGCTGGCCGATGTAAAAGATACTCGTGGGGTTGATCCCCCACATGGTTATGTTCTTGCCGAGAATCATCTCCTGGAACGTCCAGACCCGAGAGAAGTACTCATTGTCGAAGAGCGATATGACACACTTGATGCATGTTGAGTAGCAGTTTAGTACGCCCATGTCGATTGCGGCAGACCTCACGGTTGACTGGCCTATGTCGAAGTTCCAGTCCGTGTTGGCCCACTGATCCAGGCGATTGATAAGGTTGTCGGTCAGCCCGACGGCCTCAGAGGCGAGTGCCGCGCCACGCATGTGATGCAGGACGTGGTCAATGAACTTGAGGTCGTCGACAATCCTCTGCGGGATCCACTCCTCCTCCATGTCGAGAAGGAGATGGCATCTCTCGGCGCTCCTATAGTACTCAAACATCTTTGGGATTTCCGTCGCCTTCTCATTCTCGTCTGTCTGGTTTATGCACACACAGTCGGCCCAGACATACTTGATGTCAGCCGCCATCATCAGTCGCTTGATGTCTTCCAGCTTGTCGGGATTTATCTTGACATTCCAGGTGACGCCGCCAAGTCGGCAGTTGTACGGCTCCACCTCCGGGCCCCAGGTGTAGGAGAGGATATCGAAGCTTGTCACATGGTGAGCAGCAGGGTTGACGACGAAGAAGTTGCCGTTGTCGTGGCAAAGAAGTCTTAATGGGAGTCCGGATGACATGGTGAAGCTTAAGACGGGCAGTGATGCTAGCACCTGGTGGACGGGATTCTGTGCGATTGATGCGGTTTATTACTCTGCCGACAGATTCACAATATTTCGATAGTGACCTGACTTGATTTTCAAGGAGGGTTGCAACCTAATATGTAATACCAGGGCTCCTACAAATGGCGTCCGGCTGTTCATTTCGGAATCATATTCTGGTCATGGATTCTGGTTGAGTTTACTTCAGCCGCAGTTGACATGGGCCAGGAGTGCGCGCGAAAGTGACGCATCTGATTGGTTCAACCCGCGTTTCTACACTTGGCAGCATAGGAGCTGAATTTTAGCTGCATTTATTTGCTTCATGAACGAAGGTTAGTGATGTGATAAGCTAGGGTCTGTATGTCGGGCCCCTGCATTATCACCAGACATCGAATGCACAAGGTCCCTTGTTGCATGAGCTGAAGCAGCCCTTCCCTAGAGATCAATCAGGCAGTGACATTCATTTGCAGGCTCATTACGTCGTTTCCCGGGGGTTTCATCTGCCGAGCCCGCCAAAGCCACTTATGCTAGCATGTTTGAATGAAGAGTAAAATTGGGCAAGATGCATTTCCAGTGTTGAGCCAGCAACAGTCTATCTCTATATCAGGGCAACATCTATTTCGCAGCAGCTGGGAGTGGCTTCTTGGCAAATCCTATCCGCGAATTTCCTCCGTCAAAGACAACGAAAGCAGCCTTCAGCGCAATATCTCCAAAAATGTTGATACCAGCAGAATCACTTGACTGGAGACCACCAAAGCACATGCCAGATCCCTGTCCAGCTGCCTGAGCCTTGAGTCCTTCAAACCTCTGTCCATACCTCCTCTTGTTGAGACCTTGACCCTGACTTGCACTTCCTGGGATGGGGGCAAAGTTGATGAAGGCGCCGGGGATGGTGATGGCTGCTTTTCCGACGCCAAAGGAAAAGTCGGGGAGCTCTGAGTCACAGGGGAAAGTAAAGCCACCTGCGGCCTGGTCCAACTGGGCTCCTTTGACCTGGGAGTAGTAAGCTTCGTTGACTTCTCCGGGCAGCAGAAGAAGCGAAGTTCCAGTATCAGCGATGCCAGTCAGAGGTGTCTGAGAAAGTGCATCTTTTCCGACAGAGAAGCCAGTTGAAGTGAATGTCCACAGACCAGAGGAGGAGTCGATATCGGTAAAGGCGATGTCACCGGTAAAAGCCGACTTGTCGATGAAGCCAAAGTTGTACTTGCCAGGCGCGTCCTGCTGTAGGTCTGCAGTGAAGAGTGTGTTTCCATGCTGAGCGTTTGTGCCAGCAAAGAAGGTTTTCTGCTTCTCTGGTTGGACAGTGTTGATGGAACTGAAGCCCAAGCCAACAAGACCATCGAGGTCCTGTTGCTGAAGGAAGGATTGGGTAACTTCATCCGCAACTTCAACAGCCTGATTCTGCACGGCGAGACCACCAATAGAGACAGTGTCCGTCACAACGTGACCAGCAGCAGCGCTTCCATCTCCGTATTGGATCTGGAATGACGCACCATCTAACTGCTTTGACGTGTTGCTTTCAGCCGCGATATATTGAGTCTGACCACCTCCAGCAGCCGCAGCTTGAGGACCATAAACCCAAAGATCCGAAGATCCAGTGTCAAAGTCCATCTGGAATGTCTTGGGAGGAGACCCAATTTGAACCGGAGTCAACCACTCGGCGTCGTTTTGTACGGGCACAGTTACAGCACTGCCGGTGTCGCTGCGGCCGTGGATCCCCTTTGCAGCAGCAGCGAGGTTTTCAGGGAGTGTGATGCCATACTTTCTGTATGCCTTGATGAGAGCGCGGGTGCCGTCTCTCTTGAAGTTGGAGTTCTTGACCTGCTGAACTGAACATTGGTTTCCGGAAGAGACAGTGGGGAGGGCAGAAACGAGGGAACAAGCCAAGAAGCTTGTGAAGAAGAGAGTAGACTTCATGGCGACTGGTATAAAAATTAAAGGTGGTAAAAGACAATGAGAGAAGGAAAGGATGTTCACAGAACAGGGAATGGAATGGATTGGCCTGCAACCTTGGTGAGTACATCTCTTGGCAGCGAAAGAAGGCCATTATTATACATCATCAAGATATCCCTTGAGGATCCTTTGTTCGGCCTTCAACTCGGAGGCCACCAACGAGTGAAACAATAGCTTGACAGAGATATCCGCGTCACCAGGAGGAACACGATCATGCTGCGGAACTCCGAGTTTCATCCCCTAAACACGGCTCTCCTTAGTAACTGAAGTCTTCCTGCAGTGGATGACATGCTAAAGCGGTCACGTTTAGTTGACGCCGTCGGAAAACCGGCAGTTTTGAGACTGTCGGCTTGTGCACTTCGAGAACCAATAGAAACGTTTCCAAACGCGCTTAAGGGGCTTTTCAAGTTCAGATGAAGATGCGGGCGGTTAGTACGGCAAATGGAGCCGGGGCGATTGGTGGAAGATGGCTGGTACGGGTATAACGGAAT
This sequence comes from Fusarium falciforme, assembly GCF_026873545.1. Taxonomy (NCBI): domain Eukaryota; kingdom Fungi; phylum Ascomycota; class Sordariomycetes; order Hypocreales; family Nectriaceae; genus Fusarium; species Fusarium falciforme. The sequence continues at coordinate 522,061 of NC_070554.1, forward strand.
TGTGAGACGAGGCTAGTGGTGGCGCCTAACACACTTGACGAGTTTCAGATGATTTTGTAAGGGGAGGAGTTTCAAGTCGGGAGATCAGGTGACATGATGTTTATATAAAAGTAAAGCATTCCTCTCTTGAGTGAGTGAACGTGGTTGGGTTATGGGAGGGAGAGGTAACCATGGCAATGCAGCCATCTAGTGAAGGCATTGCCGCTTTTCATTGGAACTGGAATTTATCACGGATTGAAGCCTTTTCCATTAAATGATTGTCATGATAGAGGTCGTAACTGTTGAACTTCTTGAATTTGCCGTTTCTTCCACATCGTGTGGACAAAAGGTCCCACCGATCGTCACTCGATGCACAAAGGCATTCAAAGCCAACTCAGGAGCAGATAGCCTGCTGCATTGTGAGAAACTTCGCGACTTAACCAGGCCAAAAAGATGGGGGCCAACGGATGAGACAGGCAAAAAAAAGAAGCCATGCTAGCAATCGTATAATAGGAACAGCCCGATGCGGGGGTCGAACCCGCAACCTTGAGATCGCGTACTCGTACCTGAGTAACTTTGTTACCGAGGCATTCTAAGAGTCTCACGCTCTACCGATTGAGCTAACCGGGCGTGGCTCTGATTGGTTGGCGGGTGGTGTCGAAATTGGGTGCCATCCAGTTGAGCTGCCGTGGGCACTTTGCTCTGTTACAGATTGAGAGGAGTGGATCTATGACGATTTAGATGTTCGTAGGGTATTTGGCTTAGACCTGGTTGTTCTTCTTGCCATTATAGGCTTCAGAGGGAAGCAAAGTACTCTACTATGGTCAAGTTCCTAGGCCTCCAACTCATCTATCTTCATGCATAAACCAAAATACGTCCTCTTGGCGGCCCTTTTCAGTTCCTGCTACCCAGTAAGGGTGTGCATCTTCAAGCCTGGAACAAAGTCTTTCATTCATAGGTCAGAATGAATGTCGGTCAGCTTGCCTGGGTGTCAGGCTTGGCTGCGCCACTCGCACACGTCAGCGTAGGTAGGCAGCAGCCATTACCACCACGTGGTTAGGAGGGCCTTGAATACATGCAAATCCCTGCAAAAATTCCATGATACTTCAGAATGCAGGAATGCAGGAATGCAGCCATCTTCCCAAAACATGACTTCGAAACCGCATCTCCAGATCTTCAAGATTGATGCCCCTCAGTCCAGCACAGACTTGAAAGGGTTCCCTCTATTCGCCAAATTGCCGACTGAACTCCGCTTCAAGATCTGGAAACATTCTTTGGAACACCCTCGTATCCTCAAGGTGCATTTGCGGTACCCCTCCGCATTCGATTCAAAGTTGGCCCATAATGGTCAGACAAGACCAGCTTCGCACCAAAGCCAGAACTATCGTCCAGTAGTCAAAGGATATCAGACATTGAGCAAGCTCCTGAGAGTCAATAAAGATGCTCGAGGAGCGGCTCTGTCCTTCTACCGGGTCCATCTCCCTTGCTGGCTGGCAAAGGGGGCTTCCAGGAGTGAAGATTTAGTCCCTGGCACCATCTACTTCAATCCAGAGTACGACTTTCTCCACGTTAGGCAGGAAAGCATGGACATGATAGACTTCTTCTACGATTTGAAGTTCAAATATGATCCACAATACATTGGCATCCGCAACTTGGCGCTCTGCCGCAGGACGCTAGGCAATAATCCATGCCGCCTCGCCCCGTTGCCAGCTTCAAACACCAACCCCGAAGCCATGAGGGCCTTTAATGGCATCATATCTCAGCTCGAAGAGATTTTTTTTGTATCCGTTCAAAGTATCGCCCGCATGGTCCTAGGCCGTGATACTGGCTCCCTCGTGCTCTACGAAACTTCCTTCAACCGCTCCTTTCCCATCATGGGCATGGCACTCAACTTTGATCGTATAGGCCGGGACCCTCGACAGGCTGGGGAGGACTTTAAAAGTCTCTCTATCATGGGTAACCCACATGAGCTGTACACCTCCTGGTTAGAGGCAATGGAGGGCATGGGTATCGATCCGCCAAAGGCCCAATACCGAATCCTGCTCACTTTTCGCCCATATGATCGCATATACAACGAAGAAGACGGCAGAAAATGGGTCCAGAAAGAAGACGAAATCTGGAACGGCACATACGAATACACCGGACCCTTTTCCACTATAGACTGGAAAACTACGCCAGGTTCTTCGCTTCCGAAATTCCGAGACGAGGATCTCGACAAGGCAGTGCGGCCTACGTTTGGCTTTTGGCTTTTCCCGGTGGATGCCTTTGATGATGGCTCTGAGCGTGGATCTCACTCTAATCAGATTTCTGCATGGGATGTTTCTGAGCATTGGCCCGAGTTGGCGCTCTTGCGTCTACCCCCGTCGTGAAGCAGGAAGCATTCAACATCATGCAATGCGAGTGCATATCCTCACTTCTTCACGCATGAATCTATCCAGGAAGTATTTGGACAAAGAATCAAGTTTGATGAAGAGGCGGCTACGATGGCCTGTGGACAATTGTCAGAGGCAAGGCCACCCCGCTGGGTGAATCGGCACCTAGGTAAGGCAGAGACAAATGGTCGCAGATGGGCAGCGGTTTAGTCTAATCAATAAAATTGATACCTATGTACCCATGGCTTCAGCTCAAATGGCACTTTGCTAGGTACATATCAACCTTGACTAGGCAGGTCATTTGTACCCCGGATATGAGGGCTGTTGGTTGAGTCTCTGCCTCTTCGAGACATCTCTCTGAGGCTAAAACTGGTCTCTATTATTACGGTAATCCTTAAACTTCTATTTTCTCAAACTAATTAACCGACTCTAGAAGTACAGGTTACATGAATACTGTTGTGGAAGGTGTGCATGGGTGCTTCCCTCACTCATTACTTCCCAGCTCTTGAGGGGGGTTAAATTTGCAGTGAAATTTGACCCTTGATTTCTCTTCCTGCTACCGGAAATACAACTCCTGTCACACGCTTACACCGCATTTCTGGTCATCCCAACTATAGGTGTTGCAATGACGTGGCTCATTGTTCCCATTTGTCCCTCTCATCTCAAGGGCTCCAATGCATCATCCCTCCATTTCCTTTTCCGCTTCGGCTAAGAGTGCAAGGCGATCTTCCGTCCTTCTCGGAAGCTCATCCACCCCCAAAGAGTCACGACCATGTAACTCTTGATCCAGCGACCGCAGCTGACCAATGAATCCGGTATTGGGGCAAACTGTTGGTCTCGCCAAGACTATGGCTGCCAACGCCGTCTTCAGTGACAGGCCTTGTCGGGTCATTAGATAACCGGCAATTACTGTGGGAGATCTTGATATTCCAGCAGAGCAATGCACCAATACTTTTCCGCCTGCTTCAGCGACTTCATCAATAATGTTGCTGGCTGATTCAATTGACTCGGATATTGGTGCAGACGGTGAGTCTACCATTGAAATTCGGTGGTACGTGACTCCGTCGACCTTTTCTGAAGGAGTTGATCCGATACTAATGACAGAAGTAATGTCGTTGCTTTGTAGAAATGGCGAAGAAGATGCAGCTGAACATGGCCCAAGGAAGAGAAAAGGCGGAAACACCAGCACTGCGGCCGCGGCCTTACTCTGGCCACTTTTCTGTGACCTGGAGCCTTTACGGCCTCCCATGTTGAGAGCACGGCGTTGCGTCTTAAAGAATGTTTAGAGAGGAGTATCTTGCAGCAATTCTGGTTGATTCTGGTTTATTCTGATAATGGGAATGGGAAGAAGAGGCTTGACTATCAGTCGTGTTAGGCAGCTGTCTTGTGACTCTTACGGCTGACTGCCTCCCGTCGTGATCCACTCACAGTGACCATCCAATTAGCACAAGGTCAATTCGTACTGCCATGGTCTCACGAATCATGTCAGGGACGCACAATTTTTGTCAAGAATAGTCACCAAAGGAGATTGAGTGGCTTGGGCTGTGAAGTATGCACGCATTTCATCATTGACTGCACCTAATTACAAAAGATATCCTCCCAGCCCCTCATGGCAGCAGTGACTAGTCTATGTCAAAGCGACGCGACATCCGTTCAGGACGAGAAAACACACCACTTATGGGCCGTGGTCTCGTCAGTTCAAACTCCTGCGGTGGTGCCAGATTCCTTGGCTCCTGACCCAACAGCAACGGCTTCAATCCCTTGTCGAAATTCGCCGTGCAAATGGCTGCAGCTATCACCGATACAATACTCAAGAACAGACCCATAGCAGCAAAGAGTACCATCTCTTCCTTCATCAGTGTCCTAGACCGAAGTCCCTTTCCGAAAAGGATCGTCAGCCTGCTGACGAGGTAGCCGACAAGGCCGAGGTGCAAAGCCTTAATAATGAGATTAGTACACAATCAACATCAGAGGGAAATACTTACTATCACCACAAACATGCCCTTTTTATGCTCGTTTGTTACGCAGTAAGCTGCGAGACCCGCCTGTATGACGGCAATAGGTAGGATCGCCATTGTCAGGCCAAACTCGGGCTCTTCGTAATGAACATTGAGAAAGCCGTAGACGACGACAAAGAGAACAACAAAGAGGAGTGAAATCTTGAGACACACTAGATACGCCTTTCAAATAATTAGCATACGCTCGGCTGATCCCATTTCTTCTGAACTTGCCTGATATCTCAAGTGCCGGGCCTTCATCTTAACATCTGGACTGACATGTTCATACAGCGTCCATGAGAATTCCACATGTAGCCAACATGCAAGGGCAACCATGAGAATACTGCAGGCCGAGAACAAGACAATACTCGCAATCAAAGCCGGCTGCGTGTACTTCCAAAACGGCTTATCGTTATCCGCAAAGGGATTTTTAGACATGTCATGGCCTTTCAGAATCCTCTCAGTCGCTTCCTTGGCTTGGACATATTGCATTCCCGCCGTGACAGAGAGGCAGATGTTGATGACGCACTGCGCCCATATCTGGATCTTGTTCTTGATGCGGCATGTATCAAGAGCCACGGTAGCTTGGAAGAGACACCCAAAGGTCGGTATGACAAAGACCATGGGAATGACGTAAGATAAGGGAACTTGATAGACTGCAGGGTTAACCCAGTCTAGATATCTAACGAGAACAGATCTATATCGCATGCACATTAGCGTTAAGTTGAAAGACGGAAGGGAGATGCTCACATTTGAAGAAGCGTGACCAGCACAAATTGTGCAACCACCACACCGAAAAAGGCCCATTCCAGCTTCGTGTCTGCAATTCTCATTCTTACAACGAATCTTTTTCAAGGTTTATACACAACACGTTACGAAATACGAGAATTTTGAAAAAGGTTGAAGGGGAAAGGGGGCAAAACTGGAGACCGCCGCGTCACGTGGGGGAGGAGGTACGTGGACATTGCGTACCTACTAACGCAGAGGCTAGTCATGGCAAAATACGAGTTTTTTTTTACCCCAAGTGTATTGTCGGATAATAATTGGGTGTTTTAATTAGGCGGTTTTAGGAAGCGAGACGTAAATTTGAAGCGGGATTGCCAGCTTATGCTTGGAATTAAAGCCTTGTCGATCGTAATCACCCGAGCAACGGTTAGCGAAGAGGTCTTCAATGTCAACAAATCTGTGAATGGTAATTATCTTGATGAGTGCTCGAGTTGAAGATGGGGCATGAGTAGAGGCAAAGGGCGGGCACGAGACCGGGGTCGGTGGTCGTTGAGAAGCTACTGTTTCACATCGCTCATCAAACGTCGTGTCTTTCTGCCCAGACAAAATGACAGGGATGAAACACTAACACTGTTTCCTCTAAGTCAAGCATAGTCAGTTTAACCGCCTAACAGAGCGGAAAGGTTTTCAACTCATCAACACACTTCAGAACCAGACCCGTAGCTCATCCATCATCTGTCATTGGTATCGTTTCATCAAGTAAATGAAGGTATTTCAGAGTACCACAACCCCCTTGTCACTTCCCTCATCAATCAAGAAAACGTTTCTCATCCATCATTCATATCCGTGTCACTCTCTTCCCAAGACCCATCCCACAAAAACCCACATCTCGGATTCCAAAGCAACTTCTCCGCCTCCACAATCTCACCCATAAACGCAGCCCGCAGTTTCTTATACGCAGGAGGCGAATGCGTCGCAGGCTCAGGAGTGTTGAGGAACGGCCTCGCACCCATCGCTACCAGCATGGCGATGAATGAGCGCTGCCTCGCCGCTTGGAGGTTGTGTCCGAGACGCGCCCAGGGGGCCCATTTTGGTAGGTAGTAGCTGTCGCGACTTATATCGGCCTGTTCGAAAATATCCTTGAGGAGGGTAGAGCCACCGTGTTTGAGGGCGTCGGCGTAGGATGGGCCCATTGCAGATTTCCTGTCCAGGCTTGCGCCTTTTTCGACGAATTTTTGTATGGTTGTTGGATGACTCTCATCGATGAATTCATACAAGTCGTTGGTGGGAGATTCCTCTGTCACGTCTATCGTGAGGTGCAGTGTCGTCGAGAATATACCTTTGATAAAGTCAAGGAAGAGGTCGTTGATCTCCGCTAATAGGCCTATCTCAAAGTTTTCATCTCTGAGGATCAAGTCGAGCAGAACCCCCCATCTTTCCATCAGCACGCGGTACTCGTCGTCAGTAAGAGGGTCTTTGCCATTCCCGGTCTGAAGACGCCCGTACACACGACGACGATAAGGTCCTCTGTAGTGGCCGGGATCAAACGGCACAATAAAGGTAGAAACGGCATCTTTGGCCCCGCCGTTCTCGATGAGGACCTTGAAGGCGGCGAATATCTCGTCGTTGAGGAGACACTTGAGACCTTTGTGCTTTTCCCACAGGAGGCTGATCAGCGGAATAACTACGGAGCTATGGGAACCATAGGGGCCATAGTCGTCTCCTTTTAGTCCTGGTTTATCGAGCTTGGCGCCCTTTTCGAGAAGATACTTGATCCCTTGAGCAGGAGTCACTTTCATGGCTCCCAGATCCTGGTTCGTATCCAGCGACAGCACATATGTGAGGAGTGGGTTTACTGGATGCGGACCACGTTTTGGCAGTCCAAAAGCTGACAGGTGACATTTGACGCTGAGATTGATGTTTCCGCCCATGTCAAGAAGTGCCTCCATCATGTCTGTCTTTCCAGTTGTTGCCATTGAGCGCGCGGCAGCCAAGATGGGTATGGAATGCCACGGGTGTAAATCTGCGTATGCAAACCGAGGCAGTTCAAATAGCAAAGTGTCATTGGGAACACCCAGGTTCGCGTCTGGGGGGAGGAGTAATTGTGCCAACGGAAGAGATCCAGAGAGAACAGCCATCGAAAATGGTGATTGGGGGTCGTCTTTTTTCCCCGGTAAGCTCGCAGGATTGGCTCCCAGGTCCATCCATTGCTGGCAGATTGCATGATCTAGGCCCAGCCTGACGCATCTAAGAAGTGCATCGTCTAGGCCCTCTTGGAGGTTCGGTATTTGGTCTCCTGCCCCAAGTTCTAGAAAAAGTCGAAGCAGCTTCGGGTTTCTGGGCTCAAACAGCCGCTGCTTGAAGGCCCTCTCTTGTCGATGGTTAACGCCGCTAGGGTTGAGTCGCGCACCCGACTCCAAGAGAAACTTGATAGTCTCATACTGATGTCGTCGCGCGGCGAGGCAGATGGTAGACGACACAATAGGACCGACTTCGACCAGAGTAATGTCGGCACCGTGAGCGAGAGCCTTCTCGATGGCCCATCTCTCCCCATTCTGGCATCCCCATCTCATCAGCCTACTCGTGGCGGTTGGGAGCCTGAGTAGGTAGCCATCCAAGGACTTGTTGAGGGGTTTGCTGGATTGGTTGAGTCGTGCGACTTCGAGCAAGCTCAGGTCGAGTAATATGGGCTCGAATAGCTCATTTGGGAGAGACTCGATGTGGGAAGGCATTGTTGGCGTGAACGGTGCAAGTGATAGATCGAACAGGATCGTGAAATGGGTATCAAGATGATGCCAGATTTGAGTAGCTTTGTTGATGACTCATACGCCGTCTATTGGATCTCGACGTTGAAGGTCAAGGCAGCAGGCATTTCCTGCATGTCAGCATCGAGGGACCTATCATGTGGCTCCCGTCTAGCGAGTGACCCATTGATTTACTCCCTTCAGGTCGCAGCAACTTGCCTCTTCTAGTCGTCCTAGCCAAGGCGATGCTTAATTTCCGATTTTCTTGATTGGCCTGGGTCACAAATCGAACACGATCCTGAGTTAATGTTGAACGTGGTCGGAGACAATGTTGTCGCGAACACCTACCCTAGAACCTTCTCAGCACGGCACGTGCCAGCAACTTGAGGCTGCCACAGGGGTCCAGCCAATCACCAAACAGATTGAGCCCGGTTAGCTCAATCGGTAGAGCGTGAGACTCTTAGCTTGCGCATTTAAGCGCAACGAGTACGCGATCTCAAGGTTGCGGGTTCGACCCCCGCATCGGGCTTTTCCTATAACTACTCTCTTTTTTTTGCTACTGGAGCACCATTTTTTTTTATCAGTTTACGACTTCAGTCATATGAAGGCTATTCTAAGACGTTCCGCTAAGCACTTAGGAGACTTCCTTTTACCGCCTGAAGGATGTGGTGACCAAGGGTATCGGGTACAGTGTCCATTGTGAGACGTCAGATACGGCTTCAGTCGAGGATGGCAACAAGGTCTGAAGATCATCGGGGATAGGCCCGCTGCATCCGTAACACGTGTATAACAGCATCCGATTGGTTCATTCTTGTCACGAAGCGAAGAATTATACAACATCACGTCTCCAATTCACCATCGGCACTTCTTTTCGCTTAATCTTTGCTTGACGCATTCAGGGGTTGACTTGGCTTGTGGGGATGCAGTGCAACACGGAATCACCTCCGGTTGGACGGGGATGTTTTGCGGTGAAGTCTGCTCGCTTCCGATTGGCCGCCCTGGTGTGACGCCGGTTAATACTCGGGCACTGACACGAGTTTCGAGTGATCAGCCAATATCAGGTATCAACAATAAATACCAGAAGGAAATGACACCTCCAGGTCCATGACCACTATATGCCGCCGCTCATAATGTGGTCTTCGGGGCTTTTGTGTCTGATTGTGCAGGCGATTGGCGCCTCTGCTCGCTCAGAGTATCCCTCGCCGGAAGTGTTACCGTCACGTGAGCTCCCCAGATTCCAACAATAACAAACCTCCACTCACAGGATCCGTAGCCCCCGGCTCTGGCAAGGGCATCTGGAAGAATGCATACGCGAGCGCTAGAGACTTTGTGGCGCTGCTGACTTTGGAGGAAAAGGTCAACATCACAGGGGGTGTCACGGCTGACAATGTCTGCGCCGGGAATACCGGGACAGTGCCTCGTCTTGGATGGCCAGGAATGTGTTTGCATGATGCAGGGAACGGTGTCAGGGCTACTGACCTTGTGAATTCTTATCCTTCGGCTTTGCATGTTGGTGCTAGCTGGGATAAGAACTTGACGTACCAAAGGGGTTATTACATGGGCAAAGAATTCAAGGCGAAAGGAGGTAAGTTCAGCTTACCACGGTTCTGACATCTGCTAATGGTTTTTAGTAAACGTCTTACTTGGCCCCAATGTTGGTCCCCTTGGAAGGACACCTCTGGGAGGCCGCAACTGGGAAGGCTTCTCTGTTGATCCGTATCTCACGGGTCAGTTGAGTTCCGAGTCCATCATCGGCCACCAAGATGCCGGAGTCATTGCCAACGTCAAGGTGCGTATTATCTGGCGTGGCTCTTGGTCCTATGCTTATTCCTGCAGCACTTTATCGCCAACGAACAAGAGACTTTCCGACGCCCTTACTTCGGAATCGAGGCTGTTTCCTCCAACATCGATGACAAGACTCTCCATGAGTACTACCTCTGGCCCTTTGTCGATAGCGTCAGAGCTGGTGTTGCTTCGGTCATGTGCTCGTACAACCGCATCAACAGTACATACGGATGCGAGAACAGCAAGCTCATGAATGGCATTCTCAAGTCCGAGCTGTCGTTTGATGGCTTTGTGCTTCTTGACTGGAACGCTCGACACAGCCTCTCAAGTGCCAATGCTGGTCTCGACATGGTGATGCCTTTGAGAGGAAACTGGGGAGAGAACCTCACAGAGGCTGTTCACAATGGCACCATCAGCGAGGAACGCATCACGGATATGGCCACTAGGTTTGTTCATAGCCAGTTTGTTCGATTCGTCACTGACGCCTATCAGAATCCTTGCAGCGTGGTACCTCACTGGCCAGGATCTCCATTTCCCTCCTCCTGGTATCGGAATGAAGAACCTCAGTCTCCCGCACGAACAAGTTGATGCACGTGTCCCCGAGTCGAAGCCGATCCTCTTGGAGGGCGCCATCGCTGGCCACGTCCTGGTCAAGAACGAAGACAACGCGCTCCCTTTCCGCGAAAACCCCAAGATGATTTCTGTTTTCGGATACGATGCCACCGTCCCCGAGACAAAGAACACGGATATTCTCTTCGAGCTTGGATATACGTCGTCGCCTGAAATGGGTCAGGCTGTCCTTGGTAAGGAGGAGCATTTCGACCAGGCGGCTAGAGGAGGAACTATTGTCTCAGGAGGACGTGCTGCTGCCAACTCGCCGCCATACATCAGCGATGTAAGTGGAGTCTTCCCAAGATGGTTGAACTATCTAACATTGAGTAGCCCCTCAGCGCCATTCAGCAGAGAGCAGCCAAGGACGGCGGCTGGGTCAACTGGGATCTTTCATCCTTCAACCCTGATGTCAACGGTGCTTCTGATGTTTGCTTGGTCTTTACTAACGCCATGGCCACAGAAGGCTGGGATCGTGATGGTCTTCACGATGACTTTAGCGACGGTTTGATCTTGAACGTGGCATCCAAGTGCGCCAACACCATCGTTGTCATCCATGCTGCTGGCATCCGTCTTGTCGATCAATGGATCGAGCATCCTAACATCACCGCGACTATCATTGCCCACCTTCCCGGCCAGGACAGCGGAGAGTCCCTGGTTAAACTTCTCTACGGTGAAGCTGGTTTCTCGGGAAAGCTGCCCTACACCATTGCCAAGAACGAGAGCGATTACACGCCGTATGCTCCTTGTGGTCTGGAGCCAGGTAGCAAAGACCCGCAGTGCGATTTTACTGAGGGTGTTTACCTCGACTACCGTTCGTTCGATGCTCGAGAGATTACTCCGCGATTCGAGTTCGGATTTGGCCTCAGCTACACCGAGTTCGAGTATTCCTCTCTCAAGATTAGCATCAAGGATACTGCCTCGACCGAGGATCTGTGGCAGGCGATTGCCACAGTCAAGGCCACCATCACCAACGTCGGCCCGGTCTGTGGCGAGGAGGTGGCCCAGCTCTATGTAGCCATCCCTAATAGCCCACCCAAACAGTTACGTGGCTTTGAGAAGCTGGCTATCGAGAAGGGATCATCAGCTGAGGTCCAGTTTGAGCTGACTCGACGAGACTTTAGCGTATGGGATGTGGTGAAGCAGGAGTGGACTCTTCAGACTGGCAACTACACTATTTTTGTGGGTGCGAGCAGTAGAAGTCTCCCTCTTGAGGAGAGTTTCAACCTTTGATGGGCAAAAGAGTCAAGACTAGAGCAATAGATCGTTTGTTTCCAAGTTGCCGTGTCCTTGTGCCAACGTGGTTGCTGCTATCTCTTAGGGAATGTGTTCAAAAAGGCCATGATAATAAAGGCTATGTGTTTAAAAATACAAAAAGATAGGTTTTTAGGTGGTAGGTTTTTTTTAGATGGCACCTGGTCAGAGGTGGATTTTAGGTATGCGGAATAAAGAGAGGTGGTTTTAGGTTTGTTTTTAGGAGCGGATTTTTTAGAGATTGACCACTTGACCAGGCGCCAGCACATTTTGTGCTTTTAGGATGGGAGAGAAAGGGTTAACCTTGATTATACGACTCTTGATCGACCGAGACTGGAAAATCCAACAAAGAGAGCACATTTTTAGGTTTATTACGGAAGGAAGAACTTTGCTTTGGGGCGGTGCAAGGTCTTATAAGTTAACTACTCGGCTAGGTAGAGCACTCTTTGTTACTTAGGATTTGAAAGAGGAAGGGTTAAGCCTGCTTGTATCACTTGGGTCTATTGATAGTTATTGTTTCTGCCGGGTCGATACTTGGACGTGTCAAAACGAAGTCGCCTACCACCCGGCCCCATGTCACTCTAGCATTGATATTCCACTGTACCTATTTGCTGAGAGTCTGACGGCCTTTTCACAATATGAACTTTTACTTCTCGCACGAGGTACGATATGATTGTCTTTCCTTGTTTTCTGCTAAGCGTCACGACCCCCTTCTCGGACTCTTAACGAGTGATGACAAGACAGCTTCCCCAACACAACGGCCATGCTCATATGCTTGGCACTGAGCCACCCATTAAGTGAGTAATATAAGACAGGTTATGAACCCCGCCAACTCATATTTCGGCGACTGAGCCGTGTCTTGCTTGGTCCTTCTACCAGTTGGCTACCCTCACCTATTTATACACTGCCTTATAAATATGATCCCTCGGCGGAACTTTAGGCAAATTCAGGCGTATAACCGTATCGACCTCGAACTCTCTGAGGGTTGGTAAGGCGGCTCAATACGGATAAATATGGGAGTTGATCTACCAAGCGCAGAATACGCCCCAAATCGACTCTACTGCTTATCTTACGTTAGCCACGTTTAACTAAATCGGGCTGGGATGTTCCCTCCACCATTCCTTGCAGACCAATGAGAAGCTCAAGCCCAGTCGCCGGCGATGCAGCCACTCATCGGAGTTTGATTACTACGTGGCAGTTGGTGAATTGAATAATGGACCAGCCACCTCTGAACGAGGTTGACCTCTGTCTGTTTCATCATCTCCACCGCGTTTTGGCACAGCGAAGATGCTGCAGAACACGATTCACCTGTTACACCAAGCGCCGCCAGGCCTGGGCTTGGCCGTGGGCGCCGTCTTCATCGGCTTGTTTCTCGTCCTTCTACGCCTTGCTCGTCCCAAGCCCATCCCGGGCATCCCGCACAATGTCGAAGCAGCAAACTCCCTCTTTGGCGACATTCCCGGGTTCAGAGCCGCCCCAGATCGCAGGGAGTGGTTGGTGAGCCAGGTCATCAAGCACCAGTCGCCCCTGGTCCAGGTCTTTCTCCGTCCTTTTGATCTGCCGTGGGTGTTTGTGGCCGATCACTGGGAGGCTGCGGATATCATGACGCGTCGTCTGAAGGAGTTTGACAGAGCTGATCAGACCATCTATACGTTTGAGGGTGTCGCTCCGAGTCATCACATTGTAATGCGTTCTTCAGACCCTCAGTTCAAGAGGAACAAGGAGCTTGTCCGAGACTTGATGTCGGTGAATTTCCTGCAGAATGTTGGTATCATGCCCCGATTCTTGGACTATTCTGACTTTTCTAGGTTTCTTCCCCCGAGATTTACGAAAAGTTTGCCCTTCTTGTTGATCTCTGGAATGGCAAGGCTCGTCTTTCCAACGGACGACCGTTTGACGCGGCCGAAGACATCCACAATGCAGCCCTTGACATCATCATGGCCGCTTCCTTTGGTCTTGGCCTCGAACAATCCCAGATTGCTAAGCAAACCAGAGAGCTTGAGGGTGCATCCAGCCCAGGCGGACGAGATGACGTTTTCGAGTTCAAGCAGGTGCCCCTCGACGAGGAACTTAGATTCTTCACGACACTGACAGACAGTATCATCGTTGCTGCCAGGTCGCCTCTGCCAAGACTAGGTCACTTTCTGTACAGGAATCTCTCACCGATGATGAGGCGAGCTGCAGCAGGTCGTGATAGGCTCAGGAACCGTGAGATTGCAAAGAGTGTTGAGCGGAGGAGATCTGGACATCCAGAGAGATGCGCTTTGGATAACATGCTGGCTCGAGAGGATGTCATTGCTGAAAAGGAGGGTCGGAAGCCAAACTATTACTCTCAGGTCATCCAGAGCGAGGTAAGTTGTGCTTAGACACTACTATTTGCGCTAACATTGTACAGCTCCTTGGGTACCTGGTGGGAGGCCACGACACCACCTCGTCTGTTATACGCTGGGCATGCAAGTACTTAACCGATGACCAGCGTGTGCAATCCCTTCTTCGAAAAGCCCTCTACCAAGCATACCCCGGGGCAGCGGCCGAGAACCGCCTCCCAACAGTTGCCGAGATCACCAAGAACCAGCACGTCGCTTATCTTGACGCCGTTATCGAGGAGTCTCTGAGACATTCCCGCGCTGCTAGCATCACTCTTCGCCAAGCTATGGTTGACACTCAGATTCTTGGTGTTCATATTCCAAAGGGCACGACTGTAGGCATGATGGCCAGTGGACCGGGTATGTTGGCACCAAGCGTCGAGGTCGACTATGGCAAACGATCAGCAAACTCCAAAGCGCACAGAGAAAAGGTTCCACCCTTTGATAACTCCAACATAACAGAATTCCTCCCCGAGCGCTGGCTCAGAACCCAAAAGACGGAAAGCGGAGAAGAAGAGACCGTCTTTGATCCCAACGGCGGACCTGCTCAAGCCTTTGGTCTTGGTCCTCGAGGATGTTTTGGAAAGAAGCTGGCATACATTGAGTTGCGGATATTCTTCACCATGATTTTCTGGGAGTTCAAGATGAACCCTATCAAGCCAGAGTTGAGAAAGCAGGATGAGAGTGTTGCTTTGACGAGGTCGCCGAAGTATGTTTATTTGAGTTTGGAAAAGACAGGACCCCAGCAGAGTGTTTAGATTAAGCAGGCTTGTTTGTTTTGTCGATTATGATATGATGCCATCCGTTACGTCCATAGTTCATTGTACATGGCCACTCTGAAGCCCATCACACTGTCCAAGTATCAACCCAGGAACGCCAAAGTTTGGCAACAACACCCGTGCTTTTGCGAGTTGAGCTGATAGCCACATATGATCAGGGTGCCCTTGAGTCTTGCAGAGAGCCACCGACAACGACCACATCAAGCGGTATGTCTGTCTTGAGTCCTCTCTAAGGGCCTTGGATGCGATTCTCAGAATTTGGGAGAGTGATGAGTCCATTCGTGATTGGGATTCTTGATCTACGTGTAGGCAGGAGTAGAGGACTTGTAGAGCGTGAAAGTCCAAGAAGGCTGAGTAGACTGTCCACATGAGTCGTTTGCCACCAGAGCTGGTGACTTGCCTGGCCAAGAGCAAGATATCAGTGAATTCCTTGATTATATCAGTCAGCTGCTTTTCTTTTTTAGGCTGTTAGTTGCTGCTTACATCACCAAAGCTCTGGATATGGCGCCAGAGTCTCTGCAGACTGACATTATCGGGACCTGCTGCTGATCTTGCCAGTCTCAGGAGCTCCAGCTTCGCACCCTGACACAGGTGATACAGACGCAGTGGCCGGTAGTTTTCCAAATCATCGAGGATTTCGGTAACCGGGTAGTCGTCTCCCCATATTTTGGGTAGGATGGATCGTCCGCTCAGGAACAAGCGCTCGTGGGAGATGTAGTCTGAGGCTTCTCGGGATGAAAAGTCCATGCAGAGCTGGCCGCCATGTACATTCCCCGTAGCGGAATCTGCATCCAAGTATCTGAAAACCCATCAATCTAGGTTCGCATCTCGGAGAGGAAGGCCTACAGTGTGTATAGTAGCATTGTTTGTGAAAGGGACGGCAGTCTTTTCCCATCCAAATATTCGTCGCCATCCAGATACGGCTTCAGGAATGACCGGATACCCTCCAAATGAACCAAAGATGCCCCAGTACTCTCCGAGTCGTAGGCCTCGTACCGTAAAATGAGAAACCACATTGTAAACAACGCGTTTATATCGTCGTCTCGACCCTCAGAATGGCAAATAAGATTAAGCAGAGATGACAAGTCCTGTAGAGCTAGACTGTAGTGCGATGCGGCTGCGGCCCCAAGGCGATGAGCTGCTTCGAGTGATTTGGTCGAATTATCGCTGTCTTGAGCCTGAAGCACTTGTTGAGCTCGCAACTCCATGCTTGCGACGGCAATCAGACTTCTCATCACACCGGAATATTGGCTCGCAATGTGGGTGTAGATGTACGAGAAGCAGCTCCATTTCCAGAGTTTTCCATAAAACAACACCATCATCGACTCCGGAATGTAGAGAAACGCTGCTTCATCGTCGGCGCTGAGCTGCAGTGAATTCGCGAGGGGAGCATGGTTCGCGGACAGAGTCGACTGAGGCTGTTGGTTGTTGTTTTCCGGGCTATGACTCGAGGCATCTTCGTTCGATCGTGATGGTGTCGTGGCATGCTGCATACCGCTGCTCCTGCAGGATGGACTATCTCGAGGCGTGGCTGGACGTGACGGCGCCAACGGTCGAGGAGAGCTACGACAGCTCCCTGGACTAGACGCACTATTGGACCCCCGTGGCCTCCTCACGCTTAGAGACTTCCCGGGCTCCAGCCACTCACACTTCATGGGGCTGTTGGCACATCTCTCACAGACGGGCCGTCGCTCGTCGCACTTGACTTTTCGGATCCGACAGGTTATGCAGCCTGTGTAGGGGGTAAATTTCCTAAATTGGAAAAAGGGGCAAGTTTGCTTACCGTTCTTTGATCGCGCCTTTCGGCGATTCGGTGATGGGACCTCGTTCGGCATTTGACGAGTCGTGATGAGTGTGAGAAGGGGAAACTTGAGATTGTAAATGGACAGCTCGGCAAGGTACAGATAACTTTAAAAGACTCTACAGGATGCTGACTGGTCAGCTCGGCATTCAAGATTGGGAATAGCTTCAGCTGCCACAAGCCACGAGCGACAGCTCGCGAGCTCGTGAGTGGCCGACTCGGCAGTTTAGCTTGCCAATAAAGAGTGGGGATGCAGCACAGACCGCCTGATTAGAGTTTGTGATTGGGCGGTTTAGCCGACCCGGTGTGTCCCCTGTTGTGAGCTCCACGCGATTCAGGTCGTGAAACCTTGGTTGGTGTTGAGATGCAGCTGTGGTCTGATGATGAAGTAGATGCGTTATATAAAAGAATTGCATTGTAAAAGTCACGATGATATTGATAGTCAAATATCGTGCATTGCCAGTTACCAATCTGTCAAGCAGCAACGCGCCATGATGATTCTATCAACGGAGCAAATATACGACACAATCTCCAAGTCGATCGAGACTCATACCGACGACTTGGCTTCAATATGTAAAAAGGTATTTGTCACTGACCCAGCGCTACTTACAAGGCTAACATCTAGCTCCAGATCCACGAAAACCCAGAGTACAACTTTCAGGAGTTCCAGGCCCATGACAACATCTGCGATCTCTTGCAAAATCTCGACTTCAAGGTAACGAGACATGCATATGGTCTCGAGACATCCTTTGAAGTCGAGTTCGGTCAAGGAGGCAAGTTGGTCGTGTTCAATGCTGAATATGACGCTCTCCCTGGTCTTGGCCACGCCTGTGGACACAACTTGATTGCAACAAGCTCCATTGCTGCATTCCTCGCAACAGCCGAAGTTCTTCGTCATGGAAAGGTCAAGGGACGAGTACGGCTGCTTGGAACTCCAGCTGAAGAAGGAGGCGGAGGCAAGATCCGTCTAATCGAAGCTGGAGCTTATCAAGGTGTTGACGCTTGTCTCATGGCGCACCCCACAGGACGTCTCTCGCCTGAGGGAACGAGGAAGGTGGATGGTATCTCGGCGGCCAAGTCGAGTGCGCGGAGGCAGTTGGAGGTGACGTTTAAAGGCCAGAATGCTCACGCGGGGATGAGTCCATGGCATGGGAAGAATGCCCTCGACGCTGTGGTATCGTCTTATGTCAACATTTCCCTTTTGCGACAGCAGTTGCCTCCTTCGGCACGAGTGCATGGTGTCATCAGATCAGGAGGCGCTGAGCCGAACATCATTCCTGATTCCACGAGTCTCGAGTATTATCTGAGAGAGAGCACAGTCGAGAGTATCCAAGATCTGTCACGCAAGGTGGAAGCGTGTTTCAAGGCTGGAGCGGTGGGAACCGGCTGCACATTGGAGTGCGACTGGCATTCGTAAGTACAGATCTGAACTCATTGAATGCGCATTTGCTGACTTGGAAATAGAGACAAAGACTATATGGAGCTATGCCCCAACACGGCCATCTCTACAGAGTTTACGAGACACATGAAGGCATTTGGCAGAGAGTACCTTGAAGAATCAGGGAAACCACCAATGGGAGCTTCAACAGACATGGGTAAGTCGAGATGTACCTCACCAAGCACCCGTTAACTAACACGTTCAGGCAACGTCACCTATCTCGTACCGGGCATTCATCCCATGTTCTCGATAGGAACCGAGGACCCCCTGATTCAGCCTCACACACCAGAGTTTGCAGCGGCAGCAGGTACTAAGGAGGCATTGGAAAGTTCGCTGGACTGTGGTAAAGGCCTAGCGGCGACAGCTTGTGAGCTACTACTGGGACCGGAGTTGTCAAGCAAGGCCTGGAACGAGTTCCATCAGGATGTGGGAGCGATTATAGACGGACTGTAGCATGTGAAAGCGCATATTCAAGTACAAATGTACATAATTACCAAGAGATTGGCTATATCCCTCGTGTAATGGTTGCATTGAGTTGGTGTTCTTTCCTTTCTCGTCGAATTGTTGTCGTCTGGTCTCTCCCCTGACTCGTTTCATGGCATCACCTGCCTACTTAGTCTCAGTCTTAGCAGTAAGGTTCGGATCCGAGACCCGACGTGTTGACTACAACATCCCACATCCCGTTATCTCACATCCGCCGCCATGACTTTCCCACATGGACAAATCTGGCAGTCTAGATGCCATCATCTCCACTTGAGATTACGTCGTTATCTCCAGGAATGTAATCAAAACCCAATTACCCCACGTTCGAGATATCAACCCATCATCTCGGATCCGGGGAACGGGAAGCATATCAGTAACCCACTCCCACTTGATGATTCAGGTTCCAGGGCACGACTCGGACGGTGGCTTTTCGTTGCCGACGTGTCCAATCGGCATCTCCCTTTCAATCAAGTTAGCGCACCTGTCGCTCGGACGTTGCGAAGCGAACCTTCATTTGCCGATGTGGCCAATCATGTTGGACTTGTTACTGATCCGCGGAAGCTAACACCGCGGCACGTTATCACGGGAGGTAAAGTTTGACGTCTAGAATTGACGACGACGTCGGTGAGCCAGATAATACCCCTTGTTATAGATTGCGGGGGAGGAGAAGAACTGGACCGCTCTATGGAGCTATTGATAATGTAACAGGTCATTGTCACGCTCGGTCTCCCCATTCAGCAGATACAGCTTCTCCTACTTAATCAGACAACTGTCTGCCTTTCAGTGGCGACCTCAGCAGACACATCAACATCTCGAATAATTATCACTTAACACACCCATAATGGATCAAGACAAGACGGACAAGACCATGTTCCACCCCGAGGAGCCAACTCCCAAGGTCGGCGAGATGCTTAGCCTGCAAGGCTCTCTCGAGATAGCAGAGGAGGGGACGGCAAGAAACCACCAAGGAAAACATCTTCTGAGGAGAATTGACTTATGGTAAGCCCAGAGTATCAGGAATTTTGAGGTGCGCATATTGACGATGGCCATCTAGCCTAATGCCGCTGCTCCTCGTTTCGTACACGCTCCAGTTTCTCGACAAGCAATCATTGAACTTTTCTTCCATCATGGGAATTATCGATGACCTGGTGAGTCAAGTTTCCCCTGTCAAGATTTCCAACTCGAGTCAGCTAACAACTTTAGGACTTGGTCGGATCAAGATACAGCTGGAGCAGCAGCGTCTTTTACTTTGGTTACCTGGCTTTTAGCTACCCGGCTTCATTCTTGATGGTTCGCTTGCCACTGGGTAAATATTTGGCTGGTACAAGGTGAGCCAACTCAATCACCGATGCAGTGAACAGAAGCTCACCTGGCTCACAGCTTTGTCTGGGCTGTCGTCTTGATCTGTCATGCTGCAGTTCAGGACTTCAAGGGTCTTATCATTGCTCGCTTCTTTCTCGGTGCCGCTGAAGCATCCATCTCGCCAGGATTCTCCTTGATTACCGGAATGTGGTACAGGCGAGAGGAGCAGCCCCTCAGACATGGCATCTGGTTCCTTGGTAACGCCATTGCTACCATGTTTGGAGGTCTGTTGGCCTACGGCATCGCTCATATCGGCGGAAGCCTTGACGCATGGAGGGTATGGAAGACTCCCAGTTCTCTACCGTTTCACAGCTAACGCTCAAATTGCAGTGGCTCTTTATCATCTTTGGCCTCATCACCCTCGTCTGGGCTGTGGTCCTTCTCATCTTTCTCCCCGACACGCCTGACAAAGCACGCTTCCTCGATGAACAACAGCGAACTCAAGCCGTCGACCGAATCCGCAGCAACCAAACCGGCATGAAGGATAATAACTTCAAGTGGGACCAAGTCCGCGAGGTGGTCCAGGATCCCAACGTGTTGCTGCTGATGGTCTATCAGCTGACGTTTAGTATTCCAAACGGTGCCCACACAACGGTAAGTAGAGCGGTGAAAGACATGAAATGCATCTCTCTGACGCCTCTATAGTTCAGCAGTCTGGTCATGGCTGGCTTTGGGTTCACTCGGTTCCAGGTGTATCTGCTGAATATGCCCATGGGTGCCATCCTGGCCTTCTTTGCCATTGGTTCGAGTTACTTGTGCAGTCGTTTCAACGGCTACAGAACCATCGTTGGAGCAGCTCTGAGCCTCATCAGGTCAGTATAGACCCTGCCTTCGCTTTCACTGCCTCTAACTAACACAACCTTAGTTTGACGGGTTCGATTCTGGTTCGATTTGGCCCCAACCAAGGCAGCCGGCTGCTTGGCCTATGGCTATTTGTAGCCTTTGCTGCCGGCTTTCCCATCTCCCTCTCGTTGATTGCTTCCAATGTTGCGGGCTTTACCAAGAAGAGTGTTGCTTCAGCCATGATGTTCTTCTGCTACGCCGCTGGTAACATCATTGGGCCTTTCCTCTTCTTCCCACGTGAAGCCCCAGAGTATGCAGTGAGTTACGATCCATTCTTAATGCAGGAGAGTGCGCATCACTGACTTCATCCCAGAGTGGTTTCCTTGCAACGACTATCTGTTTCGGTATCTCCACATTGACCATGCTGGTCCTGCGCTTCACGCTGATCGCGGAGAATAAACGCCGAGACAAGCTTCAGCAGACGAGCATCTCCCTGCCTCCGGACCAACTTGAAATTTCCGACAAGACGGATCGTCGCAACCTCAACTTCCGATATGTTTATTAGTGTGCGGAGACGCACTTAGCATCTGAAATCTAGCACCCTGCTTAAGCATAGCCAATATATTGCATTTTACCACATATCAAGGCACTAAAGGGGCACGGCCATCACGGAGCCTCCAATTCGAGGATCGTGGTGTCTCAGCCCTGCGCCAAAGAATGATGTCTCTTCTCACCGGTTATGCTGGCTCGTACCCGATGGCTTGTTTTTCTAGCTGCTGGAAGAAGAAGTAATCGCCCACTCGCCTAACAGACAACGAGAGCTGAATCAAGGTTAATTCAGTTACTTGGACTTGTTTTTGAACTTGAGTGTCTATCACCCTTGTGGAGGCTGAGCGGTGTCCCTGTTTGGCCAAGACAAGAGTGTCTTTCAGCCCAGAGTAAAAGTTACGCGAGGGATGTCTCTCATTGGAGAAGCGATGATTCTGGGCGCATTTCGTAGGCGGAATTCGCCCAAAGCCAAGCTGGCCAGCTGTAACTTTCAGCCATTTTATGCACCGCGTGTCAGCTTGTGTCACCTACATGTCACGCTTTCTCTCCGCGCTAATCGGTTTGGCAATCCAAGTCAAGCAGGCTGGGGAGTGAGCAGATATTTGGGTCCATATGCCGGTGATGATTGATCCAGCGAGGCCACAGCGATGGTTCGTCTGATCCATGCCCTTTCAGTCTTGATCATCAGTTAAGTTTGTCTGGCAACTTAGCCCAGAGTAAATCATTCTGCGACAAAGTCAAGGTAGAAAGAAAGCCGCCTGGATGTAAGGTCCCGATGCTCAGGGGCGAGAATGGTTAAGAAATTGAGACGAACCACAAGAACGGCTGGCTCCCTTGCTGACACGCGTGTCCCTTGCGTTTCGTCTCAGGATACTATTGTCTTGGTCTCCTTTGACTAGCAGTATTTCTGCTAACATGAACCATCAATCTTACTTTTAGGATCGCGATCCATCATCCAGAAGTGAAAGGTTAATGCCCGCGTTGTTGTCGGCGACATTCGACGGGCCGGCCTTGAATTTGCCCGATATTTCCGGTCGTCTTCGGAAGAAGTTCAATTCTCCACGAGCTCAATTCATCCCCAAGGGGTAAAGCGCCATTCCGCCAATTCTCATTGGATGTTGGCGAGGGTGCAATTTACCCAGCCTGAACCGACAAGCCTCTTATGGTAGCGGCCGAAGACGCGCGTGCCTCAAGGGGATAACGCCGAACAGGGGAGCATCAGGTCAGTTTTGATGACTCCAAACCCAACTCACGATCAACGAGGATATTAGACTTCCTCTTGCTTCAAATTTCATCAAGAAAACAGGGTCTCTGGACGCCGCTGTCTGTCATTGTTGTGATCACACCAACCCTCATGACAACGCACTCACGCCATTTTCAACATGAAACCCACCACAGCAGTCCTTTCCCTTCACGTCACCGGATCTATAGCATCCTTATTCGACACCATCTTGCCTACAGAAAGACCAACAATCACAAGCGACCCTTCAGAATGCACAACCCGCTCCTTCGAGTCCTTCTTTGACGTCCACAAACCAACTGGAGAACTCGGCTCTGCCTTTTTATCTTTTGGCAGCGAGCTGAACAAAGGCTGCAAGTCAACCTTTATTGATGTCATGGGGAGATCCGCCTGCACCAACCCCCCTCGATCAAAAGTGTGTTCCTTCTCAGACTATGTGCCATCAACTCTATTGTCTGAGTACTGGTCCTTTGGTAGCGTGGCGTCATCGTGGTGGGCTGAGCATAGTTCCCAAGCTGTTGAGAATGCCGCGTACTGTCCCAACCGATGGTATAGAGCTATGAAAGCGGTACCTTATGGGGAAGTGTGGTTGAATGACACCCTCGCGATTGTCGGTTGCTACGTCGCAGCGCACGCGACGAGTGCATCGACAGATACCCAGGCGCCAACAGCAACGAGTGGTATAGGAGTCAGTCAGACTGGTGCCAAAGCTACTGACACGCCGGAAAACTCCAATGGTGGTGGACGAGGCCAAAGCGTTGAATTATGGTCGGTCGCCGTAGCAGGACTCGCTGTGGCAGCAGTGAACTCGTTGTAGTCGTAACACTCATTTCTTCTATTTCCATTAATGGTTAATACTTAACTATGGATTTCACCAGTTACCTAACGCAATGGACAATACAAGGGCATGAGACGCAGTCGTAGCATCAGTCTGAAGTGAGAATCAATCTCGAGCTTTCCCCGCCAGATCAGACCTAACTTAAATGGTCAGCACCCTCCTTCGAAGATTAGTGTCTCACGAGCAAGTAATATGAAAGGGTGTCTCAGATTAATAGTCGGAATGTGTTTGAATCATGACAGAAGTTCATAGCCATGGAAGTAATTGATTCGATTTCATCATAGACAGGGAAAGTGAAGGAGACTGTTTGATGCTTACCATTGGGTCGATAAGATGCATATTGATACTGTGCGTTAGAGTTGGCCTTTCTCGACTGGCGAGAACAGAGGCAGGCGCCTGAGGCCAGATACATTCAGAAGAGAAAGAGAAATAAATAAAAAAATTTGCGCAATCCGGGTTTTCTTTCACTGCAGGATCATTTCCCCATTCTTTCCTCTCCAGCCCTAGTCGCGTGACTGGCTGAAAGGCAATGACCCTTGACCAAGGAGCGGTGTTGGCAATGCAACAGAGGACATGCAGGTCAGAAAGTGATCTGAGCGTTGCTACCTGAGCTTGATCGGGCATGATCTGACCATCAAGAGGCGTGCAGACCAGGAGTCAGCGAAGTTCACACAGTATCAAAAGAAATGAACGACTGTCAGGACTGCTCTCCTGAAAAGGATGTGTGCCAGCATCTCCGAAAGGCTTCTCGTACCGGCGAGAATGGTGTTGATAGCATTACAACCTGCCTCTTACTAAACACAATGCAACAAGCCCTACAGCCCCTCTCCCTACAAGTTGATTCTGAGCGACAGCGTGTTGTCGAATGTCACAGTTCCCCAGAACGGCTCCATGCCAGCGTTTCCCACGTTGACATAAGTGCTCTCACTAAACACACCCTGTTTCGAGAGTGCCAAGAGCCAGTCCTTGATGTCCCCCGTGAAAGAACCCCCAGCCTGATTACCGAATTGGTCATTCTCGGGAGCCAGCAGAGAAGAGACTGTGATGCCAGTGTCGGTGTTGAGGCCTTGGTACAGCTTCCAGCCACTCTTTCCATAGAGGTTGTTGATGGTCGCAACGGGGCCCTTGTCGAAACCGATCGGCACTTGTCCGCCCTCGTACTTGACCCACAGCATGAGTTCCTGCGCTGCGCTTGATGTCTCATCACCCTTAGTGTCGGAAGTCATGAAATCATACACGACGTTGCCTAGCTCAAGAGATTAGCTGATGCCTCACGTATCCTGGTCCCAGAAGGCAGAAAAGTACCTTTGTAAGCAGTAGAGTTTGACACAGTCCACTCATATGTAGTCGGGATGCTTCCAATGTCGCCGAGTCTTGTCTGAAGTCCCTGGGTAAGGCCGACAAAGGAATAGCCCTTTACCAAGTCTGGGCTTTTTGAAGGGCTAATGTCCCAGATGCTGCTCCAGTGGATCTGCTGAGCATCTCCAGACCCCGAAATGCCATAGTATCCGGTGCAGCAAGAACCGTCAATGGATTGATAGTTGTAGTTCATGGAAAACACAATCCACGGACTGCCAGAGATAACCTCGAATTCGTTCGGGGCCCCGCAGAAAGTTGAAGTCGGTTGGCCACTCGCGCGGCGTAGGGGACCTGTCGCCAACGCATTCACTGCGAGGGCAGGGGCAGCGAGGTAAAACGCAAGCTTCATTATGAATAATCGTTTCGCGAATCAAGGAACAATACACCTTAGCCCCATAGCGAAAGCCACAGTCGGCGTGAGGCCATTGTTTTATGGCGCTCAAGAACAGATGTGCTTCCCTCATATCCACAGAGAATTTAATAAAGGATCGACCTTGTTGTTTCAGCATGGCGAACCAATTGTTTATTCCATCAACCCGAAACTCGACCCAAACTCGAAACAGCGATGCGATTGATGGAACTCAGAGGGTGCAATGAGCAGGGACCACTTGCAAGGGTGTAATAGGACCAGATTACGCAAGCTGCCGACTATGCTGTTTGGTTTAAACGCGTATCCGTGTCATTATCTATTAACTGTAGACTGTTTTCACTTTTTGGGCAGAGGCGAATTGCTATCACAGAAGAATCGAGCAAGCAATGTGAGACTGTTCTATCAACTTCATACCCCCAAACGTTCATAGCACCGTAAGCAGCCAGTTGAGCATCAGCTTTGACAGATGAGCAGCCATTATTGGTAGAGGGAAATAGCTTTTTATTTGTAGGCATGTCTCGCCCAGTCGCAACCACTCAGACCCCTACTGTCCCGCAGGCACCAAGAACGGCACAAACTTTGGGATGAGATCATCATCATTCAGCAACTCATCGTCTCTTTCAGTAATAGTCGGAAATGGTGCCGAAAGCTTCCGGGGATCATCGTCGCTGAGCTCTTCGTCTTTGGCCCCCGACTTCTCATCCAGCTCCCTTGCATTTTCTCCAGACTCGGCCAGCTCCTCGGCCGACCTTCGCGCCTGCAGCTTCTCGATCCATTCCTTGTCCTCGGGTCCGATTTTTAAGAGAACGAATGGTGGGTTGAGGTTCTGGAAGTTGCCCTTGTACTTTTCGAGATACGCTTTTGCCGTCTCTTGGGTCTCAAGTCGCACTGAAGATGCGGAGCCAGTGTCTTCACGGTCGGCTTTCAGCACGACAGTCATTGGGCCTGACACATTGCGGATCGCCTCTTCGATGTGATCCACCGGGCCGCCGTGCTGGAGGAGAAGACGGACGGACTCCATAGACTTGAGGACTACCGCGATCCATAGCGCAGTCGGACCTGTCGCGTATCTTCCATTCCCCGCGTGAACGTCGGCGCCGTGGCTTTCAAGAAGAAAGCGAACCATTTCGGGCTTGTCGTTAGCTGCAGCCAAGTATAAGGGCTTCATACCCGGCGGCATGCGGTGCTTGTTGGGGTCAGCGCCGTAGCGCTCTATCATCAGCCGAGCGCTGTCAATAGACCCCGCCCCTGCAGCTTGGTCAAGCAGATGCTGAAGGTTGAGGGTTTGGCCTTCGGGAAGCTGGTCGAGGGACATGGTCTCGTGCTCGGTGATGCCAAAGCTGTTGATGAACTCGAACTTTTCGGGGCTGTTGTTTTCCATGGCACCGTACGCCCCATACACAAACGGCTTGTGGAGGTCCTCGGAAATGTCGAAGGGGAGGATCTCGCCATCTAGATCGGTGGGATACTGGTAGCTGAGGAGCAGCTTGAGAGCATCGACAGAGCCGGCCATTGCTGCTTCTGGGATGGCCTCGACAATGGCTTCCCGTTGTTCCTTTGATAGCAACTCACCCTTTGTCTTACCATCTCGTGCCTCTGCCGGATAAGCACCGTGCTCGAGTAGAAGTTTGAGCGTGTTGAAGCCTTGAGGCGCCTTCGCAGCCGCTTTGATGGCCAACGGAGTGACCCACTCCTCCGGCTCTTCATCGGTAGTGTTCTTCCTCTTCTTTGTCGAGCTATGAATAGGATGTTCCAGCAACAGCTTGACACTTTCAATTGCAGCACTGTCAGCTGCAAACTCCAGTGCGTTGCCATTCCCACACTCAGGATTTGCCCTTGCAGTTGGATCGGCTCCCTTGCCGAGAAGGTAACGCACCACCTCTGGATGTTTCGCGCCCAACATGAGTGGAGTGCGTCCAGACTTATCGCGGACATCCACATCGGTCTTTCCTTGTTCCAAGAGGATATCAAGACATCCCACATGGCCGTAGAGGGCTGCAACATGAACTGGGGTTGCCGAAGGGTCATCCTTATCCGGGATGGATCCATTCTCTCTCGCTTCTTGATCGGCCTGAGCCTCCTCCTCTGATTGAGGACCCTCTGGGATATCAGAGTGCACCTTCAAGCCCGTGGCCACGAGGCGTCGAACCAAGGCCTCGTCGCCGCGCTTTGCGGCGTCATATAGCATATTCCGCCTGTGAACTTGCTTCGGGTAGTTCTCAAGCACCTCCTCGAGCTTGGCCACTCGCTCTTCCGGGTCGGTGATGAGCCATAGCTTTGCCTGCTGAAGAGGATCGCGGCCTAGCTGGTCGTAGTACTCATAGTCGTCTAGCCACAAGTAGTGACCTGATGGAAAGAGGGAGAGAGCCATTCCAGGCTCTGGCTCCGGAATATCGGGCTTAGGAGGTGGCAGTATCTTGACCATGGTGTTTGATGCAAAAGAATGAGATGCGATGTTCGTTGTTGATATGTAGATTGATTCGAAAGCCGACAAGATGGAATGAAATAACCTTGGAATATTCCTTGATCCATCTTCATCATGACGTAATGAATGTCTCAACTTCTCACGTCAGCCGCCCCCAAGAGACTATTGAAAGTGGTGCCTACATTGAAGTGTGTTGACAATGGAAAGTTCAATACTCAGCTCTATGTAACGCTGTAATGAACGAGTGGTTTACACAGTTAGTCGCAGAAAACTTATCATTACAATTCAGCTTTGATGTCACAATGGTCACGCTGCCCTGAAAGTGTCCGAGCTAGAGCCTGCTGCCTAGCGGAAATGGCACTGAAGTACTCAGGCACTTGACTAGCTAATGCGTGGCGCTCTCTATTCAGAAGTTCACGATGACTTGGTTCCACAAGTGACCGTTGCTGCCTAGTTGAGTGCCCCAACTCGAACGATGCACCACATGCTTCCCAAGGTACTTTGGTAATGAGACTATTGCTAGTGAGTGTTTGTAGCTGCCTTCTTGGGGTCGTGACGATATCTTGGCAAATTAAATAGCTTCATTTCAAGAGTGATTGGGGCGGGAAAGGAATGGGAAGAGAAACTGAGAACAAGTTGTAATACGTGTGTTGCCTTGACGTCGTAACCTTGGCAAATATGACCGCACCGAGTTTTCATCATTCTATGAGGACCGCACAACATTGAAGGCGATATATTCTTCTTCTAGCTCAAGGCGGCAAATCGCTAAGCCAGTGCCTTATGAATGTAGAGCAGCTTGGTCCAAGATACCCCAGGTCATATTGAGTTGGAGTGAAAGCATGCTGAGCCACTCTGGGCTACAGAGTGATTTCTCTGTTCATACCTAGGTACAAAAGGGCGATGGTCTTCTGCCATTATTATTTGCTATTATCTCATAGTTAGCCGGCAGAGCGTGAAATTGCCTACGCAAAACCTCCAAGAAGACGTAATCAACGTCTTCTTTAGGCCGTGCATGAGTATATTCTATTCTCCCAAGAAAACATTCTATGTTAACTTTGTTAATATATTTCTTATTCCACGAATCTTCGCGACGGCAATATGTCTCCCGCATGGCATTGTGACTGTCTGAGTAACCGCTCTGTTTGCTCTAACCGTCAGCCCCAAGATCCAATGGAGCCTAATTAACCAGGAGCATAGTAGTTATCTTATCTGCCAAGAAGAATCTCGAACCAAGGCTTTAAGGAGCTAAAACTGACTCCGAAGTCATCATGTTGCGTTCAAGCGTGGTTTTCTACCCAGGTTATTCTGCTCAGCCCCTCCTTGTCAGAGCGGGATTCAACTTGGAGCTCCAAGGCGAAAACTGATGCGCACCAATATAGATGCGATGCAGCAGAACTAATAGCTTAGTTAGAGATACGGAAAATATTAAGTTGCATGTTAAAAGCAATTGTCTAGTCCTGCCCGCGGAGGAGCACTTGACCACTAGCTATTGGTGTGATGGTGGAATTTGTTCACATATAGACGGTTTGGCTATGGCCAAGACGTCCCTACTCCTGGTTTCATAGGCCAGGTGAAGTAGAAATATCCAAGAACCACTCGCAATTGAGAATGATCCTCCTCTCACCTTCTCTCAGCAGATTTCGGGGCTGAACCAATCATGCCATTTGGTCTGAGAGCGGAACCGTCAACTCGAACCGTTGGTTCCGCAACATGAATTCCAAAATGCGGCTCCGGAGCTAAATGCAGTGTATGGCATTTGCGCATCAGATAGAATTCGAGATACGGAATACTTTCTCTACATTGGAGTTGACAAACTTTGGCTTCCGTTCATGATTCACTTGCGGATCCGATGATGCAATCCGATGCGGATCCGGCGTGGGACTGCTCCGTCTTGAATGCCGACGCGGACCCGGGGCGGACCTGGTTCGGCATCGCGGCCGATGCGGCCCCGTCGGGATAAGGTTGCGACAAGGAACAAACTCTATTCGTTTTGCCACTTGCTTGTTGACCGAGTTGCGGAAGCGATCCAAGTCCCAGATAGGTTGAAGAACTGAGGAATGATAGTGAAGTACGTTCAAGTCGCTCTGGGTTCCCGATCGTGATCCGCCGCGTCCGCATTAACATGAACTTTCGGAAGACCTTCCTGTTTGAGAGCGGAGCCACGTTCGAGTTGACCGCTCTTCCATCGGCCAGCAAGGGCCAGCATACATCCAAAGAATCGGGTCCATGCTCTTCAGTCCTGAATGGGCTGATCTGCTTTGAACGCTGCTGGCCACAAAGGCCTTTTCCGAAATAAACTTGGGTAACTGTTTTAAGATGGAGAGCGTGAAGATAGATTGCCAGGTACGGAGACGGGATGTCAGGCGACGATTCACGCTTGTCCAGCACGATATGATCACCAGTTCACACTTCACTACATCCATCCAGTTCCATCACCGCGCATCGTAATTGAAAGGCTTCGGTCCTTGATACCATCCGTAGAAGCATGATTCCACAGCGGAAACGCACTGCAATGCATCATTGCGCGTCCGCGGCGGACGCGCTCACCGGAATGTCCTATTTCCCAACCACGGACAACCTCGACTTCACTGCCGCAATAATCGGGGTCGCTATACCGGCGGAAAAGAACATGCGGAATCCTCTCAGAACCACCTGCGGCTCCGTGAGGATAGAGTTTCTATTCGGTTCCGTTCACATATGCCACCAGATCAGCTTCCAATTCCGACTGATCAGGCCACTGCGCGGAGCCTCAAGGCCGTGCCGTGTGCGGCTCAGCAGGTGTTCCGGCGGAAGCAGTTGCGGACCCGATTCCCAAGTGGTGTGATCAAGAACATAGTTGTCACTTTTACTCATCTTTGTCAACACGTAGAATATGACCTATCGCTAAGCGGGGATGTTGTTCAATAACGGAAGCGCAACGCTTCCGCAATCACGTGGCTGTTGTTCTTCGGCAGAGGAAGCCCGCGTAGGTTTGTCTCTGCTGCGGTAACTAGTCTTCTGGCCGTTTCTTCAGATAGGCTGTTTTATATGCCAAGCTACGTACTATACAGAGACCGTAACCTTTGGTAGTAAATAGGCGTAGGTAGATTGTGGTAAGACTCCAGGAAGTGTAGCATCGCTATGTACTCTAGCATATAGCCCTGAGATATCTCCTCGACAACCAATAGTTGAGTGATTATCGTCAGTCTCGTCATTTTCTACAGGGACCACATATGTTCTCGGAGCAGAGGTTGGAGGTTCATAACAACATGGACAGATGAGTTCGATGACCAAAGCCAGGAGAAGATTCGGAACCTTCGATCACTCATGGTTCGCCTGACAAGGAAAAGCCTATCACATGATGTAGTTTAGGGGTGCACTCAGCCTCCCTTCTCAACTGCCGACCAAAACCCGTTTCCCGAATGGTGCCGGCACCGGGCTGTCTTATCGTTCCTGACCAGGGATCCCTTCACTGGGCTTCCTCAGAGCCTCTCTAACAACGGGTCCTTCGCCAAATGCTCCTTTATCCTTGCAATTATCTTAACCGGAGCCGCAAAGTCACACCAGAACCCCTCTTTGGTCTTGCACATGATGCTCAGCCGGTCTATTGCCGATCAGCTTCGGTATTTCGGAGAAATGGGGCCAACTTACATCGTGTAGGCGATTTGGCGGGCCTACTTTGGCCAAGTACAAGCATATCCCAGGCATGCTCCCTTTTCGCTTGCGGCTCTGTCTCTGCTGCGGAAAAGTCGATGCCTTTCCACGCTCCGCACCAGTTTGAAACGCTGTACAGCTTTTCGAATGGTTCGCAAATGAGCATGAACTGCCTCCGCTTGGACACATCTCGCAGCGCCGCCAACCCGACTTCGATCTCAGACCGCTCCAAGGCCTTATTGATAGCTTTGCGATTATGAAGAGCGATTTCGTGCAACGGGGTAGTTGCGCTGATCTTGAAATTTGCTGTGGCGTAATGCAGGGCATTGTGGATGAATCGGTCGCCATCGTCGTCCCATAATCCCGGGACACGACGTCGTACTACGAGTTCATTGATGAAGGAACTCCGGAGGTAGTGCACGATACTTACGATTGACAGTCTGAGAAAGGTTCAGAGAATACTCTGATCTATCGTGTCGAGTCATCTGGATACCACTGAGAAAAGCGTAACATGGCTCTGAGACCGAGAACACTTACCTTGGTAAAGATGGCAGTAAGGATATCCCCATTGCTAATAACTGGCGGAGACTTATCCTTCTCTGCTAGAATTCTTGATACTCGTTCTCGTAATCTCTCTACCAGTTGGAGGGGAACAAAGGCGATATGAGATTCCTCCTCCCTGGCTTTCACAAGGTCAAGGACAATGCCAGCCATCACTGCAGTGTGGTCTCTTTTCCCTCTGACTCGCATCATGCCCTTTCTGGACTCTTTATCAATGAAATCAATAATTGGGTGTCCTGGTGGGAGCACGTCGTCGCGATAGCCCAGCATGTCAGGCGGCGATTCTCCGCGAGCGACTGTAAGCCAGGCCTTGACAATATTGGCCACTCCGAATTGATCAGCCAATACATGCGGACAGCTCATGGCCACAACTGATGCATCGCTGAAGATGGTTAAATGAACGTATAGGAGGGGTGCATTGGGCGGCTCGTCCTTTCGCTCGAAGGGCCAGTCTGCTGGCCGAAAGAGCTTGTCGATGACATTCATGGATGGCAAGAAAGAAACATTCTGGCTAGGTGACAGAAAAGGGGACAGCTCCTCAACCCTCTGGATAGATTCAGCATTGGTTGTTGAAGACCAGTTGAAGAGGACGTAGTTCTCATCAAACGAGGACGGAACACGATACTCTAGAAGCTTGGTGGAGGGTGACAAGACGAGTCGCGCCCCAAGCTTCCGCCAATGATTCCTGAGGAGTCTATCAAGCGCATTTCTCAGAACTTCATTGTCAAGCTTGTTTGGCAAAATAAAAAATGTGCGAGAGCGAAGCCTGTCGATAGGGTTTGGCTGGTCTGTTAGATGAACCGGTATCGCCTCCATTGGGTCGAACTAATGCGAAGTCTTGCAAGGAGGATGGTTAACAGACGGGTATATGAGCCGATTATGACCATTTTCAAGGCAGATTTAGGCATGAATTGCTGACAAGCAAGTCAGCCTCGGTCTACTCGGACCTGTGCTGATCTGACAGTACTACGGGTGTGTCATTTCGGTTTGATATGGTCAAGTCTTGTCATTTGTGGATAATATCAGAAACGCTAAAATCTGACACTCTTGCGCACAGTCTTCAATACCAAAGTCCTTGTTTCCTTTTGGCCATTGGAGTACATGCTTACGCCCTCGTTATTCTCTTTCCCTGTCACCTTTGGTCCTGGGGCTTGAAGAGGTATTATGGCACTGTGGTCGGCGCGGTTTGATCCTGAGATCAACTTTAAAGAGAGTAGTCCCGCCTAAAGCCGCTGTCAGAAGGATTACGTTGAAGGATGGGTAAGTGCGAATGCTTACCGAAGCACCACAGGCTCCCACTTGTGAGTGTATGAAGCCTTCGCCTGGGTGAGTGCGGTCGTAGCAGCATCAGCGGGTGCAGTGCTTTCATCGTGTGCAGGGCTCTTTGTGAATGAAGTGGTTGTGGGAGCTTCTGAACCCTTCTCAGGCTCTTTTGCAGCCAGCGTCTCAGGGTTGTAACTCGAGTCATCCCCAAGAGGCTTAACTTTCCGAAGCGTTTCCTTAGTCTGGGACAACAAAGAAGGATCTATAGGGGCTGTGGCGAGACCGGTATTGTATTCTTAAGTGCCGAACTAATAGGTAAGCTTGTGCTAGGTTGCCGTATGCGCTATGTTGTAGCCCGTCCAGCTGATGGGGGAAGTCTCACCTTTGACCCAGTCGCCCTCCGCGTCGTCTGGACCACACAGAGGAAATGTCACCCATCAACCTTTCTGTGGAATCTGAAAGTCCTCACGCTGCTGGTTGTCTTTCCTGAGATTTTGTACGAACTGATCCACGACTGCGTCCTTCCTCCTTCGAGTTTCATTGGCAAACTTGACCTTCCTAAGCTGTTACTCTCTCATGGTTTCAAGAAGCCCCTTTAGCCTTTTCAGATTCTTTGTGTATTAAATCTCGCCGCTGATGCTATTACTCCTTGACGTTAGCGTTCCGGCCTCATTCGCACTTTCTGATTTCATGTTGGGGGCTGGGCAGGATGAAGGAGTCCTCGGAATAGAAGTCCAACGGCTCGGCCATGCGTAAGGCGCTGGGGGATTGATTGTTTGTCTCGTATGATTCTTACAATGTTCTTTTCGTTCAAGGAAGAAAAGTACGGCGGATCTATGGGTAGGTGGACGAAACGCGAAGTCGTGAGGCGGTTCTAGCTGTGGTCAGAAGACCAAGCTTTGGAAGGTAATGCTGGGAGAGCCTGCGCCCTCACACACTCAGACTTATGGTAGCATCTAAGGAAAACTCCTGTTAGAGGAGATCTGACTAACATTTAGTAAGAATAGCCAGGCTTAGCTGAAAAGTCTGGAGCCCGATGGAGATCGTCACTGGCGATGATTTGGTGGTGTCGATAGTTTGCCAATAAACTATTGGTTATTTTATCTCAGGTCGTCGCCAGCGAAAATAAAAGTGATCGCCAACAGCCTTTTGAGGATACCCAGTGCATGTCTTGGTATCGATCCGCTATGCATCAAACCCGGCTACGAGAGCCAAGAAGGGCTGTGATGTTACTCCCTGAGAGGCATTTACATGATACGAACCTGGGAAGATCACTGAATCAATGACTCATGGTGCTTTCCCATTAACCTCAGCTGAAACTGCGGGACGCGAGCTGAACTTGGCGTAAACGCCACATACGATTCCATCTACGACTGAGGAATGTGCTGGCGAGCGACTGCGTGGTTCTCGGAAAGAGGTGCAGGTGATGCACGGTGCTAAGAATGGGTTTCTATCTGTCTGCTGGGGATGCCCAGAGCATCTCTCTCTCATTGTCAATCAAGACTCCAACGATAGGTGGAAGAGTAAATGGCCAGTTTATTAATAGCGACAAGTTCAAGGGAGTCGACATCAACTTCTTCGCTCACGTCAGGTGATAAATCATTTAGATCATGGCGTGTTTCGGCATCTGGTTCTAATACCGGGATATGTCAATATCTACGTTTTTTATTATTGTAGGTAATGATAACTTCTTTTAGAAGAGTGACTAAGTTCGCAAGGTAGTAGGCCAGACCATTGTTAATGGGGATTACACCGAATGCCAAGCAGTTTTACCTGTTGGCTCCCATTTCAATGAAGCCTATGGTGTGAATGCATTGTCATACTCGCTAGGAGCCGGGTACTGATAAGTTAAAAACACCCTCATGTCCGGAAGTGAAGACGGAGAAGAACTCAACGCCTTGATCTCAGTCAAGGTCTCGGATAAGAACAAGACGTCTGCCGTGAAAGCAGAGTTCGAGGCCACCCTAGGCACACCCGCTCTCTTTGGAGAATTCAAGGATAAAGCTAACGCCGGTAAAGATGAGATCAGAAACCCGACCAAGAAGACCGTCACTATCAATTGGAGCGGTGGCGGGCGGATAAAGGGCAATGACGCCATCTGGGATCTAAATAACCTCACAGTGGCAACTTGCACCTTTCCAGATCTTATGGCTCAATGTGTGCCAATGATCCGTGCATTCTCTCCAAGACTACCATGACCCAGGTTGACATCACCACCTTTCCCAGCCTCGCAAAGAATTATCAGCGAGAAGAAAAATCTGTGAGCTCTCGAAGCTTTACTTAGCCCCTTCCTGTACGATCCTTTTCCGCCACCCTCCAAGAGAAGCCTGCAGCTAAGTGCTCTTAGTCGTCACTTTGCAGGCCGCTTGGACGGACGATGCCGAGTCCAATCTCAACCTCAAGAATCTTGTCATTCTCAGCAAGACAGATGAAGATCCCAAGTTGGAGTAGTGGCTGTAAAACTGCATGGATAGCTCACACTCACGGGCGCTATTCCCAGCCCTGACAAGCTCCCTCGGCCGTCACAAGATCACGTCCAACGAGTGGGAGATACATGGAGTGGATTTGATGGCCCCGGAAAGGGCACCATTCTCCCAAGCGGGCCGACCGCATTGACAAATATTGTGTTCTTTGCTATAGTTGAAGCCCGGCCCTTGATGGGATAACTGAGCCAAGAGATGGTCAAATGTGATACCCATATTGACATGAAGTAGGTACCGAACGAGGTAGCCATTTGGGTCAAGAGCGATCTGTCTGTGGTCTCGAGGTCTACTACACCAACGGATCAGAGCTTGTCCATGGCAAATGTGAGGGATATGCTTCCAAGAGTTTTCACATCACCAGCGGCAACTTCCAATCTATCTACCAGCTAGTTCTCAAATCTGCAGAGGCACTAAAATCCCAGGTGAGAGTCACCAGTCTACAATCAACTTTGAGCAGCAGCCACAGTGAGTAGTTCGGTTTCTGGAGATCTACAACTCCCTATAGAGGAGGCTCTCTAGCACTTGGAGGTATTTGAGGTCGCAATGATCCCGAGGCCCATGAGCAGCCAACAGCAACAACCACCTAGCCTTCAATTCCAACTGGTAGCCGTGTTAGTTCGAAGTACGAGATGTTCATGGGTCGTCCTCTCCCTGAGGATGCAATCACCACAGCAAATGTCTACGAAAGAAAGGCTAGCAACCACTGCATCTTCATTAGCGTCGAGGAAATCGACAAGGAAAGGGTCGAATACTTCAACGACCTCGGATCTCTCAGGGATAGACACCAAGTAGAATCAGTCAAATTCCATCTAGGCCCGAGACGTCACCCAGCCGGGGACATCACAAGATACCTCAACCACACAACGATGCGGCGTGGCTTCTTTAAGGCATCGGGCCAATGGATAGGCAAAGAGAAGCAATAAGTAGAGGTCAAGCTTACCCTGGTCAGGCGGGAGAATGGGAACAAGGTTGTGGACTTTGCTGGCGTGCGCGGCATTCTAACAGAGGAAGAGAAGGAGTGGAATGCTAAGACTGGCGAACCTGGTTGGGTTTTGGGGACACCACTTCCAGGACCATTCAGCATTTACTCATCTTAGCACGATCTGTTATAGGAGCGACCAGGCTACTGCTACGAATGGAAGTGGAAAAGACAGTAACTTCGCTTCTCGTGGGCCAAAAGATCTATTGTGCATATCGATAATGACAGCAGTTATGAACGTAATTACCGCATTGACAGCAGGGAGTCTCTTGGCTTAATACTTGTGAAATA
This sequence comes from Fusarium falciforme, assembly GCF_026873545.1. Taxonomy (NCBI): domain Eukaryota; kingdom Fungi; phylum Ascomycota; class Sordariomycetes; order Hypocreales; family Nectriaceae; genus Fusarium; species Fusarium falciforme. The sequence goes on from NC_070554.1 coordinate 558,530, forward strand.
TCCCCTCATTAGCTCATTTCTGCAAATACTTGCTGAGCGATGATTTAATCATCGTGTCCCGTAGTGATGTATCTTCACTATGACTACTCTCTTTTCGCTCGTAAAGTTTCCAAGCTTCTCCAGACACCTCGACAGTCAATCGGAAACACATTAGTGTCTACTTGTGTGCGCGTCAGCACGGATGAACATCACATCAGGTTGTATCAACAGCACACCATGCAAAAACTACCCTGTCACACCTGCCCAATAGCCCCAGGATGGTGCGTCGATAGCGCGATGGGGCATGCAGTCCTCCAGCCTCGGTAGACAACGGCGCAGCTGATCGCCACCTGTGGGCGCACCAGGCCCGGCTAGGCCGCTTCTCTTGGCGTCGGTCGAGACCTCAGCCAGCCACGGGCTTGGACAACATGTGCATGGTCGCCGACTTGATCTACTCTGCTCCTCTCTCTGCCCGGAACTCCCCGCATAAATTTAGCGCTGTTGGCGATAGCTAGCTATCTAGTTAGGAAGTGCTGTGATACACGTCTGTCCTGTAACTTGGGCTTCTAATGAAGCAGGGGGGATTTTCTAAGCAAGCCAAACTTGTCTTTGGGTCAATATGCCATTGTCTCCTTCTGGAGTTTGAAATTGTCAATACAGATAACGTCGACACCGAAAAGAGAAATGGGTGGTGGAAGCCATGACCAATGAAATGATCATCTCAAATGATAAGCGTGAAGCCATTATCCCCGACTTTTGCAAAGAGCACCGTCCCTCATAACAAGCCACGGGGGGCAATCCCGCACCCATGCTTACAACTAACCCCGTAAACCCCGGATCCAGAAGGAGGGAGACACAGTACCCTCTATTGGTTTTTTAAGCTGAACAAAAACCTGATTGTTAAGGCGTTTCTCTAGAGCTCCCGGTCCGAAGATACAGAAAGATTGGCTGTCACTGGTTTTGTGTTCCATGAATGTTGCTGATCCGTCTTGCTGAGGGGTGCCCCGCTCCTCCCGCTAGGTACGCGTTTGCAAGCGTCAACAATCAAGCCGACAGCCGAGCTCTCGAGCTTAAGCTAGAAAAGTCCTAATTTGCCACCTACTCTTCAGCAGGCAGGAACAATGTCGCATCAGTGCTCTCCATCCTTTTCTCAGTTGGAAGCAATCTTCAGGACTCCAAAGAAACAAAGTCAACAAAACTCCATGAACTGTGGACAAGTCAGTGGGAACAAAAACATGGCGCTAGTGCCCAAGGGCTTCTCCGTCACGGTCATGCTCTCCTCGGTCTTGTCTAACACCGTCATCCAAAAGAATGGATTGCCTGTGTCCAGTTGGGTCGTGGAGGATGAGGCTTTGAAGGATTAGATGCAACAATATGGAATGGAGAGATCTCGGGACCTTCAACAATCCCGAGCACAGCCACGAGTGGCCTCGAGCAACAGATTCCACGTCGACGAAGCCCTGAGTTCGCTAGCCGATTTCCTTTCTCACTCGCTATCCATGGTGACAATGCGTTTGAAAGAGCTAATATATATGAGTGCTAGGACAGATGTGTCTCCGGAGGAAGCGGAAAGATCGCAGGACAATTACATGTCTATGGTCAAATGGATTTTTCCCAGCCACGGAAGCTGAATGTCCAAATGATGCTCATCGACGAGGTTTCCAACCTGAATTTCAAACCAGACGGTCGAGACATTTCTCGTTTCGATCATGGCGAGGCGAATTCAATCCCGTTTGAGACTTGTGAGAAGGAAATAAGGGGCTGTGGAGTAAAGCGCCCATGTCGCTATATCATCTTATGATATGGAATTTATGCGAACAGCTAATCTTCTTTTCCTGGGGTAGCATTCCATCGATATTGATTGGAATATTGGTAGCTGGGCGCCCAAAGATATTATTTTCTTGGGAGATTTCATCAAGAATTAGAGATCGAACGTGGAGACTGATGGGAGGGTAAGGATGTGCTTCTCGGGCTGGGTATTTAGGGACAGACTCCCTCACGGGGCGCGGCAAGGGTAAGGATAATCAGAGGGTAAGATCGGGAAGAGTCTGAGTAATCAAAGGCTAATAAACATGAACAAGACGAAGAGTATCTAATTCGAAGAGGATCACAGCATTGTATTTCAAGCTGTTGTGGTATTGGAACATGTGTCCTTTGCGAAATGCTAACGGTTGTCTCCGGCTGAGCAGTGAATTGCCCTGTCACTTGAAAACACACAGAACTCATTCAGGTGTTTCTCCCGGCCTCAATATTCAGCTGGGTTTGTCAACTCCCGAGGTAACTTGATAAGATTAATAAATTGAAATATTAAGCTAGCTTTGATTAAACTCTATGGCCTTGTTAGAGTGAACTCTCAATAACCGAGCTAGACCGTGTTCTGTAATGCTGCGCCTCGCGGTCCGCTGTTCCGAATTAGAGTGTCCAGGTTAGCAAAAAAACCACGGTTTGCAATCAGTTACTTCTACCGGTCGCGCGCAGCCTGTGAGACAAGACTCACCTTGGCAGCTCCTCTAAGCTATTCTCTTCTCTTTAGGCAGCTCGCATTCATTCCCGTTGGTGGCGCCTTTTGTTGACTGGCTGAAATTAAAGGGTAGCCAACCATCCTCGCGAATGCCCTCATAGGGTAGGATACGACCCCAACGCCACCTGTTTCGAGGTAGGATTGGTTCGCTCGCAAGCGAACGAGCAGGTTTGTGAATCCTTTTTAGGTCTTATCCAGCGCGACCAATTAATAGGGCAATGCTTTTGGGCGGCCGCTTTTGTATGCATGGACATTCACTGAATTGTCATGGATGCTTTGGCCTGCAGATTTGGTGCTGATTTAAGCATGCGTGTCTGACAAAAGTATTTGTGATCCGTTGTGATGATGTGCCTTGAATCGGTAAAACACACACCATCGCGTCATGTACTGTATGCAAGTTCCAGTGAGGCCCTCAACCATGGAGCCGTAAAAGAAAACTCTGTCGATCCCTCAAGATCTGTCCGATCGGCGCTAACCTGACACTTCTGCTGCCCCCTCTGGGCCAAGATCTTCGCAATTCCAAGTGAGACAGACAATCCAAAAGCCCGATTACTGAGCCTGTGAGCTTACGTGTGAAACCCATGCTTCACTCACAAGGGTCATCTGGACCCCTGAACCATTCGATTTCGCTACCGCTACGTATTAAGCTCGGACTCATCTGGTGACAGCACCACACATCTTGGCCGGAGCACCTTGATTCTTGGTATAACTTGATTCGTGGACGCCGTGCGCCGGCAGTCTTGGCATACCTTGTGAGTGTGGCACTCCCGGAACAGCTCTCCTATGAGATGGACACGCCTGGTGTGATTACGAGGGTGAAAAAAAAAGGCGTAAAAAAAAAATAACGCTTTCAGCTCCACCGTTTATCCTGGCATGTTTCAGCGGACCCCCCTTGCTTAGCCCATGTCGCAACAAGGAGCACCAATGGGGGGGAGTGATTATGCAGAGTAACAGCAGCGTAACAGCGAGCATTGGGATCATCGCGGGTGTTGAAGTTTGTAATGTTTCAGTGAATCATGCTTTTAGTAACAGTCTATTAATGAATACGCACCGGACAGTGTCACCTTCGGCCAAAAGGGGCCACGTGTTTTGTATGGAATCACCCTTGTCGGGCGGCGTTATTGGCACATGATGATGGCCACCTGCAAACGCGTACCAACCCCGCTGGGGCGCTATAAGCGATTGGCCATAGGAGGCAATGTGTGAGATAGTGGTGTGCCCGTCGGCCAATCACGCTTTGCACCAGTCTATCGGGCCTCGGGCTGAGTGGTATAAGGAGACCGTGTCTACCGCAAATGAGTTGAGTCATGTTTTTCTTTTTTAATTTTTGGCTTCTGGACTCTGTTCAAGCATCATCTCAAGCAGTAACCTGCTCAGAAAGGCGCCGTTCGTCGTCGCTGTTTATCGCCGCCAAGATGCCCCCTAAAAGAAGATTCGCGTCGCGTTCCAGCAATCTCGTTCCGGAGAGGCCGTCCAAAAAGCTCCGCCTCTCATCTCCGCCAATGTCTCCCGCCTCGTCAAAGATTTCCCCCAAGAATCTAAAGTTGAAGCGATCGCGAGTTTCGCCAAGCCCGTCGGTGAAATCTGAACAGTCGCAAACAGAGAGAATAGAGGATACCATTATTTGCGCGCCGATTGAAGTGAGTATGAAAGGATGGATCTCATTGAATTTGCCTGACATTAGAAATCAGTGGGCGCCGATTATCGAGGATGAAGATGAGCTGGACGTGGAGGAAGAGGAGCAGCAGCTGACACTGCGATCAATACCATTTGACGAGGTTTTTCAGAATGAATCAGTCAAGCGCATCATTACTCAGTTCCCAAAAGGCCACGGATCCTGGTATATTCTCCGATGCGAGGAGCATGACGTTGACTTCAAGACTCACCCTCTACGAGCTGCCTCGGCGCATTTGAGGAGCCGACAGCACGGTCGCCTGCAAGACACGACCGGACCAGCCGTCATCGAGCATTTCGGCACCAAGGTTTTGAACTGCAATGAGGAACTTGCGCAGAAGAACAATGCAGCCGCCTTGAAGTTTAAACCCGCCATTAAGCAAGAGGAAACCCGACACGTGGATGAGTTTGTACCAGCACAGTTTGCACCAAGAGAGTCAGTGTCAAAGGAACCAACACCAGAGGCGGTACCGGAAGAGTCGGTGCCAGAACAGCCACTACCGGAAGAGCCGGCATCAGAGGCTGTACCGGAAGCAGTACCGGGAACAATATCGGAAGCGGCGCCGGAAGTGTCAGTACCACAGGAGCCAGCACCAGAAGAATCAACACAACAAGAATCGACTCCAGAACTGGTGCCAGAAGAGACCACCCCGCGCCACAAGAAGCGAAAACCGTCATCAACACCGTGCGATGTGGAAGACGAGGTACCACCCACAAAGGACGAACCGATGGAGGAATCGAGCCATGACCCGATAATAAGCCCGACACCAGGCATCGTGTATCTGGCCTACCGAGAATCAACAAAAACTTGGCTTCCCGCTCTCATTTTGCCCCGGAATAACCTCCACAAGGTCGGCTTGTCAACAACACTGGAATCACTGGGTCTGGTAGAAAGCGTACCCAAGTGCTATGTCTACGACCCGGGGACGAAATGCTTGGAATGGAAGGCGCAGTACGAAGATGGTGGTGCTCTTGTTGCTCAACGGCAATTCCCAGTGGTTTACTTTGATGCGACGGGCTTCCCAAGCAAGGATGCTGCGGGATGGGTCGGCACTGGTGATTTGCAGGAACTGGACCTTTCTGATGCCTCTGCATCTCTCGAGCCTCATTTCTTATTGGCTAAAGATTTCGTTGCGAAGCGTCTGGGTACGACTGGAGACTGCAAGAACCTGAGCCCTCTTGCAATTCCAGATAGTAAGTTGAAAACCCGGTTCTGATTTTCAAGCAGCTAACAATTTCTAGCAGAAGCTGATTCCGAGATGCAATCATCGACACAAGCAAAACCGACAAAGATTGAAAGCCCCGTATTGATGATTTCTAACAACTTGCCGCCGAAGGCACCGGTCGTCGTATCTGTTATCCCAGAAAAGGAGGCCACTCCCCCAGTCGAAACACCAACAACGGAGCCCAGTCGCGAGGTTTCCGTGGAATCTGATTCGAAGCCCTCAGTCACTACTGAGTCTTTCTCAGAGCACGCTGATCCCAAGCCCATTGGCAGCCCTGAGCTCGTCCACAAGCCAGAGCTCATCAGCAATTCTGAATCTATCAACAACGCCGAGCCAGTCGCCAGCACTGATCCTATCGATGATTCTAGGCCCACCGACTCCGAACCCATTGAAATTTCTGAGCAGATCAGTGAACCTGAACCCATCAGCAACCCCGAGCGCGTCGGTAGCTCTGAGCTCATCAGCAAATCTGAACCTGTCGACGACACTGAGGCATCCAACAACCCCAAGTCTATTAGCAATGCCGAGCCCATCAACATTATCGAACACACCAACGAGCCTGAGCCGATCGGCAACTCTGAGCCTAACAACAACTTCGAGCTTATTAGCCGCCCAGAGGTCGTCAGCAAGCCCGAACCCATCAACAGACCCGAGTCTACCAGCGCTTTCAAGCCTCTCAACAGCCCCGAGCCCGCGAACATTTCCCATCAAGAGGTATCCATTGAGAACCAACCAAGCAGGCCTAGCGAGTCTCGGAGCTTTCATACCGAAGATGTGGCCATGGAGAACCAGTACACTTATTCACCTGCGAGTACCTACGTCGACCCCGTACCAACACCACCCGCATCAGAGATCCAATCTCATCAACACAGCGTTAAACGCGCCTTACTCAACCACATGTCAGCCGATCTTTTTCAACTCAAGACAAAGTCAACAACCCTCATCTTTCCTAAAGCCGTATTCGACCTGGAGACGCTGCAGTCAACACTGCCACCTATCCAATCACTTCCTAGCATGCAGGGCTATTCTCAGACTCTCCGACCCATTAGTGATCAGATGGGCTCTCCGGCCCCCAGTATTAGCCAGACACAATCGTTTCCATCTCAGAGCGCACCTTCGTCTGCGTACAACTCACCAGCACCGCAACATACACCAGTACCGCAGCATGCGCCAGCACCACAACACACACCTGCAGCCGTCCCCCAGGCTCCTGCCACAACAATAAAAAAGAAACCTGGCCCACGGAAACCAGTCCCTACACACAGACCTGTTCCTTCTCAAAGACCTGTCCCTACAGTGCCCACGCATAGGGCCTCCGCCACACCGAAACCTGCCACAGCGCAGAGAACTGCCATCGCAAAGAAACCTGCCGCTCCAAGGAGACCGGTCCCTACACAGAGACCTCTCGCTCCACACCGACCCGCCGCCGTAGAAGAAGCGGAGCCCCGATTCGGAGAGACACTCTATGGCGTTTCCGAGTATATTCTGCAGGGAGTTAGGAGATGGCTCAGGACTACTGAGAAGAACCCCAAGATCTCTGAATTTTGCTTTTCTGATGGACTCTATCGATGTCCTTGGTGTCACAAACGGTTTGCGCGAGCTGGAATTTTCACGGATCATTTGTCTTTGAAGCATGATGAGCGGCCTAAGCCGCCGGAGATTAGACCAGATCACAGATGATCTGCGGCTATAGGAGTTCAAGGAGTTCAGGACAGATATAAATATATTGTAATGAAATTTTATATGTTCACTTGCTCGTTTATTGTCTTGTTGACATGTTTTGCTGCTTGCTGCGGGCGTTTGATTTGAATGTGAGTGACGGACCAGTAGGGAGACGTGTTTTCATAACTTGCAAGACTACAACCTAGTACCCCTAGAAATAGCCTTTCCTAGCGTAAATCCTTTCTCGAAATAGTAAAGAAACATGGACCAGCTTCAACCCCCAAAGCGCATTTCGGGCCTCGGGTTGGTGTTGACCGAGATCCACATCACAACAGGTCATAACCCCCGCATAAAGTCTGTTGTTCTGGCCACTTCTTTACTTGAAACAATCCTTCTTCATTCACTTTGATAAAAACGCACGATGCTCGAATCTGACCAGCACTGGCCCCTCTGGGGAGAGGGTTCCCTTGAAGGAGCCTTTGAACTCGAAACACCAGGAGGCAAGACCGACAATGCAGTCGTCACCAGTGTCGAGAAACCTTTTCTCTTTGGATACCGCCCCGAGAAGGCTAATGGACGAGGAGTTCTTATTCTTGGAGGAGGAGGCTACGTTCAGCTCATGGTTGGGCGTGAAGGTATTGCGGTGGCAAAGTGGCTGAACAGTCTTGGCTTCTACGCCTTCGTTCTCGTCCACCGATTTCCAAACGCCGATACTGGTGCCCCAGCACCTTTGGATGACGCGAGACGCGCATTGAAGTTGATTAAGGAGAGTGGGCATGCTCCTCAAGGACTGGGAATATGCGGCCTTTCTTCTGGTGGCCACCTTGGAGCCGCTCTCTTGGCCGATTACCCACAAGCATGGACTCCCCCCGACCCCGAGATTCCTCGACCTGATTTTGCAATTCTCGGATACGGACCAATCTCTACCAATGCAGTTGGCCGCACAATCATTGCCGACAAGCCGCCTCTGCCGCCGGTGGAGAAGCAATCTCTCTACGACATTGTACAGCCAGACGTGCAGATCAAGTCTCCGGCTCCACCGACATTTATCGTCTACTCCAACAACGACCCAGTTGTCCCTGTTGTTAACGCCTACCGGCTTGCTGAGGGAATCACCAACGGTGGAGGATCTGTGGAGCTTCATATCTTTGCTGACGCTCCTCACGGATTTGCGCTTGACACCCAGAATCTTCCCGTTTCCAAGTGGCCATCGATGTGTGAGGCATGGCTTAGGCAGCATGGTTGGATACAATAGGCAAATGGTATTCATATTTGACGTATAAGGCGGTATTTTTCTTGTAAATTCATCATTTTTCTTCCTTTCCTTTTTTGGCTCGCTGCTGCTCTCACGAGAGGCATCCGATATACAACGATGCCTAATCACCAAATAGCCATTGCAAGAACATGTTGAACACCCTCGGCATACGACCTTGGCTCCCGGTCCCTATCCGTGCCTCACGTCATGTAGTTACCCAAAACCTTCCCTGGATAGAATGCAACACCATCTACCATGGCATGAAGCTGTCACTATCTAGTTGAAGTGCGGACGCTTGCACACTACGTACCAGCTCAACACTTCCAGGCGTACACCAGAGAGGGGCGATCACAACACGACCCATCAAGCCAAGACCACGACCAAACTTGTCCCAGATGGAACGATCTGATAACGCGTCATCCAGAAAACGTGCCCCCGAAGGTTTGGCTGACCAAGTCACCTCTATTTAGACACAACAACCGATGAGGCAAAAAAATAACAGACAAGGAGAGTTTCTTGACGAGTTAGAGCGCGCCCTATCAAGCCAGATGATCCAAATGCCGGATTCTTCGACGGTTGACGGGATTCGGTAAAGTGATCCCAAGCTGTACTTTTCGAATTCCAGCGCGCTTGGGCGGCGATATACTGGAGTAATCGGAATCACATCTGCACGATTAAAATGTTCTCTTATATAAGATAAAGTGTTAAAAACTTGCATCAGAACTGTGCTCGCCATGATTGTTATTGCCAGAGTGCAAATGATATAGTCGATGCGGCCATAGCTGCTGCTGTCTTGAGTATCCCCAAAGGGAGTCAAGTCTCGACGAACTGGAGTGCCGTGGAAGCTAGGCGGAGCTGGCAGGCTAAGATTTGCCGCATCTGGACATTCTGGACTCAAATAATGCGTTGCCTAGGAGCTCACATTAGAGAGACCTTGGTTTGGCTGCAGAGCGTGCATAGCTCACCTCTTCCATGCATAGGAGAGTAAAATCCTTGTGTGCTGTCCACTTAGCGTATTGGCCTGCTTTGAAAGATGTACAAAATGCCAGAACAGCAAACAAAAGCGAGGCAGCAGTGCAGATGGTTGCCCAGAATCGCCAGCTTTTAAGCACTAGAAAACGATCTGCTAGTTGCTTTACTCCAGCCTTTGCCGTAGACAAGGATGTAAGGGTCGTAGGAAAAGCCTGGATAAGATCAATGAATGTTGTTCCGATAGCTGCTGCTTTGCTTCCTAGGCCCACTGTGACTGTTAGCTTTGAAAGTGGATTGAAAATTCGTAAAGCTCCTGGGGGGCAACAGACTGAGGGAAGGCTGAAGCCTCGCAAGCAGTGCGACCACTATATTCATCAAGGACATTTCGACACTTGGTACTTCGCATTAATCTGGTTACTTCACAAACAAGCGGTGTAACAACTGGAGAAAGAAATATAGTCACGGAGTTGTATTGTACCACGTGATTAGGGTTTTCACTGCGAATGCTGGTTTATTGTGCCGGCCTGCCTCGTTCGAGAGGAAGTGCCGATTCTCTCTGGGCCCTTCTATTGGCCTAAACCCTGGACGCCTCTGGGTATTTATCATCATCGCCAACACCATATTGCCTGGTCAGAGCACGGGATGGGGACTAACTGGAGAGGAACCTCTCAATCTCGCTAGCAACAAAGTTGTTGTCCTCCTCAAGAGCCCATTCTCCACCAGCCAGATGCCCCCAAACACTCTCAATAACCTTCAGTTCCCCAAATCTTAGGTGCTTCACTTCCTCCTCACTGTCTTCTGGAGGAAAGTACAAATCAGTTCGGCTTGGCATTAACAGAACCTTGGCTTTGATGCTTGCTAGCGCGGAAGGAAGATGACGCTTGACCGGCCCGTGGTCGGAGATGTCGCCTCCTCTCCAAGTGTTGACCAAATGCATCAGATCGCGAGCATCCCACTTTCCCATGGCGTTGTCCCAGACCTTGACAAGGTAGTCCTCGACTGTCTCACAACCAAGTCGCTTCCATTGTTCCTTGCGGAACCAAGCCGAGCTTAGAGCCCAAGTTGAGTACACGCGTGCAAAGGCTCTTGTCCCGCGGACTGCGGGTTCGGTGTAAAGCCCATCATGCCAGTCGACGCTGGCCTCAAGTGCAGCAATTGGCCCTTCGAGAAAAGACTTATTGTGCCAGCTGGTTCTCGCTGAGCTGGCAAGGACAACAACGCGCTGCACACAGTCGGGATAGAGGATGGCAAAGTAGTAGGCCTGAGTGCCGCCCATGGAGAAGCCAATGTAGGCGGCCAACTTCTCGATACCCAAAGCTTTGAGCAACTTGTATTGAAGATGGATGTTGTCCTCATAAGAAGTTTGCGGGAACTTGGTAGGCTCGGGGGCATTTGACGGTGACGAGGATTCGCTACCACCAAGAAGACCAACAACGATGACAAAATAGTCTTTCAGGACAGAATCATCACTTCCGTATAAGAATGCCAATGTCGTCTCAATTTTGCCGGAAAAGCAGGTCGGGATTAGTATGGCGGGGTTGTTAGGTGAACCATAGGTGCGGTAAGCCAACGTGAGAGAGCCGTTGGAAGACGGAGGCCCAGCGTCGAGTTTTGGCTGGCCATCAGCAGTAAAGAAGCGCGTTGTATATGCCATGGTTGTTGAAATTTGTAGCCAATGGCGGTGAGTTCCTCGTGGTGGCCTCGGCTGATGAAGGTTAACACATTGCGAAAGCAGTCAATTTATAGCAGAACATTGGACATACAATAACGATGTTATTCCCACCCAAAACCTCTTCTTGTACTATGCAAACAGGCTCAAACTGTGACGCTGACAAACTTTGCTGACATATCTGCCTCGAAGTCTCAGCTGACAAACCTGTGAGGTTCACATTTAACGTTGACGATGTGTCAGAGGCCCATCGACTACAACATCTCCACCTGGATATGTACAGGTCCAAGAAATTGCTGCACCTAGGCTCTCAGCGTAGCCCATATCAGGTCAGAAAAAAACCACAAACCTTCCAAAATCACCCGTCGAGAGCTCAATCCCACTCTGTCCAAACGCTTGGCACAACTTATTTATCCTCCCCAGCCCCATGCAAGCTTGTTGACGCCAGTCAAAAACTTCCCACTCCTGCTCAATCCCATCAATTGACACATGCTTTAGCAACGTAAATCCTTGGCTTGCCACCCCAGAGAGCTCAAGCATATCATCGAAAATGATGCTGCCTGGGCGTGTCACTTCAAGCTCAGTGATCGAAGTCGGAAGCATGTCGGAGATCTTGATAGGAAGACCTGTCCGCGGTCACTCTGTCTCACTGAACAGGGACAACCCCTCAACACAGAATTTTTGCAGTTTCTTCAGCTCTGCAAGACCGCCGCCCGGTTGGTCTGTCGGACAAACTTCGCCCCCGTTTTGGCAGTTGGTAAAGTCAAGTGATAGAAACGGCAGGTCCTGGCAAACCAGCAAAGCTTCACTAATTTCCGACAGAGATGCGGATGAATAGTCATCGTCTGACTCGTAAGTGAATGCTTCTAGCCTGGGGAATAGACCCAAAAGTACAGTAACCCCTTCGGGGCCTAACATACTGCGTTCGAACCATATCTCTTTGACGCCTTCATGTATCGGTGGTCGAGGTCCCTCCCACTCAGCAGGGAAAATGTCAAGACCCCCAAGACGCTCCAGAGCTGGAGCCGCAATGAGTATAGACGCAATGACCCTGCTTGCGAGTGACTCCTCTGCGTCCCAGTTCTTAACAACCAGTTCCTTCAGTCGTGGGAGTGACCCGGGCTCACAAGAAGGAAATTTGCAATCTTCATTTAATTCGAGATGTAGAGTTTGAAGGCTGGTGCCAAAGGGGAAAACAAGGGTAGTGAACAATGTATTGGCGTCGTACTTGATGTCGACGCGTTTTCCGCGGCTCGGGGGATCATGATACCTGCCATATTCTTGAGTGTGACGCAAGACCATCCTCTCTCCGACATGTCCAATATGTGTTAGGAGACGGACGGTTCGTGAAATGGCTCCGATTTGGTCACAGGTCATGTCAAATGCGGACAGCTCGTTGATGTACTGGGCGAGGTCTGGACGCTCAACGAGAGTTCGGAGTAGCGGTTTGTATACTGCGGGCGCGCGTACGCAAGGATAATGATACAGGCACGGCTGAGCAATGTGTCGTAGAGCCGTACACGCCTGCGTTATAGCAGACAATGCCGCGATCCTGAACCTGGCTTTGTCCATGACAAAAGCCTTGGCCCCTTTGAAACATGACTCGTGCTGTTCCTGGGCTCACCAGGCTCATCAGGCTCAACGGGCTCACCGGTGCAATGACGGCAGAGATTTGAACATATGATATGTAAAATATCCAGAGGAAAGTCTAGAAGATGGACCATTTTGACAGCGTTGAAATAGATGGCCTGATGCAAAGTTTGAGGGTTGAAAAACTAAAGGCATCACTCTCATTGTGGGTGGTTTCGATCAATCATTACGCGTTGTGCTCAACACAAAGCCGAGCAGGCCAGTCATGGATTGACGATCCCAGTCCAGCTTTGCAACCCCCTTAACACGTCTCTCATTAAGGCGAGGAATATATTGAAAACGACTGGTCGAAGAGCCCAGTAAGGTGGAATGAAGCTCGAGAAACATCTATGACAATCGTGTACCAAATCCTCCAGGAAACACAGCATGCACATTCAACTCTTCACAGAGCTCCATTTCAAGCAACCAGTGCATCCACATTGGCTCCCACAGTTGCCGGTTCAACATCAATAGTATTGTAATCAGCCGATGTGAGGTAGTACCAGCCAAGACCACTCTCCTTCATGGTTTCCACATACTCATTGATCAGTCCTCGGTTGGCCTCTTTGCCATCCACAGACGTCCCAGTGAACCTATTCAATATGACGGCGGCCTTTGACTCGTAACCAGCGGGAATGCTGTTGCTCAAAGTCTTCTGGCTCTCGTATGGCGGGCCATCGGCGCAGTTGAGGCAGCTTTCAAAGGCGATGACGACATCGCAGATACTGTAGTACTCGGCCTCTGCCCTGCTACCAAAGTTGCAAATCGTCGTAATACTGTTGCTGAAGGCATTACGAGCAAAGGTGATGGCCTCATTGAGGTAGTCAAAGTTGGCGCTGCTCTCATCAAAGAAGATGCCGTCCACGCCAACATCAGCAGTAGCGTATGTTCCCCAGTTGCTCCAGGTAGTGATGTTGGCCTTGAGCTCATCGAGAGGCGCCTGACCATAGTTGGTACGAACGTAACCAATGGTCTTGACGTTGGAGTAGCTGTTGAGCTTGGATGTGCCGTCAATGTAGTTGACGTCGTCGTTGCCGGGCTTGCCAGAAGCGCCGGGACCGTTCAACGGATCGACAACGGCCAACCATGGGATGTTGGCATTTGATGATATAAATTCAAACACAGGATTCCAGTTGACAGCGCCATCGCCAGCATCTTGGGAAGGATAGACGTAAAGGGGAAGTAGGATGCCGGTGGCGGCGGCAGATATCGCCTGGCCTACAAGAAGGCCTACAGTAGTTGAGAAGCGCATATCGAGATCGTGAGGGCGATACCAGTATCCGAATACCTGCCTTCACATTGCTTCAGTCCTAATATCTTTATATGAGGATCGAATAGCGTCGTACGTTCGTCAACATAAGCGCTAGTGGTGAAACGAAGCTGCCTGACCAAGGCAAGGGTTCTTCCACTGAATTACACAGGGATTACGATCCGGAGGATCATCATGTCAATAAATTCCTGACATACTTCGCTTGGTTAGGTAGGCCATGTTTTCTTTCATCCACATGTTTCCGACGTAGCCGATTTGGCGACAAGTCTTGACCTCGTGGTGGAGCGATTCAGGGTCACAATGAAGAGGTATATGAAGAAAGGGGAGGGTCCCATCTGCATGATCAGAGAGTCTTGAAACAAAAATTAGACATGATGAGGGAAAAAGATGAAACGAGGGAGAGCAGCTTCGTGTTGGTGGCGTCGACTCAAGCCAACTCCTGGGATATTTGAAGGATCACGGGCCTGCTCACTAACGCTCTGGCCCTCGTCAGAAGTGTCCGTCTCATCCGACTTGATCTACCATTACCTTTCTCATAATCCGACGACTGAGCATAAGAATGGGCACTCAAGACAAATCTCCGTCGGGGTTTGGGTCGCGGTATTTACTGTCAAACCCCCTTCATCTTCACTTCTGCCTCAACGAGAGTAGCATCCTTCCAGCCGAAACCCTGGCAAACTCTCACGCGAAAATTACGCATCTCGGCTTCCCAGAAATGATCGGGTATCTATTTGTACCTGCAGTGTCCATAAATACCACATGAAACATTTTCTCCCGCTACCACATTGTGCTGTCTGTCAAACTCGCAGATTGCGCATATTCAGGCTTGCGACCACAGACGACATAAAACTTTTGATACCCATGCATCCTCTCGTCTGCCAAATCTTTCCTCACATTGATGAGATCCACCTATCATGTGTTAGTAAGAGCTGACTTGGCCAGGTAGCTGGGGACATACCTCTATCTCTTCCTTTGTACGTCTCTTGAACCGGTGCAAGAGGCCGTAGCTGAGGGCTTGAAGTCCCTCCTCGATATTTGCATGCCATAGTTCCCCGAGCTTCTTGAGTCTTCGGTTCCTTGGCCACCCATTTACTGGAAGTTTATACACCTTCTCTTCCACATCGACGAACCCTGCCTCTATGAACCACTGCTTCAAATTGGCAGCTAACGGCAAGGGACGATCTGCAGCGTAACTGGCATCTACTATGTCGTCGCACCATCGCTTAAAGGCATTTGCGTTGGTGACAGTCTCGTCGTCGCATTCCAAGAGACCCATGAGCTCTTGGCACTCCATCCATCCGCCTGGTCGTAGATGGTCAAAGGCTGGCTTGATGACTTGGGTTCCCATGTCGGACCAACAACCCATAGTCACTCTTGTGTGTATCAAGTCAAAGTCGCACCAGTCCCTACCGTTGGGCCACTCGTCAGTTCTGTCTCGTCAGATTAGCGACTTCCACTGTCGAAAGATTGTTACTTGTTACTCACGCGTCATCAACAATAAACTCGACATTAGGTGGGACTAGGTCGCTTTGAATGGGCGACAAGTCAGTGCCGACGATGCGAGCCTCGGGATATTCATCACCCATGTCAATGGCCCAAGAACCTGAGCCTGTGGCGATGTCGAGGACTTTTTGAGGGGGGTTCTCCTGGGAAAATGGGGACAGATAGGCCCTGCCGTCAAGTAAAATCTTTAGGATGTCGTATTGCGCGTCTTGTCGTTCAACTTCAAGCGCGTCGTTGGGATAGTGGTACGCTACAACGTTAGCGTTCCTCTCGCTCAGGTTTGAACCAGGGGGGAGAACTTACAGCCGGCACGATAAGCATGGTAGGTTCGTCCATTTTCCTTGTGAAACTCGTATATGCTTTCTGCTATGGACGCGGTGTCTCTGCGAAATATGAGCAGCTGGACTGGCTGGAGGACCACCAGACCTACAATGTGAAGTGTGTTCGGGGATTCGACTGTGTCAAGTAAGCACAGGTCAAACATCGGTCGGAATACTCATTATAAACTCACGTCAATCTCAATCTTTGACGCATAGTCAAGATAAGACTCGAAGCTAAACTTGTAGTCGGAAAGACTGTCTCTTGGTGTCGTTGAGCTGGATGCTGGATCGTTCGAGTCCATGGTGGGGAATCGTCAGGCCTCAAGACCCAACCCAAAGCGGAAAGGGTGGTGTAAAGCCCTCGGCTAGGCCGGAGTAGGTAGAGAGTGTGAAAAGGGGTCTGTTGGTGATGTTTACGAGGACAAAACACGAGTGGAACTGGCGATACCGACAGTCTGGTTCTGGCTCTGGGGACGCACAAAGTTAAGGGAGGTTGCATGAGGTAAATTCTGACACAGGGCGACCCAGACTGTTGGGACGCTGATGGAGAAAGAGGGGTCGTTCGATGTTTGGTTCGTGAACTAAGCAGGGAGACGGGGTTTTTATTGGGTGGTTGATTGCATTCCATGGGGCAAGCCATGGGCAAGGGCTTTGGGCTGGCGTGTGATGAGCCAAGGCGGTCAAGCTCGAGGTGTGTCGGAGGCGTAGAAACTCTATTCATGGGTTCTTCTCATGTTCTCGACACTTTGTCGACGGCTCTAAAGACGGCTCGTGCTCTTATCCCCGAGAATCTTGACCTCTGCCTTGATGCCGAGATGATCTGTCACCCAAGCCTTCTCAAACCCAAGCGCCACGATTTGGTTGCTTTCGTCTTCTCCGTCGGTCAACACATCTTCACCAAACCTCTCAAACTTGACCACGTCGGCGCCACCACAGAAGTAGACCTTGTCCATTCTCGAGCATCCAAACTTTTCTCTTAGCTTTGTCGCCGCCTGCTGACCCCAGGTGTAACCCTCATCAGTATCCTCTTTTCCGCCCAGCTCCAGGAATGCGTCCTTGAGACCGTTGTCCGTGTGCAGCGTGCGGTCAAATGGCTGGATTGCGTTGAAGTCTCCCGCAGCTAGGCCCGCATGGACCTTTTCTTCGTGTAAGTATTGTGCTACGAGCTGCATTTGAGGTGGACGGAAGGGCGGGTTAAAGACCATGGACTCAAGGTGTGTGTTGCACAGGCGGACCGTCTTGCCTTCGACAGACACATCCACGAAGAAGGCATCACGATCCATGCGCGTCTTGGAGTAATGCACACGGAAGGCGGCCGTGATGGGCAGACGCGAGTCAATGAGCGTGACCGTGCCATAATGATTTGTCGCCCAGTTGGTCGCATCCAGGTCTGTAAGATGGAATCGCTCCCGGATCCATGGAGTCGCGGCGATGATGGCCAAATCTGAGGGCGTGCACTCTTGGAGGAAGATGACGGGAGCCGTATTTGTCGGGTTGGAGCCTACCAGGCTGCCAAGGTAGGCGAGCGCTGGTTTCATTCGCGCTTCAGCAAAGGGAAGCATGAAATCAATGTTCCAGCTGTAGAGCGCGATGTCGTCAATTCCGCCATTTCCGGCCGTCTCCTCCGACGGAGTCTTTGCGACCCAAGCCGAAGTAGCCGAGTCAAATGTGTAGTAAGATTGCGCATGAGGCTCATCATCCTTCCATGGCACCCCGCTTTTCCGCAGTGTCGCGCTATCCTTCATAGCCTGACCAAAAAGAGCTTCCATGCTGTCTTTACCGTAACGAATTGAATTGTAGGTGTGCAACAAGGTCGCGAGCACTCGAAAGCCCAATGTTGATGGTGGCATTGCGAGAAAGTGGGGATGAGATCCTGCGCCGACGCTGACGACACGTGAGGCGTGAGTGGAGTTGATGGAATTTTATGTCCAAGGAAGAGTCGGAGTTTCGGAGATTCGAATTCCAGCGATGACCGTCAACTGATAGGGCTGGCCACCATCTTCAGCATGCTTCCAGCAAGGAAATAAATGCCACGGGTGATTAGGCAGACCGAGACCGCCGTGGTAAGGGCCTGTGCGACATCACGGTGATGGTCATTGACTCATAATGAGGCATTCGTCAAGCATCTGGTCGCAGTTCGCATTTAACATCAACTACTTCAGGCGCCATTCAGCGCTCAAATACTACCGAGTGCGACCCAGGCAGGTCTGTATACCCTGCTGTTTAAGCTACTACTTAGAAACTAGTTCGTGTTCCATGAAATGAAGAGCATACCAGATCGGGAATCATGTTGCGCTCCATGTCAGCGATAAGAAGCCTGGAGGTAATCAATCAGCCTGTCCACCGCAACAAAAAAGACACGAAAGGCGGTCGGAGAGCTTTAACCGGGCATATTCGCGGCTCAAGGCAGGGGACTAAATCCGCAACGGGGACATCTGGACTCTGGCTTCATTGAGGCACGAACGTGATCGTCAAGGGCATTGATCTTAACGATTTGAGTAATGTCGCAAGCAAGATCAGCGGGCAAAGAAGCCTCAGTGAGTCGATTAACATTGTCGCATCTTTCTCATATTTGTTCAAAGGCATTATCTAAACCACGGCCAGAGTCCCAATGTTTGTAACCCAAATCCAATGCCTATACTCCTCCAGAACCTGTCTTATACTCCGCTTCTCATACCGCGATAGATGAAACACCATCTGAATCGTCTTACGCCTGTCCTGAGCCATTTCAATAGAACTTTGGAGAATAAGTGTCTCCCCAGCTTTCCAAGAACCCATCCGTCCATCCAATGATGGCTCCCCGTACACCATAAGGTGTAAGCTCGCCAATACAGGTGTGATTGCTATTGCCTAGTCCTCGACCATGCTTGTATACCAGAACGCTTGGGCTCACATCTCTGGGCAAACGCTGTGACTGAAAAACTCCAACAACAATCAGAACCAGGAGTACGATATTTCCGGTAAACATGGTGAACCAAGGCCGCTTCATCTTGGCTCCTCTCCATCTCGTCGTTCCACTAACCAGTGTCATGATTGTGCAGTCAAATACTTGAAAGGCCAAGGATAGAGAGATGATGATGATGGATGCCTGCAGCCATGTGTACTGCTCGTATCCCTTGATGGTGATGCATCCAATGCCTTGACTTAGCGAGGGCGTGACATCGTACAGCTTGCAGTCAGACTCGACTGCGACGGCGGTAGCAAAGAAAGTTGAACACCATTGCGCTGTGACATGGTCGCTATGAAACCCTTTGATGGCCATGGCAAGGCCAAAGAGCTGGATAGAAAGAAGAAGTATACCCAGGACAAAGGACAGCAACGCAAGCCAAGCGCGGCCAACAAGCTCTGAACTTGGCGGCTCTCTATTGAGTTCAGTCCATGACGGGGGCAGTGGAGTAGCCGTTGCCGTTTTGCCAGACCCTAGTTGATCAGTGAATGGATTCCACCGCATGTTGTGAGATGTCATACCTTCAATCCTAACTTCCTCGCTCCCTACTACCGTGCTTGACGCTGTACTACTTCGGCGCGCACTGAGCGGCAAGAAGTTTGGCAGAGCCCTCACCAGAGGCCAAAACCCAGTGTCTTCGACGATAAGAAAGACGAGCTGCATCATAGCTCCAATGTCTAGGATGACAAAGATGGGCATCCACACGAGCACAGCCTCTGGTTCGATGCTACTAGTGTAGGCCTGAAGCTGGAACCACACCGTGGTGACGGCCAGGATGATGGACAGGGCCTGCACCCTCTCCCAACGGTGGACCCTGATCAAGGTGATTGGGAAATGGATGAGGAACCAGGCCAGCGTGTAGGGCCACGGAAGGATAGACCCAGCATCATCGGGCCTGATGTATGAAGCGTTTTTGGCGCAGTACTCGCCGTGGGCCAAAGATGCAGAAAAGTCCGCGATGGTCAGGCCCAGCTCTTCAGTTCCGACTTTTGTTGAGTTGCTGTTGCAAGTGTCTAGGATCATGATGTTGAAGCAAGTAGAACAATGCCTTGTATGCAGTATGCAGAAGAAAATGCCTTGGGGGATGCAGTTTTGTCACGGGGTTGCAAAGGCCTTTTATTCCCATCAGGTAGAGTTTGCTCAGTCTAGCAAGGACTTCTGGCCAAGAGCATAGGACGCACTGTTACCAGCCAGCGTAGCTCTTCACCTATTGGACACTTTCTATGGAAGATCTAAAGAGGAATGCCGCTGTGCAAGGACCTGCGCCATACAGGCAGCCACAACAGCCGTGATAGGTTTTCAATGTGCAAGCTGAAAAGCAGGGCGGCTCTCGGACACTATTGAATGAGGGGTATGCAGTTGCAGCAGCGCCATTCAAGCCGTCTAGACTCTTGTCAGGCAGAAACCACAGCTGTGCGTCTGCAGGGTGCTTGTTTGCTCGCCGTCAATTTGCGGAGGTTAGGTAAGGGAGTACCAGATGACCGCCAGGAACGCTTACCAATGTGGAATGGACTCTGTTCGTGGCGTTCATAAGGTAGAGAAATAGGGCTGTCGAAAAAACAAGGCTCTGTTGGCTGTATGTTCATCTTGTGTAACAATTACTTGATGTCGTGAAGCCAGCGTAGCTGGATCAGGAGCAGTCAGTATACAGCCTTGTCAATCACTCTCTCTGCTACTCCTTTCCCATCTTCATGAGCTCTCCTATTAAGACACATCGTTTTACCCTTGCTCGAGGTGATCACGACGCTCACGCGACCAGGCTCTGCATCAAGCCAACGAAGCAATAAGTTGACGTAACGCCAAGCTCAATCTGAGACCTAGAACGCAAGCCACGCATGAGAATGTGGCCAATATATCTTCAAATTGTAAAAATGGCTTAAAATTTGCCAGACACATAGTCCTTGTCTCCTGCATAGTTCCGGGTTTGGTGCCTGCTGGTCCGGCAAGGCGATCGTGGCTCAGACAAGCTTAAGCGATGCGGGGAAGAAGCTCCGAGGAGACAGCTGCGGCTCGTCCCTGATTCCATCTTCTAACCGCGCATATGCTATATCAAAGCTGCAAGCATGAGACAGTTCCGTGCTGTCTTCAGACTTTCTGGAATCAGCTTCGCCCGGTGGTGGCAAGATGTTCTCCAAGGTAGACACCACCTCTCAAAACTACCGGTCAGGGAAGTATCAAAGGTATCAAACACCCTCTCAGGCTCCCAACTCTCTCTTCACAGCCTGATTTACAGTGAGAATAAGGCTATCAAATCAGTTACTACAAAAACACTTCAGATTCGGCAGTTGTTGAGTGACCGGCCTCATCTGAGCCCTCGCTTAGAGCACAACGTTCCTACAGGAATTTAAAGCTCTAGTAGAGGCTTTGGCCGCTTAGGTCCTTTCCCCAACTCAACATCCAAAAATCCCTGACAGAGCCCAACTGCCATGTCTTCCACCTCCCTCTCACACGTGTTGTCGAATTTGTTGCTCGTCTCGTACAAAATCTCAAAAACCTCGCCTCCATCCTTCTCGGCATCGCCAAGCTTGCCGTCCTCACCAGTCAAGACGCGCACTCTGACGGTGTAGATCTCGGACCCGGTCCAGCTTCTGCAAAGATGGACGTCAATGATGCCTTTGTTATCTGGTCCACTGGCGGCAATGGCCCACTTATGCTCCATATCGGATGGTCGAAAGCCTCTGGGGAGTTTTGTCATGTCGGAGCCAGAGAGGCGGGCGTGCCAGGGCATGCTTTTCGGCTTTTTGATGCGCCGCATGTTGCTGATTGTGGCTATCTCCTCTGGGCCTTGTGGTGAATCGTCGACCTCGTAATCCAGGTGCTTTGATGAGCGGCGATTTATGATGCGTCTGATGAAGCGCGACATGATGTTTGCTGTATGATGAGAGTGATAAGACAAAGAAAAATGCCAAGCCAAGTCGTGAGGTGAAAGCCTGTTTTCTCATTTCAGCTGCGTGGCTTAGACTGCCCGTTAGTCATCGCTGGGATGGCTCGCAAAAAATGCTACCAATAGGAAGACCGTCGTTGGGCGTCAGCATGGAATGGGGCTACAGGATGGTAGGGCTGAGCAGGGCTGAGCTTCGGAAGAGGCTTTGCTCTTGGCTGATGAGTGTCAAGTGGGTATGTCTTCATTCTCCAAGTACAGTTTACAATCCAATCTGGTTTGGTTATCTAGAATCAGACTATTGATTCACTTTACACAGAGTCAATAGCGCATCCCAGGGTTTCGTGAGATAATCTATGGCGAAAGCGTTGGTTGTTTATTATGTTATCCATTGTGTCAAATTGCTTCGGAGACCCCAAAGCGGCACAAGTAACTTGATCATGTTATGACAGCAATGAGGTCGACCTCCTTGTTCAATTCGGTAGGGATTGCCCGATCTCAATAATTCCACTCGCCCAAATGCATTACTTGTGTCTAGCGTTCAAAAGAGGAGTAGTAAATGATGATGAGATGTTGCGTCCATAACCAGGCAAAAAGCTCGCCAAACTCTCAAGGGGCCACAGAGCCAAGACTTATTGAGCCTTTGCAACTCAAGACAGCTCCATGAAACACAGCCTTGACAACCCATGAGAGAGCTCGCAGGGTCTGCTTGAGCGTTCTGGACCCAATTTGCAACTCTGGTCTCCATCCAAGAGCGGGTCACCCGCCAACCATTCGGATGGCTTCCGTAGCTCAGTTGGTTAGAGCGTCGTACTAATACTTCAGTTTCCACTGTAATATCGGTAATGCGAAGGTCTCAGGTTCAAGCCCTGGCGGGAGCAAGTCTCTCTGTGCCCTCTGATGGTTTCTTTTTGCGGTTTTCAACTCGTGGCGGCCATAGGGTCGGTTAGTGATGCTTACCGTGGTGTTGAGGCTCTGGAGCAACATTGTCACTGCAATTGTGGAAAAGTCGGGGAGGGAGGGGTACTCGGTCATAGTGGCTTAAAAATCACAACTTGCAGTTTCTTTTTACAAGAGTGCACAAGTTGATTGGATTTGCTTGAATGCAGCTCCCAGCCCCAAGTTACAGTCAGGAAACAAGGCAATCGGAAACAGAACAATGTCATATCTCCCAGTATCGCCGTAGGGTAGGAAGCATGAAATCAAATGCCGAGTGTCATTCCAGCCACTGCTTCGGACTTCGAAACGAGGGTTTGGGGTCGGGAAATATCAGTCAACTCTAGAAGCTAGGAAGCTCAACTTTCAGGACATTAAAGCTAAGGCAAAGACATCTTTGAGCATTCTTAAAGAGCAGCCCGCCGCGGCCGGCAATACTGATGAGAAGTCACTGGGAAATAACTACATCCCTGTAGGGGTACTCTTCTGATTCCACTAAATTTTAAGCCTTCCCAGATTGCAAGTATTGCCTCCGAGCTATTCATCCTTGGCATATGAACCACATCCTTCAACAATGCGAGTAGCCCTCACTGCGCAGCCATGTTCTAGAGCACGAGATGGGCAAGTGCTTTGTCCCCGAGTGGGCACTCACGCATCCTACGGTTTATCGGACTCCACAGTCTTCCAGCCAACGAAGCTCTGCTTGAAGGAGACAAGTCAGCAAGCGCCATTTTTATTCTCAGTGCGTCTTCTGCAGTCTGGTTAGGAAGCTCCCTGTGGGTTGCCGGGACCCTCCTGGGGAAGAAGACGTCATGTCATTTATGATGTGCTTTTGCATCAATCAGTTCACCATCATGTTAGCGACATTATGAACGCCAAAGCCGCGAGCTAACATAAACCAAAACATACAGTTTAAATTCTGGGTACTCCTGTGTAAGCTGTGCCTGCTCAGGGAGGACTAAAAACAGCGGAATCACCTTTGAGTTTGTGCGATATTACTCCTGAGCTTGATATTCTCCGTTCTACTCCGATGGACAATTGCACGGTGAATATAGATGAAGGGGTTGACCTAGGAACTGTGTGACTTGACTTAGTCACATTCTTGTCTAGCATCTGTCATGAGGTGGTTCGATGGCAAAGTAACGGCGCCAACCTTAACCCCAGATCATCACGGTCCCGGCCGGGTCGACGGGTTGGATAAGGCACCACGACAATGTCAGCCCAGACATACGTAGCAGGAGCCGTCATGGCGCAGAGCACATAAGTATAGATTCGCACTGCCGTGCTTCGTTTCGTTTGCTGGACGACCACCATACCTCGCCCCTTACGCAATGCCTGTGATAACCAACGACATGCACCCCGACGCCCCCTCAAACGAGGGGGACAACTCACCCAACCAGGCCTTGGCCTTTTTTCCCGCCATACTCCTGGTGGCCGTAGTTTTGGCCGTCCTTCTCAGCCCCGCGTAGGTACACACAATCGCTGATACCGGTCCCCATTCGCTAAGAGATCAAGACTGCGCAAGTTCATTAGAAACTTCCGGCCCCCACATGATGACGAATTCTCCAGTACAGAGAGCTCTGGCTCATCTAGCAATGCCGACTCCGCCAGAAGAAGCCTGGACTCTATTGCTCCACCCAAGGCCTGCAACAAGATGAGGGAGCAGCTAGAAGCCAGGCCTAGACTCCCACCATGGGCGAGGTTGGGTTCACTCGTGATCTGGTGCGCTCACTTTTTGGTATACAGACCTGTTTGCCGAGACTGACAGATCCGCATAGCGCCATTTGCTTGGACACTATCGAGGATGACGACTTAGTCCGCCATCTACCCTGCGAGCATAATTTCCACTCAGATTGCATTTCCCGATGGTTCATGAGGAGGCACGACACATGTCCCATCTGCTCAATTCACTTAATGACACCGTCGCGTCAGCACGGCCGGACGGAGCAAGGGTGAGGGACTGACAAGGTAGATAGACAGATGTCCAGATTCTGAATGTTTCGAATGAGTTTATAGTTGATAATTGATGTTAATGTTCCATCCTTGGCCGATTTCTTTCTGTCTCGTAACCTGAAAATTCATGGGTTGTTCAGTATAATGCAATCAGATCAGACACGTCGTGGTAATCCGCCTACTGTGCCAAGTGGTCGGAACTGCCATATGTCCAGAAAGCTTCATTAACGTGATGGAGTGTTGACAAACATGGATCGTATTAAGCATCTGAAACCTGATATACCCGGGCTGTTGGAGTATTTTATCACAAGCGGCTGTCAGAATATGTAGTTGCTTATCTGCCGAGACTCGTCATTCGTTATTGGCATCACTTCAAAGGGCCCCGATCGCACAATTTTAAAGATAATAAGATAAGACTAATTAATATCAGTCATTTATAATTTCAATTGATATGTTTAATAAGAACACAAAATGCAGTAGTAATCATATAAGCCACAGCGAAAATATGCACTATTATTTGCAAAGCTATGAGTTGCGATTGTTTCTTAAGTTCTGAACATTACAGACAGACCCCATCCAACAGCCAGCCGCAAACAGCCTCGTCCATCAATCCTTGGCCGGGCGCCGGGCATTAGACGCCGCGACAGAGTGGCCCCAGGTGATCAACTCCTTACTACAATCATCCTGATGGAGATTGCACTCGATGAGGACCGGCCCGTCGGTATGCGCCCTTGCTCTCTCAAGACAGCTCCTCGATGGTCTGGGCCTTGAGACCAAGAGCTCGCCCCCCGCCCTCGCTAGAGTTGAACGCCTGTATCATGCGCGCATAGTCCCAGTTCTGGAGTCGGTTGTATAGCCCATCGTGGATCTCAACCTCGATCGTGTAGCCTCTGTTGTTCATCAGGAGCATAATGATGGGCATGCGGAACCGCACCATCTGCGAGACCTCCTGGACTGTCATCTGAAAGGCGCCGTCGCCGACCATGACCACGATTCTCCTTTCGGGCTTCGCCACAGCGTAGCCAAACGATGCGGGAATAGTCCAGCCTATGTGGCCCCATTGCATCTCAATCTCAAAGTCTGTCCCCGTCGGGAGGCGTAACTGGATGCCATTGAACCATGAGTCACCGGTGTCAGCAAAGACTGTCGTATTCGGTGTCAGGAGGGTCTGAGTCTGCTTCTCGAGCTCCCTCCTAGTGAGTTTGCCATGTCCGTTGGGCCGATACGTCAAGGGTGAGTCAGGGCGCAGCCGGTTATACTCTGCCATGGTGCAGTCGTTCCGTCTAACCACCTCGGCCAGCCTAGACAAAAAGTCACACATTCTGACACGGCTGAAGTAGGAAACCGGGTCAGTTGTGGATGCGCTGTCGATATCAGTTATCAGTTGCGGGACGCTGGGCAGAGCCGTCCATCCGACGGTGCTGTAGTCGGTGAAGACGGTGCCGACGCATATGAGCATGTCTGCCCAGTTGACTATAGCGTCGGCCGCGAGCGTGCTGACCTGGCCCCAGAATGTGCCCGCAAACTGGGGATGGTCCTCAGGGAACGAGCCCTTCGCTGCTGGCTGGACAACGACGGCACACCCGATAGCCTCTGCCAGGGAGAGCAGCTCCTTCTCGGCGCCGGCTCTTCGCACCTTGGGTCCGACGAGAATGACGGGCTTCTTCACCGTGGCCAGATGCTCGGATGCCTTGGCTATGGCCGCATCCACAGTCGGCCCGTCGCTCGGCGTCGGCTCAAGGATGGCACTGACAGGGCCGGCCCGGGCACAGGGCTCTCCGGATAGGTTTGTGGGCAGTTCGAGATACGCCGGCTTCCGCTTCAAGAGGGCCATCCGTATGGTGCGGTCAATGGCCTCGGGCGCCTGAGCAGCAGTGCGCACGGCTATGGCGCTGCAGGTGATGGCCTTGGCCATTTCCAGCTGGTAACCCACATCGTACTCCCCCAGCGTGTGGTGGAGGAGGCGACGGCCCACGTCGTTGGTGTTGGGAGCTCCGCTGACGAAGATGACAGGCAGGTTCTCTGCATAAGCGCTCCCGATGCCATTGAAGGCCGAGAAGGCACCCACGCTGTATGTGACGATGCATGCGGCGACGCCTTGGGCACGGGCATAGCCCTCGGCTGCTAGAGAGCAGTTGAGCTCGTTTGCGCAGCCAATCTCGGTCAAGAGTGGGTGCGCATCCAGCTTGTCTAGGAGGATGAGGTTGTA
Source organism: Fusarium falciforme (assembly GCF_026873545.1). Taxonomy (NCBI): domain Eukaryota; kingdom Fungi; phylum Ascomycota; class Sordariomycetes; order Hypocreales; family Nectriaceae; genus Fusarium; species Fusarium falciforme. The sequence continues at coordinate 585,136 of NC_070554.1, forward strand.
GTCCCCAGGCACGATGAAGTGATGGCGGATGCCGATCTGGGCGAGCCTCTCGGCGAGATAATCGCCAACTGTGAACGAGGCCATGGTGCACATTCACTGATATTGGCACAGTTGCTGCCAGGGGGATGAAGCTGGAGAGTCTGGTTAGGATGAGGGATGGATGACACGGTCTTCATTTATGCTAGACAGTTGAAGCCGAGTTTATGGCAATATGTCTCTGATGAAGTGAGACTTCTAACGAATGGTTACGGCCTTGGGACGAGAAACGGTACAGGGCTAATTGTACACAGGCATGTCTAACGGTTGGAACAACGGCCCAAACTACCGACTGAGTAGCATGACTAAGGATTGCATGACCATGATGCCACGGGTATTGACGGCTGGAAGCCTCACCACCAACCGGTGGCTTAGCATAAGAGTTTGGAGGTGTTGCCATTGTCCGCGTTAGGAGGAGATGTAACATATCATCAAGAACTAAGGCTGAGGCATGATATGATCAACTCTCGAAACTTAAAGATGTGGTGAAGCGGAAAGTCTGTGGTTAATGTTTACGAGTGCCTATTGGTCAACAGGGTTGACACAAGGAAAAGCTACAACCTCGCTACTGGCCACCATCGGACGGGCAGACGGCTCCGACCTCCCGGTGATATCATCAAAGACTACGGGCCAAGGAATCACGACGATGGTATGGAGTTTGAAGAAAAGCTTGGGTTAAAGCGTTGTTCATGCGTCATGTCTCTATCATCCATTTTGCCTCTGTGAGTTGGCTTACGAGATGCATTATGGGAGGAGGGGAGGGGAGGGTAGGCGCAATGCCGGACTGCTACTGCAAGTCCACCTTTCTCTTTATGGTGGCTTCCACTTGTCAGGTGCACCTTTGGGCCGCTACTGTAAAATATGATCTGCAGTGATGCTATTATTTATACCCTCAGCCCTCGGCCACAGGACGAGCAAGCTTCAACCAGAAATGGGCCAAAACGAGCCAACTTGAAGCACCATGAATGACATCGAGACTGAAGGACCCCTGGTCCGTAACTTTGAGGACCTGTCGCGCAGCGATGGTCCCCTCGTCGGCGGCAAGAATTCTTCTCTGGGCGAGATGATCACGGCTCTAAGCACCGAGGGCATCGCGGTGCCTCCCGGATTTGCCACAACGTCCATCGCATACTGGCACTTTGTGGACGCCAACTGCATCCGGGGAAAGATAGGTGCCCTCATGACCCAGTGGCAGGATGGTTCCATCACCCTGGCCGAGGCGGGCCACGCCATACGCAGTCTGTTCCTCCATCACAGCGGCTGGCCAGCAGACACTTCCCACGCCATCAAAGCCAGCTATCGCGAACTGTGTGCAAAGCTCGGTGTCAAGAGCCTCAGCGTTGCCGTGCGATCCAGCGCCACGGCCGAGGACCTCCCAGACGCAAGCTTTGCCGGCCAGCAGGAGACATTTCTCGATGTCTCTGGCGAGCGAGCCCTTCTGGATGCCTGCCGACGTTGCTACGCGTCTCTCTTCACCGATCGGGCCATCAGCTACCGCCAGGCCAAGGGGTTCGACCACACGACCAATGCCCTCTCGGTCGGCGTCCAGGCCATGGTGCGCTCCGACCTGGGTGGCTCGGGTGTCATGTTCTCCATTGACACCGAGAGTGGCTTCGACAAGGTGGTGCTCATCAACGCCGCCTGGGGCCTCGGGGAGAATGTGGTCCAGGGCACCGTTAACCCAGACGAGTATCAGGTCTTCAAGCCACTGCTCTCCCACGCCGGCTTGTCTCCGATCCTATCCAAGAGGTGCGGCGACAAGGAGGCCAAGATGATCTACGGCGACGGCCATCGCGGCACACGCAACGTGCCCACCTCCAAGGCGGAGAGGGCGGCCTACGTCCTCAGCGATGGCGAGATCCTCCAGCTGGCACACTGGGGATGCACCATCGAGAAGCACTACGGATGCCCCATGGACATGGAGTGGGCCAAGGACGGTATCACGGGCCAGCTGTTCATTGTCCAGGCCCGGCCCGAGACAGTGCACTCGCGACGTGATGCTGCCGTCTTCAAGACCTACTCGGTTAGGAACAAGGGCCGAGTCCTTGTCTCGGGCCTCTCCATCGGCGACAAGGCCGTCTCTGGGCGACTGTGTCTGTTACAGTCGGCCAAGGATATCGACCAGTTCGTCGACGACTCCATCCTGGTGACCGAAGCCACGGATCCGGACTGGGTGCCCATCATGAAGCGTGCCGCTGCCATCATCACCGACCACGGCGGCCGCACCTCGCACGCCGCCATCGTCAGCCGCGAGCTGGGCGTCCCGGCCATAGTTGGCACCGGCAATGCCACTTATGTGCTACACACGGGTCAGGACGTGACGGTCTCGTGCGCCGAGGGAGACACGGGCTTCGTGTACGAGGGCATCTCGAACATTGTCACGCAGACGGTCGACCTGGCTGGCCTGCCCGAGGTGCGCACTAAGATCATGCTCAACCTCGCCAACCCGGGCGCTGCGTACCGCTGGTGGCGTCTCCCAACCGACGGCATCGGCCTCGCTCGTATGGAGTTTGTCGTGAGCAATGCCATCCAGGTGCATCCCATGGCTCTGGTCCACTTCGACCAGCTCAGAGACGAGCAGGCCCGGCAAGAGATTCTTCGACTCACATCCGGCTACGAGACCAAGCCCGATTACTTTGTCGATAAGTTGTCGCGTGGTCTCGCAGCTCTCTGCGCCACCGTCTACCCCAAGCCCGCCATAATACGCATGAGCGACTTCAAGACCAACGAGTACGCCGGGCTCATCGGCGGCGCCCAGTTCGAGCTCAAGGAGGACAACCCCATGATAGGCTTCCGAGGCGCCTCGCGCTACTACTCGCCGCTGTACAAGGAAGGCTTCGCACTCGAGTGCCGCGCCATCAAGAGAGTCCGCGAGGAGATAGGTCTGACCAATGCCATCGTCATGATCCCCTTCTGTCGGACTGTCTGCGAGGCCAAGAAGGTGCTGCAAGTCATGGTAGAGAATGGGCTTCGGCGAGGCGAGAACGGCCTGCAGGTCTATGTCATGTGCGAGATACCTTCCAACGTCATCCTGGCCTCGAGCTTCACCGAGCACTTTGACGGCTTCTCCATCGGCTCCAACGACCTGACGCAGTTAACGCTCGGCGTCGACCGCGATTCTAGCGAGCTGGCCGACTTGTTTGACGAACAGGACGAGGCCGTCAAGTGGATGATTGCCCGCGTCATCTCGGTCGCCCGTGAGAAGGGCTGCAAGATTGGCCTCTGCGGCCAGGCGCCGAGCGATCATCCCGAGTTTGCAAAGTTCCTGGTGGACGCAGGCATTGATTCCATCTCGGTAAGTCCTGACAGCTTCGTCGCTGTCAAGAGACACGCGGTGGCGGCCGAGAGGCCCGAGTGAGCATGTTGTTCTTGATACGGTATGGGGGGCTTGTATGACTATAGTTGAGTTATTCAGCTTAAGCCGTCTATCATTAATGAAGAGTGTTGCCTTCTCTTATCGTGTTGTAACGGTTCTTCCGTGTGGAATCGTGCATTGAGTGTCTTGTTGGGTTGGCCTATATACACACCCATTCTGGCAGGCTTGAGGTGTAACAAAGAGGCGCTCACTGTCGCTTGAGAAACAGCAAACGTTTTATTCCAAAAACAATACCCCTGAGGATAGTCACTTTTTATTCAGCATGAAAGTACTTATCTCCATGTAAGCCACGCGTGTCGCAAACCTGGTCATTAAATCTCACTATGTAACTCCAAACAAATACATAGATGCATTTCAATCTCCCCAAAACACCTCATACGTCCTTCTCAGTAGCTATAATGCACCCATTCAATCATCTCTTTCAGCTCCGCCGATGACCGGGCTATCTTGGACTCTTCTTCGCTGTCCAGAGGCCTCTGCAGGGTACCGACAACTCCATGTCTCCCAATGGCAGCAGGTAGGCTGATGCAGCAACCAAGTTCCTTCTGGTAGTGGCTGACTGGGTGAACATCGCCCTTGTCCAGGAGCACCGAGGCACAGATGCTAGCCACGACGGAGCCGAGCCCAAATGGGGTCGCACCCTTTGCTCGGATGATGCTGCGTGATCGGTGCTTGCACTCATACGCTAGCTGCTCGCGGTCGAGAGTCTCGGCTGCGGCCGACTTGCCAATGGACGTGCCGTTGATGGTTGCAGTTGACCATGCTAGAACCTCGGAATCTCCTTGGACACCAAGCACCGAGATGTCTATCTTGTCCGCCGAGACCTGGTGTTTCTCTTAGCATAGGACCTTTCAAGGAGCGCAACCGCCTGCTAGCGCTTACACCGGACCTTTCAGCTACCAACCCGCGGAGCCGAACCGAGTCTAGATAGGTGCCCGAGCCAAAGACCTGCGAGGGCGGAAGGTCAGAGAGCTCGCATGCGAGGGACGTGAGGAGGTCATTGGGGTTTGCCACAATGAGAAGAATCGTGTCTGGCCTCAGTGGTTTCATCCAGTCCATTGCTTCGCGGATAATCGACATGTTCCTCGACGTATAGTCGAGGTTGGTCTGACCTGGGAAGTAGTCGAATAAGCATACAGCCTGGGCCACGGCTTCTAGCTCCTACCTATGGTGTGCTTTGATCCGGCTGTCACAACGATCATGTCGGCCTTGGCTGCCTCTTGGTGTGTGGCTGCCCGGATGTGTGTTCCGCTGTTGCAACCGTAGGCGACATCGCGGAGGTCCTGGACTTGGCCATTCCTGCGCTCGATATCCGTGTCGACAAGCAGCAGCTCGCTCGCGAGGGAGCTGAGGATGAGTGCGTAGGCCGCTGCGCCGCCAACCTGGCCGACGCCAACGATTGCGGTCTGAAAGTTGGAGACCATAATAGACTCGAGCAGGATGCTCGCTGCGATCATGTACAGCACAGCTTGTGCTTTGGACAAGGGGCCTAGCGTGGATGGAGATCCCCTTTTAACATGGTATGCGCCAGACAGCCAGTCAAGAGTCTCTAACATGTTACCCACGCAGGATAGGTGTGTCATTGCGGCGCAAAAGTGGTATTATTTAGTCTTTGCATCAGATCATGGGACTAACCTCAAGTTGCGTACAGTAGCAGTCACTGGCTGAACCTTGGTGCCAAGTGTCGCCCACAGATTCCACCATCCTTCCATATTTGCCCACGGCCAAAATAAGCTTCATGTTATCACCTTGGCCGCAATCGTACGGTAGGCTGAACCATGTGGGTCCGGCGGTCGCCGTGTCAATCGTGCGCTGGCATTGTCGTGACAGCCTTTAGTTCTCGACTACACATCTAGCCACCATGAAGCACGCTGGCTGTTCATTTGATCTCATCAGTCTACTACCAAGGCCCTCGACATCTCGACAACTAGCCAGCCCAAACATAACAGGGTCACTGGTGGAATTTCATAACCTCGTGCTTGGACGATTTTCACATACCCCTTGACCCGACTGAGCGGTCTCACGATCCTGAAGTTTGCCTTTGATGACAGCCCTCGCAGTATCTCTTTATGGGTCATGGCGATTTTAGTCATTTGGTTAGTTAGCAGGTTCTCTATTATGGGCGGCATCTGAACTATTATCTACATCATCCCAGGCTTTAATAGAAATCATTGCATTGCGGTGATGATGGTGTCCCTGATATTCATTAGACTGCCAGACTACTTCTTGATAACATTTCGTCAACGACCTTCAAAGCCAACTTTGTCAATGGGAGGATAGAAGAGACAGCTTCTAAGGGAACTGAACAAATTTGCGATGCCGTATTGTTTTTTAGATATAGTTGAAGCCCGGCCCTTGACGAGATAACTGAGCCGATAGATAGTAACGATGCCCCATGCCTATCACAAACCAACGACCTTTCATCACTCATCACAGAAGCACGGTATGAGAGCAAACCCTAGCACAATTTTTTAGAATCAAACGTCCAAGGAATAAACGTAGCAATGTTGCTAACCGGTAGAGTTCTCGCCAAAATACCTGCAACCTCGGCGATGCATACCTGTACCACAGATTTCTGTTCGCTCTCAATATGATAGATCAAAGACCACTAAGACCATTCCGAGTATTCCAAAACCGGGTTTGCCCTCTGCATGCCACATACTATGTCAATGCTGCTGCGTTAGATTGTTGGCGATCCAGTGAACGGGGCTAGTGATATTGAGTCCTATGTCTCGGTTGGTTGGTTGGCAGATGAATCAACACTCGTAAAGCAGGGTTATAGATTTTATTTACCAAGGGATCCATAGCATTTTAGTCGAGCCGACCAGTGTATCACCTCGAATATAATCCCAAGTACGCCTCGAAAATTGTCTCGCCACATATCCTTACCAAATTCCATGGCGGTATCGTCGTCACCTTGGGCTTGCTAGCGTCCTGCGACACTGGCGGAATCCTTGATGTCAAGAAATAGAGGCTAAAATGGATTCTTGGCCAGCCTACTGGATAGACAGTCTTAACTACATGATGTCTTGTAGCTTTCATCGCCCACTACGGTTGCTCACCACTTCTTGCTTGGACCACGGTCCGAGTTGTAGACATGCAATATACACTCTGCTTATCCGCTTAGCAGGTCTAATTTGGAGTGAATGACTTGAGACCTTACCTTATTTTGCTTTGGACAACTTCCTTCAAGTCACCGACAACAGTTAAGGTGGGAGACTGAAGGTGCAGTACTTGTTCCGATGCGACGCACCCTTCCCTCTTGTCTGGTGGACAAGGCGAAGAGCTCATCTTAACAGTAGCATGGGTTGCTCTTTGCCGTCCCGTTTCAAACTGGATGCTCAATGTCTGGCCGTTATATGTCAAGTCTTGGTCCTCGATGTCAAGGGATGAAATGGCATCGTCGCCCAAAAACTGACAGTCTCCCGAGACCAGAAGTCGTAGACATGTTGGCTCTCATCATGGCTAATATTTTAGAAGTAGAATTAACCAAGGTTCAAGGTTCGAAAAAGCATCCGGGCTCTGGGGTTGATCGGTATCCGCAACGTGAGTGAAATGCAGCATGCCACAAAATTCGGCAAACTCCGACAGAGAGCAAAGAGTTGGGGTATGATCTGATATTGGCTGCATACCAGAAATCATAAAATAGAACCAACATCTGATACCCTGTTATTGATGGCAGCTCTCTCCTTGTTTGGGAGGGGGGAGCCTCTCCGAACCCTTCATCCTCCACATGCTCCGTCTAACTAGTGCCTGTCCATATCTAACGCCCCATGATATCAGGCAAACGTTAGTCAAGGTCGACAATTCTTCCAGTACAGCGCTAGTTTGCCCTGCTGCCAGTGTCGTCCACTCCTGACTTGTCAACCCCGATGCCCTGTTGTCTCTTCTTCGCTAATCTCCGTGGGCTAGTGCACCCCAAGTCACAGCACAGCACTGTACGCCCACTAATCCGATCCTTGCCGCACGAACGGCACCGTACTGTAACCCTGTCCGTGGCCAAGGCTGTTGGCTCTGAGCTATCTATAATCCTACGTAGTAGAGTATAGGGCTGCTTTGGAGAAAACTTATTCTCGTGAGGCAGGTCAGGCCATCATGAGCTCCTTATGGCCGTGGCTGGACTGCTAGCTACTGTGCGACATCTCTCGGTACATGTGTTGGTCACACCTTTCGTCCCAGAAATGGCCAGATACTCGGTGGTCAAGAGACCTGCTCCATATGGAGGAACAGTGGCCCATGGCGGTACCATTAAACTAAACCGCTGTGCCTTTTTACATCTCCATGACTTGACCTTTAAATATCCTGGCTTCATTTTGCTCTTGCAACGTGTCTCAAAGCGTCTTGAAGGAAGATATACCACGCCAGCCAGTATTTGTTAGACCTCACGCAGCAGCACCAAGCCCTGAGCACGGGCAGAAACACATCGATCTACGGCTTGCCCTGCTTGTACCAATTCACCGCCGCCACATGTCTATTTAGCCTTACCATTGCTAGGTAAGAGACCAAACTCGTCAAGACTGAAGCCAACGCCTGGACATTACGACCTGTCTCATCGACCACGAAGGACGTTCGCTACCTTGACAACTGCGCCGTTATCATGGTAGACACGGAAGCCATCCTTGATGCTGGCTTCTTTGAGCTTGACCAACCACCCAGTCAGCATGAGCTTATAAACGATGGTCAAGTCTTTGACCCCGACTCATTTTCACTCGAATTTCAGGACATGGCTGCATTCTGCACTCCTGATAGCTGGATGCCCTCCTCTGCCCCATCTTTCACGGCAAGCTCCCCTGTAGCATCTGACTTGCAGAGGAGCTTAGGTCAAAGATTAGAGATGTATGTCGACGATACGGCCATCGACAGATTCTCCTACGACATGGCTTTGGAACATTTGGTACCCGCACCCGCCGACTTTCAGCAAGCCATTAAGATCACAGAGCTTGCACCGAGCGTCTATTCGCCCAAATACGAAGAGCCGGGGCGCGCTCCCAGCTCTGGTAGCAAGAAACAACAACAAGACCCAGCGTCCGGTCTTGACCGGGAACTACCCAGGAGGATGTCACATGGTCGGAACTCAAAGGCGGTCCCGCGCAAGGGCAGAAGAGGGGCATCGAAACGTGGCCGCAGGGGTTCTGCGACGTCTGATGAAGAACTTTACCGAAGCCGTCTTGAAGGCAACCGCCTTGCGGCGGAAAGATCCCGCCAGCGCAGGAAGAGCGAGGCACAGGCCTTGGTCGCACAGGGGGATGCTTTGCAGAGCCACAATCAATACCTTTCCTCTTACTATAACTTTCTCAAGGAAGAGGTGCTCCGTACGAGGATGGAGCTGCTGCAGCATGCTGGCTGCGACTGCTTGCTTATCCGGGAGTACATTGAGAAAGAAGCCCGGAGAACAGTTGACAGTCTGAGCCCACGGGTTTCGACTTCAACCAGCTAATGTGGTGAGACAATGCATGGCGATGAGAAATGAGAGGAAAACGTACTTCAAGTTGATATTGTAGGTCCCATTGTAGATAATTGAGGCAGTTGGAGTGCCTAGCTAAGCAGTACCCTGGGCAGGCCACATCACGGTGTCTCCTATCCCTGATGGGTTCGTGTAAACATCTGTCCACATGCGCCATCATCTTGGCGGACTGGCGCCGCAAGCCGAATTTAGCGGCGCCTGGGCACACTGCTGGTTGATTCCTTACGTGCAGGTCAAATCTCATCCATTGACCGATGGCACAAGTTTCCACGGCTGGCCGCTGTGGAAAAGATAGTCTCTTACGGTGTTTTGCAGCATTGGGTTTTGATGTTGCTATGTGTCTCTTCATGTGTTCTTTGATCCAGTGTATGACGGAAACGTCATTGAAAAAGTAGAGTAGAAAAGATAGTCTCACACATACTAGGCTCAATATCTTTCGCGGATCTCCAGCAGTGAGAGGGAAAGCGAGGCATCCAAACCTCGACATATCTCTCACTGGAGGTCCGTAGAAGATGTCGAGGCTATGTGCGCCGGCAGACCAGAAGGGCGGGGCCTCGAGCGGCACACGTCAGTCCCTATCATCTATTGGCTGTAGCTATGGTTCGTGGGTCTGGGAGAGGTGACGAGGTCAGGACGGACCGGGTTGGCGCGTCCAGGGCCTTAGATGAATCGTGGGGTCCCAGTCGGATCAGTAGGTAATATCCCCGAAGCTTGGTTTGCATGTTGGGTCTGCGAGGACTCGGGTCTGGTCGACACATCCGTCGCCGAGCTCATGACCGTTGCAAGCCCAAAGTCTAAGCGTGGGCAAGCCACACAAAAAGTCTAGCCCTAGAGCACACGTCACGTCCTCGAAGGCCGCTCCCCCGTTATCAGCAACGGTGATATCAGACGGATCGCAGTATCGAGAAGCTACTAACCCCTGGGCTAGTTCTTGGGCAGTCAGCAGGAGCACACCAAGTCGTTGAGGGGTTGAGGAGGCAGAAAAGCTTGACCATGCCACTATCGTCTGTTGATGTATCTCGCTCGCACGGAGTGACTGTATCTCCAAGCCACCAACAGGGTCTACATGCGATTACGCAACGCAAACCACGTTGGGCTGACAGGTGGCTTCCAATGGCCGGCCTCGATACCCTTGTGGCCTGTACAGAACTGCGTGGTCTACTGTACTCTCGCGTGGTCAGCATTAGAGGCGCTCTGCCCAAAAACCCGATGATTTTCGGGACCCCTCACAACCGCGGAACAAGACACGTCAGACGACTTTACGTCCTTGCTCCGACTCAACGACGGATTGTCCATCTCACAGATCTTACTCACCACCCTGACAACGAGGCCCTGTCAGCGTCCTCCCCAGTCGAATGCAGATAAGGGCAGCTGTGGCTAGATATGAAACTCATAAATCAATTTACAAGAGGCCACCAGTAACCCCGCTTAGGCCAATGCCACTCATGGCCGTACTTATTACCTCCCTTCAGCCGACGGCGAAAGTGCCACTCTGAACGCAACCATTCCACAGGCCAGGAGCAGTTTTTGGTTCGTCCAACATGCATATCATATTCGGCCTCTCCGTAGGACCCGCTCCAAGGTTGCCATGTCTCTTTCCAGTTGGTCGCGTTTTGCAGTCAGGGCCTCAATCTCGTTCTCCTGTTTCAAAATGGTCTCCCTTGCGGCGTCCAGCACCTCACCTCTGCTGAAGCACTGGCCCTGAATCACCCTGGGAGCATGGTCGACATCGTTGGGCTTGTTCGCCACTGGCAGCACGGCCAGGAGAGCCTCAAACTGCGCCTTGAGTCGGATGCGGTACTGTTTTTCGGCCAGGTTGTGGCCTTCCCGGGCGCTGGCCTCCATTGACGGACCAACTGGCTTGCGGTGACGCGCCAGTCTCTTTGGCTTCTCGGAAGCCGTCCTCAGCGTGAAGTCTGAACCGCGTCTAGGTCCCCGGTGTGCTGAGTGTTCTAGGAAATCGCGGTTTATCGGAAGAGGGCTGCTATCCAAGAGAAGATGCTCCGGGCTGGCGCTGCAGTTGGCGTCGCTCGGGTCTACCTCTAGGCCAGCTGCAGAAAGAGGTGATGGATCGGCTAACAGGATATCAGACAACCCATAGGCCAAGATGGCATCTTGGGTGAAGTACTCAGATGCTGATGATCCGTCCGCATCCCAGGTTCTCGTGGAAAGGGGCGCTGCGTGAAAAAGCTGCGTGAGCACCTACTAGATGTGTTATCTGAGGTACAGTCAAGGGATTACCTTGCTCCCATGGCGGTGATTCGAATATCATCTGCAGCAGCCGATGTCAGCAGGGCCCAAGAGTAGGTGCGGCAGCAGGAGCCAGGGGACGGTGGTAACATTCTTCCAGGAAACAGGGCTGGGGTGTGATGGGTGATGTGCATTGGCTTGGTCTGGAAACACGTCAAAGACGGCTGACCTGCAGTTGATTTTCTTCCCAAGAGGAGACCCCAAATTTATCGTTAATGTCGAGGGGAGATGTCTTTGGTTTCAAGGGTCGTAGTGTATGGAGTGAGCCCATTCTGGAGTTCTTTCACAAGTTCCAAGATGGAATTGACTTGTTACAGCGCTTGGACGTGCCAAGGATCTCTCCAGATGGGCCCATGATGTTATATCTACCAAGACCATCGGTGAATGGCGCGTCAGTGAGGCAAATCGAGATGTTGATCAAGGCGTTGCGATATCGGTTCATGAGGCTAAGTCTAAGCCGATCGATCCCGTTGCAAGACCCTGGGATCATTCCACTAAGCATCTACGAGTCACCCCACGCCCTCCAGAGAGCCGGGAAGGCCAAGGAAGCTTTCACCGTTGTGTGGACGGCCGGGGCCGGCCTCGACGGTCCCCAGCCAGTCGGGGCTGGAATCGTCCTCTTGGAGTGTGCAAGCTCCTCCAAGTCGACACATGTGGCACACGGGATCTCCCTATAAGGGGGTTAGATCAAATCTTGAGCATCCAATGGTCAACTCTTGGAACGATGGTCAACAGCCTGGTTTTGGATAGTCACCCTTCTCAAAGACATGCATACAGTGGATGATCAGAGATAAGAACTCGACGAGGTGCAAAAGTGCCCCAGTGTTAATTCTCATGGTGACAAACTTACGTAGCCCTCGTCATTGCCGGGGGCATCGAGCCTCGGCAGCGGAAAGTGGCATCGCCGTCACACGCAATCAGTCCCAAACAACTTGGAGATACAGTTCTCAGCCGCAGCATGAAGGAGCTTATTTCCTGCCTACGGAGGGGGCAATGAGGAAAGCTGATCGGACCAATCAAAGGGGCATGATTACTTTTCGGGGTTCAGAGCCTCAGGTCCAGACCCCGTGATGGAGGGAGATGAGAGCCACCAAGTGCCGAGTGCTGTGTGGGACGTGGTTCGATTAACCATGCGGATAGGACCGGAACAATCATGGTGTGTAGGGGTGCATTACATCGCGTGCTCGCTGCACTGGCCTGTACTGTATGGCGAGAGGTAATGCAAAGCCTCACAGGGCACGAGGTTCTGGACCCTGTTCACCTCAGCAAGCAAGACGGGCCAGCGGGCCAATCAGCGGATAGAGATTGTGCCACGCATCTGTCCATCAGATCATCACCATGACGTCATTGAGGCCAAAGCATCACATCCCAAGACCCAGCTTATACTGTACGGCCTCATCCTCTCACGTTGTCCGGCTGGCTGGCTACCACTGACTCTGGTCGGAATGTGCAAAGCCGAACAGACTTGTTGGTTGGGGATTTCAACCCCAGCCTCGCATGAAGTTGGGCAACATCCCGTGAGTCAACAGCCTCCCAGCAGTCTGAGTTCGGGACCATCGCTGGGAGGGGACCACACGACAAGCTTCCACCCCACCCCTGAAGAACGAAGAACTCTGGAGCTGAACTTGGGGTATTCCGGGGTCCGTCGAATCGTACCATCTATCTATCATAGCTGGTTCATCTCGGATGTCTGTTATCAGGGCCATTCGGTTCAACACCGTGGTCGGCCTTCGGCACAAAAGGATATGTTGCGAGCTTCCCAACCTCGTGCCTCTCAATCACAGCGTTGAGTTTGTCCTATTCCTCATCTAGCATTCAATTCATCCGTATTGTTGAGCCACTCAGATAGTAGGCGGACATCCTCACAGTGATGCCTTACACTCCTCCGATACGGCACTCCTCCTCTCCCTCGTCCTCTTCTTCCTCAGCCTCCTCTTACTCTTATTCTACTCCTCCATCACCTGCTTCCTCCTTTTCCTCTTCAGCCGTCTCTGTCGACGCCAATCGAACCCCTGAGCGGTCGTTACCCATTCCGTCAGCCCCACACCATGCTCTGCACACACTTACATTCCTCTGTGCCGAAGCAATGGGTGCAAGGACCCTGCAGGACACGCACACGGAGAAAAGCAATGTGGCCGCCGGGGCGCCGATCACGCCCCCGCCAAGACAGGTAGTCAAGCACCAGTACCGGGGTATCACGACAATCACCCCCGCTTCCATCAACCAAGATCGACATTTCCTGGGCAGGAAGGACAAGACATCAACAGAGTTGCGGCAACTCGCCAATTGGCTTTTGCATTCCAACTGCTCGCAAGCAGGTGTTGGCTTCGACGTGAAAGACCAGAAAACCTCAAGTGACGATTGCTGGTCGAGCTTCAGCACGGGGGTCTTGGGCCGCAGGCTCAGGGCGAGCCAAGGTGGCTGCGGAGGAGGACTGTTGCCGGCTCACTTCATAGGGGAACATCAGTCCTTCCCTTCCAACAGCCAGGACAAGGTCGATCAATGGAGAGGAGCGAGGGAGCGTAGGAAATTCACGGATCCAGTCCGCCCCGCCATTCATCCTTGTGTCCATCGGCGGAGTGCAAGCGCCCCCACCTCCCCCAAGGCGGTTCATTTCGGTCCAGTATTGGAGGACGTACGCTTCTTCAACCAAGCCGAGCGTCCTATAGCGGTGAGTGCAGGTTCCTCGCCTATAATGGACCGCTCATCTTGCCACTTCTCGTTGCTCCCACAGGAGCTGGGCCCGTACGAGTGGGAGCTCTCCACACCCAACTTGCCTCGCTCTCGCGTGTCTCAAGAGACCGCACCTGTCAGACTGTATCGTGTCTACCTTTCCAATGACAGCATGAATCTCTTAGGCACTGTCGTGGTGGCCAATCTTGCCTACCACAAGTCTGTTGTGTGTCGATTCACCATGGACTTCTGGAATACCATCTCTGAAGTTACGGCGCAGCATTGCCGCGAGATTGAAGGTTATGACGTATTCAAGTTTACAGTTGGGCTGGCGGAACTGGTAGATCTTGAGATGAAGCCCATGTTCCTTTGCGTTCGATATAATGTAAACGGTCAGGAGTTCTGGGATAACAATTCTAGTCTGAACGTTCAGCTAGACTTTAGAAAAAGGCCCTTGCGTTAGAGGCAAACTGAATATAGCAGGGTCTGCGTAGGCTATCCATCACTGTGTTAAGTCCTCGTATTAGTCGCATGTTACTTTCCCGAATTCTTGAGCTCCCATTGTGTCGGATGACCTTCTCGGCACTTGATTACCTGCTTGATGACTTGGCTTTCCAAACAAAAGATATATTTCCTCACAGCTTCACTTCCCTCCAGGGAAAACCAAAGAGAACTCCAGGCACAGTATCAAAAGTACGATTTGAAACGCAGCAAAACTAAAGCCGCAAATTACGCCAATCTTCGATACAAACCTAAAAACAGTCCTCAGATAATATCCACTATCCGTCAAATGTCTCCGGTTTCCGTGCCCAGAGAATCTTGCGCCGGTAGTATCCATGTATAGCCTTGGATCGGAACTCTCGCCGAAGTTGAGCAATGTAGACAGTGACCTCTTCTTTGGACCAACCAGCCAGGGCCGCCACATACATCATTGTTCCCTCTGTATCTTGCTCAACAGCGAGCTGCTGGAACCTCGCAATCTCCTTCTGCTTTGGGTCATGTGGCCAGGATCCGATGGGAGTCTATGCAGAGTTAGAAGCTTGAAGTGATCTACTTCAGTGGTTGAACGAACCTTAAAGTTGGCTTCTTCGATCGCCTCGAACCCAGCCTCCTCCAACGCCTTGCGCTGAATACCATCTTCCAAGACTGTCATGGTACGGCCCATCTTCTTGCCCCCTTCAACAAAAATCTTGCCAAACTGGCCCATAGCGGTCTTTTCGTTCACGGTACCGTCGTCGCTCTCAAAGCGGATAGAAGGTTCTTGGGTCTCGATGTATCCGCCAGGCTTCAGAGTCTTGTAAGCCTGCTTGAAGAGAGCGGTCCAGTCCATGATGCTTCCGAAAAGCCATCGGATATGCACAAAATCGTAAGAGTTCTCTCCAAAGGTCCATTCTTGCGTACAGTCATCCATTTGACTGGAAGCCATGTCAGCTACTGTAAAAGGCGAGACAAATGCCCGGTCCAGACTCACAACTCAAGGTTCGGTGGCACCCAGCTAGGTTGTATGGGCGAGATTTCTGTGCCAACTACTTTTGCGCTGGGGTGCGCGTCGGCAAAGTCGCTGCGTGTTAACGGTCACTATTTGAACTTAAGAGGGAGACCTGTGAAGCTTACATTGCCCAGATGCCTTCACAATCAGTCATATTAGCCTCAAGAGGCGGAGTATTCAATCTTGTGAGTATTAAAAAGACTCACCTGTGCCTGTTCCTATGTCGATGACTTTCTAATACACAGTTAGACTGCGGATTTGATAGGTCTAGGGAATAAACACACCTCAACGTTATCTTTCAAAGGCGCTAGATGAAGTTTGCCATCGTGAGAGAGTGTGAGAACATGATGACTGTTGAAGATTGTTAGCTTTATCATACCTAAGTGCGGAAAAGCCAAGCTCACATGATATCCAGTGCTTCATTCTGCCTCTCATCATTTGATGCCCTGGAAAGACAAGGTTAGGTTCTGAGCTGTTACTGGGGACATGTCACCATTACCAATACTCGGCGTTTCCCCGATCGCTGTGGTACGTCCGGCCGTGGATCGTCCGATACTGAAGGATAGATGAAGACAAAGAAGCCGTGCTACTGGCGTTATCCTCAAAAGCTGAATCCGTATCGTCATCTGGGTCCTGGGTCTGCTGGTAATAGGATTAGCTTTCTCGCTAATTGTGTCTTTCTCCGCTGATCTGCGCATACCTGTGCTATCTGGGCCCAGTGCTTGGCGGGTAAAACACCGGGGAGAGGTTCATTCTGCGCCTGCGGGACCGCAGAGGCCTCGGTCTCCTTCGTTGCTTGTTTCTCGGACATCTTTACAGACAGTTGACACTCGGAAAAAGAGCCAAGAAGAACACAGTTACTGTCATATCATTTATCTGACACGCTCGGTTGGACGCGGGGCTGCAGTATTCCCGGTCAAAGGCCCCCTTGTCCCTTGCCTCTTCCCACGCGGGAACTACTCCACGTTATTGCATCTTGGCAGGCAGCCTCTGGACCTGGGTTGGTTGGTTACATGTGACAAACAATGCGCAAACTTTACCCCGCCCGTGGGAAATGCCTCAAATATGAGGCTGGGATGCGACGTGTGACAGTTGGGAATGCCCTGCGCAAGGGCCAAGAGAGTGTTGGTTCCCTTTCCGTGTCTGGGCGTGAAGTTGTTGCTCGGGTTGGTTCCTATTCAGTCTCAGCCATGTCAGCAGACATTCCGGTTATCCGACTCTAGTGCAAAGCATCAATATCTGTTAGAGTCTCATATTATTTCACGTCTACAACTCCCTTCAACGTTACCTCAAAGAGTGTGAGTGATACAAAGGCCTGCAACCCCCTATTGACGTGGCTTTTCCCATCTGGCCATGCTGACGGCCACTAAAGCTCGGCTGCGTTGACGAGGTCGGCGATGTACCCTAACCAATTCCAATGGGAGCTGAGTCCCCAGTAAAATGCAGTATCACACAAGTAGCTGCAGAACGAAAACGGAATTGGTCTAGCCAAGGGAACGCCATGTAATGAATGGCATTAAAGCCATGAGAGTTTACGTTTGCCGCGCCAGCCGCCAACCCTTTGTGGCTGAGACACGAGTATTCCAATCGGATGTGAGAACATCTCCGAAATGGATATTCTCAGCTCACCTATTGCACATTCATGTCAAAGTCACAAACGGGTGGTCAAGACGGAAGATGAAGGCACTGAACTTCATGGTCCGCTTGCTGGTTCAAAAAACATGATAGTGACGCTTCATGGCAGTGAGAAGCTGTGTGCATAATGATGCATCAAAGCCACAGGGTGGGTGATGCTGTACTCCCTTGAGGCCTCCACTGATACTCAAGTATGGCACATCACCCATCCAAACGACTTCGTTTGGTTGACGGACCATCTAGACTCTCAGTTTTGGTTTCTGAGCCCCCCAAGACCTTGAGAATCTCTCGACAACTGGGTCTTCTCTGAGCCTGCTCTTCGACACGTGCATGGGGATGTCGAATCATCTGGAGTATCGCTGTTCCGAGCTTTCCTAGTGCCGTGTTCACATCGCTTCGTAAGCTAGAGCATACAACTTACCAGGATAGTTTGAGGTGATCACTTCTGTCACCCGATCGTACTCAGTATGAAAACGCTCACGATAGCTCTCAAACTCTTGTCCTTGACGCCAAGGATTGATGCTGAACTGCCATGGATGCTTCCCGAGGAGCATCCGTAAAGCTACGACACCTATGACCCAGACATCCGTTGAGTAATCGAATTGCCCCATCTCCCGCTCTGGTGACAACCACCCCACTGTCCCGGAGCACCCTGGTGTTGAAAGTGCATAATCTTGGGGCGCATAGATAGCGTCTTCTGTGTCAAGAAGCACAATGGACGCATTTTCCGAGTTCCAGTGATGAAGCCCAATGTTTGGGGGCTTAATGTCCCCGTGGATCCATTTGTTGGCGTGAAGAAAGTCGGCTGCCTCCAGCAAGGACACAATCATTGTCTGAGCCATGTCTCGTCTGAGTAGGGGGGTCAGCGTCGCAGTTTCACCCACGGGGCAAAAACTGACTGCACAGGTGCTCTCCACTGAGATAATATTCCGCGTGCAAAAGGCGTCAACGCAAACCACACGTCTGCTGTGTCATTGTTTGCTCTGGGGTCATCCGTAATGACTTCCCGAAGTCGCACAATGCTATTGTTCTTTGCCGTGTTTGCGATTCGTGTGAGGACCTCAAGTGTGTTCTGGCGCCTCTCTAGAGTGTTTCTGATTTTTGACACAGACATTCTCTTCAAGGCGACGACCTCTCCAGTCTTGTTGATCGCCACGCTCACACGCCCCTCGCCCCCTAAGCCGACGGTTCCTGCATTGGTGAGAGTCCACTGGCCAACCTGAATGCTGTTTCCGGCTGCTGGAGTAGGAGTTAGACTTAGGTCAAGGGTGATAGAATGGCTATCGATAGACTGCAGTATGTACTGGGTGAGCCTTTCGGTGTACTCTTTTGTGGTGCTGAAGCGTGTGTATGCAACCTCATACTTCAGTTGACCTAGTCGGATAAAGGAAGAGTGCTTGTTTAAGACGCGAAATTCTCTCGGTTGCAAAGTGTCACCGTCAACTTCTACAAAGCCCTGATCTGACAACTTCCTTAAAAGAATTCTGCCAGTCTCATGGATTTGGAAGAGGGCGTGATGCTGTCGGATGCCCTGCAGGGCTGAGTTCTGCAAGCATAATACAAACTCATTGTGCCCCTTGCGTGCTCCTCGTCTTCCAGCTGACCACCCACGAAAAGGGCTCCCTGGTAGACGTCTGAGATCAATGTAGTAACAGCCAGCCCGGATGTATGTGTCAGGATGGTCCTCCTCTACGGCAACGGCGGCACCGGAATTTTGGGTCGGCGAATGATGGCTGAAAGACGAGCTTGGGGATGACGATGAGAGCTGGCCAGTATTCATCTGTTCTATGAGCTTCCCAACTCCTGGATCTCGAACATGCCTGAGTGGTGACCATATGTAGCCCATCGCGTGATTTCTTGCGTTGCTCTCAGAGCTTGCATCGTTATCATCTTGGCCCTCCTGAGACTTTTCAACGAGCCAGTCCACAACCTCTGAGAAAGCAAGTCTGGCCTCGGCATTGTGAGGTGTGATTGTTATCGTGGCATGAGAGGCTGGCGAAAGTGGCCCTGTCGGGTCTTCATTCGTAACCTCGCTACTAGCAGGGCTCGAGGCCATTGGACGAGTTCAAACGTGTGCCACAGGATTGCTCTGGAAGCTCGATAAGCCGTTGAATAATGGGATGACGCTATCGTCGTGTGGGGCCGGCCGAACGACCCCGGGCAAGGATGGTGGAAGATCGGGCACATTTGTTCCGGCCGGTGACGGGCCAAAATTGTTCCATACCGGCATCACAACACTCACGCGGCTGGGTCGCCTCCCAGTTCTTGGAGGCCGGCCTCTGGATGGTCGGCCTCCCACATCAATCAGTCAATAAGCCGGCGCATCAACATCCTAGTCGCTCAATATCGCTGGGATCTAGTTGGCAAAATGCTTGCGATATAGCTTTTGTTTGAAACTCGCCAAATTATTTGTTCAAGGCGACATGCCGACATCTGAACCATGCAACTCTCTAACACCTGAACCACGCGCTCCGCACCATCCAGCACCATGGCGACTGGTCGAAGCAATTCTTTACGAGAACCAGACCTGTGATGTGTGACTTCTCCCTCCCTACGATGGTCTCGCGTCTAACTTTTCCCCTAGTTTCTTCCAGATCCTGTCGAGACCGCTGGCTCGCACCTCGTTAACGCCCCTTCTACGCCGACATCCAATCAATCACA
Organism: Fusarium falciforme; assembly: GCF_026873545.1. NCBI lineage: Eukaryota > Fungi > Ascomycota > Sordariomycetes > Hypocreales > Nectriaceae > Fusarium > Fusarium falciforme. Next base: position 604,720 of record NC_070554.1, read on the forward strand.
CGACCCCGAGTTTGTCGAAAGGCTACACAGATGCCTAGAGCTCGCTATCTTTCGACAAGAAATTCGCCGTAGTATGTATGGAACAGCTACGGCCGATGACATCCGACCGGGACACACCCCACCAGGCCTGAGAGAAGAGATGCGCCGGGCTGCCCTCGATGGCCTCTACGATTCCGACAGCAGCACCTCGTCCGAGCGATCGTTAACGACGGCATCGGCCAATACTCCGCAGAGTTGTGACATGGTGTCACACGCTGCATCGAAACAGACTGTCGCTCTGAGGCTCGGAGTACGGACGGGCCCATTTGTTGGAAAGCCACTCCGCGTCACCCCGTCCTCTCCGCCCTTGTCGAATATTGATACCAAGTCGCCGCCAGCAGCGAATGTTTCGATAAGCAAGAAAAGGAAACACGCCGAGACGGACACCCAATCCCCAACACCAGCAAGAGGCGCGACCAACGAAAAGCGACGCCGACGGCTCGATCATATAACGCTGGACAGACAATGAGTTTCACTATCGGAGAGGCAAGCGCTGTTGTCGGTTCACTTCTTCATCGATAAAGGCAGAGAGTGCTGGACACAATAGCAAACATGGTTAGCAAAGAGCATAGTAATTAGCTGTGTTCTTGACTAATATCTGCGTTCTTTGATACTGTGGCTAGCGCTCGCTATTTCTATGAAGGGAAGTGCGGCCATCAATGACAGTTCGATAACCCTCTGGCATGAGCCCCAAAACCACGTCCGATGTGATGCGGTATTCAGTTTCATTATTGTCCGCAATGATGGCTCCAGGAGGAACCATCAGCCACAAATGGCTGCTTTTGGAGACGTCATTGCGGACAATAATGAAACCCAATACCGAGACGTCGGGTTCAGAAAGTTGTTGCTTCACGGGTCGTTTAGACGTTGCTGTTGTCGGGTAATGGTGGACAAGTGTTGTGAACAAACTCCCTTCAGCCAAGGGCGTGCAGCTCCTTGAGGCACTAGATGTGAGCAACAGTCTTGGAATGGTTGGCTAGATACAATGTTTGCATTAATCCACTGATCAAATCATCAAACGGCTACCATGTTCTATTTATCATTCGAGCAGTGACTCTTCTCGAAGCATCTTCGGTGTATGCCCTTCCACCAGAAACCCCTTGTCTAGGAGCCCCGTGACCTCTCAGTTGATCGGCGTGAATATAATAGGTAGCTCTGGCACATTCAGGGTGAAGGTATCCCTGGCTCCCTTATCGAAGGCCTCTCCATCATCCCCAGGAGGGAAGGCCAAACTGTACTCGAGAGCAATACGACCAAGAACCATACGGAGTTCCATGAAAGCGAGGTTCTTTCCAGGGCAGCTATACTGACCTCTTGAGAATGGAATCCACGCCACCTTCTCCGGGTTCACACTCTCCCAGCGTTCGGGTCTGAACTCGAGGGCATTCTCCCAATATCGCTCGTCTCGCTGGATGGTGTAAGTGGGAACAGAGACTATAGTGTCGCCAGGGATGAAGACCTCGTCGATCTGGAGACCTTGTGGGGGTGTCAAGCGAGAAAGGCCTCCGGGCGCTGACGGTTTCAACCGCAGTGTTTCATGAATGACGTATTCGAGATATGGTATCGACTTGGTCTTTTCGTAGGTCCAGTCTTTGACTCCCTTGGGAAACTGAGCTTGGACAGCTGCTTGTAGCTTTCGATAACATGTTGGGTACCTGGTCAAGAAGAATAGCCTGGGCATGATTAGCATGGTTCATCGAGAGTTTGGGTGAAAATGATGGCCTACGCGTTCGTCAAGGCTACTGCCGTTGTATCACTACAATCATTAGCAATTACCATGGATAGAGGGCTATCGCTTGACGGCTTACCTGCCAGCAACAATCATGAGACGAGAGTCTTCCTGAAAAGCTCCCTCTCCAGGAGGGGCAGAGCGGTCATTCTCGTCTTCAGCCCTGAGCAACCAGGAGATGACATCTCTCGGGTCGCGATCTTTGAGGGTTTCTTTGTTCTTGTTGTCGATCTTAAATGAGGTCAGCTAAATGTCTAGGAGATTGAACAGTGACATAACTTACAGCACGTTTCGCTTGAAGCTCTCGTGCGCACCAGTCTGCGAATCTTGCGTAGCTCCCAGTAGCTCCTGGGATCTTGCCGAGCATAGACATAAGCCAAGGTACTGTTGAAAGTACGCCAACGGCAGCCATGTTCTCATGCAAGGCTTGTATGGCTGGGTGCTTGTGACCTGAGTCCAGCATGTTGAAGTCCTTGGAGAAGCCTGATAGAGCGAATGATTAATGTCATGTCAGAAGATTCAGGATGAGATTGGCTTACCAACTTGACCCATCACGTCGAATCCAAAGAAGGCTGCGTATAGAGTCATGTCCATTGGTGTGCCTTGTTTCTCTGCAATTCGAGACATCAAGATTTCTACTTTCGACGCGATCTTCTCTTCGTATACGGCAAGGGCTAGATCGCTTCTTGTCAGTACAGACTCTTGTTTGGGTATTCAATCTCGTACCTCTAAAGCCTAGGCCTCTCATCCATGCCTTCTTCCGGAGTTTATGGGCTGCCAATTCACGAGTGGTATGAAGCGAGATCTTTCTCACATCGTCCGACACTTGGCTATACCATGTTGATCTTGTGCATTGATTTGGTGGCTCGTAGATGATTGAGATGGCACTTTTACGAGTGATGGAGATTTCACGAGGCCCTGCACCACTCCCAGTCAGCTGCTGTTCGTGTTGCAGGCTTATGATGTACAAGCATACCAACTCGAACAAAGTCCCCGTAGATCTCGTGCAGCTTCTGGACTTCTTCGTTGGCTTTCAATGCTTTCGCGGCATTTTTCATAGCATAGAAACGCGAAAGCTTGGCCGGGAACGGGCCTGGAAAACGGTGAAGCCGGTGAAAGAGAGCTCGATAGATGAGAATACTGCTCGCAAGACCAACATTGAAGGCATTCGAGGCCAATGCTGCTCTCAAAATTGCCCCGATAAGGGTGAACTTGCATAGTTGGATGTAAGTAAGCAGGAGGGTGGTAATCACGCCCAAATAGGCAAAAACAATGGCCCAGGCTTGGCTGTCGATTTCGAACGGCCTGATTGCCAGGTGTGCGACGATCCCTAGCAAAAATGAAACCTCGGCCGTGATCAGCGGGGCTGAGTCGAGGGCTGAGTTGAGTACTATGCCCAGGGTCGCCATATCGAAACAATTTCCAAAAGAGAAAGAAGAAGAACGAGCAAGAGCTGCATCTTTGGAACTCGAGCTGAAGAATATGGCCTTTCATGTATGCTGGATTGTTCAATAAAAATGAAACATATTCTGTAGAGCTGACATCAGCGGCTGAAGATGCAGGACAACTGGCGACAAATCAACAATCACGGATTGCATTTCTCTTTGCCTCGAATTGGCGGCATTGTGCGCTGCAAGGATGGCCTCACAAGGCTAGTAACCAACACATGCTAAACATCTCCAAGGTGGTGCCTTGATGACGCGTGGGGCGTATTGCTTAGCTTCAGGTGGCAATGGACTATTCATGCCAGTCAGCGGCATGAACATGGCTGTGTCTGTGTGCTGCCAATAGAGGTGAAATGTCGACATGTGCGCTTGTCGAATCAACTTCAAGACCACAGCACTCTTCCAGTGACGTCGAGTGCACCCCTTACAACTGGACTGTGTTGAGATCGCTAACGCCCATGCCCATGCACAGCGATTTTCTGTAGTCCAGCCATTTGTGGCATCGCGGTTCTTGGTTGTGTAAGGAGCTTGCTTGTCTCGCAACTTTGTAGTGAAAGCGTGGAGGGCAAGATTCCAATACGTACCTGGACAAATCAACAACGGAGGAATCCACTGTCAAAAATAGCCTTCCTATCGTCAAAGCCATAGTTCTGATGCCACTACAAGACAACATATACGCCAAGCAGGGACAAGAAGCTTATCACAAACGCGTATATCTAAACTTTAATTTTGAGACAGGGCTCCATTCGAGCTGCCATGCTTCATCGGGCGATCTTGGCTCCTTCGTGTGCAAGTCTTACGCCAAGATCTTTCGCTCCCCGCGGGCGCCGTGGGTACTCTCTGTCGATTGGCCGCTAAACGCCAAGATCACGCCCAGAAAGAAGGATTGGGATGCATTCGTCATGCCTCGTTCCCGTTTAATGACGAGTGTTCTTCAGTTTCACCGTCGGATGCCTCAATCTCGAAGTATTCTGGAAACAAATTACGCCCCGTCAGGCAAAGCAATGAGGCGGTGTGTTTTGCGAAATTTGCATAAAAGAGTGTTGAGATCTTGTCTCAAGCAAGACTGACATGAACAGCTTCAAATTTCAGCAACATCGCTTACCACCATCCCAATATGAGGTAAATACATGTGCTCAATCATGTAACACCAGTGCCGTGTTAATAGTCTTCAGTACACCAAAACAAGACAAGACGGTGGCACCCAAGATCACCTCTAGATTAGTCCAAGAGGCTATTCGTGAGAGAGACAAAAACATCAGCCGCCCCGGGGGCCTCATCAAGAAGAAGGATGACCCAGTCGATGACCTCGTTAGATTGACGGCTGCAAGCATCGGATTCGTCTCCGAAGCCATCCACTACCGACGACAGAAGAAGGAAGCGAAAAAGAAACAGAATGCGCCTGTGACCCGACAGCCAGATGAAGTTCCCATCGCCGCACAGCTGAATGAGGCCATTTGGGAGCTGGACGCTGTCGGCCAAGAAGCGGTACGGGAGGAACGCCCGCAGTCCCCCAAGGAGCTCGATGTGTCTACAGAACCCAAGGAGCCTCACGAGCCCGAAGAGTCCAAGGTGCGCAATAAGCTGCAGAAGCCAAAGCCGGAGGAACCAAAGGAACCAAAAGAGCCCAAAGACGTCGCCAAGGCTTTTCTTCAGAGACACCCCTTTGAGTGCCAAACAGAAACCAACACGAAACTCGCGTTGCCCGTCATCCTACCTCAGCGACGCCCGAAGGATAGAGGTCGCGGGTTTGTGCGAGCGTATGCCCCAGTACTGGCAGACGTTGGTATCGACCAAGAAACATTTCTTGACCTGATCGATTCGTTCAACAAGTCCTTGGAGCCGAACCCATATCTCTATGCCATCAACTTGACTGGTCTTGCCAGCATGGCTGCTCCCGAGCCCTTTTCGATGTTCATTGGTGCCAGTATCGACGTGTTGAGTTTCATGACGGTCGAGGCGCACAGTCGATTCAAGTCAAACAAATTCTTGGACCATGTCAACGCAGAGTTCTTTGCTCCGCGTGGTCTTGTGTGTCTCGTCGTGACCTGGAGCCCCAACACCAACGACGACGAGCTTGTATCTGCGGTCGCCTTGGATGGCCGGCCGGTTGAGTCGCCACCTTTAACTCAACAGATGAAGGACATAGTGATGCAGAAAGCCTCGGGCAAGGAAAGCTTGGAGAAGTTCAAGTACCAGTTTCAAGACAACATGAAGCCATCCAAAGGCACTGTTTCTTGGCCTGAACCAGCACCACTCACCTTTCCGTCACTGGACGAGATTTCCAAAGGCAGAGAAAGCGAGGCGAAGAAGAAAAAGAAACTTGACAATGCAGAGAAGTGGCTCGATGAGTACATGGATAGGCGTGGGCAGGCCAAGTGGATCAGGAAGAATCCAGATCACTCAGTGGCCAACATGCTACCCAAACCCGAGTTTCGGTCGCGGTATGCCGATCCGAATCATCCGGCTTCTAGTGGTGATATCGTGGCCTTGCTCACTGGTGGTCGTTGGAAGTATGGGCGTGCGAAACCTGCTGAGGCAGAGAGCAGTGCTAGCAAGGCAGACTCTGATCGAGATTCAGATAGCGAAAAGGAACAGAAGAAGCAAGAGAAGAAGAGAGAGAAGAAGAAACAGACTGATGATTCGAGTGATGATGAGGAAAAAGATCAGCGTGCATCAAAAGACGAGGACAAGATTTCTTCTGGTGGATGGGGACAGCTGTTTCAGAGCGTAAGAAGCCGCATTCAAACTCTTGGGGAATATGCTAACAAGACCCATAGAATGTATTATACCTTGTCATCGCGAATCTTCCTCGCAAGGAAGAGCCAGCGGAAGTTGACAGTTCCGTGGTCGCGGAACTTCCATCTTGAGAGAGAAGAGCGAGGGGTGTGGTGGGACTGGGAGCCATCATGCCCTCAGCCATTGCCGCCAAGGAGGTCGTGGACTACGGGGTTTCTTTCATTATGAGAATAGCAACTATACCGTTGGAGCAAATGCATATCCCGAATTTCTGTTTGTAGCCTTTAACTCTGTTCAGCTCAGTTCAGCCCACGCAACACTTGCCCCTTCGGTCACAAACGAAGCCAGGTGACCAACACAATGGTGACGTATCATTATAGAGACGTGCCTCGGCTCACTTCTCTTCTCGTCGACTTAAACAAGGGAGGCTGCAGCCAGACGCCGAGGTCATGGATGATTTTGCGGGGTTAGACGCGCCCAGAAGGGCATTGATGATCTTACCCCACACTTTGGCTTTTTCCGAGATTTCGATGCGGCGCCAGCCGATGAAGAGTTGGTATAAAGCCTGGAGAGCAGTCTCTAGACGTTGGTGGGTGTATTTTGTCTCTCTTTTCATCTTGAAACCTCTTTTAAAACATCTTCCGAGAAGCCGTGTCTCAAGCTCTGCGGTTGCCTGTGTTGGCTTAGCTCCTCAACAAAAACCCACTGAAGCCCTACAAGCTACAACTTCCTCCTCACAAACACCATGACGCTGAGATCACGCTGGGAGGAGCCAATCCCCGATTGCTCTTTGCAGCAATGGATCTTTGGTTCGGCTTCCGGTCCTATGGAAGATTCTGAAAAGCCTATTCTCATCGATGCCGATCGACCAGAGACTCACCACCTCAACAAGACTCAGTTTCGTCTCCTCGCAAAGCAGATTGCACTTGGTCTTATCGATGCAGGCATGCGCGAGGGTGACAGAGTCCTCGTGTTCTCTTCCAACAATATATACTTCCCAAGCGTGTTTCTTGGAATCTTGATGAGCGGGGGAATATTCACTGGCGCAAACCCTGGCTTCACTTCGCGAGAGCTCGCTTACCAGCTCAAAGACTCGGGCAGTACCTTTCTATTCACGGTGTCGACTTCAATTGAGACTGCGCTCGAAGCTGCCAAGGCCGCTGGCCTTCCGTCGGACAAAATCTTTGCCTTGGATCCTTCGGTACTGCCGCCATTCGATCACTCAGCTCCCACCCAGGCCACGCAAGTGAGCGGTGTCCGGTCTTGGACCAACCTTCTACTAGGCAACCAAGAACGAGCAAAGACCTGGGAATGGCGAGAGCCAAGCAACCCAGAGACCACTGTTTGTTGTCTCAACTACAGCAGTGGTACAACAGGAGTCCCCAAAGGTGTCGAGATCACCCACGGGGCTTACGTCGCCAATGGCACTGGCGTCATTGAGCTCGCAAACAAGGACCCCGAAGAAGCCGAGTTCCGAAAGAGATCCCGATTGCTTGCTTTTCTTCCCATATATCATGCCTATGGGCAGACATACTTTGTCTCCATCTACCCCCGCATCGGCGTGCCCGTCTACGTTATGCCAGCTTTCAACTTTGAGAAGATGCTGCAGCACGTGCAACAGTTCCGCATCTCGACCCTCATGTGTGTTCCGCCTATTCTTGTCTATCTCTCAAAACACCCGATTGTCAAGAAGTACGACCTCAGCAGTGTCGAACGTGTCAATTCTGGCGCTGCACCTCTCAGTCGCGAGGTAGCTCAGGGCGTCGAAGCCTTGTGGCCAGATGCGAGTGTTATCGTGAAACAGGGCTGGGGCATGACGGAGGTTACATGCACCTGTATGACATGGGACCCTCGTGTTGAGAGCAAGGTCGCGGCAGTGGGTGAGCTTTCGCCCAACTGTTCAGCGAGGATCATGAAGTCGGATGGAAAGACCGTGGTGGAACAGGCAAATGAGCGCGGTGAACTCTGGGTTACAGGTCCAACTCTGATGAAGGGTTACTGGAAGAATCCTACTGCTACAGCTGATACGATTGCTGTCGACCCAGATGGAACACGGTGGCTTAAGACTGGCGACATCGCTTATGTGGAGTCCTTCGAGCCAGGAGCAATCTTTCACATTGTCGACAGGATCAAGGAACTCATCAAGGTCAAGGGGAACCAAGTCGCACCGGCCGAGTTGGAGGCTGTACTCCTCGACCACCACGAGATAGCAGACGCTGCTGTCATTGGTGTCCCAGCCAATGGAGACGAAGTCCCACGAGCATACATCGTCAAAGCCCAGGGCTCACAGATCACTGGAGAAGAGATAGTGAAGTGGATGGAAGAGAGGGTCGCCAAGCATAAGCGTCTCAAAGGGGGAGTCAGGTTTGTCGAGGCGATTCCAAAGAACCCGGTAAGTAAACCCACGGCATGGCAAGATACGACGCTAATTTCTTGTAGTCTGGAAAGATCCTCAGAAGGGCTCTTCGGGATATGGCCAAGGCTGAATTCAGTATTGACCTTTCTCGGTCGAAGCTCTGAGCGTGTATTTCAACATGAGGCTTGTGCATAGATGGACAGCCAGGGATAAAGGCTTTTGCCCGACGGAATGAATAGAAGAAACCCCGTATGTACATACGAACAAAAATACATATCTCAACGTTTTCCATCGCCTAGGGTCATATGATGTATCTTACTTTTCCTCAGACTCCTTCAGGCTTGGTAAGAGTGATGAGCGACATCTGATACTCTCCCGTAAACAAGGCATGAACAATCACTCCAGGTCAAATTTGAAGGGGCTACAAGTAAATATGATTGCTTAGCTATGTGAGGTCGGTTTAAGAGAATCCTCGCCATCCACATCACCGTTAAAAAAGCCGCGGTGTGAGAGTCGCACATAAATTGATAGAAGTATTTGCAGCTAGAAGGTAAAGAATAATAGCATATTACACATCAACCAAGATCAAAACACTCCGCCCATCCCCTTCATGCACATCAGGCAGCAGATTGACTGTTGCAAGTCCAACTGTTCGTATACTTACAGCTTCTCGTTGACCTGAATGACAGCCGGGGCAGCGATCGTAGCCCCAGGGACCATACCCGGGGCGGTAAAGTTGTTCGAGGTTGTCAAGGCCGCGACAGACAGTCCCTTCATGACATTCTTCGTGAATGGGAAGAAGGCGTCAAAAGTGATACGGCCCTTGTTCCACTTGACGTTGGTGATGGGTTCGCTGATGGGCAGAAGTTGGCCGCTGAAGTAGGTGAGGTACAGGCCCTTTCCATTACCGCCAAGGAACTTTTCGGCACCTCCCGCAGTGCTAATGTCGGCAGTGAGGGTGAGATACTGGTCCTTAGGCTTCACATCGAGACCCATCGAGCCATCCTTAACGTCGAGCTTGGCAAAGATGGGCAGGTTGATCATTGAGATGTCGAACGGGCAAGAGCCCGGAACAACAAACGTGTTGTGGATGTAAGAGAATGCGAATGCTCCGACAGAAGTAGTCAAGAAAGGCTTCTCAGAAGGCACCCGTCCAAGAAGAGTACGGCAGAAGCCACCCTGCTCGCCCTCTTGGCCGATGACCGAGGCGATGGCTCGAACAACGCCGTTGTCTCTGTTCTGTGCAAGTGTCTGGCTGACGTCTTGCAGAGTTCCCACAACAAGCATTGTAAAGCTCTCGGCGAGTGCAAATGCGTCTTCGATGTTGTTCATGGGGAAGTGGTATTCGCAGGGCATCGGCGCGGGAACGTTGAAGTGCTTCAGGACGTTGATCGCGTTGATTGCGTGAAGCTCTTCTTGCTGTTGGTCAAAGCTAGCGAGTGAATTACACACGAGGGCTGAAAACTTACAGCGACAACATTTTCCAACACCTTGACAAGCTCAGCCTTGGTGAACCGTCCATGGTGCCTATAGCCAACCACTCCATCGGTGACATTCTGAAGGAGAGACGAAAAGTACGCCTGCTCAAACTCTTCACCAAAGGCAAGAGCCTGGAACGCAGTCTTGCTGCTCTCGCCCAGCTTTGGAGGAGGAGGCGCGTTGGACAAGGTGCCGTCAGCTCGACGGGAGATGTCCTTCAGCTGCTCCATGGTGGGATTGGGATAGCCATGGTTGGAGGTCCTTGGCTTTGAGGGGTGAGCCAGCGCGAAGCTGCTCAAGAGGGCAGTGATAATACAAGCGGCCTTCATGTTGCTTCCCTTGATGGATTCTGTAGATGATGCAATGGATGATCTGATGATGAGCTGGCGCTTGGTTTACGGGCTGGCTAGAAGAACAGTCTATTGACGATGAAGAGATTTTATACATATTGACTCAACACCGAGCCTTCAAGGTTAATCTCCAGATGCAATGCTTCATTGAGGCGCAAGAAACGCGGCATGCTGTAGAACACCGCTGTGATCGACTGTCAACTTCCGTCACGATGTCTAGACTTTGAACATTGAGCAGATTACACTTGCCTCTGTCAGCAACATCGTCTCCAAGCCAGTTGCTCAGCCTCCCTACTAAGATGGTCAATCAAACTACCGACCACCAATCGGTAGTCAATAGGGTCCCGCTGGAAGAAGCAAAGCTTACATGCTCGGCCCAGAGACGTCACAACCGTTAGGGATCGTCCGCCCGTTAATAACACGGCTCTAGGAAACTCCAATGTCCCGTCTCTGGCATATGAGCCGATGATCCGCCCTGATGGTCCGGAAGGCTGAGCAGACTCTCGTGCTTTAATTTTCTATCTACCGTGCTTGTTTGGTTTAAGGGAGTCATATTTTTGGCACCAACGGTTTTGAAACGGCTGCAACGCCAAGTGTCGATGCAACTCTGTGATGTTTCTAGCTCATGCTGACTTACAGACGGCTTCTCGTCTCCCGCGCTTTGATCCGGAACGCGGTGCATTATAAGAGCCGCGTTGCCGACTCGGTCTGATTTTTCGCCCGCCGGGTTATTGTTGTCGATTTTCAATATGAATATACTTAGGGATAAGCCTCAAAGATCCGGGACTGTGGATGTCTCTAATCACTCAGCATGGCAGGCAAGTTTTATACCAGCTTAGTTGATCGTTGGGGAAAAGTGTTGTCGACGAGAAGACAAAAGATTGAGCATTCAACAACTATTAAACGGGTGTTATTAGTTATTAACTTCCGTCTGGTGGGATCCGCACATGCGATAATGAAGCAGCAATTTGAACGAATCAGATCCGGTCTACAACTCTTCATGGAGTGCATGCTCGATCACGACCACTTGGCAAGAGGGTTCCACGGAAGGCGTATCGTGCCACCCTCTCTACAATAGGCGATCCCGACAGCTCCAGTCTCTGTCCTGTAATAGCAGACCAGCGTTCTTGGTTCCCAGTCCCAGAATCCGCCTCGTCCAAGAGTTTCTTTCGAACCTTCCATCTCGCCGTCTTTTTCCAGCTGCTGGATCCTCGGCTGTCTACAAGATTGTTAGTCTCGTGGAGCTCGGTCGATGTGTTAGTTTAGTACTCACGTCAAAGGATTCTCACAACCCCATACGCAGGCGATAATATGTGAAGGGGGAGGCTGGCAGAATTCCATACGTTTTCTCGATATGGCCTCGTGCTTGATTTCGATGTTGGCCGTATTCGTGCTGCGGTTCAGTGTGTGTTAGTCCAAGTATCATTCACATTCAGGCAACGGGCATGACCAACTCAGCTGCGATAAGCTCCATAGGTCGATCGCCGTACGAGTACAAGACGTTGAACATTTTTCGCTCTGCTTCAGGCCATGGATCCCCAAGCTTCTCAGCCAGTGTGTCTCCGGATAGCGTCACGGTCTGCTGCGGGGTGACAAGACTCTTGACTATCTGCGTGACGTCCCTGTCTGCAAACACGGCGCCGTATATGTGTAGCGGCGGTCCACTCTGAGGTGTGAATGCACCCATACCACCAGTAACTGGAGACTGGATTCCCCCGTGATGATAGGGTTGGGCAGGCGGTGTCATATCCGGAGTGTGACCGTAGTGGCCCAAGTTCTGCCCTGCGGGCGGAGGCTGTCCGTAATACGACGGAGGTCCGGGTGAGGGGGCTGCTTGGGGGCCAGGTACGTATACCGGATACACATGTACTTGCGGTTGTGGCGGTGGTGACGGTTGGTGCTGTTGTTGCTGCTTGTTCCCGAATAACCCGAATATTTTGGCACCAATCGCACCCGCACCGGCCATTGCCATTGACTGCGTCATCTTGCCCAGCCCATGCTGTTGATGCTGTTCATGTTTGCGCCCGTGTCCAAGCAGGTAACCGCCGCCCATGGCAAGTGCAACTTTCCCCAAGCCACGATCTCCATCTTGGACTGGTGTATCGGCCGTGGTGTCGTACGGAGGCTGGCTCTGGTGGTCGGGGGCGGGCGAGTATTGTGGTTGATCTGGTGGAGCACTCGGGTACTCCCATTGCGTCACGCCGGTAGCAGTGAAGACGTAGTACCTAAGAAATCGATGTTATGGACAGGTCTAATAGTAAAAGCCTCGCTCCTACTTACCATGAATTGTGTTCGGGGCTCCAGTTGGCTATCCAGCCAGGGGGCAGGGGAGGCGAGGAGGCCTCAGGACGGGCGTCCGGAGATGCCAAGTTTGGGGTGGACATCTAAAAACACAGGTGCTATAAGCGGCTTGTGGTGATTTGGCGGAGCGTTAAGCTATACCGGTAGGTTAGATATTCTGTTGACCGGGAGGATCAAGTATCACATCGACGAGAGCCAAGACAAGGGAAGATGGCAACATACTATGTAGTCTTGGCGAGAGACGCTAATCTAGGCACCTGATTTCCTCATTCCATATGCCGTGCCGTATAGCCGGCGCATGGTCGATTGATTTGATATGGCTTGCTTCAGCAGTTGCTGCTAGTGTGCCTGGTGGCTGCGCGAAGGCTTGAGAAGTTGAAGGCGCCAACACTTGATTGAAGGAACCATCTCGGCCAGAACACGCTAACGACGCCTCGGTCTGCAACGCAAAGGCAGCAGCTCAATGATCTGTATTTTTGGATGTGGCTGTCTAGCCATGTAACCCCAGATAAGGCTTCTTCCAACGATAAGGCACTCCGTAGTGGAGAATTTATCGCCCAAGTAGCTGCTCATTCCAGGGATGCACGTTGGCCTTCCACATCCCGGGGCCCTGTGCCTTATTTCAACTATACACCTCTTATAGATCAGTTTCTTAATTGGTAATTAGTCAGCCAACTTAACGAAGAAGCGGGAGAAAGCATTGAGAGTCATGTTTATATCAGTAAAGAAGCTTCCGATGCCACTCACCAGGTTGTACTTCAAGGCCCAAGATCTCTCCAGTCGCGGCTGTCGTTCATATTATAAGGGGAACTAAGACAGCCAAGCTATGGGTGTGACCATCTCCAGTCGCATAGTACGATAGCTTGAAAGTGTAAAGGCACCATGTAAGTGCCGTTCAGCCTTTCCAAGGGGCATGCCGGGCGTTATTCCTCATTCGTGCAACGCCTAGGCCGATCAATACCATCCTTGTTGGCATCACCACATGGCAAACCAGGGGATGTTCAACGTCTAGACGATGCAACTTCCAGAACCACGGGAGAAGGCCAATAAATCTTGGCCGACACAACAAATAGTACATCTCCTTGTCATTGAACGTGCCTCTAACACCATATTTCAACCCACTGCCGGCTCGTTTCCTCCGGAGTTGATCGTCCAGTAGCAAACCCGTGGAGCGTTGATCCCCCTACCAGCGGCTCCCCTAGGCGATCTGGTGAACCCTATTCTTCGTATAGAAATTGAGGATGTCATTATTTGTGGGCTATTGAGACTTGACAGCCGGTCTCGGAAGTTTCATGTTATATTCAGGGTCTTGGGAAGTTTGTTTTGTTTCCCTTCCTTTTGCCCTAAACTTCACTGCGGAAGCAGTGTCTCCCCTTGATGTGTCTCACCACAGCCATTCTTTCTACTATCGTCTAGTCACGATCTTTCATTCCTTTAGCGTCTTGGCATTTCTCTTCTATTAATTCTTTTCGGAAAAGTCTGCACTGTTTCAGTGAGGCAGCCGCAGCAATGGGTGTCGCACCCCAATGGCCGCTCAAGGATGATGGTCCTATTGGCCTTGTCCAAGACAAAAGACCATGGTACCAGCTCGAACCTATGAATGAGCCATCTTCTACAGATCCTGCAAGGGTCAGTCGACCATGGCAACCCGGTTTCTGGAAACGACTCCCCGCCCGTGGTCTCGGGGCATGGCTGTTGGCATTGGTCGGAACTGGAGCTGCCATCTTCATACTCATCTACAGCGATGGAGTCCCTGTTAATCATTGGGACAAGTACATGCAGCCTACTGTCTGGCTAGCTTTGACTTCAGCTTTGACCGGCGCTTTCTTGGCATGTGCATTCGCAGAAGGTGCGGCAATTTCGTATTGGCGAGCTGCTGGAAGGACAGCAACGGTAAGCGATGCGATCATCGTTCAAGGATATGAGTAGTTGACAGTCATCAGTTGCAACGACTACATGCCATATATGGTTCATCTACAGGCCTTATCGATGCAGCGATAAATCTGTTCAGCATGAAATCCAAGACTCTTGGTCTAGGTATGTACTTGGCCATATCCTATCATCTTAGCACATCATTCTCATATTATCAGCTTCGATTCTAATGACATTATCCGTCCTACGTGGCCCTCTCATGCAGCGTGCATCCTCGACGGCAAACGAATTCCAAGCGCAGCAAGGTGTCTTTGACTTTCATATTGCTCGAGAACTTCCTAGCAACTACGCCAGCATACAAACTGGTCGTACTCACTCTGTTTCTCTTCTCACCAAGAACTTTAGCGACATTGCCCAAGCATACAACAATCGGAATGATATTATTGCTTTCAACACCAACTGCAAGAACTGCACAACCTCTGTCCAGGTACCATCTCATCGAAACTTGGCTTCAAGGTCGTAAGGCTATGTCTTTACTGACCAAGCACAGGGCTTCGGCTTCCAGGTAAACTGCACCGAGTCGACACGAAACTTCAATCTCACCATCGGAATGGATCGAGCAAGTATGCTAAAGGCATTCGATGGAACGTATCTCTTCCAGGTTAATGTGACCGAGTTCAGCGACTACTCGGTCCATCAGATGAAAGATGGGTCGTTTCTTCGCTACACCACGCTTTTCAAAGACACCAGCCAATGCAATGGGAAGCTCAAGGTCCAGACTTGTGACTTGCATGCTGGGATTTCAACGTTTCCGGTACAGCTGGATGGCAACAAGGTGGAGCTCAGGGGGACGTGGAAGGACGACAAGTTTGTCCAGCGCAAGTACGCATCTCACATCCGGCGGACTATACTCAATATCGATGCTAACCCGGGCTATTTCATAGATATATGACTCCTGCTGCTACTGTTGCGAGCGGAACCGGAAATATCTTAGGCGGTTTCAGTACCATTGTCGATGCTCTCTTCGGCTCCTCAGCATGGATGTCCTTCACCGGTGCTACGGGTTACGATATCAAATCTGACGGGCTACCCGCGACGCAGTATATGACCATGAACGACACTGTACCCGGATGTAAAGATACGTGGGAGAATCCTATGGACGATTTGATCGAGCTCACCAGGGACCTCGGTTTCCGAGCAAGCTTGCAGTATGCCCAGTTCAACAAGACGGATAAGCGACGCGTCGAGTATAGCAGCGGTACGACAATACTGGTGTATGTGACGGACTATGAAAAGATGTGGATAACCGTCGGCGCATCCCTCGTCGGCATCTTTGCAGTTCTACCAATCTTCTGGGGCTGGTGGGAGCTGGGCCGAGATGTGAGCCTGAACCCGCTGGAGATTGCAAACGCATTTGGAACCTTTGGTCAAGATTCACGCGTCATGGAGCACGTTGATCCGAATCAGAACGTCAATGGGATTGTCAAGGCGGTGGATAATCTTGGACCGGTGAGGTATGGAGCATGGGATGCTGGTGGAGGTGTTGTCAGGCTTGGGTTTGCGGGAGCTGGGGCAGTGAGGAGTCCGTCAAACGGCGAGAGATTCAATTACTAGATTATCTCTAGCTTTTATATACCATGATGTCTCTAATGAAACCCATGAAACATGAGCAACTTTTTGTCTTGTCCGGATTACGCCGTAGCGTGGACAGCATCAAGCCCAATGCCGTGTTTGCCTAGGGTAAGCCAGTTCACAGCGAATGTACTTGTTCACCACTCTGTCTTTACTCTGTTTACGGTTATGGTATTTCTAGGCAGTGATCTATTACTTACTAGAGGCGTTGAGACTTGCCTGTCGAAATCAGTCCCTGGCTGGGTCAAAGGGACACGTCGCAGAGCAGACAATGCAAAGCCCATAGGTGTACCACAGAAAGTCTTAATGATTTCGCACCCTATCACCAAACCGGGCCTGTAGGAACCAGGTGCGGGCGTGTCATATCTGTTGAACGCCACTTCAGAGACGTTGAGTACCCAACGGCAACTCCCTAATCAAGATAACACTCCAAATAGATAGAGTTTGCCTAACATCTAGGAAAAGAAACCAAGTGGAGAGTGTCAAGTCTCCGAACGGAGACATACGTCAGCCACTCTCCGTCTGCCGAGCCGCCCTTGAAGCTGCTGTGCCAGAAGTCTCATCAACCAGCCACATGCTTTCTACTGTCCAGGAGTGTTTCGGATCGAGGACGAATGACTCAGCCGAGGCAAGGAACCATCGTGGTTTCCTCACATGCCTACGTCTAGACCCTAACGGGCAATTAAAGGTATACAAGGGTCAGAGTGCCCAACTGCACTTGTAGAAATCTTGGAAACAAGGCATTTCTGAGTCAAAACTTGAGTCCGACTGATTTCGGAAGAGGCATCTGTAATGGGGGCGATTCCACTCCATGGAAGCTCAAAGGCATCGCTATCCACGGAAGCTCGGCTTCTTCAGCTTGACCATTTCTTACGACAGCAGGCAACTGCCAGTAATCATGCGGGCAGTGATGGCATCAACCACGGAGATCCTGCAAGGATCATGACAGCTGCCTAGTTAAGAATCGATGCCTTCCGCTACGAAAGGCGCATTCGCCTCCACTCTTGTTTACAACCCTTTAGTTCCGCCTGCGCCTCGTTGAGATCCTATGCAAACAAGGTAACAGCCGTTCGACACGTCACGGCTTCGATCAAAACAGGCTTGTTTCAAGAGGCTGCAGAGGCTAACGATCAGTCGGCGCCTGGCGATGCCGATTTTCCGGTACGATCGCAGTGTCAGCGTCAAAAGAGTTTTTCTTACGTCATCGCAGAAGAAACGGTGTTCAAATCTAGGGTAGGTGCTTTGCGCGAAGGATTCGCAAAATTGCGAGATGAAAGGGGGCGAAATGGATACAGTTCGTATCGTAATCCATATTTAGGCATCTTTTTCGGATCCTGAATGACAGGCAGGAAAACCAGCCCTGTCGATATGGAGCGAGGAAAGGGATTTTTCAGGTTGGTAAAAGTGGTGCGGTAAAGCGGCACAGTAGGACGTGGGATCTGCAGGATGGATTGCTCTGGTGGTCAGCAAGTGATTGTCATGACTTTCAAGAACAAGTGAATTGTCGATTGTTGCGACCAATGTTGAATCAACAAAGACATGCACTTCTCGGCTCTGACAGCCGAACAAGTCATCTTGAAGCAACAAAAGCAGTAATCTCCGTGATGATGCTATTTCCGTCCAGGTTGAAGGCTGCCAAACTCGTTTAGCGTGTAGCATCAGCCACCAAAAGGATCAGAGAGGCTGGAAGGCTTGTGGGGTAGCGTTCAGCTAATGAGAAAACACTCCGAGGGCTGCGGATGAAAAGTACTTGGGCGCGAGTTATGCAGCGCGTGGGAAACAAGTATCCCTTAACTGCTCCGGCTAGAACACCACACCAGCGGAGATGATCTGATGTGGCTGACTTCTGGCCAGCATCGGCCTCTCAGGCCGCCCTGCGTGGTCCCCGACGGCCTCTGAGCTGTTGTGGCGCAGCTGATCTGTCGCCAACTCATTGGATCCAGGAGGATCGCCCCTGTCGGCTCTCGACAGAGATGCCGAAACGAGCAGAATGTAGCGATGATCAACAGCCGTGCGTCAATGGACGCTTTACGAGCCGGGAACCATGGATGGTCCGAATCGCCGCCAAGACGAGAAACATGGCGCGATGGGCCTCGGTTTCAGGCGATCATTGATTCTTTTTACCTGTCTGCTTACTCTTTTCTCTCTCGCTCGCTCGCTAAACTGACCGGACGGAGCGCCGTGTAATCTCCCCGACTCCATCACGAAAGCGCAGTGCAGTGCAGCAGTGCCTCGGCATGAAACGGACGGTGGTGAACTTTCCGTGAGGGCACAGTCTGGAGCGGCAATGGGCGCATCATGGTGACTAGGAAGGAGTTTAGAGGTTGTCGTAGCTCTTGAATTATGCCGCCACCGCTGCAACAATGAACATCTTTGTACTGTACTCTCCTGTACTGCTCGCGTGCCTGCTCGCAATGGTCGCGTGCCCCGTACCGCAAATTGATTCTAAAAAAAAGACGCCATGTCCAAGGGGGAAATGCCTCACATGTCACTCTTACGCTCCTGTGCGCCCCTAGCCTGACTGCCCATGCCGCTTATGCCATTAGCGGGTGCCATTAATCTGAGCCATCGACCCACGGCCCAGGTCAGGTACCGCCCAGCCGGGGACCACCCCTGGGACCGTAGGAAGAAGCGGGAACTTTTGGGAAGATTTTTGTGAGATTTTCTCCACCGCGTTGGTTCTCTGGGGTAGCTTGACAGACCGGCTTCGTTTAGGCACAGCTCGTATGAGGCGTAACATGCGCTGTACAACCCAGGGGGTGGAGGTTTTCGCCCGGGATGAGGACAGGCATTGGTAGAGGGGTTCCGCTGGGCTGAAGCCATGGAAGCAGAGGAGAAGAAAACACAATGGTTCATTGGCTCTCTCGAACAATGGCCCCTGAGTGCGACGACCAATGCTCATCGGCTAGCCGGGAAGAAGGAAAAAAAAGTGAAAACTGTGTGTCCCGGGTCGAGATTGAATACGAGAGAGCCATGCGACCGCCACTCATCACGGCTCAGCCCTATTGAGGTGCCCGACGGACAGATGCTTGCTTGACGCTCAGAGCGCGAGGTCACACCCGTGCGAGGTGTGTTTAATTAGACTAATCATGGAACTTGCCTGTTGGTCATTGCCACACGCGACCTGTTGCTGCATTCTGATCCCCTGAAGTGAAGGCGGCTTGCTTTTGGGCCATTGTTGTCTCCGTACTTACGGAGACGGATCCCGTTCCTCCACTTTCTTCTGTTTCCCCCAGATTCTTGAACGGCTTCTTGACTCTCGTTTTCTTTTCTCCTCTCCTTGAAGCCGTTTCCCTTTCCCATGTTCGACATCTTCTTCTAGCCTGTACTTTTTTATCAGAGTCGTGTTAGTAAAGATGTTTGCCACGCTCGTTCCCTTTTGTTTCTCGTTAACCTTCGTTTCATTGACCTTGACCAAGCTGGTCCACCTCTCCATCCACGCCAAGACCGTCTCCTTGGCTGCCTTTGTCCTTTTCCTACCCTCGCTGCTTCTCCCAGACCTCCTGGTCATTTTGGTGTCACGTCTAGCTCTGCGACAGAAGAAGGGCGTTGCTGCTGTCACCGCCTGCGTGCTAGGCTGTATTTTCTCGTACGTTGAAGCTTCAATTTGTCTCACTTGTTTGTGCTGTACTGACAAGACATTTCAGTCTCATCGTTTTTGGCGCCGCTTCTTCACAAATTGGCTTCTTTTACTCAACCGGCAATGAGATTAAGTGGTCCGAGGCACGAAGCTATGCTGGCGACAAGGATGGCATGAAGATCCTGCTCAGCGGTCTCAACACCGTCATTGCATCTGGGCTCCTCATTTTTGGTCTTGCCTGGGTTGCTAAGTGGTATCTTTACAGAGGAGTTGGCGCATTGCTGGTCTTGGTCGCAACACCTATCAACTATGGTATTTCGTCTCACATCTCATCAGCCTCACTCATGCTAATATCACCAAGTCTGGACATCATGCCGAGGCTCCAAGGCCCAGAGACGCCGCAACTACTACCCTCGATCCCCCAACACACTCCTCGACCCGTACAGCTCCGATAGCGACACTAGCGACTCTAGCGATGACTTCGACGAGATGAAGAGTGGCCTGGAGAGTGGCTATGGAGATAACCGGGAGGAATATCCGACTCAAAAGACACCATGGCTCATTGTCTGTGGTGTTGCCGTCTTCATCACACTCACCACCCTCTGCCGACCATTCGCGCCGTACCACATGATGTCGGCCACCCTCCCCCTTCAGATGCTCGAGATGTTCAAGTCGACGCCCGATGTGTGCGCTGAGAATGCTGCGCTCAACGGAAACCCGTGGCCTTACCCCGAGCAGCTTGAAGTGTCCAAGTGGGAGAGTCCCAATGGTCACTTCAAGGGATGGGCTCCGGGAAGCAACAACGATTACGTTCAGCAGTACCGCGACACAGTCCCCGATTGGCTCCCCGAGGAGGTTCCTTCTGGCTTTGGCAAGTGGTCTTTGAAGAAGGCAGTTCCTGAGGAGGTTGAGAAGACCGACAACTCGACCGACAAGGCTAAGAACAGCTGCCCTGGCATCGAGGCCCAGGACGCCTTTTACAACCCCGTCAGCGACCCTATGAAGATTTCGAACCAGGACAGCGACATCTTGGAGGTGCTGCAGGACGTGCTCAACAACGGAACCGTCAAGATCAAGCACGTTGCTTTGATCATGATGGAGAGTTTCCGAGAGGAGCTCTTCCCTCTTCAATACGGTTCTGACATGCACAAGATCATTATGCAGGCTAACAAGGGCAAGGATGAGGATGAGATTAACGCTCGACTTGCCGGCCTGGGGCCCGTTGCCCAGCGCATCACTGGAAAGTCGGCAGACTTCAAGAAGAAGGACGGTTCCGCTTTCGACCCTGTAGCAATTCCCCAGTGGAACGACACAACCAAGGAGGGATTTGGTGGCATCAATGTCGTTGGAGGTTTCACAACATCTTCTCTTTCATTCAAGAGCATGGCCGCCATCCACTGCGGTGCCTGGTCCATGCCCGTCGACGGCTTCGAGGAGTCCGAGACACAGGCTTACCAAGCTTGTATTCCCCAGGTTCTGGAACTCTTCAACAAGATCAAGGAGGACAAGCCCAGCGAGGACTTTTTGGACCAGCAGTGGTACCCCGCCTTCTTCCAGTCCATCACCGACGGATACGATCGTCAAGACAAGTTTGACGAAAAGATCGGCTTCAAGCACATTGTTACAAAGGACCGACTGGACGCTGACGCCAAGGAGGGCGAGTTGGAGGAGATAAACTACTTTGGATACGCCGAGACGACCCTCAAGTCCCACATCAAGGACTACATCACCAAGATCCAGAAGGAGAACAGGCGCATGTTCTTCTCTCACTTTACCAGCACCACCCATCACCCCTGGGGCGTGCCTCATTCCTTCAAGTCGGAGGAGTATCTCCAGACTCACGGCAAGAATGGATGGCACGAAGACTTTAACAACTACATGAACGCGATCCGCTTTACAGACGCGTGGCTCGGTGAGCTCATGCAGACCTTTGACGACTTTGGCATCTCCAACGAAACCCTCGTCGTCTTTGTCGGCGACCACGGCCAGGCCTTCAAGGAAGACCAGCGCTCCAAGACCGGCACCTACGAGAACGGCCACGTCAGCAACTTCCGCGTGCCCATCACCTTTAGACACCCCAATATCCCTCGGGTCCAATATAATGCTAATGCCACCTCCATTTCTATCCTCCCCACTATTCTCGACCTCCTCATCAACACCGGCTCGCTCAACAAGAAGGACACAGCAGCCGCATCCGACCTTATCAACGACTACGAAGGCCAATCCCTAATCCGACCATATAAGTCCTCGCACAACGGCCGCAGGGCCTGGAACTTTGGCATCATCAACGGCGGAGCCAGCATGCTTTCCATGACCTCTGCCGATGCCCCCTGGAGGATCGTCATCCCTCTAGACCAAAATACCCAATATCGGTTCACCGATCTGAAGAACGACCCTCTCGAGCTTGCGCCGTTCGAGAAGTGGTCTATGAGCGACTTGGCCAAGGGCGTCAAGTCCAAGTATGGCGAGGAGGCTGCGCAATGGGCCATCGAGGCCGAGGCCGTCTCCAAGTGGTGGGGTCCAGAGCGAAAACGGCTCTGGGGCTTTAATTCTAATAAAGAAGAATAATTAGGATTAGGAAGGAGTAATGCGAATCTGATTTTATTGTTATGATGAATGTGTCGTGATTCTTGGCTGTACCTTTGTGACTCGTGCTGAAAGATGCATCCATCTGCTTGAACTGGTTGCAGTGATTCTTGGCTTGGAAGATGATGAATGACGGGAGCATCTATGCTTGACGGGCCGTGTGATTCCAATGTGATACCCCATATCGAGAGCCCTGCTCCCTGGACTGGACCCAGCCATGGAAGTTCTCGAAGCGGCTGGACGGTGTACTCTTAGACCGCAGACTAACTGGTCGATCGGCGCCAAGATACATGTAATCTCCCTTGCTAGCCTTCCCCGCAATCTCCCAGAAGTGATCTACGGAAGCCGCCTCTTTTGAAATGATGCCCGACCTTAAGGAGAGCTTGTCGGGCCACCGGGCCTTGCGCTCATGCCTCGTCTCAAATTTGACCGCGCTCGGTTAGACTTTGGATAGAGATCCCGGTACCCCTGGGATCCCTGGTGCATGTGACTTCCCAGCTGGCATCTCCCTTGATCGCAGTGCTGAGGGCCGTTGGTGCACTCGCCCCCCATTACCAGCGGGGAAGTGGAGTCTGATCACAGCCGCATTTACAATCCACGGAGACTCTGTGGAGCAAACTCGGCAGTAGCATGTCTCGGAAGCAGATGTTTCACTATGGATCAATAAGAATTTGGCCAAAGGTTGAAGCGGATATGCTTGCCGACTCTACGTGGGGGCAGATCCCACCTTTCCGGCTCATGTCTCTTGGAAATACTTGGCGTGAGTTTGGGATGACTGGAACACATAAAAGGAAGGCCAATGCCATTCTCTGGCCTTAGTGTATAGGGCTTATACACTTAACAGCTGGCCGTGGCTTAACATCTTTGAGAGTAAGCTTGGATGAAAGCGAAGCGGTGAAGAGGCTAGAGCGAAGAGGCACACGGCCGTTGCCCCGTTAAGCAATGTACCCCAGACGAGGTGGGGGAGCAGATATTGGGAAAGCTGTCTAATGAGCCATTGAATGGGTATGATGTGATCAAGTTTTTAGAAGTGGGTAAAGACGAGCCTGGCCGGTGAGGTGAAAGTGGTAGCTCCAGCAATTAATGAACCTGAGACTAACTAGGAAGAAGCCCGGACTGTACGACTGAACACTTTTGTTATGCCTTGGATAAAAGAATATTTTCAGCTGCATGTTCTGTGTCTGAAATTCATCAATTAGCATGCAGATTGGACAATCTGAAACCAACAAGTGGATAACAACGGCCAACTCAGCGTGAAGTTGGTGTTGTGCCGTCGACATACGATTCAGGCTCAACTGGAGCCAACAGCTGCATGGGCCAACTGCAGGACCAACAAATTAATGTGCTCAAGTCATTAATTATAGAAATGCTAGTGATCATGAGTGGTCTGAGGTCATCTGTAACTCACAACGCACGCCTTGAGGCTGGTCTTGTGATCTATTTCATCCAAGCTCTGGTTAAACAACTCATTTCCCCTAGGTAATCCATGGTTCTCTCCTGAGAGACACCAGTGACCATGCTGTTCTTACGGTTCAGAGGATGGTTGTCTCCTCAATCGTACAACCTTTGAACAGGTTCATGCCGATAGTACCAGGGCCACCACCACAACTAAAAGTTCCAATCCGTACCCAAGTGTTCTGGAGTTTGTCAAGAGGGTAAACGGCCAGACCCAAAACCTGGTTGTCCGTATCAGTTTCGTCGTTTAGCTAGTCCGTTGCGCTGAGCAATAGGACGACGCGAGCGCTGCTCAGATCCTTTGGTAACTCTTCGGTGATCCAATCCAAATGACAATGGACTTCCTCTTTTTCGAATGGCACGACCCAATGGCATATACCATTCAACCTGAATTTAGCCTCATCGTACGGCCTAGCTTTGGAGAAATCCAAGCTTCTTGCCCTCGTCCGGATCCTAACAGTGCCCCCTGATACAGTACCGAATGGATTGGGGCCTTCGACCTTTGTGTGGACGCTAATTTCCTCGATTTCGTCTCGAAAGGTTGATGCAGCATCGGTGTCTGAGTTATACTCAACAGCGAGAGATCGGCTTGCCCAGCTCCAAGATGGACCATAACAGTTTCTCGGGTCAGAGAGATGCCCCAGCAAGCCCGCTAAACTTTGGAAAGGCAACGTGGATTGTGATAGGAGCTCCTCCTGTGTGATGGTCCATATCAACTGACGCAAGATATTCTTTTTCCAGAGCCCAGCGGCATACTCGTCCTTGAGGCTCTTGGCAAATATCTTGGCAATACCGGACAGGGCTGGGAACGTGTCCTTGCGGTATGTGAGCTGCCGACTGGTATAGTCTTGCACAAGAAACATCCACAGCTGTGCAGCCTTCAGACGATCAGAAAGACTATTTGAGAACAACTCTTCGGAAATAGTTGGCAAGATAGTTGGGTTGGGGACTTCAGAATCACCCTTTTCGGTGGTGGCGTTGAGAGTGCCCAGGAGCCAGGTTCTGGTCTTTCCGAAACAAAGCATCTGCCTGGAGAGCTGCATTTCCTGACACGTCCAACCGCGTTTCATCCATGGCGAGTTCTTCAATACTCTGTCCAAAGAGTCTGGAGGCGATGGTATCTCGTCGTCGGCAGGGTTGCTCAATTCCATTCCGGCATATCGTAGTGTATATGTCCCTGTGATTCTAGGCCTGAGCTTTGAAGTAAAAGGAACTTCGACTTGACAGTCCAGCCGCCGAGAAAGAAAGCTCTGCTCGCAGTGCTGAGCATCCAGTGGACAAATCGTGATGGCAGAGCCTGCGTAGATCTCTGACATCGCCATGGACTCCACCGACCAGTCTTCGAATGAGTCCTGTAAAATGCACAGGGCATCCACCCAGAGGTATGTGATACCCAGGCTCTGGCAGACGGTGATCGAATCATGGATCAGTGCAGTCAGGTCAGACTCGGGTATGTCACCTCGTCTTTGCGCCAATGTGGTTGTAAATGTTTTTGCTTGTTTGGCAGCATGTTTTGCTGTTCCCCAGCAATAGCTCAGAGCGGCGTATCCAGCTTTGGTCTTGCTTGGGTCCTCAGACTTCTCAATCTCATGGCGAAGGACTAGGCTGAGCATTCTGTTTGATGGGGAACCCTCAATCTTGATCAACCTGGATGGCCAAAACGATCCCACCTTCTCCATCATTGGGTAATATTGGCCGCTCCGTGCGGCTGCACCTTGAAACATCGTGATAGTCTCTGCGTCCAAAGCCTCGCGAATAGGGTTTGAATAGGCCAATCGTAGCCAGCTTTTGATCTGGGTTGTTGCTTGTTAGTGTTTGCTGCTTGGACGACGGAGGAGGGGGGACTTTCGTGGACCTCCTTCTAAAGCAAAAAGTACGCCTTGGGGAAACGATTCAGTCCCGACTGGTGGTTCCCAGTAGGCGCGTAATGCTTCCGGGATCCCCTCTCTGAAGATGTATTGAAGACGAATGTTGAGTTTGCCTGCCCAGGCCGAGTCCTCAGGTCTGGTATCCAAGATACAGTCTCGAAGGAGTTGGCAGAAGTCACAAGGTAACCCCCCACCAGTCCTTGAGAATTGCAGTACTCCGAGATCTGGTAAGGTATCTTCTAGGAGGTAGTCGAGCTGAATAGGGTCTGGCTGCCTGCTTGCGCCTTGTCGGTTGTAGTCAAGATACTCCACCGACCCCCTCAAGATGGACTTGATAGTCCCAACTGCCGAGTCGTCGATCTCAAGGACGCGACAGCGGTGGCACAGTTGGGATGCCATGGTGGGTATCGCTATAGACGGAGAGTGTATCTTGGTTCATAGGACTGACAGTTGACATGGCAAAGAAATGAGGGCGGGGAAACATTGGATCTGTAGATGTTGAGGGGTTGATTCTGATAGGATAGCTAGCACAGCCACGATGGACTTGGGTTTTGGTCGTATGACTTGGCTGACACTTTGGCGTTTCTTTGCCTTGAGGGTTTGTGATATTCGACATGCCGATTGCTTTGGTTACCGTTTATGTTGACTTCGTCTATCTACTCGTGTAGTCGTAGGGCATTCGTGAGGGCTTGGCGTGCCCCCACCCTTCTTGACCCTTGGATTGAGCTACAAATCGAGCAACATCAGAACATGGCATGGAACACGGCATTGTCTGCATTTACCTAAAGCATAGCGGAAAATATAAGTAATTCTAAGTCTTCTTACTCCAGTTTGCGACGCCTAATTCGAGCGGCAACCTTGCCATTAGGAGGGATGGTGCCAAAAGGAAAGTAGTCCATATTGGGTCCGATCTTGGCAGCTGCTTCATGGTCAAGCAACTCAATGTCATATGCACGAAGCATGATGGCAACCCCCACCTTCAGCTCCTGAGTAGCAAAGAACCGACCAGGGCACATCTTGGTTCCTCCGCCATACGGATACCAATATCCCTGCGTGCCATCTGTTACAACCTGCGCGTTTCTATCGTCCTCTGGTGTGCGTCTCTTCGTCTTGAATGGGGCCTTGACGGATGGGTTGCGAACTGGTCCGCTTGAGGGGTCGTCTTGGTATTGAAGGAATCTCTCGGCCCAAAAAGAATCCACAGGACGCTCCACAGATCCGTCAGGGAACTCCCTCCCAGTGTTCCAGAACTTAGTATCGTGGCCCCCAATCCACGATGTTGAAAGCATGGTCACACCCTGCTTCAGTTTCCACTTCCCAAACTTGAGGTCTGGGATCAACGACGTCCGGCCCACAGGTGCGGCAACTCGAACACGGAGGGTCTCGCAGTAGATTGAGTTAAGGAGTGGCCCTGAACAAAGCCTGTCTTTGTCGAACGACAGTGAAGATGCAGAGAACGCAGGCTCGATCTCAGCCATGAGGCGATCTTTGATGTTGTCGTCGAGGAGAACCCCAAGTAGCATCCACATAGCAGCAGGGATCGCGTTGGCATTGACACTGAAATTTGTTAGCATGGCAGGAGTAAAAGGAGAGAAATGCAACTTGCCCCCATAACATGCCTAGATCAAGGGCAGCAGCGCCTTGCATAGAAAACCCAGCCGTCAAGAACATCTTCTGTCTCGCCCTCATAAGTCGTGATCCAAACTCGGGCGTCCATTCTCCTTTCAAGGCATCATTGTCAGTGAAGTCAAATTGTTCTCGCCCATATTTGTGATATCGCAGCACTCCTTCAAGCGCCTTGTCTCTCGTGCGAAAACTCTTGGGAATGAGCCATTTGGGGAGCCTCTTGAATAGGTTTGGAAGATGATGATCGAACACCCAAAAATCCTCTGGGAAATCCGGGGACAGCTCCAAGAACTTTTCACCACAGAAGGCTTCAAGTGCAGCACAGAAGAGGTAGTCCCTGAACAGGGCGTACAAGTCGCTCACTTCCGTCCATTCGTCCTCCTTAAACTTGGAATCGTTTGAAATACTCCTTGACAATGCCTCCACAAACTTTTCTTCAAGAGCATGTAACGAACTTCCCGCTAGAAGTGTGTGTAAGTCGCGATGGTGCACAAAGTGCAGTCGCTGTGAAGGATCGACGTGCTCCCAGCCAGGCGCAGGCTTTGCATCTGTCCCAGACTCGTCGTCTGCATAAATCTTGACATCTGCAGGTGGACAACCAAATGCGTTTCGAATGGTCATAACACCAAGGGACTTGGTCGTCAAATGGCGAGACGCCTTGAAAAGGTCAAGGATTGGTTGGCCGTGAGGGATATAGTACATGGGCTCAGCCCCAATCAGGAGCCGAAGCGGAACATTGCCAAACTTGGATCTAGGGGTTGTTAGGGAAAGCGTCAAAAGGGGCGAGGTGGAGAGTTACATAGCGGAAAAGAGGAATTTTTCCGTGTCAAAGGCAAACCCAAATGTGTTGCCGACGACGGGGACCCAGTACGGAACCCTCGGTGGTTCCCGAGATGCCTGGTCATAGCGGTACCCCTTGTTGCCGTAGGAGGTATAGACATATGTAAGGAGACATGGCAGCACGAGAAACACGAGGACTTTGCCGTACGAACTCGTTTCAGCAGCAAAACCCGTCGTAGAAGTGATGGTCGTTGCATTCATTGTATGGAGCGGTGAAGTGATCAGAGGTGAGAAAAGACCAGGGGCCTGATTATCAAGCACTCAGCGTAAGATCATGTTGCTGGCATCCCAATCCGTGCAAAAGCTTAACCCCACCAAGGGTCCGGCTCCGCTGCTTATGGGGTAGCATCGAGACGAAAGCTGTACTCTGTAGGGTGTGCATTGAAGAGATCCTGAGCAAAACATGGCTTACTATCTCTAAATCTCCAGCTCAGAGGTTCTAAGTATCGCACTGTCACTCGTACCAAGCCTGGACTTGGTTTTCTGCACTCTGCCATCTACTGCTATCCCCTCTTGTGCGTCAGTGCAAAGTGATATGCCCATTGCTTGGACACAGCTGCAAGTTGAATCGACTGACAGAGCTGTAACTGCCGTATTTCCCAAAAAAGGAAGCTATGATGCCTGCGGTGTCGTTGTGTCTCATCTTGACCAACCGCTGCTTCGTACCACAGCCTGCTTCAACTGGTAGCACAGATCACGTGATAGCCTCTTCAGGGAGTATGTTGGGTTCGTTCGCCTGGAGCATGAACGCACAATGATGGGATGCTACGGGTGATCCCGGGAGTAAAAAATATATATATATATATTGGACTAGGAACTATTGATTGCTTTTCTTCAGTGAGATAGGGTTTGAAATGCTTGGAATCTAAAGGCGAGTGAAGATGCGACATCGGCCAGGTGGATTTGGATAGATGCTCACCCAGCCAGTAATCGCCCACTCACTGCTTCTGATCACGTGCATTCCCTGCTGCCTGACAAGCAAGGCGTAGTTAACGCTGTTTGCTGGCATCACTGATAGAGATAGGATCTACTGAAGGAGAAACACAAACAGAGAATTTATCCATGCAGATATTGATAATGGCATCTTCAAATATTTTGGATCCTCCGTAGCCTAATCTCATCTCCCGCTTCTCAGAATTTGGGCTGCCATGTCCAATGCACCTACAGCCATGAATATCCTGCTGTCACACCCTCACACAAAGATGAGTTTCCCTAATTGAGTACCCAAATAATGATAGATATCGCCGTCCCAAACCGCTTGGATGCCCTGTCTCCTTATCTCACCAGTCTCAATCACGGCTGTTAGGTACCAGTCTTCCTCATTGGCTGGGTACTCACACTCTCTTGGCAGCTGAAAACTCCAGTACGTGGCAGGGTGGCTCATGGTGTCTTTGGCCTTCTTTCTCCCATCGGCTTGCTTTGGCTTCGAAGAAATTCTCTCAGACAACTTCTGGGCTTGAACCGGAAGCAAACGAACTCTCATGGCGCCATCAGACGACAACTCGACAATAAACTCGCCATGGACCGTCCTATTTCCCCATCAGAATGACACTAGCGCCCTTCGCGCCATCGTCGTCCCGAACTGGGTCAACTCCCCCAATGTCCGAGGCACAATGGACATCCTCCAAAGCTGTCTCCTCACTCTCGTGGCGTGCATTTACACTGCTTTGCGCCTCAACGTACCCGAGAAGACGGCTTGGTATCAAATCTTATGGTCTAAAACGCAATGGGTCGCTTTGACCTTCTTCGCGCCCGAGATTGTGCTGTACATGGCTGCCGACCAGTTACAGCGGGCTTGGGCGCTTCGGCGCAAGCTCCGCGACCTTCAGAGTCGGAGCGGCACAGTAGACAAATCTGTAGGCGCTACTCTGTTTCTCTGATATATGCTAGTGGCTTTCTTGCTGACTATTACCCCAGTTCAATTTCGACTTGAAATATGCCTTCTTCGTCGTGATGCTAGGCGTTCACATTGACGTGGAAGAAATTGTTGAGATCCGTTGCTTTGACGGATCAATGGCTATTCCGATCCATTGGTGGCTGGGATGTGGATGTCTTCTTGTCTATAGCTTTCGCTGGTTCGCGCTAGTCTTTCTTCTTCTTTAATCAATACAACATGCTCATCTCAACAGGTTATGAGCCCGGAAAGCCACCTTACAGCTGAGTATCCTCCTAATCATAATTTCCAATATAACTCGAGGTCTAACCGCCTCCTTCCACTGCGTTAAAGATACTCATCACACCTTACCCGAATTTTCACTGAATACTGCTAGCCGCCTTATCTAGGAATCAAGTGCTTGATTTTGCACGCCTCCCGGCCTCATCCGTCACCAGCCTCTCGACCAAAATACTTGCGCAAAATTTTTACTCGAGACTCGGCCTCATGATGGCCTCACACGACTCTAATTTGAGAGCTAGACCGCTCTAGAAACCGACATTGTTTTGTTTCCTCCACAAGCAACATTTTCCTCATCGTGTCGCTGACTTTGACAAACTTTCCGCTGTCGAATTCTGTTGATGGATTGCACAGGACCTTTGAGACCTTGCATCTTCGAGTGGTCCTCTCTCGGACTGGAGTACTTGATGCGACAAGCCGGACGTGAAACCGCATGTGAAACCGGATGAAACGGGATACACGACCTAAGGTCCGAGCCGCGTTTCGCATCGGTCGCACGAACCTGGTGGTGATATGCGATATCCTACGATCTAAGTGAGCCCTCAGTCCTTCCAATAGGTTCTAGGGCAACCCACTTGGACACCGACGACTCGCTTTCAGACGCAAGTCCAACCAGCATTTGGAGCCTTGAAGCTGCCTCGATTGCCTCATCAGAACCAGAACAAATCCACGTTACATCCAGTGGGAGTTCTGACGCACCCGTTGCCGATACCATCAACAACGATCAGAACTCCAGCTTCGCGCTCGCAAGAGACATCGCTACACCGAAAAGGGAAGATTCACCTGAGCCTACCTCACACTCTTCCTACGCCTTCTCTCGTCCAGCCATCAAGGAACCCATCCTCAAGCATGTCGGCCTCGAAGGAATCGACTGGAACACTTGGCAACCTAGCCAACATCCCGAAGCTAGAATCGACAGCCGGATGGATCAACTGGAGCCGAGAAATGAAGGACCATCTCACAATGTCGGGATACGGAGACTTGTTCAAACGAAACAAGGACAAACCCACCGGCACCAGCGCCGCGACCGTCGAAAAGATCGACAACTGGCTCTCCAAGCAGGAACGCGCGTGCGGAGCCGTCCTCAATCGACTTGGATACAACGCCAGGGAGCAGGTAAAGGACAAGGAGACCGTCACGGAGATGTTCGATGAGCTTGAGAAGCGCTTCAAACCAAAAGGAAGTGCGGTCTTCCAAGAGCTCGACCGACGATACAACTGCCTCACCCTAGACCAATGCTCGGGAGTCATGAACTTTGCAGAACGGCTGCGAGAAGCTCAATCTGAACTCTTGCAACTAGACGAGACATGCAAAATCGGCACGCCTCAATTCATCAATAAGTTCCTAACCGGACTTGGCCCCGAATACGAAATGTTCCTCACTGCCTTCTACCAAAACCACAACTTGCTACCCGAGCGAGGCTCCAACGGAGAAATAACCAAACCTGCCGTAACATTCGAAATCGCTCTTGCCGCCGCAGAGCAAGAGGAAATGAACATTCAACAACGAGAAAAGGCCAAGACGCAAACGGCTCTGCTGGCTAGAATGCGTGGCCCTGGAAAAGAACGAGTAGCTCAGACGTGCGGCCACTGCAACAAACCAGGTCATACCAAGGCCGGATGTTTTGGCCTACACCCCGACCTTCTTGAGGAGTTCAGAAGAAAACGAGCACTTCGGAGTGGACGACGAGAAGCCAAGCTTGAGAAGAGAAAGGAGAACACCTCGTCACTGGAACTCGACGAGGATCACACTGCCGCCGTCGCCTTCTTAAACGCGGCCCTTCTATCCTTTCAACCCCAGTTTGGCCTGGCTGCATCAGAGCCGTCCGGGCTGCTCGAGCGAATTCACGTATTGGACAGTGGCGCCTCCTCCCACACGTTCTGCCGTCGACAGAACTTTACATCACTCGAGAAATTCACCGGCTCTGCCATCAACGGCATAGCTGGCTCGGCCATTATGCCCGCGGGGCAAGGCACATACACCCTCAGAACCATACGGAACAATGCCAAAGGAACAACGATCTTTCATAAGGCACTTTACGTCCCAGACGCTCACTGCAACCTTGTCTCGGTCTCAGCCCTCGAGGAAGATGGAGCAACTATTTTATTTCGAAAAGGACGAGCCGTCATTACAAGCCACGGTAAAGTCATCCTCAGCGCCACTAGGAAATTTGGTCTGTACGTGATCGACGAGGACGACCAACAACTGCACACTGCCATGGCCGCATACTCTGTCAGCGACCCCAAACTGCAGATCTGGCATGACCGACTCGGCCATTTGGGAGAACAGAACGTGCATTTACTCATGAAGATGTCCACGGGCATCACTCCTCTATCTGACTCCAACGTCTGTGAAGCGTGCGTAAAAGGGCGCATGAAGGAAAGGCCTCACCGCGGATGCATTCGAAAAGGAACAAGACCACTGGAGAGCCTGCATGGCGATATCGCTGGCCCCTTCCCAGACGAAGGCATCGACGGCCATAGATACTGGGCCTGCTTCATAGACGATTTCACCAAAATGACCTGGGTCTTCCCAATCAGGCAAAAGTCCGAATTTGGCAACTGCCTTCGACAACTTCTGGAACAAGCCGAGACACCAACCCGTCGCTGCCGTTACCTTCGCCTCGATCGAGGGGGAGAAAACCAAGCTGATGCAATCACTCTCTACTGCGAAAACAAGATGATTGAGATGATCTTTTCTGCTACCGAGCAGCACGAACAAAACGGAGTGGCCGAAGTAGCAAACCGTGTCCTACTCGAGAAGCTCACAGCGACTCTCATCCATTCAGGACTGGAAAAGAAATTCTGGCCATACGTCCTCAAAGCCATGGCATACGTACGAAACCTCTCACCAGCCTCGGGTCGTCAAATCACACCTTATGAAGCATGGCACAAGGAAGTGCCGGATCTCTCCCATCTCCGAGTTATCGGCAGCCGAGGCTTTGCAAAGATGCCTTCAGCCAAACGGAAGAAGATGGACGACAAGACAGTCCCCTGCCGACTCCTCGGCTATCAAGGGAGCACAAACTACGTCTTAGTCGACGACGATGGAAGAATATTCTTTGCGAATAACGTCGTGTTCGATGAGAAATCCCTGCTGAGAAAACGAATTGCATCCGAGCAACCAACTGACGAACCCAACGCAAAACGGATGGATCTCACACCATCTCTTCCAACTATACCCCTAACCGAAAACATCAGAACAGACGAAGAGATACAGTCAGCCCCCAGCCAATCCTATCAACTGAATCAAGACGAGCCAAGCTTCCATGTGGAACTGGGGACTCCAGAAAGAACACAAAGCCCCGACGGTGCAGTCGACGAACACCAAGTCGTTGCGGAAGCAGCCGACGGTCATCCCCAACAACGTTTTCCAGTACGGGAAACCCGAGGACAAATTCCATCAAGATACACAGTCCTAGCTCAACAAGACCCATCAGCCCAACAAAACCAGTGGCGCTTCACCATGATCGCCATTCACCTGGCTATGATCGCCAACAACCTTGAACCGACCGAACCCAAAACCTTTGCCGAAGCAATGAACTCGCCTCATAGCGAACAATGGATGCAAGCCATGATTGACGAAATCGACTCCTTGATGAGAAACGGCACCTTCATACCAGTCAGCCTGCCTCCAGGAAAACATACCCTCCAAGGCAAATGGGTGTATAAGCTCAAACGGGGAAAGGATGGCGAGATTACCAGATTCAAAGCTCGCTTCGTCGTCAGAGGCTTCGAACAAAAGAGGGAATCGACTACCACGAAACGTTTGCCTCCGTGGTCAAGCCGATGAGCTATAAAATGATCTTCGCCATCGCTGCGGCCCTAGACCTTGAACTGGAACAGATGGATGTCAAAACTGCCTTCCTTTATGGCGGCGTCAAAGAAGAAATCTACGTGACTCAGCCACAGGGTTTCGACGACAAGTCAGGCAGAGTCTTCCGACTGCGGAAAGCTCTCTACGGCCTCAAACAATCTCCCCGAATCTGGTACCAGACTTTATCTGATTTCCTGGAAACCCTCGGCTTCAAACCACTCAACGCCGACGTTGGCGTCTTCATCCGTGGCACAACCTACATCGCCGTCTACGTGGATGATCTCCTAATCGCTGGTCCCGATAAGGAAGAAATCCGCCAAATCAAAGCCGCCTTGAGCGAGAAATTCGAAATGACTGACCTTGGCCCGTGTCAGTACTATCTGGGAATGTCCGTCCGGAGAGACAGACGCAACAAGGCCATCTTCCTCTCCCAACGAGCATATGTCGAGAAGGTCCTACGGGAATTTGACATGTGGGAGAGCAAGCCAGTCACAACTCCCCTGAGCACGTCAAAATTCCAACCTGTCCCAGACGAATACAGAGCTCCTAAAACGACGAAACTATGGTACGCAAAAGCAATTGGGTCACTTATGTACGCCATGCTTGGCACTCGCCCAGACATCGCATTTGCCGTCTCCCTCTGCAGCCGATATCTGGGAAACCCAACCAACGAACACGTCCAAGCCGTCAAGCGCATCATGAGGTACTTGCGAGGGACGATCGACTTGGAACTCACCTTCAGCGGACCACTCAGACCGTTAGTTGGGTACAGCGACTCAGACTGGGCTGGCGATCACGACACCAGACGATCAACGGCTGGCTACGTCTTCAACGTCGGCACAGGCGCCATCAGTTGGAACTCCAAACGACAACCAACGGTCGCACTATCATCCTGCGAAGCGGAGTACATGGGACAAACACAATGCACCAAAGAGGCGATCTGGCTACGAGGGTTGCTGCGCGAACTTCTGGCCCAATACAAACATGGAGACCTTCAAACAACTATTCTCTACGGGGACAATCAAGGGGCAATTGCAATGGCCAAAAATCCACAGTTCCACGCCAGGACTAAGCACATTGATCTTCAATGGCATTACGTTCGAGAACGAGTCTCGGATGGAGACGTTGAACTCCAATATGTCCCAACCGAGCAACAAATCGCAGACGGACTTACGAAAGCTCTCCCAAAAGACCGGTTTATCGTGTTTCGCAACGCGCTGGGCCTCTCCAACCCATGATTCGCTGTTGGTCACGCAAGTATGGATCATGAGAAAAGGAGGTGGCCGGGAACACCTGGCCAACTGACACTCCGCGATCTCTCGACAACCAAGTAACCTACCAACAAACTGACTTGGGATTTGGAAGCAGCGGCGTCGAAAGTCTATTATATCAAGTTCACACGATTTCTCTTTTCTTTTATCCCTTTTCATCATGCCCCAAGTGGGAGAGAATGGGTGCCCAACAGTCTATCTCGTTCATCGAGCCTCCAAGCGACCCACAGGTCCTCAGCTCGGAATTCCTCGGCTTCTTATAACAAATTCTACAACAATTCCAGCTATAACTGAACGCTCAATACGTACATACAAGAGCCATTTCATTCAGAAACGGATCACACAGGATCCAATTGCAAAAGAATCCCATTGCAGGTGCACATGGCCGAGCTACAAAACTACAAAACTACAAAACTACAAAACTACAAAACTACAAAACTACAAAACACAAAAACACAAAAACACAAAAACACAAAAAACGCAGCGAACGCCGCTGGATTGGCTTCTTCAGCCTTAACAACCACAGTCCTACGAGACATACAACGGAACCTGCTCAATCGGATCCGGCCAAAGAAAGCAAGACAGTTCGACTATCGTAGTCAGCCGTCAATATCAACAAAGGATAGTATCAATGTCCTCTACATTTATTTCGGAAAATATAAACCTAGAATGGAGTGGGAGATCTGGAGTGCTAAGGCTCCAGTGATCGAAGATTCCAAGGCTTCATTCAAACATCAAACATCAAACAAACGTTAAACCTAGGATGAAGTGGGAGATCTGGGGTGTTAAGGCTCCAGTGATCGAAGATTCCAAGGCTTCATCCAAACATCAAAACCACCTGTCCGTGATGAAGTGGGAGATCTGGGGTGCTAAGGCTCCAGTGATCGAAGATTCCAAGGCTTCATCCAAACATCAAAACCACCTGTCCGTGATGAAGTGGGAGATCTGGGGTGCTAAGGCTCCAGTGATCGAAGATTCCAAGGCTTCATCCAAACATCAAACAATCTGGAGGATATGGGGTGCTAAGGCTCCAGTGACCAGAAACTCAAGGCTGTCCGCCTCACAAATATCAAATCATCAAACAATCTGGGGGATCCAGGGTGCTAAGGCCCCGGCGACCGAACAATCCAACGCAGGTGTGGTAATAGAAGCTCTTTCCTATTTTTCACCCACGAAGGTGTTTTTGAGGTTTTAATGAGGCCACACTCTGTTACGCAGAAACATCTCGCACCAATGGCTCGAGTGGGAGTGTTGAGATCCGTTGCTTTGACGGATCAATGGCTATTCCGATCCATTGGTGGCTGGGATGTGGATGTCTTCTTGTCTATAGCTTTCGCTGGTTCGCGCTAGTCTTTCTTCTTCTTTAATCAATACAACATGCTCATCTCAACAGAAATCCTCTCATTGCCGGATCTGGATCCCAGTGCATATACTCGTTTTGCCAATATGCCATCCCCTCAGACAGTATCCATTAGCCCCCGTGGCCTCATCCGGCTGGCCGAGAAAGATCATTGGCTGTACATTTCAAGGAAACGGATTGATGACAAAAGCAAAGCAGACTACATCCAGAAGGCTCTTGTTCTGACACAGATTCTTTGGATGGTTACTCAGTGCGTCACGTGCTACGTGAATGATCTACCCTTGACCTTGCTGGAGATACATGCTGTGGTGCATGTCATCTGTGCCGTGTTTCTTTACGCCTGTTGGTTCCAGGTATGTTGACCTCTGACCCAATTCTTCGCTTTGGTCACTGACCGAATTCCACAG
This sequence comes from Fusarium falciforme, assembly GCF_026873545.1. Classification (NCBI taxonomy): domain Eukaryota; kingdom Fungi; phylum Ascomycota; class Sordariomycetes; order Hypocreales; family Nectriaceae; genus Fusarium; species Fusarium falciforme. The sequence continues at coordinate 641,644 of NC_070554.1, forward strand.
AAACCGCTCAATGTACAGGAGCTAGAGATGGTGAACCCAAGCCAATTCTTTGGAGAGGCCGCAGCGATGGTTCAACAACAGTTCTACTCTTCTTGGTCAAACGAACTGGCCATCTTCCCGCCTTGATCTGCGGAACGGCCGATACCTCCGCTCAGGCTTGCCAGCGACCGAGCATCTATGCTATGGTTTAGCCCGGAACACTCATCAGTCATGCGGCAAGGCGACATCTTGTTATCTGGCCTGGCCCTTCACACAAGTTCCAGAGAGCTGGAGGTCACTGCGCAGTTTCTCGAAAGATGGAATGCCATTTTCAGTGCATTTCCCTACGCAGACTGTGAGGTGCTTGCTCGTGGGACTGGCCCCAAGTTTGACGCGCCGCATTTGGAAGAAGAGATTGAACTCATGCGGCAGGGAAAGACGGATTGTCAGGCTCTTTATCTCAGCCGTCTTGACGAGTTTGAGAAGCCAGAGGACTTTCGCGACTTTCCATTCAGCCACCGTGAACGGAACCCGGTGGTGAACTTTCACGTCGCTATTCTTGGCCTGGCACTGCTTCTTCCTGCATGCTACGGCGGTGTCCATCTAGCAGCATGGAAATGGACCTTCCCAAGCCATTTTAAGGGTCTTTTCTGGAAGATTTTCTGCCTCTTCTTTGTTTGCGCATCCCCGGTCATGTTCATCATAGACATTGCCTTTATGGGGCTGGTCGAGCTTATCAACTCTCGGACCGTCACCAACCGCCCAAGAGACGGGGAGGATGCAGAAGATGGGAAATCAAAGAAAGAGAGCGAGACTGACTATTGGGACACTGGATTCTTTACTTTGATTTGTTTCAACATTCCCGTCTTGGTGATGTATATCGTTGCGAGGGTCTATATCGTGCTTGAGTCGTTTTTGAGCTTGAGATCTGTTCCTCTGGGGGTGTTTCTCTCGCCAGCATGGCTCTAGATGGTTCACCATCTATAGAGTTACGGATTTACAGCGTTGTGTCACGATAGGTGAGGCGGAGATGTTGGTTCATGGCTTCCATGGAGTCAAATAGTTTTTCTTTGCGTTTACACACTTATTACTAGAAGTAGCAAGATGCATTAAATAAACTCGATAGATCAATGTACAGTTCGACCTACCAACATACACGCCAATGGTCTACTCATTTCCTTTCTCCGAGCTCAAGGCCATCTGTGGATGGGCCGTAACTGATTATGGAGAGATTGAGCATGTAGATGCGCACAAAGATCAACTATGAAATCTCCAAACATACGCTTTTATAGATGCACAACTACTAACTATGAATGATAACAACGATGCTCTTAGATATCGTCAACAATCGGGCTGACACCCTGAGCAGTTCCAATACGATCTTCAAGGTAGAATCCGAGTCTCTCAACAGTCGCTCGGTCAGACATCCACTTGCCGAAAGCAGTAGGGTCAGTTCCGGGCATCTCAAGGATAGAAGGATAGTTCTTAGGGGGCGCAATATCCTGGCGAACGGTCCAGCTGCCACGGGGCTCCAGGAACTCCTTGCTCAACATGAAGCTATGTAGAAGCTTAGCTCCCTCAGGGTGAGGAGCATCCTTCAGAATAGCGCCAGCCTGAGGCCAAGAGACGAAGCGGCCCCTGACGGGGAAGGAGATGTTGTAGGGAGCAACAGGGCTGAGGCCGCCGGATGCGGTGAAGGTGGCAGCCCACTCGGTATCGTTGCGGGTGAGGAGGGTTCTCGGGGATCTGGTACCACGAACCCAGTGAGGGTTCAGGGCAAGGAGCTTATCAAGCCATTCAGTTCCGAGCTCCTTGATGCTAAATATGATGTATAAGCGACTCTTTCTAAGCCTTACTGGAACACTGAATACTCACATCAGATCGAAGCCAAAGAGGACGGCGTCGTCGTCGTTGGGATAAGTGAGGACAAGCTTATCCTTGAACTCGGGACGCACCCAATCCTCCCACTCAACCGGTCCCTCAACTCCCGGGAGCTTATCGGATCTCCATTGGCCAATCCAAGCAATGATGGCCATTCCGTAGTGGTAAGCGTTTCCCTTGTTCTTGAACTGGGGGTGAATCTTGTCCCAGCCAAGAGGGGCGTAATCCAGCAGAGCGCCCTGGGAGGCCCATCGAGGGTAGTCGTGCAGGGTTTGGAGGATGATGCTGTCCACCTGGACGTTCTTCTCGGCGATCTGCTTGTCCAATTTGCCGTCGTGGTACTTAGACAAGTCGACAGTGACATTAAGGGTCATGCCAGGGAATCGCTGCTCGAAGGCCGTTTTCAAGTCTTCTCGCGAATTGGCCTCGTCACCGCCGTGCCAGAGGGTAACAACACCGCCCTCGGCAAGGGCTGCCTTGTAAATCTCATCAATGCTGCGCTTTTCGACCTTTGTCGCCGCCGCATTGACGAGGGCTTGGCTACCCAGCAGGGCAATGGTAAGAAGTAAGCGAATCATGATCAACGACTGATTGGACTCCTGATTGAGAACCAAGTGATGAGTGTTCGATGGCAATGAAAGGCGACGACATTGCTCTTTTATTCTGACTTTCACCGCTGACCTCTGCCAAGTATCTGAAGGGATATCCCGCAATGCTGCTTGCCTTGGCAATGGTGATCAATAAGCTGCCGCGTAAGATCTACGACAGCCGAGCGGGATGACCCGCTTGATTTAAACGCGTCAATGCAACCATCGTGGGCTATGTTTCTGGTCACGACGAATGCCCGTTCGGCGTTGGCCGAAGGTGTGGATCTCCAGGCCTGGCATGTATCACAATAATTAGACAACGGCTTCAGATACTCTGTTTGGCCTAGAAGGAACAGTGCTTCTTCCTTGCAGTGGCTCGAGGACACAAGTACAATGTGCTTTGCTTACAAAATTCTTTCATAAACATGACGGAGAGCATATTTGCCTTGTTTCAAGCACTGGTTTTCAAGCATAAGTGGCAATCCTTGGCGGGCTCGAACCACGGAGAAAATTTGTCCTTGATCTTCTAACTACTTGATGTGAGACAACCAATAAGCCAGGTAACTACAGGTAACAGCCTCGGAGGCGAGCCGCGCGGGTATTACAAGTTTAAGGCTTTTCTGAACTAAGCAACCACCTTAACTCCAATGACGCCTTTTTCGGGGGTTCTCCGCGCTCCGTAGGGTAACAATTGGTGGGGATATGTAGCTCTCTACCTTGTGTATAAGAAAGCAGTTTAGTGGTGGTAAATCTTTTTCATGGCCCTGTGCTCAATTGCAACCCCCGTGATAAACACTAAATCATGCCATCCGAAACTGTCGGCTTATCGAAGAGCACCTATGAAGGTAGAGCCATCTGGTTAAACAAATAGCCGGCTTCAGAGCTGGTCTGTTCCCCAATCTTTATCCTGTTTCCACGACTCCTGTGACCGCTATCCGTGCGTTCTTCATGGTGTAGAGATGAAGGATGAAACCCCTGATCGTCCCTTAAACTTTAATCCGCACCCGATACAAAATGCGACGGGAGCTGCAGGGCCCTTCACTCTATACGCGCATAGAAGTTGAACCTCCCGTGGGGGTCATACTTCTGTTTTAAACCTTTCAACTTCCTCAATCGGACGCCATCGTTTCCATAGATCTGTCGAGCAGCCTCGGTGCCCCTTGCATATCCGATGTAAACACTCATGTCTCTCTCACCGGTCCCCTTGTGCAACAAGCCCCTGACTTTTGTGCCAATTTTAGTGGCAATTTTGTCATTCTTGGGCGACGAATAGAGAAGGGAGAAAAGCCTATAGATGAGTTGTTAGAGTAGGGCCACATTGCACATCATTTTGAGCCCGACTTACGCAATAACGTTGCTCTCTCGATCTGCCACCGCAGTGGTCGATGCATCGATTGCCCGCACTCCTTGAAGAGGGTATCCCTCAAATATGACATAGCTGCGCTTGAAGTCGGGGTTCTTGATTATGAATTTACTAAACTCATCATACACAGCACACTGGGTCGGGACATGATGCTTCTGGAGGTTCAGAGAGTAGCCTTGTGTGCGGATGCCCTTCTGGCATGCGACAGAGTTATCGTCAAACGCAAATACGGCAGAGATCTCACTGTAGGAGATCTCCTGGGTGCTGTTGAAAATTGGCTTGAGGTCCAGATAAGGCTTGGCATGTGGTGCCATCTCCTTCTCTGAGCCATCGTACACCATGAGAAAGAGTAGTACTGGCTATTGGAGCTCTGTCAGCGACGATGATGCTCAAGCTTTGTAAGTGGGGGTTTCTTGTGCGTCCAAAACAAGCGAAGAAATAAGAGACATCGCCACGTACCGTATTTGGGTCGACATCAGGAACGATGGTGTACAGGGAGGCGACGAGCATGCCTGCTGGCTGCCGATCAACGCCATACCCGTTTGCGATGGCTTTGTTCGCAACTTCATAGAAAGCTCCGATCTGATCAGGGAGGTAAATGAAGGTCTTGACAAGCCAGTTGTCTTTGGCAGGAGCGTCGTACACCTTGTAAATGACCTCTGTAACAATTCCAAAGTTGTGGCCGGCTCCTCGAAGGGCCCAGAAGAGTTCAGAATTCTTCTTTGTGGAGGCGGTGACAGCTTTCCCGTTGGCCAGCACAACGCGGGCAGCAACAATCTGGTCAGCAAGCGAACCGTAGTGCCCCTGCAGGGTTCCATGACCGCCTCCAAGGGCAACACCCATGAGGCCGGTGCACTCGCAGACACCAGTCACTTGATGTGAAGATCAAAAGTCAGTACACATATTCAATTGATAAGGCCTAGGTAAGAAGCACTCTGAGAGTCGGCTGTACTCACCTGAGCGCTTGCCTTGGGCAGAAAGAAACCTTTCAACCTGCCCACTTTTTACTCCTCCGCCGAGACTGACTGTCTTGCCATCTTTGATAACTTCATGGTGTTGAGTTTCTGAGTAGATATTCCGATACCATGCTGCATTCTTTGCAGTTGTGAAGTCCAACCATGGCCTCCAGAGACAGTCAGAAAAGGGATGCCCTTCTTGTTGGCATATCGAACCTGTCAAAAGCCACAAGTTAGCGATAGGCTCCGTAGTAAATCGATTCAAGAAGCATACAATTGCCTGAACATCCTCTTCGCTAGCCACTTTGACGTATGCCGCATATGATGGAGCAGCAAACTTGGACCATCTCAGGCTAACATCGAGAAAGTCTACTTGGTTTGGGATGTAAATCTCGGCATCAGCAGACAGCATGGGGCCCAGCTGAGCCGCTATCTTCTTGGCGGGAAAGCATGTCGACGCTGTTGATGCTGCAGACGCAAGAGAAAAGAATATCACGGCCAAAGCGTATTGAATGAAAGCGAATTGCCTCATCTTGGCTCTGCTTACTCTTAGGATGGCGATGTTCAAATTCAATGACTCTGAACCGAGCACCCACGACTTTTAAAGCCTGCTATCACTCACATACGGGTCTCCAAATATCTGCTTCGTTGTTGTAGCTGTACGCCAAGCAGCTGAAACTGCCAAATGCAGCCCTCCCTGGTAGGGCTGTTTAGCGAAGCGATGTATTATTGGAAGATGACATGGGAATTCATGGTGGGACCAATCTGACAGGTCTGACAGGTTTGACAGGTGGATATTCAGCTACGAACTAGAAGTAATCGATACTCAATTAGGCAGCGCCAAGGCTAGGAAGCACAAGTAGATAGCAAATGACAAACTGGGAGTGGAGGCAATCTTGAAAACATTGCTCAACCGAGAGCTGAGGCCGAGGATAACGCTAGTGGCTGACAGTGCAGCAGACTGCGTCCGGAGAAGCCGAATGGGCTCATTGTCGATAATGAGCACAAGAGTAAGGTTGAGGCATTATCTTGATCCATTGGAACTAAGAAGCTCGTTGGGCGGCATTCGGTCTTTCAAGAAAAATGGGGGGAAATACTCGTGCGTGACAAGGAGTTCCCCTAAGAAGATTGGGCTCCAACGTACGCCGCCCACCTGCATGACGCAAAAGCCACAAGCTGGCATTATACACCAGTTCTGAGGCTTATGGATGATAACTGGCAGCTAGAGAAGGCAATGTTTGATCAATTTACCCCATCTTCCCTGGTCTAAGGTTGCAGCTAATGAGAACCACTTACTCAGGAACATGCCCGCCATCTATCGCGAGTAGATCCAAGCTAGAGTATTTTCATATCCGTTCCTCCATGATTCAGCACTCTCCGAGCAATGCCGTTCACTGTGGCCGTGCTTCATGTTGAGGCGCTGAGGGGAATACTGAACAATCGTAATCAGCAACATCTAGGCTACTGCTAGCGAGAACCTCTCCTCACATCTATCATCGTAATAAGGTCCCGTTATCTTGCTAAAACATATGTAGTCGAGTACTGAATTCACTTTCATTTTGAGAAAATCACCAGATCAATGACGTGCAATTGAAAGCATGGTTGTATTGCGAACCAGACTTGTCCCCGACCCGACAACCAACCCCCAAACCTAGACTACCAAACAAGAAGGATAAGTAAGGAGTGTGGTTACATTAAAATCACCAATAAAAGGATTTTAAAGGAAAACCCAAATGATTAGCCCAGCTTGTTGGGTCGACGTAAGACAACGAAGTGGACTTTTGGGGTCATCGACTGCCTCGTTTCAGGGTCGGAAATACCAGTTGAGGTGTGTTCGCTTAATTAGTCGGCAATACCGATCCAGGCAAAGCAGTGCTTGAAAGCGCGGGCCTCGAGGGCGAAGAGACCACCGTGGTCGAGCATGGCAGCGGGGTGCCACTGATCAGGGGTCAGGCGCTCAAGGAGGTCGGGATAGCTGTTGAGGCCGAGGGGCTCAGTCACACCCCATGGGTTGCGGAGGACGATGTACTGCTTGTCACCCTTGAAGGTATAGCCGAGGACAGAGTAGGCGTGGTTGGCCACGATGTTGCTGCCCTGGTACATGTCGCCGGTGGCGTAGGTCCAGGCGGTCATGGGGTTGATGGTCTTGAAGTTGACGCAGTTTTGGCGGACAAGGCCAAGGAGGCTGCAAGCAGAGTGCTTCTCAGTCTGGAAGTAGTGGGGGTCCTGGCCGTTGATCTGGGCCATGGCCTTGACGGGGTCACCACAGTGAGTCTTGGTGATATCGGGGTGCTCAGAGTTGCTGCCAGTGATCCACTTGGCGAAGGCCTTCTCGTACAGGGAAGGCCAGATGTCGGCACCATCGCTGGAGCGGCAGTAGATAGGCTCGTTGTTCGAGTTATTGATGGGGATCTCGTAGTTGACCTCAACAGTCTCTGTTTTGGAGTTGTTGTGTCCGCCCTTGTCGTGGAACTTGATAGCAAGCTTCCTCTTCTGGTTCTGGTCGTGGTGGACCCTGGTAGCCCGGTTGATGCAAGAGGGATCAGCCCAGAAGACGGAGAAGAGAGCAGCAATCAGCCAGCTGTTGCTCGAGCAGCCCTGAGTGGGGTCGTCAAAGCCGTGCATGGCGATTCTCTCCTCGCCAAGTCGGAACATGGCGATGTCACCAATGAGTCGCTTGTTGACGTCCTGGAACAGGCGGTCGTACATGTCGCGCCAGGTACCGTTGGGAGGGCTCCAGTGGCCACCCTGCTTTCGATACTCGCTGACGAGCTCGTTGATGGTCATGGTCAAGTCGCGGTTGGACACGGTCCTGCCGATAGAGTGGGCATTGAGGACGAGATGCATCTTGCCGTTCTGCATGCGGGCCATCTTGACCTTCATCTTGGCAAAGTCCTTGAGGCCGAGGTGCTCGAGATCGTCGAGCCTCTCAATCTCGGAGAGATCAGGGGTCATGAGATCACGCTCCTTGAGGATCTTCATGTCCTTCTCGTTGAGTCGCTCCGCCTTGCGGTCCTTCTCATCGAGCTTGAGTCCAGCAAAGAGCACAGAGTTGTGCTTCATGTCGAAGAGCTCATCGTAATCCGTCTGCAAGACATTGGACAGGATGGTGGCCGAGGTCGGCGAGTATTTGTCAATCTTGCGTCCAATGAGAGCCTCGCAAAGAGCATAAGGGTTGACAGCTCCGACGTTGATGTCCTTGGGAGGAGAGTCGGGGTGCATCTTGTTGCCACGTCGAGAGGACATTGGCGTCACCTCGGGAACCTCTTCGTAGTCGGCCTGAAGGCCATCCGAGGGCTTCTCGAGCTTCTGGCCAAGAAGGGCCTCGACCAAGGTGTAGGGGTCGATGTTGAAGGTCCTGTTGTCCTGAGAACCAGAGGAAGAGGAAGAGAAACGAAGGTCACCCATGTTGGCGGTAGTGAATGTTGGGAAAAAGATTTTGAGAGTAATTGTTGCAATGAATAGACAAGTAGCTGTGTCTGAGCTGTTTGTGTCCTGGAAGTTCTGAGTCAACGGGAGGAGATAGATATAGATACTCCCCTTGACCGACTGTAAACAGCACACATGAGATCCGCGTCATGGCGAGACGCCGCATTGTCAGCGATGAATCACGTCTGCACCTAATAGAACTCTCTCCGCAGTCGTAGCTGCCCTTGGCCGGGTTTCATCAAGTCTCATGGCCTGATACTGCCTTAATCTTCACGTGTACACTGCTCTCAGCAACCAGATGCATGGCTTGGACGGCTCGCTCGGCCTTACTCACGGCTTAACGCGAGTGTACATGCATGTTGAGTCCCAGAACACAGAGATGCTCGGTTTCTCCGCCATGTCAGCCTTTGCAAAGTCACTTGTCAAGAGAGTTTGCGGGGGACGTGGATGGCGTCCCCGCACGAGGATGGCGATCCAGCATTGGTTTCCGTTGTCCCGAATGGTAGGGTCTCGTCAGAGACAGTCAATTGATTTCAAATATTAGTTGTATGAAGCATGTAGTTTGAGGGGATACGATGATTAACGCTCCCGCTATTAAGTCAGGGCCGTGTAAGGGCGCGTGCGGATGTAACCGGGCGGGAGGCGCCATTGGAGCACAACCCACGATGACTTTTTTTGAAACGTTGTCTGAGGGGTATTAGACGCCACACCATCACTGCCGGTCTAGACGCTTTGTTGACTACGTAATCTTCAATCAGAGGCTTGACGAGAGCTTTTTGCGAGCGAGATATTGAGCTCGCCGATGCCGTGTGTTCACCTATCCATCTCAGGGATACCCTATCTCTTGATGCTCGCTTTGGTCTGTTTACCCGACGTCACTCTTGAAAATTTGCACATTATAGTTTTGGTGACCTTTCTCTCAGACACGGTTAACCGCGGCCCGAGGGCGGCTGTAGATCATTTCCCCAAGATGAGAATACTACGAGTTGAGTCCAAACTCAATGGCATTCATCCCACAGGCCCATGAGAGCTGGGACAGAGCTGGTCTTTTCTGAAATGAGGCAAAAAGTCCATCAGTCTGTACTGTGAGCTCAATGTCCTCCAGCACGGCCCGAACAAGATGGACAACCAGGTACCTGAGCTTCTAGACTTCTTAGCCTGACAAACTAGCATGCCATGCGAATCAACTAAGCGTAGCTAAGTTTCGGGGCTTTGCTCACATATTTGCTTCTGATATCACGGGAAAGTCTGAGGATCGGAGTTCTGGCACAGAATGAAGCCAAGCTGTGTGTGAAGACGAGTGTTATTTCTGTCCCAGTGATCTGAGAATCGTCCCACTATGATTCTGTTTGCTGACGCCCTGGCCTTTCATGCCATTCTTTCTCCTAACTCAGAAACCTCGGCCAGCTCGCTTAACACATGTGACCATATGCTTTTGATTCTCAATAACTTCACGTGGGAGAGTTGAGGTGAAGAGCCGACCGTTTTCAGGGGCGGCTGTGCGGCTTGAAGTCAATTGCAAGATCAATGAATCCCATGTGGAACTTTATGTCAACGACCGACAGCAGTTCGGGAGATCGCCCGATGATAGAATCCAAGAGCGATGCTCCCGGCCGAGATCCGACCAACCTACGCGAGAGGGCAAAGAGAAGGGGAGAGTTTCATTGCACTTAGCGAGACCAAACAGCCTGACTTTTCATGATGCTTCTCGTCCGTATACAATTAATAGCACTCGCTAAGCATTTTTTTTTTTCCTGGATAAATTACAATAACGCCACGTTTCAGGGAAGGGGGAGAGTTCACGGTATCTTATGCCGCACGAGTAGACACTCGCATGTGGCCGGTAAATCGCGTCGACGGCAGTCCTGTCAAGGCGCCTCCAAGATTCTAGTCGCGTGCCTTGCTACTAAGTCTGGAGCTCTCTTTGTGTCTGTGACAATAGAAGTGGCTAGACCAAAACTGACCTCCCGGGTCCTGTCCTGCCGCACCAGCTAGGAGGGTAGGGTCATGGACACCATAGAGTCTGGCTTTGATTACAGCTAACAAAAGGTCTCCTCCAATTGCATAGGAGGATACTCGATGATCGAATGTTTCGAAATATTCTAGCCAGCCTAGCTATGGGCGAGCTGCCGCGCAGTTGCATCTCAACTCTGGTCTGCATGTTGATGGAGCCGTACGAAAGTGGTGTGTGTGGTTTGAGAACGGAGCATGCCACCCTACACCACCTTTTCAATAGTTGACGGATTTTCTGTAACTCGATTGATCTGCCAACAGTGTCTAATGACCTAGGCCCGACACTAGGGGGATCAAGTTGTGCGGAAACCTATTCTTGAGGAACTATCATGACCACTTCCCCTGGTGATTCCGGGTAAGACTTTGGCGCCTGAAGCGATGGATCTATCAACTGAAGCATGAAGGGGCTTCGATACAAGGCCCGCTATGTTATTGGCATGAAATCAAAAAAAAAAGCCAGTGTCACTCACTCCTGATAGGTCCGGCGCGTACAACCGGTCCTGGGTTTGGTATATATGCCGAGACCAGTGCCAGTGCGATTGATACAATCGTGATATCTATGACTCCTGACGTTGTCCAAAGTGAAAGATCCTTTCATCTCTCGCATTCCCTTCTCTGGCATTCCATGGAAGGTTACACAAGGAGCTGAATCTTAGTCATGCTCACAGACTTGTAACACCCCGCTAAAAATACAAGGTCTCTTAAAGCGGTTCAGGTTTCATAATGCATCAAGAAGATGCAATGAAAGTGGATAGTCACAGTGGGATATTCGTATATCCGAGCCTTGATTTTCTGAGTAAGACAAGTCTCACAAACTGTGAACAACACGGTACTCTTTTGATCCTCAATTTCTGTTGTTTTGTTGTGAGCTTGTTTCAGTCACATACTAGAGTGCAGCGTCCTTGTAATCGAAGTTGTTGGTTATCGCACGAGCCAAGATGGGAGACGAAGCAGCCAACGAGTCGCAGGTAGCGATTGCCATCAAGATCCCGCCCTCCTCTCACGCCGACGATGAGTCCTTTGCCGCGACAGTGGCCAGTCTTGTTAATTCAGCCTATACAGAGGCTGAAGGGGACATCTTCTTACCTAATTACCAACGCACCTCTCCCACCGAAGTCGCCCAATTCATCCGCAACGGACAACTGGCAGTTGCGTACCTCAAGGATTCCGGCCACCCTATTGGTTGTGTGTGCATCAAGTTGCTCGGGCCCGGCCGAGGAGAGTTCGGCATGTTGGCACTGGATGCCACGCATCAGGGCGCTGGGTTAGGGCGGCGACTAGCCATGTTCGCGGAAGCCGAATGCCGCAGGAACGGATGCACGATCATGCAATTGGAAGTGCTGGTGCCGAAAACCTTTCATCATGCTGGAAAGGAGAGGATGCAGGCGTGGTACCAACGACTGGGTTACAAGGTTGTCAAGCTTGGCAGTTTTGACGAGGACTACCCTGAACTGGCCAAGATTCTTTCGGGACCCACGGATTACAAGATATTTGAGAAGAAGCTCGTCGAGGCAGTTGCATAAACAGAGACAATGAATCTATGGCTCAAGCACGCACTGTAACAACGTGGTACCTCACATTGTGAATTTGTCATCCTAGAACTGACGACTCTGGCTCAACCATGTCAACGCTTTGCATGATGTGACATTTCAGGGTTCGTCCGAGGACCTCCCTACCCCCACAGTTCTCAAAGAGCCGTTTAGGCAAGTGGCATCTCAAGGAGGGCGTCGCACGGCCCCATGGGGGTGATGCTTCATCTTGGCATCGCCACCGAAGCTTTCGGGATTTGACACGGTTCCGCGACAGATGACTGACATTTGGGGAGATGTGCAAGAAGTTACCCCATTCCTATGTTCATTAGAAATTTCCTCAAGAAAGAAAACCCAAGGTTGATAGCTCAAGCATGACAAGCACCTTCTATCAATCATCCCCTGACTGCAAAGCATCTAATCGATGATATTGCGTGTGGAAAGCCCCCGCCCCCAGGCCTCTTCGAACCCTTTGACCAACTTGCGTCACGTCCAAGATCGAGGTTCCTGAGTGGCTTGGGTACGGGACAATTGCCACATGGCTTCCCGTTTGCTTGCCTGTCTTGGTGGAGATGGCGGAGATGAAGCAAGCCGCCGAGCCCGGCTCGTCCACCCAGGTAGTCGAGGAACTAGTGGAACCATGTTGAAAGAAAACTTAGACGCTCCTGCTAAGGAGTACTTAGATTGGCGTGGTCGCTCTATACGAGCCCATGTACTCCTTAATGAGCGCGAGCAGGGATTCAGTCGCAGAAGCAGCCCGACTCCCCAAGCGATGCCTTGAATCTCAGGCAAAGTTCTTGCACGGTCCCTCTACCTCCCAGCTCAACCCACAACGGACTTCGGTAGAGGCAACAAGAGTCATGACAAGCAACCGGCAATTTCAACGGCCCCTTAGCCCTATCTCCTGGTTTCGTCCGGTACCGAGAGTTGGAACCGACTCCTGCGACAGCTCATCCAGGGAACAGTTGGCCTGAGAACCGTCCGTCAATCGGAAAATCTGTGCCACAGGCTCGGCTGGAACTCCGTCTCAACCTTTCTACAACAAGTTAGTTAAGGGGGCAAATCGAGCTATTTAGAGTTTGGACCATGCATTGTGGCTTGCTTAGCTCATTGCCAATCGTATCAGCTGGCGACGCCATGTGGCGCGCCTTCACGAATCGAGGACATGGCATGAATCGCTTCTGTTGATGAAGCATGATTCTCCTGTATGGCAATTGCACCACAGGAAGCTTCGAAGGCATCTAGATCTCGCGAGACCACCCTCCCAAGACGACATTCGAAGCACTCGCTTGCTGATAAGGATGAGGCGTCTCTTGGCAGCGGAATCGTCGTCCCGCGAACGGACGTGGAGACAGGGGCTCAAGCGATTCAGGTGAGCGCTGGCACGTGCTGTGATGTGCGAGGGAATCCCCTGCCTGTGAAAAGGCTGCGACGCCCTTTGGAGATTTGGCCACCCGTCGTCAATCGACAGCCAGCCCAACCCACGAGTGAGGTGAGAACAGATCGAGAGTTGAGCATCGCTCAACCTCAGGGTATGCCTTCAACCATGGCCTATCAACGAGAGATTGAGATGCAGGCGATACCGCCGCCGCCCCAGAAGCCAGTCATCCTCGTCGAAAACAGCTTCGCCGTCACCATTAGCGAGCCGGAGAAGCCGGTCCCGGAGCCAACGGGGGCCTTCAATCGTTTGCTGCACAGCTTTGGTCCAGCTTCCAACAGCTCAGATGATGGCATGAGCCTGAGCAGCCACGGCACAGCCCATGGTCCCCATGGGCGGTTCTTCAGTCTTCGGAGGGCCAACTACAAGTCTGCCAACACGCAATTGGCCCGGGAACTCAAGAATCGTCATCTGCAGATGATTGCCTTTGGTGGTTCAATTGGTATGTGGACCCTTCAACTCAGCTGCCTCATGCGGTATTGGCGTCGCCCTCGATGACATCTATTCTTCATGTATTGACGACAACTATCTCCATTACAGGAACTGGTCTATTCGTCGCGTCAGGAGTAGCTCTCTATCGTGGTGGTCCAGCCTCCCTGTTGCTTGCCTTTGTCATCATGGGCGTCATGCAGTTCTTCACGATGCAGGCTCTAGGCGAGCTTTCCGTGGCTTTCCCAGTTGGCGGATCCTTCGCCAATTACTCGACTCGTTTCTTGGATCCATCTTGGGGCTTTGCGATGGGTTGGAAGTGAGTGTCCCGTCGGCCTTGAACCCCTCATCAGGAGTCACCTGAAGTAGACAATGAACACTGACACCATGTGAAGCTATACCCTCCAGTACCTCATCGTGTTACCGCTTGAAATCATTGCGGGCGCCTTCACTACTATGTACTGGAATCCAGAGCCCAGCAAGTCGATATTTGTTGCCATGTTCCTAGTCATCATCGCGGGCATCAATCTGCTTGGTGTGCGAGGATATGGCGAGGCAGAATTTATCTTCTCCACGGTCAAGGTGATAGCCATTCTAGGATTTATGTAAGAGAGCTCAACTCCCCCTCTACGGCAAGGCAGAAAGGGGACCAGTTCTGACGTGATCTAGCCTCCTCGGTATCATCATCAACGTCATGGGCCATCCAGATAGCGGCTACATCGGGTTCCAATATTGGTCAAACCCTGGAGCTTTCCACCATGGCTTCAAAGGCTTCGCCAGCGTTCTGGTCACGGCAACCTTTTCCTTTGCTGGCACTGAAATGGTTGGACTCGCCGCAGCCGAAACCGCAAACCCCCGAAAATCATTGCCGGCCGCCGTCAAGCAAGTGTTTTGGCGAATCAGCATCTTCTATATCACCTCGATCCTGCTGATCGGCTTGCTGGTGCCTTATAACCAACCTAGGCTACTGGGGGCCAAGTTTGGCTCTGATGCCGTGGCTAGTCCTTTTGTCATTGCCATCGAGAGCGGTGGTCAGACGGTGCTTCCGAGTGTTATGAACGGCGTCATCCTTGTAGCTCTCATCAGCGTTGGCAATACTGCCGTGTATGCCTCGTCCCGCACCCTGACTGCATTGGCAGAGCAGTCTTTGGCGCCAAAGATCTTCACCTACATCGATCGTCGTGGCCGCCCGCTGGCTGCTATCATCTTTGCTTGTGTCGTTGGCCTACTTGCATTTCTCGCCGATACTGACATCCATACCGAAATCTTCAACTGGCTTCTTGCGATCAGTGGGCTCAGCACCCTCTTCACCTGGGCCAGCATCTGCCTCTGCCACATCCGCTTCCGGAAAGCTTGGGAACTATCTGGATATAACCTCTCACAGTTAGCATTCCGCTCCCAAGTCGGCGTATGGGGATCTTGGGTCGCGCTGGGATCTTATGGAATGGTGCTGGTTTTGCAGTTCTGGGTTGCGGCATCCCCAATTCCGCTTGAAGATGGAGAACCCTCCACGCAAGAGAGGGTTAAGACTTTCTTCATGCAAGTCCTTACTGTGCCTATAATATTTGCCTTTTATCTAGGTCACAAGCTTTGGTGTCGTACAAAGTTTGTGCGCGACAAGGACATGGATGTTGATACGGGTCGGAGGTATCTGCAGACTTGGAACGAAGACGAGGCGGAGGCGAGAAAAGGCTGGCCCCTCTGGAAACGAGTGTATAATACCATGTGTTAGACTAATTAGATAGGCTATCGCGGCGAAGACAAAGTGTTCAATAGACCTAATACCTGACAAGATTCTCACAACTAGGCTCGGACGATGTGCTTCAATTCTCAAACCTCGCAACCACTACTCAATCAACGAGCCCTATTGTCATCGATGTCATCGAACACGGGGATCACGTCGTAGCGAGCAAGATCTGATCGAGACCTAGCTCCATTCTACATTGTGAAAGGGCATGTCGTTCTCACAGCCCCAACAGCAGACTGTAATCCTCCATTGGGCTCTTGTGATCTTGTTGGCCGTGAAGCTGTCTACGAAACAAGCCTATGCCATCATTTGAGATATCGCCTTGTTGTATTAGGTACAAGAGGTGAGGTCCATCTTAGTGGGAACTTGACAGCAACTCGTGACACCAGCAAGGAGAAGAATAAGTCATCATACAAGAAATAATGGATGGGTACACGACGGCTTGGACCACGAGCACGTTGTGAAATGTGCAAATCCTATTGGCTTGAACCCTTTGACAAGCGCCAAGAGCTGTTGGAGTTCAAGCTGTGAAATTGGCCCAGGCACCGACTTAAACGGGAGTTCCAGCTTGACTGTTGGAGGCGGAAGGTAAACGGTAAGGGTCAATTTGATTAACAGTGCCTTCCTGCTTCTCTCAACTCCATGCTAAACTATGCTAAGCTTTTCTAGTAACATTGAGACAGGTGAAACTTCCAATAATATAAATGATCCGGACCATGTCACCATGCCCTCCACTCTTCTAGGCTTGCTTCGTACCATCTTCCTTGCGGCCACGTCCATGCCGCCATTCGAAAATGGTGCGAGGCTTTTCCTTGATGACTTGTCGAAGCTTGTCGACGCTTCGGTCCATCCACACCTCAGGGGAAGAGCCACTGACCGGGTGCAGGGGCAGACTGTCTCTGCTCAGGAGGAAAGAGTCTGACTGGCGAGTGTCAAAAGAGGCGATGAGGTCCATATCCGCGGCAATCTGATCGCAGTATGTCTCGAGCGGCAAGTCGTTCACATCATGACCAAAGGGGTTTTCGATCTCTTGGCCAATAAAGAGCAGACCAAGGATGATGTAGGCGGCAGCGATGGAGGCCGGGATGGCGATCCACTCAAGCTTACCCGTCAGCTGGAACGGGAGAAGGATGACATAAATGAAAGTGATTTGGCTGATAGCGATTGTATAGGCGATCGGTAGTGGGGTGTTGAGGACCCTCTCACAGCCTGTCATGGCGTCGTTGAGCATGGTCAGATGATTGTACGCGAGGGTCTGTTGCATGAGAACAGGCAGCTGCTTGTTGCGCACCATCGAGTCCAGAGTGACAGCAAGGTGGTTGAGGATTTCAAGAGGCAGATTTCCCTGGTGTTGTTCGGCCTTCTTAACAGCCTTCCGGGGATTGCTGGTGGCAAAGGGAATGCCCAGATACTCGCCAGCAGAATGGTACATCGACTTCGACCGGCTGACGCGAGCCTCGGGTGAAGTGCCATTGCCATTGGCGACAATGAAGGTATCGAGAGACGCAATGTAGGGCTGGATATCGGGTTGGGTGTCACAGGGTTCGAAACGGAGTTGGTGCTTGAGAGCCATCGCAAAGGCGACGATAAGATTCATAGCCCCAATCTTCTTGAGGAGGATCTCTCGAGAGTCCTGGCCAGCAGGCTCAACGGTGTGAATCCAGAAGATGCGACCAAGGGTTTGTGATGCCAAGGTCAGGCTTCCCCAATAACGACGGCCCTCGGCGTAACGTTCGTATGCGGTGGACCCGCGGAAAGAAAGGCACAGACCGACGACAAAACCAAGAATGGTGAGAAGAACGGAGTTAACGTTGATGGGTTTAACCTTCATGGAGATGACGGTAATGAGGGTCGACCAAGCTGCGATGAGAAGGAGTGGTACCATCAATTTGGGGATGATGGACCCATGGAGTTGCATGACCAACGGCCATTTTGAATGGCTCTGGAGGTTTCGCGGGCCGGTGAAGTAGCTGTCATCGGGTTCGGTAGTGCGATGAAAGAGGTGCGGGTGGACGTGGACGCTTGGCGAAGGAGGCGATTGTGGGTAGGACGGGACGTCGAGTCCGGGCGAGTGAAGAGGTTTCACATTTGGGGCCGCCTGAGTCTTGTCTTCGGTCGCCTGGACCGTGGCAGTGGTGGCCTGCATCTTGCTCAACGGTTCACGGCGTCGACGAATGCGTTAGGGGACGCGATCTCTGTAAAACTGGGAGAGTCAGTCAGTCTCTCATGGTGAAGGAAACAGTGGAGTTCGGAGTGCCTACCGAGCGTTGATGCACAAATTGACGCGATGGGTGCATGTGAAGGAAGGAAAGTGGGTGAGACAAGGAAGGAAAAGCCAAGACCTTAAGAGAAAGCCAAGATTCGAGAGAGGGGAGGAGCTACAGCAGGAGGAAATGAAAGGGACTTCCGACATGGTACGGCTGACTACGCGCTAAGGCAAGCTGACACTGTAGAGTAACGCTATGATCTTGGTCTAGGCCTAATTGAGTAGAGAAGCGCCCAAGAGCTGATAAGAGGCGGTATTGAGATAAATATAATAGGAAGAACATAAGATAAAAAATTAAATAAAATAAAAATATAAAAAATATAAAAAAGTATTAATATATATATATAATAAATAAACTAGTTAAATAAATAAATTATTTTTTCTTACCCTCATAAATAAAAATTATAATAAAAATATTATAAATTATTTAATTAATTAAAATTACTTATTATATTTTTTCTTAAATATCTTAATTATTACTTAATAGGTTTTTATATTATAATTAAGATTATTATAAATATTATAATATTAAATCCCTAAGTATATTAATTTTTTTAATTATTATTTTTTAATAACTTAATTATTATTTATATATTAATATATATTTAATTAATTAATTATTTATTTATTTTATTATTATAATTTTTTTTATTATTAAGTCTTTTTAACTTTTTAATATTAATTAAATATTTTATTTATTTTTTAAAAGTTTTTATTTTTAATAATTAATAAAATAATTTAATATATTATTATTTAAGTTTTTTTTTTAAAAAACCTTAAGGCTTTAAAAATTAATTTTAAGAAATTATTATAATATTTTTAATTTATTTTTTAAGGTATTTAAACTAAGATTTAGCCTTAAATATAATTTATAATATTCTTAAGAGTTAAAAAATTAAAGGCTTAGTTTTTTTTTTAATAAATATTAAAGTTTATAATTATATATTAAGCTTTAAAATAATAATTTTTAAATTAAAAAAAATAAAATTAATTTTTAATAGCCTTTTTATTATTTTATTAATTATATTAATTTTATATATAATATAAAAAATTAAAAAAAAAGAATTATGTTAAAATATAAATATAAAAATATAAAATAATTATTAAAGCTATTAATTAATTAGGGTAACCCTAGTTAGATATTATATATAAAAAGACTTTTTAAAATACTTATAGCTAAGTTATTATAAAAAGCTTAGTAAATAAAAGCCTTATATATAATAAAAACTTATTTTTAATTTATAATTTTACCTTAATTTAGCTATTAAGGCTTATTATTTTATAATTCTTTAATTTTTATTAATAAATAATTAATATTAAATTAAAATAAAAGAATTAAAAGTATCTTATTATTTCTTAAAATAATTATTTACTTCATAGGCTAGTATAAAAAATAATCTAAGAAATAACTTATTAAATTATTATAATTTAAAAAGCCTTAAAGAGTTAATCTAAGAGACTAAAAGATATTAATATTTATTATTAATTTATATTATAAACTTTTTTAATATAAATTAATAATAAATATTAAAATTACTATAATTAATAAGATTATATATTAAAAAAAATATCTTATTAATAAAAAAATAAAAATTAATATTAATAATCTTTTTTTTTTTTATATTTTTAATATTAATCTTAATAAATAAATAAAGAAAAAACTATAAATATAAAAATAAAAATATAAAAAATAAATAAAAAAAACATCTTTTATTAAAGATTTTAAAATACCTTATAAATTAATTGATTAATAACTAGCTAAGAGATTATAAAAGACTACCTAGGTATAATTATAAGTTATTAATTAAAAAGGCTATAATTATTAATATTAATAATTAGCTTAAAATAATTAATGTAAATAATAAATTATATATAAAAATAATATTAAAGTAATAAATTAAATAAATAATAAATAAATTTATTTACTTATTATAAATTAAGTAATATAATTATATTTTAGGCTTAATGAAAAAATATATATAAAAAGAATTTAAGGTATTTATATAAAAATAATATACTAACTTAGTGCTCTAAGAAAAATAAATAAGAGATTAACTTATAATTATAAGCTAAAAGCCTAGTAAGGTATTAATATAGTATTTTACTTATTAATATATATTTTATAAGAGATTACGAAAAAAATAATAAGGC
Organism: Fusarium falciforme; assembly: GCF_026873545.1. Classification (NCBI taxonomy): domain Eukaryota; kingdom Fungi; phylum Ascomycota; class Sordariomycetes; order Hypocreales; family Nectriaceae; genus Fusarium; species Fusarium falciforme. Next base: position 661,412 of record NC_070554.1, read on the forward strand.
TATAGCTTATTATTTTTTTTATAATCTATATAATAAATTAAAAAAAATCTTAAAAGGTAAAAATATTCCTTATAAAAAATATATTATATTATATAAAAAACTAAATATCTTTAAATTTAGATTATTAATTAAAATAACTATTTTAAAAAGAAATACCTCTAAGATAATCTTAAATAATTAAATAAGAAATATTATTTCTTTAGTAACTTAAGTTATAAAAAAGCTTTAAAAGAAATTCCTTTAATAAATATCTTTTATACCTTATATTAAAATAAAATTATTATAATATAAGTAATTTAAATATATTTATATTAATATTATATTAAGAATAAAAAGAAAATAAGTTATTATTAAAGTATAATAAATATAATTATTAAGGCTATAAGACCTAAGTATATTATATTAAGATATATATTAATAATAATAATATTTTTATAAATTAAAACCTTCTTAGAAATAAAAATAGATTATTAATAAAAATTAATAAAGTTAAAGCCTAAGAGTTTAATTTATTAAAAAATTAAAGAAAAATAGAGATTAAACTTAAATTATTATTTTTATTTATATAAAAATAAATATTAAGTAAAAAGGTAATTATAGCTTTTATATTAATTGTTTAAAATATAGTTAGAAAAGAAATTATAGTTTTTATAGATATTAATATAAAGATTAATATTATTAATGTAAAGCTTATATAAAAACTTAGCCTTAAGCTAATAAGAAATTATATAGCCCTTAGGCTTAAATTTTTTTAAAAAAAAATATATCTAAGAAATACTTATTAATTAATTTTATTTTTATTAATTTATATAATAAATTATAAAAAATATAATAAGTATTAACTAAGTAAAGTTTAAAAATAATATATATAATAGCATTTTATTATAATTATTAATAAAAGAAAAAAAATATAACAATTAATTATATTATTAATAAATAATATTATATTATAATTATTATTATTAATTTAATATTTTTTACTTAAGAAATAATTAAAAATAAAGAAAAAATATATATATTATATATTATAATATTTTTTATTTTTAAGGAGGTTAATTAATAAATATTTAAGGCTTAAGAAAATATATTTAGAGAAATACTTAAAGAGTTTTTTTTAAAACTTAAAAAATTAAAAGGGTTTTTTAATAAATAAATAATAAAAAATATATTAATATTTATAAAAATTATATATAAGATTAATTTAATTAAAAATAAAAATCTCTTATATAATTTATTATATCTTATAAATAAAATATAATATTAGGCCTTTTAGGAATATATTATAAAAAACTTAAAAAATAAATATATATAATACTTTATAAATAAAATAAAATCCTTAATTTTTTTTTTAAAAAAACTAAAAAATTAAGGCTTTATATAAACTATAAAGAGCTAAATAAGGTAATAATTAAAAATTATTATATCTTTTTATTTATTAATAACTTATTAAATAGGCTTTATAGAATTAAATATATATCTAAGATTAATACCTATAATACTTATTATAAAATAAAAGTTAATAAAAAAACTATTAAGAGATTACTTTTTATATAAAATATAATTACTTTAAGTATATTATTATATTATTTAAATTAATAAATATATTAATTATTTTTTAAATATGTATTTATAAATTATTTATTAATTTATATAATATATATTATATTTTATATATTATTATTTAACTTTATACTACCTAAAATAGGAATTAAAGTATTATAATTAATATCTTAGTAATTTTAATAATAAAGGCTCTATACCTAAAGCCAGAGGTCTTAATAGGCTTAAATTAATAAGGTTTATCCACGCAATCATTAATAGCTTTAATAACGCGCTAAAGCCAGCTCTATTCATAATAAATAGCTTATATCTTAACTAACTAAAGAGGTTAAAATCCCCTTCACGTAGTAACTCTCCCCTCCAACGCTAACCTTCCGATCGCCCTTGCAATTCTCGACCACTCGAAGAGGTTAAAATCGCTTCTGTTATCCTCGTGAGAGGAGGTTCAACCATAACCAACAACAACCACAACCAACCAATCAACCAACCAATCAACCAATCCACGACCAGTCAACTAATCAACAACACATCAACAATCGCGATGGCTTTCCACAGAGACCTTCAACTAAGCGATCAAAGCAGCGCAGCTAATGCCTATCAGCATACCTTCTAATATAACTAAGATAACCTTAGCGAGGAAGTTCATAAGCTTCATAAGGGTATAAAAAATATCTATAATAAGCTATAAGAAATAATATTAAATAGATACCTTTAGAGTATTATATTAAGTAAGGACCTTAATAATCTAAAGTATATTAAACTCGCGATCTTTAATTATAATATTTTTTTTTTTATTTAGTCTCTTTTTACTTAGTAATAATATTAATAAAAAGATTAATTTTATTAGAAAAAAGCTTTTTTTATTAAAGGCTCTTAAAAAGAGGCTAAAAGAAGGGTAAGTTCTTATTAGCGAGAAAAACTAATTCCTCAGGGACTTAGAATATAACTAGTACGCGGCATAGCTTATAACCCTTATCATAAGTATTAATACCTTCTGCCACGCCAAATAAGAGGATCAACGAAGTCTTACTATAACTAGCTAGGATCTAGCCATATAGCTATAGGCGTAATATTAGGAAATAGGGGTTATTAGCGTTATAGGCTTTAGAGAGATTAGTTCCTAGAGTCGGCGTTAGAGTTTAAACCTAAAAAGAGTTAGTGCTAGGGCTTAGCGCTAGACTTAGAGGTAGATAGAGGTCTATAGGTTTAATTAATTAAACCTATCTAGTTAAATATATAATATATATATATTAGCTTATATAAATATATAAATAATAGTAATTTTAATAGTAATTTTAATAATAGATATTTTATATATAAATAATATTTTTATATATATTTAAATTAAAAAAAAATATATATATTTTTTATATAAAGTTTTAGAATAACTTATTAAAATATAGCTTTAAAAAAAGCTATTTAAATATTACTTTTATTAATAAAATATTAAGTTTCTTAGATATATTATTAGATAAAAAAAATCTAAATAAAACCCTTATATATTAATTAAATAAAAAAATAATTAATATTAATTATTTTTAAAAATATATAAGGTATTTTAAGATTTTATAATTTTTATTAGAAATTTAATATATATTACCTAGTAATAATAAGCTTTTTAATAAAATAATAAATAATAAATAAAAATAAAAAAGAAATTAAAGATTTTAGCTAATTTATAAAAATTAATAATATATTTAAAAGCCTATAATATACTTTTTATTTTATAATTATTTTTTATTATTAAAACTTATTAAAATTAATTAAGGTTAAAATAAATATATTAAGTAAAGTAATTTTAATTATTTTTACTTAATTAATAAAATCTTAATAATAACTTATTATATATTAATTATAAAAACTCTAAGATATAAAATAATACTAAGCTATAAGATAATAAGAATTATTAGCTATTATTAATAGCCTTAAATATTAAAGTTATTACTTATAAAGCCTCTTAGAGAAGTTTTTAATTCTTATTAATTATTAAGCCCTTATAGGTATTATTAAAATATTATTAAAAGAATTAAGAAAGAAACTAATAAGATAAATTTATAAATTTTTTATTTTTAATTTTAATAGTTAATATTAACCTAAGAATAAAAACCTTATTAATAACTTATTATTATAATTAAATTATATAAATAAAAGAATATTCTATAAAAATATATATTTTATATTAATTAAGAAATTAGCTCTTATATATAAATTATTATTCGAGCTTTAAAATATTATTATTAGCCTTTAGGGTATAACTTAGGTTATAATTATATATATATAAGCTATTAAAGTTATATTAAAAGGCCTTATTATTTTTAATAAATATAAATTAAAAAATAATACTTATTATATTAAATTTATAATTATTATTAAGCACTAAAAGGTTAAATAAAAAAGATATTATATAATAAATTATTTAAGAAGTATAAAGCTTTAATTAAGTCTTTAAGAAATTATTTATAGCTAAGATTATTATTTTAAAATAATATATCTTATATTATATTATAAAATAATTTATAAGAAATAAAATAATACTTTTTTTTTTATTTTTTAAAAAGCTTAAAATATTAATTAAGAAATTATAAAGCTAAGATTAATAATATAAAAAGCTAAAAAATAAAATATATTAGACTATTAATAAATATAAGGGCTATATTATTAATAGACTTAAATTATTATAATATAATAATTAATTAATTATCTTAAAGTAAAAAGCCTTAAGGTTAAAGATATTTTATTAATATTATAATAATTTAAGAGTAAGATATATAAGTATTTAAAAGACCTTAGACTTAATAAAAAAGAAATTCTTTTAGCTAAGTATAATAAATAATATCTATAAATATATTAAAAATTACTTAATATATTAAGGTATTCAAATATTAAGATATAAGTTATATAATAAATTTTAATTATTATTATTTTTATTATATTTATTTTAAGAAATTAATCTTAATATTATAATTAATTTAATAAAAAGTATATATAATAATAATAAGAGATATATTCTTATATTAAGTATTATATATTATATAATAAAATATATAATATTTATTTTAATTATAAAAAAGCTTAAAGCTATAGGCCTAATAGTATTATTATTTAAATATATAAAAAAGTATTTTAATATTCTTAAAAGTAGTATAAGTAATAAAAATAAATCTATTATTAATAAATTTAAAATAAACTTTTTAAAAAAAAAGTAATATTTTATTAATTATTAATTATTTATTATTTATAAATAAATAAATATATAAAATAAATATATTATATCCTAGAGAAATACCTAAGGGTATATATAAGAAATAAGCTTAATTATTAAGTAATATAACTCTTAGAGGCTACTTTTATATATAATAATAATAGATACTTAATAATAAAGGGTTTTTTTAATAAGATATTATATAAGTATTACTTAAGATATATTAAATATATTTCTTCTTATTATTAAAATTACTATTAAAATTATTATTATTTATATATTTATATAAGCTAAGATATATATATTATATATTTAACTAAATAGGTTTAATTAATTAAACCTATAGACCTCTACTTACCTCTAAGTCTAGCGCTAAGCCCTAGCGCTAACTCTTTTTAGGTTTAGTAAAACTTTAATGCTAACTCTAGGAACTAATCTCTCTAAAACCTATAACGCTAATAACCCCTATTTCCTAATATTACACCTATAGCTATATAGCTAGATCCTAGCTAGTTATAGTAAGACTTTATTAATCCTCTTATTTAATATAGCAGCAGAAGGTATTAATACTTATAATAAGGGTTATAAGCTATGCTATATATTAGCTATATTCTAAGTTCTTAAGGAATTAGTTTTCCTTACTAATAAAAACTTATTCTTCCTCTAGCCTCCTTTTAAGAACCTTTAATAAAGAAAGCTTTTTTTTAATAAAATTAATCTTTCTATTAGTATTATTACTAAATAAAAAGAGATTAAGTAAAAGAAAAAGAATATTATAATTAAAAATTATAAGTTTAATATATTTTAAATTATTAAGGTTCTTATTTAATATAATACTCTAAAGATATTTATTTAATATTATTTCTTATAGCTTATTATAAGTACTTTTTATATCCTTATAAAGCTTATAAATTTCTTTATTAAGGTTATCTTAGTTATATTAAAAAGCATATTAATAGGTATTAATTATATTACTTTAATTACTTAGTTAAAAGTCTTTATAAAAAGTTATTATAATTATTAATATATTATTAATTAATTAATTAATTATAAATTAGTTAATTAATTAATTATAAATTAGTTAATTAATTAATTAATTATAAATTAGTTAATTAATTAATTATAAATTAGTTAATTAATTAATTAATTAGTTAGTTATAGTTATTATTAGTTATAATTAAACCTCTTTTTATAAGAATAATAAAAGTAATTTTAATTTCTTTAAGTAATTAAGAATTATAAGGGTAATTAAAAGGTTAGTATTAAAAGAGAGAGCTATTATATAAAGGGGTTAGATTTTAACCTTTTTAGTTCGTTAAGATATAAGCTAATTATTATAAATAGAGCTAGCTTTAGCGTATTATTAAAGCTATTAATAATTATATAGATAAACCTTATTAATTTAAGCCTATTAAGACCTCTAGCTTTAGGTATAAAGCCTTTATTATTAAAATTACTAAGATATTAATTATAATACTTTAATTTATATTTTAGGTAATATAAAATTAAATACTAAATATATTTCTTTAATAGTAAAAATAAATATTTAAAGTATTATTAAGTACTTAGAGATATTTAGCTAAATATATAAGCTAATAAGGAATTATTAATATTATATTTTAAAATCTTAATTTAAATATTATATTATAAGATATAAGCTATAAATATATTATTAGAGATAATATATTAAAATATTTATAAGGAATTAAAAGTTTAAATATTTTAAATTAGCGCTAAGATTTATTAAGGTTAAAATCGTTATAAAATATAATAAGTAAGCTTATATTATAAGATTATTAAAAATCTATTAATTTATATATAAGATATTTTATATATTATTTCTTAAATTATAAAATAATTAATTAAATACTATTATTATATTAAAAGCCTTATTAAAGCTTAAAAATAAGCTTAATAAATAATAAATAAAAAAGATAATAAACTATAAGCTTATTAATAAAATATTATTTTATTTTATTAAATAAAAAGGCTAATTAATAAAATATAATACTTAAGAGTTTAATTATTACTTAGAAAATATACAAGTAATAATAAAGAAATATTATAAAGTTATAATAAAAAGCTATAAAAAATGAAATAATATATAGCTAATCTTTTAGTTAAATATCTATAAAAAAGATAAAAGTATTAATTATTAAAAATACTTAAATAAAGAAAATAAATAATAAAAACTATAATTTAATAAAATTATAAAAAAAATAATTATTATTAAATTATTATTAAATATAAGCTAAAAACTATAAAGAATAGACTCTAATTAGAATTAATTACTTAAAGGTTAAAAAGACTAATAGTAATATTACTATTAATAGTAAACTAAGGCCTTATTATAGCCTTACTTTTATTCTTCTTAATAATCTTAGTCTTTTTAATACAAGAAAGAGCTATTAATAGATTATTATTATTTTTATTATTAATAATATATTTATTAGCCTAGGGAATAAAAGAAATATAAATATAAGCTATAAAATAAATAAAAATAAAATTAGTAGTAAGATATTTAATATTTATTTAGTTAAGTAATAACTAAAAAGGTTATAATAGAAAATATAAGCTTTTTTTTTTTTTATAATAGGTATAATCTTAATAGATATAAGGTAAAATAAAGCTTAATATAAAATTTAATACTTAATATATTTATAAGTATAGGTAGGCTAAATAATATTTATTAAATTATAAATCTTAATAGATATAAATTTAGGCTTATATAATAAATTAATAATAAGTTAAAAGTAAATAAAAAACAATTTATAAATATAAAAATATAAATAAATTATAATTCTTAGGTAAAAGCTAATTTAATAAGCTAATAGTATTTTATTGTTTTATTATTAATATTCTTAGTAAGGTTAATATATTAATTGTTAATATTATTTTATATATTATTATAAGTATTAAGAGTAATAATAATATATTAAAGCTTAATATAAAAAATAAAAAGAAATTATATATTAAAGAAGTAATTTATATTAGGTAATATTCTTAGAGAGTAATAAAGGAATTTTAATATTATTAAGTAATACTTAGTGATTTATTAGGGATCTAAGCTAAAAGTTAATAATATAAAGTTAATAGCTTAACTTAAAGAATTTATAATATTATATTATTAAGTATAATAATTATAAAAAATAGAAATAATAAACTTAATATTAATAATATAAATTAAGTAATTATTAATATAAATCTTAGAGAAATAAATACAATAAAAAGAATCTCTTAGCTAGAATTTAAAAAATTAATTGAGTTATTATAGATATAATAAGGCTTAAAAATATATATAATAATATTAAAAGTAAATATTATAAAAAGAAATTAATATAATAATAAAAAAAATAAAATCTTAAGAGAAATCTTAAAAAAAAAAAAAAAAAGGTATTATTATAATAAATAGAATTATAATAAAATATATTAATTAATATTATTTATTTAATAAATATTAATAAATTAAAATAAGAATAAGCTTATATTAAAGCTAATACTATTAAAGATTTAATAAAGTATTTTTAATTATTTATATTATAATAAAAGAGAAAAAAGATAAGATTTAATGATTAAAAGTAATATATTAAAGAGCTTTTATTAGGGCTTTAAATATAAATTAAAGAACTTGAAAGATATCTTTAAAGCCTTTTTATTTACTTAAAGATCTTAGGGACTAAGATCTCTAGAGAGGAGGTAATTATAAGAATATAAGGTAGCTATTAAAGTTATTAATTAATTAAGGTAACTTTAATTAGATATTATATATAAAGAAACCTCTTAAAATATTTATAGTAAAATAACTATAAAAGGCTTAATAAATTAAAGTTTTATATATAATAGAAATTTACCTTAAATTTATAATTTTACCTTAATCTAGCTATTAGGCCTATTATTTTGTAATAAATTATAAAATATTTAATTAAATATTTTATTTTTAATTATAAATTTATTTTAGAATAAATAAAATAAATAAAATAAATAAAATAAATAAAATAAATAAAATAATATATAAAATTAAATATTTTTTTTTATAATATTTCTTATATATAATAAATTAATAATATTTATAAGTATTAAAAATTAAAAAATACTAAAGATTAATTAATTAATTAATTATATATTAATTAAAGTATTTAAGTTATTTAAAATTAATTTTATTATTAATTTAATTATTTTAAATTATTATAATAATTATAATTATTTAATTATTTAAAAAGTAATTTTCTTAATATTAATTAATAAAATAATAATAACTTATATTAATAATAAATAATATAATTATTTAATTTTTTATATTAATTATTTAAATAATTATAATTTATTTTTAATTTCTAAGTTATATTAATTTTAGCTTTAAATACCTTTTTAAGCTTATATTAATTATTTTATTTATAATTCTATTTAAAAAAAGCCTGATTTTATTAAAATTATAAATATTATTTAGTTAAATATTATTATTATCTAACTTTATGCTACCCAGAATAGGGATGAACATATTATAATTAATATCTTAGTAATTTTAATAATAAAGCCTCTATACCTAAAGCTAGAGGTCTTAATAGGCTTAAATTAATAAGGTTTATCTATGCAATTTAATTAAATATTATATTTTATAATTACATTTATTATAAGCTTAAATTAATTATATATAATAATTAAATAATTATATTTAGCTCTTTAATAATTATATTTATAAAAAACTATATCTTAGCCTCTAAATTTTATTTAATAAAGTTAAAGGCTAATATATTAAAATTAATAATATATTAAAATTAATAAATAATTAACTAGTTATTTTTTTTATATTATAAAGTTAAAAAAGAAATGCTTACAAATCTAAGTTAAGAATAAAATAAATAAATCTTTTTTTTTAAATAAAATAATTAATATAATGTTTAAATAATATTATATTAGAATTAAATACCTTATTATTAGTAATATAATATTATTTCATTAACCTTATGTATATCTAATAGTATATTAAAGGCTTAATCTTAGGTTATTTTAAAGAGCCTAAAGGGCAGGAAGTATTCTAGCCTTATAATTAGATTATAATATACTAAGTAATTAAGAATTAATTAAGTAAATAAAAAGAATTTAAGTTAAGGGATATTTAGTTTACTTACATACTTAGTTTATTTATTATATATATATTATATATTTAATTTATATATATTTTAATTTTTTATTATTAAAATGATAATTAAAAGTATTATTATTTATATATGTATATAAGCTTAGATATATGTATTATATATTTAATTAAATAAATTTAATTACTTAAGTTTATTAATTTCTATATTTTGCTAAGTCTAATACTAAGTCTTAGTATTACTTCTTTTTATATTTAAATATTAATACTAATTTTAAAAACTAATTTATTTTAAACCTATAATATTAATAACTTTTTTTTCTTAATATAGGAATACTTATAGCTATATACTTAGATCTTAGTAAGCTATTATAAAACTTTTTTTTATTTTTTTATTTAAGATTATATAAGGATTTAATATTTATAATAAATATTATAAGTTATATTATATATTAAATAAAAATATTTTTTTATTAATATAAGGTTTTTTTAATTTAATTTTCCTTTAAGTTATTGATAAAAATATGCTTTTTATTTAATAAAATTAAACTTATAATATATATTATAATTAAATAAATAAAAACTAAGTAAAAAAGGAAAAATATTATAATTAAATATTAAATATTTAATTAAAATTAACTTATTAAGTAATAGGTTTATTTTAATATTATAAAGGTTTTTATTTAATATTATTATTAATAAGTTATTAACCTTATTTTTTATACTTTTATAAAGCTTATAAATATTTTTAATAAAATTATCTTAGTTATAAAAATATATATATATAAATAAATACTACTTATATTATTTAAATTAATTAATTAAAATTATAAAAAGTAATAAATATAATTTTTATTATATTATATATTAATTAGCTAATAATATATTAATTAATTAATTAATTATAATTATAATTAGTTATAATTATTAATAATTATAGTTATAATTAATTATAATTAAACTTTTTTATTTATAAATAATAAAAATACTTTTAATTTCTTTAAGTCATTAAAAATTATAAAAATAATTATAAAATTAATAATATTAAAACAAATTATTATATAAAAAAAACTTTAATTTTTTAATTAAATAAAATATAAATTATATATTATAAATAAAAATAATTTTAATATAATATTAAAGTTATAAAGAATTATATATATAAATTATATAAATTTATATAAATAAAAATATTAAATCTTAAATATAAAATATTTATTATTAAAATTATTAAAATAATAATTATAAATTTTAATTTTTAATTTAAATACTATAAAATAATAAAATGAAAATTAAATTTTTTATATTATAATATAAAATATATTATTTTAATTATTTAAAAAAAAACTAATATATTTTTTAATATATTTATAAAAAAATATATAATATAATAAAAAAATAATTATAATTAAATAATACTATATTTAAAAAGTATATTAATATTATATTTAAATTTATAAATAATAACTTAAAATAAGTTAAATAATATTTATTTAATTATAATACTTAATGATTAATATAAATTTATAAAAAAAGTCTTATAAACATTTAAAATATAATAAATATAAATAAATATAAATAAATATTAAAAATATAATAAAATTAAATATTAAAAATAATAATCTTAAAAATTAATATTATTTAAAATCTTTTAAAATATTATTAAAATATATATATATATATATATATAAGTTTATTATTAAAATTACTATTAAAATTATTATTATTTATATATTTATATAAGCCAAGATATATATATTATATATTTAATTAGATAGGTTTAATTAATTAAACCTATAGACTTTTATTTACCGCTAAGTCTAGCGCTAAGCCTTAGCATTAATTCTTTTCAGGTTTATAGAACTTTAATGCTAACTCTAGGAATTAATCCCTCTAAAACCTATAACGCTAATAACTCCTATTTCCTAATATAGTTATACTTATAGCTATATAGCTAGATCTTAGCTAGCTATAAGACTTCTTTAATCCTCTTATTTAGCGGTATAGAAAGTCTTTATAGTTATTATAAGCGTTATAACTTATGCCTTATATTACTTATTATCTTATAAGTCCTTAAGGAATTTAGTATCTTTACTAATAAGATTTTTTTTTTCTTTTAGTTTCTTTTTAAGAGCTTTTAATAAGAAAAGCTCTTTTTTAATATAATTAAATCTTTTATTAGTATTATAATTAAGTAAAAAGAGGCTAGGTAAAAGAAAAATATTATAACTAAAGATTATAATTTTAATTAATATTAATTTATTATATTATATATTTATCTTAATACTCTTAAGGCTATTATCTAATATTATTATTTATAGCCTATTATATATACTTTTTATGCCCTTATAAAACTTATAGACCTCCTTAATAAGGTTATCTTAGTTATATTAAAAAATATATTAATAAGTATTAGCTATATTGCTTTAATTATTTAGTTAAATGTTTCTATAGAAAGCTATTATAATTTCTTAAATATATTATTAACTAATTAATTAGTTATTAATTGGTTAACTAGTTAGTTATAGTGGTTATTATTGGTTATAGTTAAACTTCTTCTTATGAGGATAATAGAAGCATAATCCTTTAAGATTTTAACCTCTTTGAGTAGTCGAGAATTGTGATTAGAAGGTTAATATTGGAGGGGAGAGCTATTACGTAAAGGGGATTTTAACCTCTTTAGTTAGTTAAGATATAAGCTATTTATTATAAATAGAGTTAACTTTAGCGTATTATTAAAGCTATTAATAATTATATAGATAAATTTTATTAATTTAAGCCTATTAAGACCTCTGGCTTTAGGTATAGAGCCTTTATTATTAAAACTACTAAGATATTAATTGAGATATTTTAATCCCTATTTTAAGTGGCATAAAGTGATATAATAATAAATAAATAAAAAAGAATTATATATTTATATTTTTTTAAATATATAAAAGTAAGCTTTTTAAGGTAATATTTTTCTAGCTTTTCTATACCTTTTAAGATAGTATTAAAATAACTAGCATAATAACCCTATAAATAAGTTAGTAATAAATATCTAATAAATATATAATAAATATATAGTAAATAAATAATCAAATAATTATCTTATTAGGTAATTTTAACTTATTTATAAAGTTCTTTTTTAAGTTTTTAAGGTTATTATATAATTTATAAATATCTAATAACCCTTTAGGCATAGTTAGGGTTATGATTTAGTTAGTGATTAATTTACTAACTGAATAACTAAGCTTATTTAGAGCTCTTTAAGAATCATTAAGCAAGTTAATTTAAATATACCTTATATATAAGTTAAAAATTAAATAAAATATATAATAACTATAGGTTAATATAGAAATATTTATAAGAATTTTTAGATTATATAATAATCTCTTAATACCCTTTTATAGCTATTTTTAATAATTTTCCTTAGTATATAAGGAACTAAAAGCTTAATTTTTTAGTTTAACTAAAAAGTCTTTATCTTAGTCTTAGTCTAACTAAGACTAAAATAGCCTAACTAAATCATATAGCTAACTAAGACTAAAGTAATTTAGTTATAGCCTTGACTAAGACTAAATAACTAAAGTTAGCCCTTGACTAAGACTAAAGTAACTAAATCATAGCCCTAGGCATAGTTAAATAAAATTAGCCTTATAGCTTAATTAAAGCTTTTAAAAAGACTTAAAAAATAAATTCTAAGTCTTTTAAAATAGCCCAATCTAAGTCATTAAAAGCAATAACTTTTAATTCCTTATTAATAGAATCTACTTTAATAATATAATTAATAGGCACTTTTAAAATAAGAGCTATATATTATATTATAAGTAGAGTTCTAACGGGTTATATTATCTATATAATTAATTAGTATATAATATATATAAAAAAGGGGAAAAAAAGGAAATAAAATTACCTAAAGGAATAAATTAAATATTAAAATCATAAGGTAAAGCTTTATATTCTTTTCCCCTTTTTATTGCTTCTAGGAATAGCTTTTTTATAGTATTATGATATTTTATAATAGTAATAATACGGCGTATTTGGGTTATTAAGGCTATATATAAAATAACAAAATATAATAAAAAAGAGCTTTAATTTATACTTATTATTATAGCCCGGGGGGCTAAGTTTATCTTCTTCTAAATTGTCTTCTTCTTCTAAATTCTTTTCTGTAAATGAATTATCTACTTTATTAGATAAAGTAGGAAAATTAATATTTAAATATTCTTTAAGAATATCTTATGTTATAAGGTTAAAAATATAACTAATATAGTAAATATTATATTTAAAATCTATTCTATAGCTATTTTTAGCTACATTTCGAAAGGTATTTAAAAAATACTTATTATTTACTATATTATCGCGTATAATACTATAAATAAGCATAGTTATTTTTTCTTATATAATAAAGGGTTTTTTTGTTTAGATATTATAAATAAGTAGCTCTAAATAGATAATAAAATAGTTATGCTTACCTAAATATATTTTATATAGAAATAGTAGGAAATTCCTTTAAAGTAGAAAGGAATTAGTTATAAATATATAACCTGGTATAAGCTTTATTTAGCTTATTTAAGCCTACTTATATTAGTAAAAGGTTAGGGTTATAGTTAGGGTTAAAGTTAGGGTTATAATTACTAGTAACCTTATATTCTAAATAAAAATTAGATAAAATATAAGATAAGATAATTCCTAAATAGGAATTTTACCTATTAGAAGACTAAATATTAAAGGTAATAGAAAAAGACCCTAAATTAGCTATATTTATATCTAACTAGGAATTCAGATGAAATAAAGCTATATTAAAAGTCTTATCTAGAATGCTTTTAAAATTTTACCTATTAATAGTAGGTAATTCGCTATAGGGGAAGTAGTATTTTTTTTTTAGAATTACATAATAACAAAAGGCAAAAAATACCTATTATAATTATATAATAGCTCTTAGAATGATTTACTATTAATAACTTAAAAAGATAAGTTATTTTAGATAATAAAGTATAATATCTTCTTTAGATAGTCTTGCTAAGAAAATAAGGGTTTTTAATACTTTTCCCTTATAATTTAATTAAAAAAAATCTAATTTAGGGTTAGGGTTATTTTCTATTATAATTATAATTAATTAGTTTTTTATTTTATATAAAATAGGAAATAAATTTACGTTTTTTTTAGCTTTTTTTCTTAATTTTTTACTATAAGTAATTTTAGAGTATTTTTACTTATAATATGTTATAAAATTAGAGGCTTAAAAGCTAGCTACTTGTATAATCTTATGTTTATTATATTTAAAAATAATTAATATAAACTATAATAAAAACCCTAATAATTACTTATATAATATAAGTTATAAGGATTTAATATAGTATATTTTAATATATAGGTAATAGGGTTTATATTAAAAGCTAATTTTTAATTATATAAATTTTAGACCTTTTATAAAAAGAAAGTAAAAAGTAGAGGTAATTTTTCTTATTATTATCTTTAAAGGAATTAATAAAGGAAGAAATTTAAGATTAAATAGTATTAGAATTAGATAATTAAGATTAGCTTTAGTCTTCTAACTAAATATAGATTAATATAGCTATTTTAGGGTAAGGGTTAGGGTAAGGGTTAATATATATAATAAATAGGTAATTAATATTATAGTATTATAAATAGATAGAGAAAAAGTACCTTAAGAGAGGAAATAGCTTATTATGATAATAAAAATTAATTAGAAATTAAAAATAGATTTATAATAAGTTAGAACTTAAAAGGATAGCTTTAGAATTAATGAAAAAGCTATTAGAAATCAAAAGGAACCTTTTTAGCTAATAATAGCTCTAAGTTATATAAAATCAACCTAATAACCCTCTGTGATTATTAAATATTAAATTATAAATTATTATATAATAAAGGGGTAAAAGTACGCTATTCTAGTATAAGATAAGCAAATATATTATCTACTTATATAGTCTAGAAAACGTTTTCTAGGTATATATTTTAGGTTACTTTATATATAGCTAGCTTAAAGCTAGAAAAAAAGATATTAAAGCCAAAACAAGGGGTAAAAAGGGGTAAACTTAATATTAAAAAAAATCTTATTTTTATTACATAATTTTAAAATTTTTATTAAGGTTAGGGTTATGATGTAATGTATGTATTTTATAATTTTAATTATCTTATAGTTTGTTTTACTTATATAAAGGGGTCTTTTTAGCTTAGTTATAGAATTTTCTATATTAAGGATCTTCTAAGAATTAAATTAGAGCTTTTAAGAAATATCAGTCTTAATTAAATTATAGGGCGAATTATTCCATATAAAATTAAGAAAAAGTATTTCTTATAAATAACAAATGTATAATTTATAGGGGTATTATTAATATAAGCTTAGTAAGCTTATTTAATTAATTATATATACTATAAGTAATTTTTTCCCTTAACGAAAGAAATAACTTTTTAATCTAACTAAAAAATCTTAATCTTAGTCTAATTAATTATAATTAATCTTAGTCTTAGTCTTAGTTAGGCTATTTTAATCTAACTAAAGTCAGCCCTTAACTGAGACTAAAGTAACTAAATCAGAACCCTATATATACCTTAATAATTAATACTTAATTATAATAAAATTATTTTTAAAAATAAGCTCCTTGGGAATAAATAGGGTCTTTTATGAAATATGTTATAAGTAATGTATTTTATATATAAAGTAAAATACTTAGTTTAAGTCCTTAAGAGATAATTCTTTTAGAAAAGGGTTTTAAGTAATTTAAAATATAATAATAAAAAGGGTATCTTAGGCTTATTTTTTAAATTTAATCAAGAGATTTTATATAAAAGATTTTTTTTAACTAAGATAGCTTGTATTAGTTAAGCTTAAGGACTTTTTTATATTACTTAACTTCTTATTAATAGTTTTTAATTATTTTTAGGATATAAGTTATAATATAATAGGCTATAATAGGACAATATATATAATAAAGATAATAATACACTTAGGAATATATATATATATAAATTTCCCCTTTATTATAATTTTTTTCTTAAGAATTATTTAATACCTAAGATATTAAAAGAGTCGTTATTAAAATATACTTTAAGGTATAGCTAGCTATTAATTCTTATTATTAAAAAGAAATATAACTTACTTTTTAGATATAAGTATATAAAAAATCTTAAAAGTAATATAAAAGGCCTAATTTCTATTAATAAATAATAGCTTAATAATAATATATATTAAAGGCTATTAGAGTTATTTCTTAACTATTATATAGATATAAAGAGTGATTTATATATAGAATTGATTTATTACTATATTACTTTATGCCACCTAAAATAAGGATCAAAATATCTTAATTAATATCTTAGTAGTTTTAATAATAAAGGCTCTATACCTAAAGCTAGAATTCTTAATAGGCTTAATTAAATAAGGTTTATCCACGAAATTATTAATAGCTTTAATTACGCGCTAAAGCTATTAAGACCTCTAGCCAGGGTTAAGATTTAGTTACCTTAGTCTTAGTTAAGGGCTAACTTTAATTACTTTAGTCTTAGTTAGCGATATAATTTAGTTAGGCTATTTTAGTCTAACTAAGACTAAGACTAAGGATTTTTTAATTAGACTAAAAAGTTATATCTTTAGTTATTATATAAATTACTTACTTATTTTAAAAATAACCTATATTAATTATAAATACTTAAATAACCTTATCAAGCTTATAGTAATAATTATCTTATTAAGAATATATATATATATCTTTTTATTACTCTTATAGCTATTTTTTTTTAGGTTAATTATATCTTTTCTTATCTAAGTGCTCTTCTAAGAGTCAAATTAGAGCTTTTAAGAGAGATAATTTTTAAAGAAATTTTATAGCGATAACTAAGTATAATAATAACCTTCGGGTTATAACTTTTATATATACTAAAAGGATAGGACTATTTTCTAAGTATAATTACTTTTACTTAATAAGCTTCCAAAAACTATTAATATTTAAAAAAGTATTTCTCCTTAGTATTATTATTATTATAAGACTTATTAAAATAAAAAAAATCATATTTTTATTATATAAATTTAAAAAGCTAATTAGGGCTAGGGTTATTATATAATATGTATTCTTTATAATTTGAATTCTATTATAAAAAATTTTGTATTTATAATAAAGGTCCTTTTTAGCTTAATTATAGTATTTTCAATCTAAGTGCTCTTCTAAGAGTTAAATTAGAGCTTTTAAGATATATAATGTATAATTAAAATATATACCGCTTATTAAGTAATATAAAATTAAAAAAGAATATTTAATATAATAAAATATAGATATTCTTTGTATTAAAGCTAATAAGAACTAAGTAATAAGTTTATTTAAGTAGTTATAACTAATATAAGCTATTTTTTAAATAAATAAATAACTTATATAGTAACTAAAGATATAACTTTTAGTCTAATTAAAAAATCCTTAGTCTTAGTCTTAATTACTATTTAGTCTAACTGACAGTTCTTAGTTATAAATAGCTATTAAGTTTAGTCTCATTAAAATCCTTAGTTGTAAATTTAATACAAATTTAGTTAGACTAAGACTATAAAATTACTAACTTTTTAGTTATAACTAATCTTAATTAATTAATTAGTGAATTAATTACCGAATAAATCATACCCCTGGTCTTAAGGACTCTAAGGATTATATTTAAAGCTAAACCTTGGTTTAAATACCTTAAAAGAAAAATTAAAAAATATTAAACTAGCTCCTTAGAGTTAATCTTTAAAGCCTTAGGGTCTGTTTAAAAAACTTAATTATATATTACATTATCTTATTAATTATTACAAATAAAGACCTTAGAGAAGTATATAAAATATATAATTAATAGTAAAAGGTTAAAAGGACTTAATTATAAAAAAGAAGGGTTATAATAATAATAATAAAGCGTAAATAATTGATTAAATTAAAATTAATATATAAGTAATAGTTAAATTATTAAAGAGTAATAATTAAGAGAGGTTAATATAATTAAGGGTTTAAGATTATAGTATTTATAATAAAATTAAATATAATATAAGAATATATTAAGTAATTATTATAATATTAGAAAAATATATAATAAGTAATTTTAATTACTTATTTAATTTATATTATTTTTATTATTATATTAATATAAAAAATTAAGATTTTGATTATACTTTGTTAATTATTATATTTAGTATATATACATATTAGTTCTATTTTGATATAAGATTCAAGAGATATTTATTAAAAAAATAATACTTTTTACTTAGCTATTTAGTATTATCTTATAGTTATTTCTTTTTAGGATAATTATTTCAATTAATAATTTAAATCTAAAGGTATTTAGCTTTTTATAAAATATAATATGTCTTTTGTAAAATATATTTTTAGCTCTTAAGCTTTTTTCTTATCTTATTATATAAGTTATAAAGAAATAATAAATTATGGCCTTATTATTGTTTTATTTTTTCAATACGCTCTTATAAAATATATATTAATAAATAAAATATTATATTAATACCTTATTAAGCTTTAAGCTTATAGTTATAAATTTATTTTTCACTTGTTTTTCTTAGAGCTCTAAGATAATATATTATTTTTATATAAATGTCTTAAACTCTTTTTATATAAGTTTTTTTTATTAAGTCTAAGATATAGTTTTATTAGTTAATTTATTTATTATATATTTAATACATTACTTTAATATTATTTATATATAAAGTTAATTTCTCATATTAGTTCCTTTAAGTTAAATATTTATATTAATAATAATAGCCTTTTTAATTAATAGCTTCTAATTATATCTATATCACTTTATATAGTCCCTAGGCTAAGTATTAATTAATTAGTCTATAAGGTACTCTAAGAGCTTTAATAAAAGGTTTGTTTTATTTATATTACTTATATTTATAAGCTTTTGTTAATATATTTAATAATATTAATATTAAAAATAAAAATTAAACAAAGATTATTAGTATTAATATATATTTTCTTATTTATAAAATATCTTTCGTAATATAAGATCTTATTATCTATTATAATTTATATATTTATTATTAGCTAATATAAAAGAGGTTTATAAAATTTACCTTATTTATTAAAAATATATTATTATAAGATTAGCTTATAAATAGTAATAAATTATAATAGTTTTTAGTTTCTTAAATTAATTTCTTAAGGTCTTTTAAATTAAGATAATTTATTAAGATATTTCTTAGCTTAGTTTTTATAATATCCCGCGGAATAAATTATTATCTTAGGGAATAATAAAGTTTTTTTAGTTTTTTATCTTAATTTTATATTAATGATGTATATAGAGGAAATTAATTAATAATTAGATAATAAGCTATAATAATTAAATTTAGTTGCGGATCTCCTCGGCAAGGTCATCTTAGTCGTATTGAAAGGCATGCCGATGGGCATTAGCCGCGCTGCTTTGATCGTTTGGTTGAAGGTCTCTGTGGAAAGCCATCGCGATCTCCTTGACGTGTTGTTGGCTAGTTGACCGGTCGTTGATTAGTTAATTGGTTGGTTGTGGTGGTTGTTGTTGGTTGTGGTTGAACCTCTTCTCACGAGGATAATGGAAGCGATTTTGACCTCTTTGAGTCGTCGAGAATTGCGATTAGAAGGTTGACGTTGGAGGGGAGAGCCGCTATGTGAAGGGGTTAGATTTTAACCTCTTTAGTTGGTTAAGAAGCAAGCTGTTCATTATGAATAGAGCTGGCTTTAGCGCGTTATTGAAGCTATCGATGATTGCGTGGATAAACCTTATTGATTTGAGCCTACTGAGACTACTGGCTTTGGGTATAGAGCCTTTACTGTTGAAATTATTGAGATATTAATTGAGATACTTTGATTCCCATTTTAGGTGGCATAAAGTGATATAATTATAATTAAATTTAGATAAAATTATAAATAAAGGGTAAGTCTATTATATAAATAAGACTTTAATTTATTAAGCCTTTTAGTAATAGCTTAGGTATAGGACTTTTAGGAGGTCCCTATGTATATAATATATAGCTAGTATTATCTTAATTACTTAATAGCTTTAATAGCTAGCTTATGTTCTTAAAAAATATTATTATTAAGATTAATAGTATAGATTAAGAGAACTTTATTATATATATAAATAAAGTAATTAAAATATTTATAAGGAAGTAGGTTATTAAGGAGTACTGTAACCTTAAGGTATACCTAAAAGTAAAGTAAGATACCTAAATAATAATAATATAATTTTATATATACTTAATCTGATATACTTAGTGCCTTTTAGTATAAGAATTAATATTAAATATACTTTATAGATACTTTTATACATGATCTTTTACCCTAATACACCTTATCTTACTAAGAATATAGTATTAACTAATAATAATAAAAATAAGTTATTTGTTTATTTTAATAATAGCTAATAATTATTATTAATAATAATATAATCTAAGATAATAACTTAAATTACTAAGTATATTCTCTTTATATATAAGCTAAGCCTAGAAGTAAATTAATATAATATTATATTAATTTATCTCCTTAATATATTGACCTTATTAAGATAAATACTTAAAGCTATGTTAGATTAATTAAAATAAATTAGCTTTATAAGATTATTAAAGCTAAAAAAGCTCTTTATAGCCTTATAGCTATTATTAGGCCTATAAAGAGTTAATTTATTTTTTTTTTAGTTATTATTTATTTAGGCTTTAAGTTATTCATATATATAATAATAAGGAAGACTTTATTAATTATTAAAAGTAACTTCTAGATAATCTTACTAGGTATATTAAACATAATTAGCTTTTATATAATAAAGACTTAATATTCTTTATGACCTTATTGTAATGAGAAATATAATTATAAAAGCTTTTTTACTTTATAAAGTAAGTTTAAATAAAAAGTTAATAAATAAGAAGCTTAAGTTATAGGTTTCTTAATAAATAAGATAAGGTTTTATATTTTTACTACCCAGATAAAAGCTTAATAAAAAGTGTATAAATATAATTCTAAGTAAAGTTTTAAGATATTATTATAATATATATAATAACTAGGCATTGTAGTTAAGTAAGCATTATATTTTTCCCTCTAATATTATATTTTCTACTTAATTAATTAATTCTTAATAACCTAAGATATTTATTATTATTATTAAAGCTAGAACCCTTTTTACCCTTTAGGCCCTTTATAATAACTTAAAGCTAAGTATTTAATATACTATAAAGAGCTATATAGTCTCTAAATATTAATTATATTACTAATAAAAAGGTATCTAATCATAATATAATATTATATAGAAATTATATTAGCTATTTAATCTAGAGAAATAAATTAGTATTTATTTTATTTTTAATTAAGATTTATTAGGATTTCTTTCTTAGTTTATAATTCTAAAGAAATAATTAATCGTTTATGATTAATTATAATATATTACCAATTAATATATATTAGGCTTTAAATTTTATTAAATAGTACTTAAAGCTTAAGATATATTTTTATATAAATATAAGTATTAAAGAGATAAATATAAAAATCTAATTATTATTTATAATTAATTTAAGCTTATAATAAATATAATTATTAAATATAATATTTAATTAAAGAGTATATATAATTTTAATAAGATTAGCTTTTTTATAGGTATAATTATAAATAAAATAATTATTATAGGCTTTGAAAGAGATTTAAAGCTAAAATTAATA
Source organism: Fusarium falciforme (assembly GCF_026873545.1). Lineage (NCBI taxonomy): Eukaryota > Fungi > Ascomycota > Sordariomycetes > Hypocreales > Nectriaceae > Fusarium > Fusarium falciforme. Next base: position 683,921 of record NC_070554.1, read on the forward strand.
TAGCCTAAAAACTAAAAATAAATTATAATTATTAAAATAATCAATATAAAAGGCTAAATAATCTAATTATTTATTATTAATATAAGCTAATATTACTTTATTAATTGATATTAAGAAAATAATTTCTAAAATAATTATATAATTATAATAACTTAAAATAATTAAAATATACATAAAGTAAATTTTAAATAATATACATACTTTAATTAACTTTTATTATTTTTATTAATTTTTAATTTTTAAGAATTAAAAAAAAAATAATTTAATATTATATATTATTTTATTTATTAATTTATTTTAATATTTTAGTATTAATTATTTTTATATATTAAAATAAATATATAATTAAATTAAAAAATATATAATTTAATATTCTATAATTTATATTTTAAAAATCAAGGTTTTATTAATTTATTATATTATATATAATATTATTATATTAAAAAAATATTATGAAGACTTTTAAAAAAATCAATTTTATTTTTCCTAACTTAAAAATTATAATGTTAAAGCTTAATATGTAATTATAAATTTAGTATTTACTAAGAAGAAAACTAAGTCTTTAATTTCTTAGGTCTTAAAGATCTTAAGGATTATACTTAAGGCTAATTCTTAGTTTAAATATCTTAGAAAATATATTAAAAGGTATTAAAATAGCTCTTTAAAGTTAATCTTTAAAGCTATAAGGTTTTTTTTAATAAAAAAGCATAATTATATATTATATATTATTTTATTTATTATTTAAAAAAAAACTTAATTATAAACAATAAAAGTTATAAAAATAAAAAAAATAATTAATTAATTAAATAAATATTAATATATAAATACTAATTAAGTTATTTAAAAATAATAATTAAAAAAATTAATATAATTAAGAGTTTAATATTATAATATTTATAATAAGCTTTATTATATTATAAGGATTAAAGTATTATTAATATACCTTAAGAGATATAAAAGATAATTTAACTTAATAAGCTTATTTATTAAATACTTTAAGATCTTTTAGTTTTAAGATTTCATTAATATCTTACTAAGTAATATTAATATTATAATAACTTATTATAAGGCTATTAATATCTTTAATTTATTATCTAGCTAAATTACTATATTACTCTTAGAGCTATATAAGCTAATTAATTTATTTATATTAATTCTTAATAGTTTATTAATATTATTATTATTATTATTTTATAGTTTCTAAAAAGCGCTTATATATATTATTTATAATATCTTATATTACGATAAGATACTCATACGTAACTTTAGTATTAGTATATATTATCTAAGAGGCTATTATATAAGGTATTAAAGTAATTATATTTATATTTAGGTTTATAAGTCTTATTTTTTAAATAAAGTAAGAATAAAATTTTTTATACTATTATTAGTATTTAGTAAGATATTTAAGTCTTTTTATATTATTCTAAGTTATTCTTACTAAGTAATAATAAGTAGCTTATTATAAGCTCTAAGGGATATTTTAGTATTAGATATTATAGTAATAGGTATTACTTAGAATATATAATATATTACTAAGTAAGAGTTATTAATATATAATAATAATATATTTCCTAAGAGATAAATTAATTCTATTAAGTGTATATTAATTAAGAGTGCTAAGTATAATCTAAGTAAAGAAGGTATAAGGTATATCTAGTACTATATTTAAACGTATTAAGTATAATTAAGTTATATTAATAATTAAGATAGTTTTTGTATAAAAAAGTATAATAAGTATAGCTTATATATTTTATGCGATGGGATAGATTATAATAGATTATAGCTTATAGAGCCTAAGGTATTGTAATAATATTTAATAAATTAGAGGGGATTGTAGCTTATAAGACGTAATCTGCCTTAATCTATATATAATTAGTAGGATAAGGTAGGCCTTTCTTATTATATAGCCTAGAGGCAGGGTTATGATTTAGTTAGTAATTAATTTACGCACTAATTAACTAACATTAGTTATAATCAAAAAGTTAGTGATTTTTTAGTCAGTCTAATTATAATTACCTTATTTTTTTAATTAATAATTTTAATTAGACTAAAGTTAATGCCTTTTTATAACTAAGAATTCTTAGTTAGGCTAAGAGTACCTAAAGAGTTATAATTTTAATTACTTATTAATATAATAAATAAATAACCTTAATTTTTAATTTTTCAAATAGGTTATATAATATCTCTATATTATTTATATTATATTAAATCTTATATTATAATGTTATTTAATTTATTAAGGTTATTATATTAATTTTAAAAATAGGTATTTTTTGGAAGCTTATTTATAGCTCTTTAGGAGTAATAAAGTTATTTATTTAAATATGCCTTATATAAATTAATTAAAATAAAGATAAAATATATTATAGCTAAAGGCTTATATAAATATATTTATAATAGCTTTTATATTATATAATACTCTCTTAATAGCTTTTTATAGCTATTTTTAGTAATCTTTCTTAATATATAAGTAACTAAAAGCTTAACTTTTTAGTCTAACTAAAAAGTCTTAGCTTAGTCTTAGTCTAACTAAGACTAAGATGGCCTAACTAAATTATATAGCTAACTAAGACTAAAGTAATTTAGTTATAGCCTTAACTAGGACTAAATGACTAAAATTATCCCTTGACTAAGACTAAAGTAACTAAATCATAACCCTGCCTAGAGGTCTCTTTAGCTATAGTAATATTAGGCTTATAGCTATTATAAATTAATTAATTTAATATTTTATTTTTTTCTAATTTCTTTATTCTCTTATCTTAGTCTTTTTTTTTCTATTATAATCGGTATTTAAAATTAAGTAATACTACTAAAAAGCTCATTTTATTATAAAAGCTTGATGATTCTATTAAGGAAATAACTAATATAATTATTAATTAATAATTATTATATATTCTAGCTATATATTATATTACATTAAGTTTTTCTCTTCGGTTAATTAATATGATTCTTAATGTTATTTCATATATTTTTTATTTTGCTATAATATTTTAAGTAATAATATAATCTAAATAGCTAAAGTGTTTAATATTATAAATATAAAGTCTTTCTTTAATTATATATAAATATTTATTTTTAATTTAAGTTTATTTATAATTCGTTATTATTTAATTAAATAAAGGTTATAATTCTTATCTTATAATTATATTTTTTATATCTTTAAATAAAAAAAAGCTTTTATTTTTTTCATATTTAGAGCTATTATTTAATAAAGGTTATAGTTACTTTAAGGTTCTTAGAGATAAACCTTTAAAAGGCTTACTTAGGGTTTCAGACTAATCTAGTTAATTAGAAGATATAAAAATTAAAGATTTTATAAGATAATAGGCCTTAATAATCAGATCAAGGCAAAATTATAAATTAAAGGAATGTCTTTAATATATAAGACTTTAATTTATTAAGTCTTTTATAATAGCTTAATTATAAAGTTTTAAGAGATCCCTATATATATAATATCTAGCCAAGGTTATTTTAATTAATTAATAGCTTTAATACTTAATTACCTTCTATTTTTATAATAACCTCCCCTCTAGAGATCTTAGTTTTTATAATCAAAAATAAGTATAATTTTCTATAGAGTTTATAGTATTATACCTTAGTCTTTATATGAAGGTTATATTAATTAAAAATTATTAGAATATTTTTTTTTATATTTAGGAAAATATATATTATTCAAATTTATTCTAAGGTTTTATTAATTCCCTACTATTTATATAATAAATAATTATATATCTTATATATTATGTTATATTATAATTTATTTAAAACTTATTATTTATTTATTTTATTATTATATAAGAATTATTTAATATATCTTTAGATTTATTTTAAGAATAAATTACTATATTTTATTATATAGGTTATTTTAATAATAAAATAAAATATTATTATAATAAGGTTATACTTATAATATTTAAGAAATAGCTTTAGCTAATAATAATAGTAATATATTTTATAGTCTTAGTAATTTCTAGGTCTTATATTAAGGTTTTTATAATTAAAATATTAGTGTATTATCTGTTAAAAACTTCTATTATTAAGTTTTTTAGTATATATTATAGTCTAATAATAGTATTTAAGAAATTCTGTTATATATTTCTTTAATATAAAACTATTTTTTTAATATATACTTATTCCTTTTTAGTATTTAACCTAATCTATTTATTTAATAATAAGCCGCTTAACTTCTAATATAATAAGTTAAATAATAGTTTATTATTTATTTATTTATAAGGTAATAAAGTAAATTTTATTAAGTTTAAGTAATAATATATTATTTATTAAAGGTATCTTTTTTCCATAACTTATAAAAATTATTTTTAATCCTAGTTTTTTTTATATCTAAGTTAGGTTATTTATTTATTATATTAACTTTTTTATTTTCCTTTTTTTATATATAAATAATAGTCTAAGTAAATTCTAAAAGGTATTTAATATAATAAAATTATTTTTTATTAAGTTATTATATTTTATTAAAATAAGAGATATTCTTATAGTTTACATAGACCTTAATTTAGTAATAGCCTCTAAGCATATGATATTAAACTTCTTTAAGTATATTAATAATAATAAGGAGTTCTTTATTATAAATAAAGTAATTAAATTTTATTTTATATAATTTATAAAACTAAAATATAATTAAATATAAAAGTCTATTATTATTTTATTACTTAATTTAGGCCCCTTAATATAAAATATAAGGTATTTATTTTAAGTATAATTTGTTAAGATAAAGTAAATATCTTAAATATAGGCTTATTTAAAGTAAGTTTTTAGTTTATTCAAACCCTTATTAAGCTCAAGTTTTTACTCTTAAGGGTTAATTTCTTTCATAAATTCTATTAATGATTTAGTGATTTTCTTTTAACAATACTTTAAGAAATTTATAAATATAATTAATATATCTAAGAAAGGCTTATAATTCTTTAATATTAATATATCTTTTTTAATCTTTAATTTTTTTAATTTTCTTAAGGTTTATATATATTTTATTATAAACATAATATATCTAAGAAAGTCTATTTCTAAGGTATAAAACTTATTTTTCTTAGGCTTTAGTAATAACTTAGTATTTTATAGTATTTAAAATACCTTATAGGTATATTTTATATATATTTTTTTTTATTTAAGAGAAAATAAAGATATTATCTAAGTAATATATAATAAATATATTTAGATATTTATATAAAATATTATTAATTGTTTATTTAAATAAAATAGGTATATTAATAAGTCTAAAATATATAATAAGGTTTTTAAATAATTTATATTTAATATAAAAAGCGATTTTTTTATTTATATCTTTCTTTAATATAAACAAGATTATAAGCTCCCTTAAGGTTAAGTATAATAAAATATTTCACTTTAAATTATTAAGCTTTTAATTTATTAATAATATTAAGTTTTTTAAAGTTAATATAAAGTTAAAGCTTATTATTTTTTTAGTAAAATAAATATAATAAGGTATTTAATATATAACTTATTTTCCTTAATATATCTATTTTATAATATATCTTTAATATATTTTCTTAATATTATTAATTATATTTCATTAAGTAAATAGAGCTTATTAAAGCTCTAGTATTTTTTATCAATAGATCTAATTTGCAGGGTATAATATATATATTTTAGTAGCCCTATTTTAAGTTCTTTTATAAAGAATTCCTTAAAGCGCTAATACTAGGATAATATATTCTCAAATTAAATTTCTTTTTCAAGTTATTATATAATTTTATTAATTATTTATGGGTTTTCTTAAGTTTATAGAATTATTAGATAATTTATATAATTATTTATTATTATTATTATTTTTATTTTTTATAATATTTATATTTTATTTTTATAATTATAGAGATATTTTATATTTATTTCTTTTTAACTTTTTTATTTCTTTTTAATAATAATTTAAGCTCTTATATATAAGTTATTTTCTATTCCAAAGTGTATTATATTATTAAATAAAAATACTTAATTAATTCTTTAATTAGAGTATAGGTTGAATTTTTATACTTATAAGTACCTAAGTATAAGGTTATAGTATTTACTTAATATAATATTAAAGAATATCTCTTAGTTTTTTATATTACTAAAGATATTAAGGTTATTAATCTTAGAGTTAATAATCTTATTATAATAATCAAAAGAAGATTTTTTAAGTTAATAATTAAATAAGGAATTTATTTATACCTCTATAATAACTTAGGCTTATTTATTATTATTAAGTTAAAATCATTCTTTTTAGCTTTATTATTTACTAAAGTATTTAATTATTTTCTTTTAATTTATATTTTTAGTTCTAAGTATTATTACGTATATTTGTTATTTATAAAATATAGGGCTTTTTATAGTAATATATTATTATGTTTATCTACTTAGTGCCTTATATTAAATAAGATTTTTTATTTTTATTATTATATCATTAAAGTCATTAAACTTCTAGCTATTATTTATATAAGCTTTATAATTATAGTTATTAGCTTAGCTATTAGTTTATTCTTAATAGCTTTACTTAATAGCTTTATTATTATTATTAGGGTTAATATAATTTACTAATTATATTTCTTAATAGACCTTAGTAAGGTCTCTATACCTAAGATAATTAATATATTTATATACGACTATATTAATAGGTCTATAATTTTTTCTAAGGTATAATTAAATATTTTTATATAATTCTTAATTAATAATATTTCTTTAATAAGTTAAGAAATGAAATCTTTCTTTTATTATATATTATAGCTAATTATATATAGCTATTACCTAATTTGTATATTATAAATATATCTCTTTATAATATAATATATCTCTTTATAATATAATATATCTCTTTATAATATAATATTACTTTTATATTAAGGTAATTTCTATCTAATATCTCTTCTTATATTATTATAATTCTCTATATATAATAATAATCTAATATTTTTAGCTAATACCTTCTTTTTTCAAGGCATAAAAACATAGAGTATTAATATTAATTTCTTTAAAGTATTTATTTATTTTATATTAATAAGTTTTATATTTTAGATAGGATTTAATATTTCGTTATAATAATTATGTTATGAAATAATTATTTTATTATATATTTATACTATATATATTATAATAATAATCTTTATATAAAATCTATAAGATTTTTTTATATTAAGGCTATATTAATAAATATAATTTAAGAATTATCTTAAGGTTATAATATAACCTTACCTATTAAGCCTTTATTATTAATTCTTTATAATATACTTAAATATATATTATTTTATATTTTATTTATATCTTATTATTTTATAATTAGCTAGATATATTATATATTTAAACTAATTTAATAATATAAATTATTTTCTTTTAATATTAAAATTACTATTAAAATTATTATTATTCGCATATTTATATAAGCTAAGATATATATATTATACATTTAACTAGATAAGTATAATTAATTAAACCTATAAACCTCTATCTGCCTCTGAGTTTTAGTCCAGCGCTAAGCCCCAGCGCTAACTCTTTTTAGGTTTAGTAATAGAACTCTGACGCTAACTCTAGGAACTATTCCCTCTAAAACTTATAATACTAATAACCCCTATTTCCTAATATAGTTATGCCTATAGCTATTGTTATGACCCATGTCTGACCAAGGGCGGTATTATAAGGCAGAACCCTAGATAGGTCACGAGGGATCTATACCCCTCTGCTAATTAAGACTAGGAGTGATATATAGAAGGAATAAAGCGCTCTAAGGAGCGACGATAATCCTAGAGCAAAGCGCTCTAAGAAGCCTTATGCTCTAGTAGAACTATATAAAGTATATAAAATATATTTATTATACCTTCTTATATAGTAGCTACCTTAGCTATTAATATAACTTAGTTATACTTAATACCCTTAAGTATATTACTAGATATAACTTATACCTTATTACTTAGACTATGCCTAGTACTCTCTGCTAATATAAACCTAATATAATTAGTTTATCTCTTAGGAAATATATAATTATTATATATTAATAGCTCTTATTTAGTAATATATTATATATTTAAATAATATTATTACTATAGCGCCTAATATTAGATTTTTTTTTACCCTTTATAATAAGCTATTTATTACTTTTTAGTAAAAATAGCTTATAATTAGGCTAGAGAAACCTAATATCTAGATAGATATAAATAATAATAATAAAGAATATATTATTCTAGCCTTATATAAGAATAAAGTCTATAAACTTAGGAATAAATATAATTACTCTATTACCTAGTATAATAACCTCTTAGATAATATATAAAATAATACTAGGATTACTTAAGAATAATTTATAAGTATAAAAATATTTATAAATAATATATAAAAATACTTTTATTAAGCTATAAAATAGTAATAATAATAATATTAATAAATAATTAATAAATAATAGAATTAAATTAATTAACTTACTATGCTCTAAGCCTAGTAAAATAACCTAGCATAATAATAGATTTATAATCTTAGTAGCTTAATATTTAAATATAATACTATTAATATTACCTATAAAGATATTAATAAGATTATTAAGCTTAAGGACTTAGAGCTATTTAATAAATAAATTATTTATATTAAGATATTTTTTATATCCCTTAGGGCATATTAATAATATTTTCTTATTAAGATAATTAATATAAAAAGTAAGGTCTTATATACTAATAATACCTTATAGGTAATATACTTATTTAGTTTAAGCCTAAGCTATATAACTTTCTTAAAAATAAACCTATTAAGGAAATATAACTCTTTTTTATTAAATATAAAAACTTTAAGGATATAATCAAGTATAACTTTAAAATTATTAATAAAGAATAATAAGCTATATAGAAACTTAAGAACTTATAATAAATAAAGGCCGCTTTAACCTATATAACTAAGTTTATATAAATTACCTTATTTCTTAACTAAGGAATAAGCGCCCTCTAGATTATATTTTATAAAGGACTTAAGGATAAGGTTAAGGATAAACTCTATAAGATAGAAAAACCTAATAATTTTTAAGATTATATTAATATAGCTATTAAGATTAATAACTAATAGTTTAAATAATATATAGAGAAATCTAATAAGAAATAAATCTAAGGCAATAAGAATAATACTAATTAGTCTTAAAAATAAAAGTAAGCTAAGAGTAATACCTTTTATAAGACCTACGCTAGACCTATAGAACTTAGAGTAGCTTAAAAAGATAATAAGGATATTAAGTATTATTATTATTATAAGAAAGGCTATAAGGTTAATAATAAATACTAAAAGAAATAGTAAGATATTAAAGAAAGGTATTATTAATTAAAGCTATAATAAAACCTCCTAGAAGGTAAGAAATACCTAAATATAACTAACTAAGATAGTAACCCCTAAATAGTTATTTATACTACTAAGATATTAAAAATAATATAAAAAAAATATAATAAAATAAGACTTTAAGCTAGAGAAATTACTATGCCTTACTAAGTTACTTACCTAATAAAGGAATAAGCTATTAATAACTATATAATTAGTAATATTATAAAAAAGTAACTCTATAAACTAATTAAACCCCTAAAGGTCTATTAGTTATACCTTATTAACCTAAATATATAAAACCCTTTATTAGAATTAAATAATAAAAAAGAAAACCCTATTAATAAATAATAAATAATTACTATTACTTAGCTAAATAGATATTATAAACCTATTAACCATAGCTAATACTCCGCGGGAATATAAGCATAATAAAAATAAAATACTATATAAATCCGCTAATAATAATATAGCTAATATATAGCACTCTAAGAAGATAACTATAAAATATTAATCCGCGAAGGGATTAATAAATATTATTAGCTTAGTATAATTACCTAATATATCTAATTAGCTAGAGAATAGTAAAATATAGATAATATAAAGGATATCTATATATAAGTATATTACGAGGAAATAGCTATAAACCTAAGATAGCTTAAACCTTACTATAACCCATGGGATAACCCACGCATAATATCTATATACCTATAATATAAAGAAATCTCTTAGGTATTATATAAAAACTATTATTATAGTATATATATTATAGATAAATAATAAAATACTTATTTTCTAATCTAATTACCTTAGCCTAATACTAAGCCTTACTTAGCTTATAAAACCTTCTAATATAAGGTAAAAGAATAATATAAAGGACTTAGTATTACTATATTATAATTCTATCTTACTAAGGAGGAAGCTATTAGTTTAAAATAATAAATTATTATTGCGATATAGTAAGCTATAATAAAATAAGAAAAAGCCCTTAATAGAAGCTACCTTAATATAGAAGCTATATTATACTATAAAGAAATATACCTATAATATAAATAATAAGTATTAATTATATATAACTAGCTAGAATATATAACAAAGAAAAGGTTTAACTTCCTAACTTACTAAGGAAATATTATTAATAAGGAATAATATAAAGGCATTTAATTATACCTTAGAAAAGATTATAAGCCTATAGATAAGGTCTTATAAGAATATACTAATTATACCTAGCGCGGAGACCTTAATAAGGTCTACCTAGAACTAAGTAATATGCGATATAAAGAAGATAAGATAATAAAAGAAAGCTATTAATAATAGTAAGATAGCTTAGAAAACAATTATAACTATAAAGCCTATATAAATAGCAAATATAAATTTAACTACTATAGCTATATAATATTAAAAAACTAGATACCCTATCTAGCATAGGGCAATAAATAGATAAATATAGGAAGAAATTACCCTAAAAGGCCCTCTACTCTATAAATAGAGTATATAAGTAATAATACCTAGAACTAAAAGTATAAGTTAAGGGAAAATAATTAAACGCTTTAGTAAACAATAGAGCTAAGTAGAATTACTTTAACTTAATAATAGCAAATAGGCTTAAGCTATTATAGAGGTATAAATAAATGCCTTACTTAGTTATTAACCTAGAAAGAACCCCTTTTAATTATAATAATAATATTATTATTAGCGAGATTAATTACCTTAAAGTATTTATTAAAAAAAAAAACTAAGGGATATTATTTAATATTATATTAAATAAGTAATATAACCTTATACTTAAACACCTATAATTATAATACTATAACTTATATTTTAACTAGAGAATTAGCTAAGTATTTTTTTTAATAATAAGATACCTTTTATAATAAATAATAACTTAGAATATAATATAAAATCTCTAACTTTCATTAAAGATATTAAAGAAGCTAAGAAGAGGTAAATATAAGATATCTTTTTACCTAAAGGAATATAATATAAATATTATAATAAATAGAAATAATAAAACTAATAAATAATTATATATATTATATAATACTTCTATTAATTAAAAAGAAACCTTAAGTAAATTAAAAAGATATTAAAAAAAGGATAACTTAAGAATATTTTATTATAATATTATATCTATAAGAAGCTCTTTATAAAAAAACTTAAAATAGGTCTACCTAAATATATATACTATAACCTTAAAATTAAATTTATTAATAAAAAATAACCTAGCTTTAATAAACTTTACCTACTTAATAAAATATAATTATTAATATTAAAGAAATATATTAAAGATATATTATAGAAAGGATATATTAGGGAAAGTAAGTTATTTATTAAATATCTTATTATATTTATCTTAAAAAAAAATAAAAAGGTCAAACTTTATATTAACTTTAAAATACTTAATATTATTATAATTAAGGAATATATATTATTACCCCTTATTAGTAAGTTAAAAGATTAACTCTTATAAATAAAATACTTTATAGTACTTAACCTTAAAGGAGCCTAGAACCTTATCTAGATTAAAAAAAGATATAAATAAAAAACTACTTTTTATATTAAGTATAAACTATTTAAGTACCTTATTATGCCTTTTAGACTTATTAATATACCTACTATATTTTAATAAATAATTAATAATATACTATAAAAATATCTAGATATATTTATTATATATTACTTAGATAATATTTTTATTTTCTTTAAAACAGAAAAAGAATATATAGAATATATCTATAAGGTGCTATAAATATTATAAAATACTAAGTTATTAATGAAACCTAAGAAAAGTAAATTTTATGCCTTAGAAGTAAAATTCTTTAGATATATTATCTTATATAATAAGATATATATAAACCTTAAGAAGGTCTTAGTACTTAAAGAATAAAAGGAACTAATAAATATTAAGAAAGTATAATCCTTTTTTAGTTTTATTAATTATTATTATAAATTCCTAAGGAAGTTTAAAAAGATTATTATATTACTAATTAACCTTATAAAAAAAGATAAACTATTTATATTTAGGCATAAGATAAAAAAAGCCTTTAATATAATTAAGGAGCTTATCCTAAGTAAACTAATACTTAAGATATTTAACCTATCTTAATAAATTAAACTTAAAATAGATACCTTAGACTTTACGCTAAGGGCTTAAATTAAATAATAAGATAATAAAAGATTCTTATACCTAATTATATTTTATTCTTATAAGTTATATAAAATAGAGCTTAATTACCTTATCTATAATAAAAAATTTCTTATAATTATTAATACCTTTAAGGAATTCTCTAATATTATCTCTTTAGAAGTGAATATTAGATTAAGGTATATATAAATTATAAGAATATTACCTACTTCGCGAAAACCTAAGAACTTAGTGAATAATAATTATAATATATTAAATACCTTTTAGAATTTAATTATATTATTATTTATATTAAAGGAATAAAGAATAGTAAAATAAATATTATTAGCTAATAACTTAACCTAGATACTAGGAAAACTAAAGTTAAAGAATAATTATTATATCTTATACTTGAAGGATACTTATAATAAAAAATTATTATATAAACCTAATAATTAGTACTTTTATTAGAATACCTTATACTTATTAGAAAATATAAATAACTAGTTATAGACTTTATTAAATATATATAAGGATACTACTAAAAAAGTAATAGAGTCTAGACTTATAATAAGAAAATCTTTATCCCTAATAAAATATTTTAAATTATTTTTAATTATTATTATTACTAAGTTATATATTATAGTAATCTAGAAAAAATAACTCGAGCTATGTAATAATACTATAATAATTATAACCTTAAGAGTAAAGTATAAAAAGGAATATATAGATATAAGAAGTATTATAAAAAAACTAAGAAAATAAATAAATATCTTAGGATTACTTATATAATAGAATAAGGTAATTTACTCTTAAAATAAATCTAGGAATATAATTAATAACTCTAAGATAATAAAAAAATAGATAAATAATAAGTTTTAAATAAACTATGCTATAAATTTATATATAAAATATATAATTATTAGCTATATAAATACTAAGGAATTAATAAAACCCTAGAATAAGTTAAGATAATATTTATTTTTCTTAATATAAAGAAAACTATCTTAATAGTTATTAAATAATATAACTTTTATGCGAAAACTAAGGCATAATACTATAAACCATATAGAAAACTATAGCTACTCTTAGTTATAAAATAACTATAGGACTTAATTACTCTAGATTTTATTATTAAATTACCCCTATTAGAAGAATTAGCTACTAGAAATTTCTATAATAATATTTATATTATTATAAATAGACTTATAAAATTTTCTTATTTTATACCCTATAAAGAGTTAATAATAAGAAAAGAA